>NC_047536.1:0-606609 GCF_012275295.1 Melopsittacus undulatus
CAAAATAAAAGTTACTTTGCTTCTTCAGAAAGAATAACCTAAAATCCCTTAAATGTGGCTATACATTTTATAATACCAGGTTCCCCATATTATAAATCATCTCTTATAGATATGATGTTCAAGTGAGAAGATATGCACAAAATGACCATAATTCCAGTTGTTTGTACTTCTGACGCAATTTTCCAGGTTTCCCCATGTAAACCCATCCGATAATAGAGGTAATTCTAATGGAAAACAGTTTCCCAAGTACCCCTCTAGTCTAAGACAAGTTCTCTCAGTGTCAGCTTACCACAAAGCAATGATTGAGTTTAGCTCATAAATGTTCATCTGAAAGCAAATTTAAGATTGCTGCCTCCAATTTCCATACTAAAATGGCAAGTTCCATGTTAACGGCCACTGCCTGACACACAGGAAGAACCTTCTCCCAGTTTCACAACAAAAGCTTTGGCACACAAGTACTTCAATTAACTAGGCAGGATCTATTACACTCCTATAGAAAGGCTGATAGTACATGGGTTTATGTATTTCATTTTACAGTAACCAAAACTTAAAACCTACCATACACCTCAGAAACCATCACTGTTAAATTTTGCTCTCAAACATTTTCTACCACAGCTTCCTTAACACAGATTTGATTAAGCATCACTGGGAAGTGTTCATGATTTCAGTTTCTGTGCTACTACTAGTAGCTTGAGCTCTGTGCTCTGGTATAAACTGAGTACAGACTCTGGGACAGTAAACTCCTCCACACAAAGCTGGCATGAAACAAGAGTATTAAGTCTTATAGTAGTGCTATTACCACAAGGGTGTTGAGAGGTTAAGACTGGTGATAAGTGACAACAGCTTTTATTTATCATCCACTTCAATGGGGTAAAAAAGTCAAAAAAGTACTCATGTAAAATTGAAGACTTTAAGAGCAAGTAGAGCATATTGCCAGGAGAGCACAGATAGAGCATGTTACATCCTAGGAAGCTCATGCATAGAAGCCCTGATCATTACACTGCCCTGATTGGCACCAGTACAGACATTATTTAACAGGTACCACCCATCAGGTTCTGCTTTTTTTTTAGCATTTGCACTTCTGTCTCTCCAGCTTTGCTAATTCTTGTTCCAAGCATACAACCTGCTTTTTCCAGATGAAAACACACCAAACTCAAGCAAGTATAAAACCCAGCAACAAATTTCCACACAATAACACAAATACTCCTCTCCTGCAGCAGCCATCAAAATCCATACATCCTACATGTAGGCTTTCTAGAACATACTACACTTCATTGCATTGCCCTATGGGAGAAACTAGGCAGCCACTATGCAGACAGCTGACTCAAACATGTCTATGAAAAGCCATCACCCAGTTAGCATGACATCGCACAAAAACTAACTCAGCTCTCTAGCTTCAATAAAGACCTAGAAACACCAATTGATTAAGAACTCCAGTAGATATTCATACCCAAAATTGAAAGTAATCAAGAATTTAGAAAGATCATTCTGTAACCCATTAAAATTTCCCCTCTTTTCACCCTAAGGGAACTTCTCCATGCAGGGAGGAAAATGCCCACCCCCCAGAGATGAGCAAGTCTCTTAAAACATGATCATGAACTTTTCAAGTGAGATGTGGAGCAGTTAAGTATAAAATTAAACCCTGTGTTTGTTTATTTTCTATTAGTCTGTGAGTGATTGAAAAGTTTTCTCCTGATGAAGAAAGAGCAGCTCAGAAGCTGAATGCCAACAAAACTGCTCAGCTCCCTCCATGGGTTAAGAAAGGATCAAATACCGAATTGGGTAAAAGTCTGACAAGTACTAAATCCAAGAAAATTGCTCTCTGCTTCTGACCATCTTGGCAGGGGAAAAAAAAAAAAAAAAAAAAAGCTTTTTGTTATTTCTAATTTCTAATGACATGCACAGTTAGAACCAAATGTAACAAGAGCTAGTACTTGGTAACTGTTTTCCTCTCTCTCCCCATAACTTAATAGGCTAATCCTCTAGCACTTGTTTCTAGAAGCTGAGAATACCATGCTGTGTGCAGGTTATGCTCACTTAGAGGGCACAAAGACTCAAAAATATCTCAGGAGCCCCAGTCCTATGAAGAACTCAGTTTTATGACTAACCCTGTGAACCTGGGCCAAAATCAATTCGATAGAAGGTCCAAGTTATCTAGAGCCAATGCAGAAGCACAAAATAGGCTATTGTAACAAGGACTAACTTTATACAACTGTACATATACAATAATCACAAGACCATACTTTTTAACTACATCATATACATATAACAAAGGGTCTCAATGCATTAAATCTAGCACCACTGCTGTATAGCCTTAAACATCTCTTCAGCAATGTAATCATTACCACCACACAGGTATACTTCCTTTCCATAAGGCATTCCTTCCCCACCAGCATAGAAACAGGGTTAGACACAGCTGCAGCCTCCCAAACAAAATGATTCACTCACTGCCCTGAAGCAAAGTAACAGAAACCTCACCAGGCTGAATAAGATGGACCAACACCTGCATCACTGGTTCAACCAGCTCTGTCAGGCCTTGAACTCACCTGAGAGAGCAAACACCATGCTAAGACATCTTTTCCTAGCCAAACCCAGAAAGTGCACTATTGCGTAGCTGTGCACACACAATAGAACTTGTTCAGTTATTGAGACATGTAGGAAGTTTGATTAGTATCTGAATGTTTGCTTTTAATATCCTTGCAGCTCCTGCTTAGTCTTATTCTGAAGGGCTTTTAGCACCTGGTAGTTGTAGCAACTCTGAGGAGCACTAGAGCACACAAAACACACAAACTAGCTTCCAAATGCATTTGAGACACAATCAATAGAAGTTATGTTTGCAAATATACATAGAAACACTTAAACATGTTCAGCACACTGCTTTAAAAAGTAAAGTCTTATCAGTAAAAGTAGTAAGGCTCAACACTTACCTTGGTTTAGCTGCATTACAGATGACTGCTTGAGGCTTGGCTGAAGCTCCTGGTAATGGATTTTGAATGGAGTTCGCTTTCTCCACCTCCTGTTTCAGAAGCCTCTTACTCTCTTTCGATGTACATCTTCCCATGTCTCTCCAATTAGCCAGTTAACTCAGTCAAACTGGGAGTTGTGTCAGCCTCAGCAAGACTCTCCCCACAAGCTTGATATGAAACATTGCAATTAAAAGCCATTTCCAAGTCCAATCACACATATAGCAGAGAAAGGGCACACCAGCCCCACATACTTTGCCTTGCAGTGGTACTTCTGGGGCAGCACTTCATGGCACTTGGAAAACAAACATAATTTGCTCCTTAGACTGCAGGCCTTTACCTGCAGCTCTTCACTGTAGTGGCTCAAACAGGTCTAAGGAGTTAGTTCATAACTCAGCAGCCAAATATTTTGCTCAAGGCAAAGAAATCCATGCAAAAGGCCCAGAGAAGCCCAGCTGTTCTCTGTGGATGAGCAGTTGGTGAGGCAGAGCACACAGCACTCCCGGCTCCCTGGCAAGAGGCCCCTCTGGTGCCGCAGCACAGGCTCACCCTCAGAGCCATATCCTCCACACTGCCCACAAACCTTGCAGGGATCTCCACAGCCCTCAGGAAACAAGAGCAGACCAGGCCACCTCTGGGCTCCCACAGCAGGAGAAGAGACCTCTGCCAGCCTAGGCCCAATTTCAAGGTACCCAAGAAGAGAAGGTCCAGCAGCAGCCAAGTCCAGCCAGGAGTCTATCAGGCTTGTGAACAAGCAGCAATCCAGTCCACAAATCACCATCAGGTCCAGCAATTGCCAAGCTGCTCTATAATCATATAGAAGATCAAGCCGGGCAGTCAGTCTGAAGTCCAGACTAACAATCTTCACAGGCAGGGACAGAGCTGAAGAGCAGCATTCCTCCAACAGAGTTCTAAAGAAAACTGAGGTACAGAGCTCGGTTTAAATAGGGCTCCTGGGTGTGGTCTGGTGCACAGGTGAGGCTGTTTAGGGTCATTAAGGCTTACTAATGCCCTCAGTGCCTTAACGAGGCACCTGAGAGCAATGGAAAATTCTAGTTCTATCCACAGGGCCCACAGAGTGAGGTGTGATTGCAGTGTTGTGATGGGGTTTTGTTCCATCTGTTAGCTGGTTGGTCTTCTTCCTCACCTAGCCCCAGAGACATTCTATCAAATGAATGTTCTGTGCATGAGAAGACGCAACCACTTCATTTGTGTGTGATTCAGTAAATCCTCTTGGAGACTTTATGATTCTGTTCAGTTCTGGGAGACTTTGGAAGAGTGGGTACATAAACACAACCCTCAGGAAGGCACACACCATTCTGAATGGGCAGTTCCTAATAGCCCCTGTACTGTTTATTTCACATTAATTTCACCCTACAATGAAGTAAGGTGTTCACTTTCCATTCAGATCTGAATAGAAATTTAAGACAGAATTTTTATTCTACCCATTCCTTACTAGTTTTAAACTGTTTTTGGTTACCTCTTAGATATTTATGGTCTTTTCTGTCCTGTTTTAAGCTGCTCTTGCCTATTTCTAATCTGCTTCAGGCTACCCATTTCTAACCTGGTCTTGCCCTTCATAGCTTGGTTTAACTCCTGTATGGTCATTTTTATCTTACTCTTCTCCGTTTCTAAACCTTTTTTAGATTCTTTTGGCAAATTGTAAACAATGGAGAGGCTTTTCCATCTTATTCTGCCCATTCCTTACTAGTTTTAAGCTGGTTTTGGCTCCTTCTTCAATATTTGTGGTCATTTCTGGCCTGTTTTAAGCTGCTCTTGCCTACTTCTAATGTGCTTCAGGCTATTTCTAACCTCTTGATGCCCATTTCTAATTCTTCTGAAGCCATTCTGGCAGTTTCCAAACCATTTTGGTCCATTTCCTACCCATTTCTAGCCTGGTCTTGCCCTTTCCTAACTTGGTTTAACTCCTGTATGGTCATTTTTATCTTATTTGTGTTTGTGTTTGGAATGATTTGGTTTTGTCAGACCTGGTTCTCAGGCTCCTCAGGAGCCCGGTTGCTTTGCTCTTGGGTCTGTGCATGTGATCCGGGCAGATGTGCTGCTCCGTCTGGGAGGTACTGTGCCTGTGTAGGTTATTCTCTGTTTGTTGGTGTCACAGCATGTGTAGTGTTTTGTGTGTGTGTGTTTGCCTTGGAGCTGCTCTACTCATGGTGTGTATTTGGGCCAGGTGCAGCATCTGTAGTGCAAGTCTGTGTGTATTATGATCAGAGGCAGATCTTGAGCATTTCCTTGGGATGGAGGTTACAGGTTCTGGGCTCAGCAATGGTCTCTAGACATAAAAGCTGTGTGGGTATTAACATAGTAGTTGTTTAGCAACTCGGTGATAATTTGGCCAGTGTTTTTGTTCAGATCTCTGCTCTGAAGCAGTTGTCAACGTGATGAAAGCAGGCTTGAAGCAAGGCTCTGTGGCAGAGATGCAGAGCAGCCGGCAGACACTCTTGCAGCCCCGACAGTGATCCCATAAGGATGACATGACAATGATCGGCAGGGCTGGAAGGGGGGGGGGGGTGGCGGGCGTTTCGGCGGCTGGCGCCGCTCGCTGTTGCCATCTTGTGTCCAGGTTAGGTACTGCAGCCCTGCCTCCGCGCATGAGCCGTGGTGCTCCCTGTCCCCGGAAGTGGCTGGTGTCACGTGGTGCCCGCCGGTTTCCGGCGGGCTGTAGCAAGCGCGGCTCCATGCGGCCGCAGTCTGGTGGCCGCCCGCCGGCTCCGGTCCCTCCGCGCCGTTTCGGTGTGGCAGGCGCAGCCCCCGGGAGCAGCATGGCGGCGGGCAGGGTCCGGGTCCAGGTCCGGGTCCCGGCAGCAGCAGGTGAGAGCCGAGCCCACCGCGGGGCCGGGCTTACCGGGGAGGGGAGCGGGCCCGGCCGCCCGGCCGTGCCTTGGACGTGCGCAGAGGGGCCTCTCCTGCCTGCTGGCCGCTCGGCACGGGAAGCCTCTCGGTGCTCGGTACTGAGGGGAGTGAAGGCACGGGGGGGGGGGGGGGGGGGGGGTTACCTGGAGGTCCGTAATTCACACTGTACCTGCACTGGGAGGGAAAGGGGCCAGGGTTGAAATAGCTGTTTCTAAAGCAGCCAAGGCGTTCCCTGCTTGTTTTCTCTGATCTAATCTTGTGCTTAGTTGGGAAATTAGACTGTTGACTGTAGCTTTAAGGTGCTGAAGGATCTGGAGACTGGGATTCTCGGAGAAATGAGAAGGGGGAAGGGTGCATTGCCCTCCTTTTGTTCTGCACACAGACCTTGCTGGGCTGAGCCCTGGGGGAGGCCAGCTCATCCCAGCCTTTCTGTTAAGGACTTCAGTTGCTGCTGTTGCTCTCCTGCTTTCGCCCGTCTTTGGACAACTGCTTAGCTCCAGTAAAGCCATCAGGCTTCTTCATAAATGCTTCTTATTCCAGATGCAGAGGCAGCTCAAGCACAGGCCCTCGCTAATGGCTGCAGTGGCTGCGGCTGTTGGGTTTCATAGGTAAGAATTTTTGTAGGGGATTGTCTCTCCTGTGAAATGCTTGCATGGGATTTGTCCATAAAAAAATCCCTCACTGTTCTCTTTTCTCCACTGCTTGGCTGTGAGAGCAGGAAGCAGCAGAATCCGTGGCAGAGATAGATAAAGAAGAGCACGGGGAAGAAGCAAGCCCAGATGGCAGGGAGAAAGAGAACCAGCAGTATCCAGGTCAGGCAGAAACTGCCCCTCCCAGAGCAGAGTCCCAACAGCTGAGAAGCTGGAGCATCATGCCCAGGGAATGGATCTTGCATGTTGGCTGTCTGAGAAGCTGCACAGTGAGAAACGGTCGCTAGGTTCAGGTAAGCCTCAGTAAGACTAATTCTAAACAATTAACAGGCATTTCCATTTTACTTCATCCCATTCCTGACTAGTTCTAAGCTATTTTTGGTTACTTAAGTATTTATGGTCATTTCTGGGCTGTTTTAAGCTGCTCTTGCCTATTTCTAATGTGCTTCAGGCTATTTCTAACCTCTTGATGCCCATTTCTAATTCTTCTGAAGCCATTCTGGCAGTTTCCAAACCATTTTGGTCCATTTCCTACCCATTTCTAGCCTGGTCTTTGCCCGTTCCTAGCTTGGTTTAACTCCTGTATGGTCATTTTTATCTTACTCTTCTGCATTTCTAAACCTTTTTTAGATTCTTTTGGCACATTGTAAACAATGGAGAGGCTTTTCCATCTTATTCTGCCCAGTCCTTACTAGTTTTAAGCTGGTTTTGGCTACTTCTTTAGTATTTGTGGTCATTTTTGGCCTGTTTTAAGCTGCTCTTGCCTATTTCTAATGTGCTTCAGGCTATTTCTAACCTCTTGATGCCCATTTCTAATTCTTCTGAAGCCATTCTGGCAGTTTCCAAACCATTTTGGTCCATTTCCTACCCATTTCTAGCCTGGTTTTGCCGTTTCCTAGCTTGGTTTAACTCCTGTATGGTCATTTTTATCTTACTCTTCTCCGTTTCTAAACCTTTTTTAGATTCTTTTGGCACATTGTAAACAATGGAGAGGCTTTTCCATCTTATTCTGCCCAATCCTTACTAGATTTTAAGCTGGTTTTGGCTCCTTCTTTAGTATTTGTGGTCATTTTTGGCCTGTTTTAAGCTGCTCTTGCCTATTTCTAATGTGCTTCAGGCTATTTCTAACCTCTTGATGCCCATTTCTAATTCTTCTGAAGCCATTCTGGCAGTTTCCAAACCATTTTGGTCCATTTCCTACCCATTTCTAGCCTGGTTTTGCCGTTTCCTAGCTTGGTTTAACTCCTGTATGGTCATTTTTATCTTACTCTTCTCCGTTTCTAAACCTTTTTTAGATTCTTTTGGCACATTGTAAACAATGGAGAGGCTTTTCCATCTTATTCTGCCCAATTCCTTACTAGTTTTAAGCTGGTTTTGGCTCCTTCTTTCAATATTTGTGGTCATTTTCTGGCCTGTTTTAAGCTGCTCTTGCCTTTTTCTAATGTGCTTCAGGCTATTTCTAACCTCTTGATGCCCATTTCTAATTCTTCTGAAGCCATTCTGGCAGTTTCCAAACCATTTTGGTCCATTTCCTACCCATTTCTAGCCTGGTCTTGCCCCTTCCTAGCTTGGTTTAACTCCTGTATGGTCATTTTTATCTTACTGTTCTGCATTTCTAAACCTTTTTTAGATTCTTTTGGCACATTGTAAACAATGGAGAGGCTTTTCCATCTTATTCTGCCCATTCCTTACTAGTTTTAAGCTGGTTTTGGCTACTTCTTTAGTATTTGTGGTCATTTTTGGCCTGTTTTAAGCTGCTCTTGCCTATTTCTAATGTGCTTCAGGCTATTTCTAACCTCTTGATGCCCATTTCTAATTCTTCTGAAGCCATTCTGGCAGTTTCCAAACCATTTTGGTCCATTTCCTACCCATTTCTAGCCTGGTCTTGCCCTTCCTAGCTTGGTTTAACTCCTGTATGGTCATTTTTATCTTACTGTTCTGCAGTTTCTAAACCTTTTTTAGATTCTTTTGGCACATTGTAAACAATGGAGAGGCTTTTCCATCTTATTCTGCCCATTCCTTACTAGTTTTAAGCTGGTTTTGGCTACTTCTTTAGTATTTGTGGTCATTTTTGGCCTGTTTTAAGCTGCTCTTGCCTATTTCTAATGTGCTTCAGGCTATTTCTAACCTCTTGATGCCCATTTCTAATTCTTCTGAAGCCATTCTGGCAGTTTCCAAACCATTTTGGTCCATTTCCTACCCATTTCTAGCCTGGTTTTGCCGTTTCCTAGCTTGGTTTAACTCCTGTATGGTCATTTTTATTTTACTCTTCTCCGTTTCTAAACCTTTTTTAGATTCTTTTGGCACATTGTAAACAATGGAGAGGCTTTTCCATCTTATTCTGCCCAATCCTTACTAGTTTTAAGCTGGTTTTGGCTCCTTCTTTCAATATTTGTGGTCATTTCTGGGCCTGTTTTAAGCTGCTCTTGCCTATTTTCTAATGTGCTTCAGGCTATTTCTAACCTCTTGATGCCCATTTCTAATTCTTCTGAAGCCATTCTGGCAGTTTCCAAACCATTTTGGTCATTTCCTACCCATTTCTAGCCTGGTCTTCCCCTTCCTAGCTTGGTTTAACTCCTGTATGGTCATTTTTATCTTACTCTTCTGCATTTCTAAACCTTTTTTAGATTCTTTTGGCACATTGTAAACAATGGAGAGGCTTTTCCATCTTATTCTGCCCATTCCTTACTAGTTTTAAGCTGGTTTTGGCTACTTCTTTAGTATTTGTGGTCATTTTTGGCCTGTTTTAAGCTGCTCTTGCCTATTTCTAATGTGCTTCAGGCTATTTCTAACCTCTTGATGCCCATTTCTAATTCTTCTGAAGCCATTCTGGCAGTTTCCAAACCATTTTGGTCCATTTCCTACCCATTTCTAGCCTGGTTTTGCCGTTTCCTAGCTTGGTTTAACTCCTGTATGGTCATTTTTATTTTACTCTTCTCCGTTTCTAAACCTTTTTTAGATTCTTTTGGCACATTGTAAACAATGGAGAGGCTTTTCCATCTTATTCTGCCCAATCCTTACTAGTTTTAAGCTGGTTTTGGCTCCTTCTTCAATATTTGTGGTCATTTCTGGCCTGTTTTAAGCTGCTCTTGCCTCTTTCTAATGTGCTTCAGGCTATTTCTAACCTCTTGATGCCCATTTCTAATTCTTCTGAAGCCATTCTGGCAGTTTCCAAACCATTTTGGTTCATTTCCTACCCATTTCTAGCCTGGTCTTTCCCCTTCCTAGCTTGGTTTAACTCCTGTATGGTCATTTTTATCTTACTCTTCTGCATTTCTAAACCTTTTTTAGATTCTTTTGGCACATTGTAAACAATGGAGAGGCTTTTCCATCTTATTCTGCCCAATCCTTACTAGTTTTAAGCTGGTTTTGGCTACTTCTTTAGTATTTGTGGTCATTTTTGGCCTGTTTTAAGCTGCTCTTGCCTATTTCTAATGTGCTTCAGGCTATTTCTAACCTCTTGATGCCCATTTCTAATACTTCTGAAGCCATTCTGGCAGTTTCCAAACCATTTTGGTCCATTTCCTACCCATTTCTAGCCTGGTTTTGCCGTTTCCTAGCTTGGTTTAACTCCTGTATGGTCATTTTTATTTTACTCTTCTCCATTTCTAAACCTTTTTTAGATTCTTTTGGCACATTGTAAACAATGGAGAGGCTTTTCCATCTTATTCTGCCCAATCCTTACTAGTTTTAAGCTGGTTTTGGCTCCTTCTTCAATATTTGTGGTCATTTCTGGCCTGTTTTAAGCTGCTCTTGCCTAATTCTAATGTGCTTCAGGCTATTTCTAACCTCTTGATGCCCATTTCTAATTCTTCTGAAGCCATTCTGGCAGTTTCCAAACCATTTTGGTTCATTTCCTACCCATTTCTAGCCTGGTCTTGCCCTTCCTAGCTTGGTTTAACTCCTGTATGGTCATTTTTATCTTACTCTTCTGCATTTCTAAACCTTTTTTAGATTCTTTTGGCACATTGTAAACAATGGAGAGGGTTTTCCATCTTATTCTGCCCATTCCTTACTAGTTTTAAGCTGGTTTTGGCTACTTCTTTAGTATTTGTGGTCATTTTTGGCCTGTTTTAAGCTGCTCTTGCCTATTTCTAATGTGCTTCAGGCTATTTCTAACCTCTTTATGCCCATTTCTAATTCTTCTGAAGCCATTCTGGCAGTTTCCAAACCATTTTGGTCCATTTCCTACCCATTTCTAGCCTGGTTTTGCCGTTTCCTAGCTTGGTTTAACTCCTGTATGGTCATTTTTATTTTACTCTTCTCCGTTTCTAAACTTTTTTTAGATTCTTTTGGCAAATTGTAAACAATGGAGAGGCTTTTCCATCTTATTCTGCCCAATCCTTACTAGTTTTAAGCTGGTTTTGGCTCCTTCTTTAGTATTTGTGGTCATTTCTGGCCTGTTTTAAGCTGCTCTTGCCTATTTCTAATGTGCTTCAGGCTATTTCTAACCTCTTGATGCCCATTTCTAATTCTTCTGAAGCCATTCTGGCAGTTTCCAAACCATTTTGGTCCATTTCCTACCCATTTCTAGCCTGGTTTTGCCGTTTCCTAGCTTGGTTTAACTCCTGTATGGTCATTTTTATCTTACTCTTCTCCGTTTCTAAACCTTTTTTAGATTCTTTTGGCACATTGTAAACAATGGAGAGGCTTTTCCATCTTATTCTGCCCAATCCTTACTAGTTTTAAGCTGGTTTTGGCTACTTCTTTAGTATTTGTGGTCATTTTTGGCCTGTTTTAAGCTGCTCTTGCCTATTTCTAATGTGCTTCAGGCTATTTCTAACCTCTTGATGCCCATTTCTAATTCTTCTGAAGCCATTCTGGCAGTTTCCAAACCATTTTGGTCCATTTCCTACCCATTTCTAGCCTGATCTTGCCCTTCCTAGCTTGGTTTAACTCCTGTATGGTCATTTTTATCTTACTGTTCTGCATTTCTAAACCTTTTTTAGATTCTTTTGGCACATTGTAAACAATGGAGAGGCTTTTCCATCTTATTCTGCCCATTCCTTACTAGTTTTAAGCTGGTTTTGGCTACTTCTTTAGTATTTGTGGTCATTTTTGGCCTGTTTTAAGCTGCTCTTGCCTATTTCTAATGTGCTTCAGGCTATTTCTAACCTCTTGATGCCCATTTCTAATTCTTCTGAAGCCATTCTGGCAGTTTCCAAACCATTTTGGTCCATTTCCTACCCATTTCTAGCCTGGTTTTGCCGTTTCCTAGCTTGGTTTAACTCCTGTATGGTCATTTTTATCTTACTCTTCTGCATTTCTAAACCTTTTTTAGATTCTTTTGGCACATTGTAAACAATGGAGAGGCTTTTCCATCTTATTCTGCCCATTCCTTACTAGTTTTAAGCTGGTTTTGGCTACTTCTTTAGTATTTGTGGTCATTTTTGGCCTGTTTTAAGCTGCTCTTGCCTATTTCTAATGTGCTTCAGGCTATTTCTAACCTCTTGATGCCCATTTCTAATTCTTCTGAAGCCATTCTGGCAGTTTCCAAACCATTTTGGTCCATTTCCTACCCATTTCTAGCCTGGTTTTGCCGTTTCCTAGCTTGGTTTAACTCCTGTATGGTCATTTTTATCTTACTCTTCTCCGTTTCTAAACCTTTTTTAGATTCTTTTGGCACATTGTAAACAATGGAGAGGCTTTTCCATCTTATTCTGCCCAATTCCTTACTAGTTTTAAGCTGGTTTTGGCTCCTTCTTTCAGTATTTGTGGTCATTTCTGGGCTGTTTTAAGCTGCTCTTGCCTATTTCTAATGTGCTTCAGGCTATTTCTAACCTCTTGATGCCCATTTCTAATTCTTCTGAAGCCATTCTGGCAGTTTCCAAACCATTTTGGTTCCATTTCCTACCCATTTCTAGCCTGGTCTTTGCCCGTTCCTAGCTTGGTTTAACTCCTGTATGGTCATTTTTATCTTACTCTTCTGCAGTTTCTAAACCTTTTTTAGATTCTTTTGGCACATTGTAAACAATGGAGAGGCTTTTCCATCTTATTCTGCCCAATTCCTTACTAGTTTTAAGCTGGTTTTGGCTACTTCTTTAGTATTTGTGGTCATTTTTGGCCTGTTTTAAGCTGCTCTTGCCTATTTCTAATGTGCTTCAGGCTATTTCTAACCTCTTGATGCCCATTTCTAATTCTTCTGAAGCCATTCTGGCAGTTTCCAAACCATTTTGGTCCATTTCCTACCCATTTCTAGCCTGGTTTTGCCGTTTCCTAGCTTGGTTTAACTCCTGTATGGTCATTTTTATCTTACTCTTCTCCGTTTCTAAACCTTTTTTAGATTCTTTTGGCACATTGTAAACAATGGAGAGGCTTTTCCATCTTATTCTGCCCAATTCCTTACTAGTTTTAAGCTGGTTTTGGCTCCTTCTTTCAATATTTGTGGTCATTTCTGGCCTGTTTTAAGCTGCTCTTGCCTATTTTCTAATGTGCTTCAGGCTATTTCTAACCTCTTGATGCCCATTTCTAATTCTTCTGAAGCCATTCTGGCAGTTTCCAAACCATTTTGGTTCATTTCCTACCCATTTCTAGCCTGGTCTTGCCCCTTCCTAGCTTGGTTTAACTCCTGTATGGTCATTTTTATCTTACTCTTCTGCATTTCTAAACCTTTTTTAGATTCTTTTGGCACATTGTAAACAATGGAGAGGCTTTTCCATCTTATTCTGCCCATTCCTTACTAGTTTTAAGCTGGTTTTGGCTACTTCTTTAGTATTTGTGGTCATTTTTGGCCTGTTTTAAGCTGCTCTTGCCTATTTCTAATGTGCTTCAGGCTATTTCTAACCTCTTGATGCCCATTTCTAATTCTTCTGAAGCCATTCTGGCAGTTTCCAAACCATTTTGGTCCATTTCCTACCCATTTCTAGCCTGGTCTTGCCGTTTCCTAGCTTGGTTTAACTCCTGTATGGTCATTTTTATCTTACTCTTCTGCATTTCTAAACCTTTTTTAGATTCTTTTGGCACATTGTAAACAATGGAGAGGCTTTTCCATCTTATTCTGCCCAATTCCTTACTAGTTTTAAGCTGGTTTTGGCTACTTCTTTAGTATTTGTGGTCATTTTTGGCCTGTTTTAAGCTGCTCTTGCCTATTTCTAATGTGCTTCAGGCTATTTCTAACCTCTTGATGCCCATTTCTAATTCTTCTGAAGCCATTCTGGCAGTTTCCAAACCATTTTGGTCATTTCCTACCCATTTCTAGCCTGGTTTTGCCCGTTTCCTAGCTTGGTTTAACTCCTGTATGGTCATTTTTATCTTACTCTTCTGCCGTTTCTAAACCTTTTTTAGATTCTTTTGGCACATTGTAAACAATGGAGAGGCTTTTCCATCTTATTCTGCCCAATCCTTACTAGTTTTAAGCTGGTTTTGGCTCCTTCTTCAGTATTTGTGGTCATTTCTGGCCTGTTTTAAGCTGCTCTTGCCTATTTCTAATGTGCTTCAGGCTATTTCTAACCTCTTGATGCCCATTTCTAATTCTTCTGAAGCCATTCTGGCAGTTTCCAAACCATTTTGGTCCATTTCCTACCCATTTCTAGCCTGGTCTTGCCCTTCCTAGCTTGGTTTAACTCCTGTATGGTCATTTTTATCTTACTGTTCTGCATTTCTAAACCTTTTTTAGATTCTTTTGGCACATTGTAAACAATGGAGAGGCTTTTCCATCTTATTCTGCCCATTCCTTACTAGTTTTAAGCTGGTTTTGGCTACTTCTTTAGTATTTGTGGTCATTTTTGGCCTGTTTTAAGCTGCTCTTGCCTATTTCTAATGTGCTTCAGGCTATTTCTAACCTCTTGATGCCCATTTCTAATTCTTCTGCAGCCATTCTGGCAGTTTCCAAACCATTTTGGTCCATTTCCTACCCATTTCTAGCCTGGTCTTGCCCTTTCCTAGCTTGGTTTAACTCCTGTATGGTCATTTTTATCTTACTCTTCTCCGTTTCTAAACCTTTTTTAGATTCTTTTGGCACATTGTAAACAATGGAGAGGCTTTTCCATCTTATTCTGCCCAGTCCTTACTAGTTTTAAGCTGGTTTTGGCTCCTTCTTTAGTATTTGTGGTCATTTTGGCCTGTTTTAAGCTGCTCTTGCCTATTTCTAATGTGCTTCAGGCTATTTCTAACCTCTTGATGCCCATTTCTAATTCTTCTGAAGCCATTCTGGCAGTTTCCAAACCATTTTGGTCCATTTCCTACCCATTTCTAGCCTGGTTTTGCCGTTTCCTAGCTTGGTTTAACTCCTGTATGGTCATTTTTATCTTACTCTTCTCCATTTCTAAACCTTTTTTAGATTCTTTTGTCACATTGTAAACAATGGAGAGGCTTTTCCATCTTGTTCTGCCCATTCCTTACTAGTTTTAAACTGTTCTTTGTTACTTCTATTTGTGGTAATTTCTGTCCTGTTTTAAGCTGCTCTTGGTTATTTGTAATCTTCTTTAGGCTATTTCTAACCTATTGATGCCCACTTGTTTCTCTTTTGAAGCCATTCTGGCTGTTTCCAAGCCCTTTTGGTCCATTTCTTGTCATGTGTTGTCCCCCCCAATACGGCATCTGCTTTTCCCCACCACGCCAATTTGTCTTCCCCCCCGCCACTCCCCCCTGTTCTTCTATCCCGTATCCCACTCTTCACCCCTTTCTCATCATCTATCTCTTTTAACCGCCATTATTCCCACACCCCCACCCCCCTTCTCTACCATCTGTCCCCCCTAACAGCCATTCTCCCCCCCTTCCCCACTATCTCTCCCATTTAAACCCCTTTCCTCCGTCATCACAACAGTCTTCCCGCCCACCAAAGCCCGAACTAACCTTCGTCCAGCAAGTCTCGATCTTTACCGCGCCGAGCTAAACCCTGCTGAGCTCCGTAACCGTGCACGTACAGAAAACAAAGCTGCGTTCCAGCCCTCACCGCTGTCTGCTCCTTCCCGGGCACTGCCATCGCTCCCTCACAGAAAAGGACACCGCTGATTGGCCACCGGTCTCTAGGCGGGAAAACGGTCCCTCAGCCGTGCGGCCCGGGATTGGACGGCGCTGACCCTCCGCCCCGCCCCCCCGGGTGGCTTCAGCTCTGCTCGGCTCACTTCGGGTTAGCATAGCCTGCGTTAGTTTACCACGGCTGTGTGGTTTGGCCTAGCCTGGGGAAGCATAGCATAGCCTCCATCCAGCGTGAGATTAAGATGAGTGAGATTAGACCTGGGTGAGATTGACTGGGGGGAGACTGACCCTAGTCAGATTTGTCCTGGGTCAGATTTGTCCCTGGTCAGATTACCCCAGGGGTCAGATTAGCTCGAGTCAGGTTAGTCCGGGTCAGATTAGTCCGGGTCAGATTAGCCCGGTCAGATTAGCCCAGGTCGGATTATCCCGGGTCAGATTAGCTTGGGTGACCCGGTTTGGATCATCCCGGGTCATTTAGCTCAGATAAGAGACAGGTGAGATTAGACGGGTGAGATTATCCTAGCCTCCTTAACTTAGTTTAGTCTGAGTTACCTCGAGTTAGTCTTGGTTAACCTGGATTAGCCTATCCTCAGTTAGCCTGGGTTAGATGAGCCTGGATTAGATGGGGTTAGCCTACCCTATCATAGGGCGGGGTATATGGGAGGACAATACTGGGGTTTTGGGGATATGGAGTCCCTACATGGGGGTCTGTGGGGGGATTTGGGGGTCTGGAGTCCCTGCATGGGGGTCTATGGGTGTATTTGGGGGTCTGGAGTCCCTACATGGGGGTCTGGGGGGATTTGGGGGTCTGAAGTCCCAGTATGGGGGTCTGTGGGGGGATTTGGAGTCCCTGTATGGGGGTCTATGGAGGGATTTGGGGGTCTGGAGTCTCTCCGTGGTGTTTTGTAGGGGTGTGGAGACCCCTTATGGGGTGTATGGGGGAATACGGGGGGATATGGGGTTCTGGAGTCCCTAGATGACGTGTGGGGCAATAGGGGGGGGATACGGGGTTCTGTGGGGCTTTATGAGGGGTATCTGGAGTTCTGCATTCCCATTATGGGGTTCTGTGGGGGCCCTGCGAGCCCCGAGAGGAGGGAACGGGACGGGAACGGAGCTTCCGGCCGCGCCGCGCTCGTCAGGGCCATCTTGGAACAAAAAATGGCGGCAGCGCAGGCGCGGTGCGGCCGTTACCACGGCAACGCGGACGCCATGAGGGGTGAGGTGCCGTACTCAGGCTAGCACCTCACCAAGATGGCCGCCCCGTAGTGCCGTACGTCAAAATGGCGTCTCACTAATTTGGCCTGTCCCGGCGCCCGTACTCAAGATGGCGCCTATCAAGTGGCATCAGTGCACCCCCCCCCCCGTGCCCGCCCCTGTCTCCCCTCTCCCCATGGCGGCGCAGAGCCGCGCTCCCCCCCAGCCGCCTCCCTCCCCTCTCCTCACGGCTCCTGCTCCCGCACCTCTCTCTGCACCTCCTCCATGGCCGCCCTATGGCGGCGGGCGGGGCGGGGAGGGGCGGGAGGGGGCAGGAGGAGGAAGGGAACCGAGTGGTTCCGGGAGGAGCCGACACCTCCCATTGCCCCCCCCCGCCGGGCACGGCTCAGCCCGGATCGGCACGGCACGGCTCGGCTCGGCCCAGGGTAGAACCGGGGCACCGAGGGGGTCTGGGGCAGGCCGGCAGCCGGAGGGGGGCAGTCGCGGGGGGGCGGCGCTGCTGTCCCGGCCTGCAGCGGGGACCGTGTCCCCCTTCCCATCCCTCCTGCCGGAGGCACTCGTGTTCCCCGCGGCCGCTCCGGGTCACGGTCTCCACGGCAACAGCTGCTGCCGCCGCTCCGGGTCACGGTCTCCACGGCAACAGCTGCTGCCGCCGCTCCGGGTCACGGTCTCCACGGCAACAGCTGCTGCCGCCGCTGCTGCACGGACTCGGCATCCACCTCCTGCACGGCGCCACCACCGTGGTCTTTGGGGTACGGACAAACGGGGGGGGGGGGAGAGACACTGGGGGTGCTGCGACCCATGGAGAGCCGCAGAAACAGTTTGCCAGGGCTTCCCCAAGGTGCTCGATTGTTTTGTTCTGTGTGCAGGATGTTTCTCATCACACCCCAAAGCTTTTCCAGGAGTCAAACGCATCGGTTTCCCTCTCTTCCCCCAAGAAAGGGGAAGTTTGTGGCCGGTTGCAATGATAGCACCTGGAGTGGTGCTGCCCTGAAACAGGATGAAATGGCTGCATCCTTCCGGGAGGCTGCCTCCGAAAGCAGAATTGCCCTGTGAGCTGGAGAGGTGCCCCTGCAGTGAGGGCCCGTGCCCAGGGAGGCATGGGGAGCTGGGGACTTGGCACTTTCCTGCCTATCATAGAGGACTGTGATGTACGATGGTAATGAATGCATCTTTATTTATAGATATGATACTATGAAATAGCTTTATTATCCCTTGCTAAAAATGCTTCCTTTTTTGCTTTCTTAGCAGTCAGTGCAAAAATTCAAGTTAATATCATAATATCATGGTAAAAGCTGCAAGCTCTGAAGTGGTACAGGCTGGCAGGAAGCTCCCAGTGTATGGTTTGGTGTGAGCAGCACCGATGTATTAGGTTTGGCATAGTAGTACATGGGTTTTTTTTCTTGTTTTTAGTGGCCATCTATGCCATCTATGCATCTATGCTTAACTTGTTAACAATTTATGTTCATATGTACGAGGAGGAGGAACATAAAGATGATGTAAGGATAGACAGGTTTGTAAAACCAGCCATTTCTTCAAGGGATGGCTGCTGCAGCAATACCCTGCTTGCACGATGCCCTATATGAGTGTCTGTTTTGAGCGAGTTTTACACGTGACCTGCACCCTGATCATGCGTTCTTTTTAGGCTGCACACCCGCCTATCAGCCTCATCAGCGTTGATGCTGTGGACCCACATCAGTGGTTTCTTGAGCTTTGAGAAAAACCCAGTTCTTGTTCTTAGATAAATACAAGAACCCTTCTGTTTCAGAGCAGCGTGCAGCCATGTGCACACTGTGTGTGCCAGAACAGACCCTTTCAAGAGCTCCAGAAGACTTTTTTAGCCTCTTTCTTTCATCTGCAAGACCAAAAAGGAAAGAGAGGTTTCTGCAACTGGGAAGCAGGAGAAGAGAGCGGAGGTATGTCTGGTAATCGTAGCACATGCTTCTCTGACCTTGCCGAGAGAGGAAATCCATTTACTCTCTGCTTTCATCGATTGGTCTGTAATTTGCCTGTAGTTATCCTCCCCATTTCTACATTTTACAGAATCATGGAATGGTTCATGTTGGAAGGGACCTTAAAGCTCATCCAGCTCCAACCCCTGCCACAGGCAGGCAGGGACACCTCACACTAGAGCAGGTTGCTCCAAGCCCCTGTGTCCAACCTGGACTTGAACACTGCCAGGGATGGGGCAGCCACAGCTTCTCTGTGCACCCTGTGCCAGCGCCTCAGCACCCTCACGGGGAACAGCTTCTGCCTAAGAGCTCAGCTCAGTTTCCCCTCGGGCAGGTTCAAGCCATTCCCCTTGGCCTGTCCCTACAGGCCCTTGTCCCAAGCCCCTCTCCAGGTTTCCTGCAGCCCCTTTAGGCACTGGAGCTGCTCTCAGGTCTCCCCTTCAGGAGCCTTCTCTTGTCCAGGCTGCCCCAGCCCAGCTCTCTCAGCCTGGCTCCAGAGCATAGCTGCTCCAGCCCTCGCAGCAGCTCCATGGTTTCCTCTGGCTCGCTTGAGCAGCTCCACGTCCCTCTTGAGCTGGGGCTGAAGATGTGGATGCAGGACTTTGTTTCCTCTTACATTGGCATAATGCAGAGTGACACTTTAACAGCTGGACAGATGTAGATTCTCCTACCTGGGGCCAGTAAATGAGAGCAAAACCACATCCTCTGCTTGAACAAGGAAGAAATTATTTTGTTCACCTTGTTTACGTGCTTAATTCAAGAAGTTTTTTCCCTTCCAGTCAATTACATTCACGTAATTGAAAACATTGTCCCAGGAAATCTCAGCTTGGTTTGCTTTCCTGCTCGGAGACCATTGCGCTGCTTTTTGCTTAAACAGCAATTGCTTTGCTTGCAGGCTGTTTTGCAGCAGCTCTATGGCTATGGGGAATTACCAGTGTTTTTCTAATCATCCTGTTGGATGTTGTGACAATGCAGGTCCCCGGTTTCCTCTTGACATTTGGGTACTGCCAGCAGAGTTTGCAGCCCTTGGTGTTGTCTTTGTTGAATTAGGACCTGCACTGCTGAGGAGAAGGCAAGGCCTGGAGGGAGGGAGGGAGAACCAGGAACAGGTCAGCCCCAGTATTTTTCTGTAATGAGGGTGGTAAAGCACTGGCAGAGGTTGGCCAGAGAGGTGGTGGATGCCCCATCCCTGGGGACATTCAAGGCCAGGCTGGATGTGGTTCTGAGCACCCTGATGGAGTTGAAGATGTCCCTGCTCATGGCAGGGGAGGTTAGACCAGATGACCTTTAAAGGTTCCTTCCAACCAAAACCATCCTGTGCTCATATGATTAGAACCCCAGGGAATGCAGGCATTTCCCTACAGCTGCTGAGGGTCTCTTTAGAAGCCCAAGGCCACAGTTACCCTTCTTTCTTAGGGAAGGGCTTCCCGTCCTCACGCTCTTTGGTGTGTCTGGTGGCATTGTGCCCATGCCGAAGCTTGTCTTTGGCACCTTGAGCTAAAGTGCTTCACTGACATGAGGTTAAATTCATCTGGAGGAGCCTGTTTTAATGCAGCCAGGGAGGGGAAACTGGCTTATTATTTGCAGTACTGAGCTCTGTTCAGCAGGTGGGTCACGGTAAATGTTTGCTGCCACAAGTACCAGTACCAGTGCGAGTAACACCCAGCTCTGGGCAAATGCACCTTGATTTCAACCTATTTGAACTGGTCACTTACCAGCATAGCAAGTATCACATCCTGCAGGCAAAGCTGCTCAGGTGCAGCTGATGGATCCCTGAGCCCAGCAGGAGGCCTGAGGCTGCTTTTCCATTTACCTCTAAGAGCAATGACATTGGAACCACGGCAGGACGTAGAGCTTTCGTGTGCATAACCCCAAATGTATCTGCCTTTCCTAGCCTGCCAGGCAGGCAGCGTTAGTGCCGCTTTCTAGCTCACTAAAGGGTATTATCTGCTCAACATTTTCCAGTGACAAGACTTCACCTGTACCGTAGCTGATGGTGGGCTCACAGACCAGAACACACACAGCCTATTGCACAGATCGGCTTTCCTGGCAGCCCCGGGCAGCACTTGCAGGGACAGAGGTGTGTACTTAGCCCCTGATTCCAAGAAGATGCCGTAACATGGCTGTTTCTAACTCATTTATGCCCACTTCTAAACTGTTTTATTTGCTATTTCTAAATTCTTTCTGCCATTTCTAACCCGTGTTTGGTCACTTCTAACCCTTTTAAAGCCATTTCTTAAAATTTCCCTCTTTTTTTGGCCCTTTTCTCACTCTGTTTAAGCCACTTTTTTATTTCTCTAACCCATTTTTTCCCATTTGTCAGCAGCTTTAAGCCTTTTTTGACGATTTCTAACACAATTGTGGCCACTTCTAACTAGATTTAAACCCATTTTTAGCCATTTGCAACCCTTATATGTCCAATTCTAACCTGGTTTAAGCCATTTTGTCCATTTCTAAACTATTTTTTCTTCTAACCATTTTTTTTTGCCACTTCAAACACATTTTTGCCCATTTCTGAGCCTGGTTTAAGCCATTTTTCCCCATTTCTACCCTATTTTAAGCCATTTTAGTCTATTTCAAAACAATTCATGGCCATTTCTATCCCAGTTTTGCCCATTTCTTACCAGTTTTAAGCCGTTTTTGGCAATTTCTAACCCATCTTTCCCATTTCTAACCCCTTTAAAAGCTTTTTTGGGGGCTATTTCTGACCTGTCTGTGGCTGTTTCTGTCCCATATTTATCCACATCTTCCGCATTGTAGGCCATTTTTGCCCACTTCTAACCCATTTTTACCCATTTCTTGATTGTTTTAATCCATTTTGGGCCACTTGTGTTCCACTTTGGACCATTTGTAAGGTGTTTTGAACCATTTTTTTCATTTTCTAACCCATGTTTGCCCATTTCTTATCTCATTTTAGGTATGGGACGCCTAAAAATAGTTACTGAAAGAGACTAAAAGACAAGGACAGCTGGAAAAAACATGAATGAAAAAGGAAATAAATAAAATGTGTAAAGAAAATAAAAAGCAAAAGAGAAGAATGTGATTATAAATCCCCACAAAGCAAACACAAAGCAATAAAAGTCTGAAAGAATCTCGAATAGAAGTTCCTTAAGCAACTTTGCCCCAGCCCCAATATTGCAAACTGTCCCCACTCAGCAGCTGGGGTCCCCGGAGGCTGTCAACGGGGAGGGGAGCCGCCGTTGCTCTAAGGCCGTTGCTTCTGCAGCGTGTGCTGCCACCTCGTGTCCAAGCGTCGGTACTGCAGGTGCTGGAGGTGGAGGGGCACGGCGTAGCTCGGGGCACTGCTCGCTGCTGCCATCCTGTGTCCAAAGCTCGGTACTGCAGGTGCCGGAGATGCGGGAGGGGAAGCAAAGGGGTGGCTCAGAGCAAAGGGAGGTGCTGCCCTCCTGTGGCCAAAAGTACGAACTGCACCCCAAGAGGCCGGAGCCGCCCGAAGGGAACCGAGCGCAGCCGAAGCCGCCTGAGGGGGACGGAGCCGCCCGGAGGGACCGGAGTAGCTTCCATGGGGTCCCAGGGGAGCCGACAGCTGCCATTGCCCCCCCCGTTTGCCTCCGCCGAGTCCCGTTACCCCCATGATTCGCCTCGGCTCGGTACGGTACGGTCCGGGCCCGGTTCGGCGGCACAACCCGCACCCCGACTGGCTGAGACGCCTGTCAGTCACTCTTACTCCCGCCCCGCTTCCGTTCGGTTTCTACACTGGCCCCCCCACTCCTCTGATTGGCTGCGGCGCTTGTCAGTCACGCCTAGTCCCGCCCGGCTCCGGCGGCGCCGGATCACTGCTCTGATTGGCTGCGGCGGTTGTCAATCACGCTTAGTCCCGCCCGGCGCCGACGGCGCCCCCCCACGCCTCTGATTGGCTGCGGCGGTTGTCAATCACGCTTAGTCCCGCCCGGCGCCGACGGCGCCCCCCCACGCCTCTGATTGGCTGCGGCGGTTGTCAATCACGCTTAGTCCCGCCCGGCGCCGGCGGCGCCCCCCCACGCCTCTGATTGGCTGCGGCGGTTGTCAATCACGCTTAGTCCCGCCCGGCGCCCACGGCGCCCCCCCACGCCTCTGATTGGCTGCGGCGGTTGTCAATCACGCTTAGTCCCGCCCGGCGCCCAGGGCGCCCCCCCACGCCTCTGATTGGCTGCGGCGGTTGTCAATCACGCTTAGTCCCGCCCGGCGCCGGCTCCGCCCCCCACTCCTCTGATTGGCTGATGCGCACGTGACCCGCTCCTAGCCACGCCCCTCGCCGGCTCCGCCCCCCCTCCTCTGATTGGCTGATGAGCACGTCACCCGCTCGTAGCCACGCCCCTCGCCGGCTCCGCCCCCCCACTCTTCTGATTGGCTGATGAGCACGTCACCCGCTCCTAGCCACGCCCCTCTCCGACACCGCCCCCCCACTCCTCTGATTGGCTGAGGCGAAGCCGAACCCTCCCGAAGGGGCGGAACCGGCCGAAGAGAACCGAGCGGAGCCGAAGACGCCTGAGGGGGACGGAGCCGCCCGAAGGGAACCGAGCGGAGCCGAAGCCGCCTGAGGGGGACGGAGCCGCCCGGAGGGACCGGAGTGGCTTCCATGGGGTCCCAGGGGAGCCGACAGCTGCCATTGCCCCCCCCGTTTGCCTCCGCCGAGTCCCGTTACCCCCATGATTCGCCTCGGTTCGGTACGGTACGGTCCGGGCCCGGTTCGGCGGCACAACCCGCACCCCGACTGGCTGAGACGCCTGTCAGTCACTCTTACTCCCGCCCCGCTTCCGTTCGGCTTCTACACTGGCCCCCCCACTCCTCTGATTGGCTGCGGCGCTTGTCAGTCACGCCTAGTCCCGCCCGGCTCCGGCGGCGCCGGATCACTGCTCTGATTGGCTGCGGCGGTTGTCAATCACGCTTAGTCCCGCCCGGCGCCGACGGCGCCCCCCCACGCCTCTGATTGGCTGCGGCGGTTGTCAATCACGCTTAGTCCCGCCTGGCGCCCACGGCGCCCCCCCACGCCTCTGATTGGCTGCGGCGCTTGTCAATCACGCTTAGTCCCGCCCGGCGCCGACGGCGCCCCCCCACGCCTCTGATTGGCTGCGGCGGTTGTCAATCACGCTTAGTCCCGCCCGGCTCCGGCTCCGCCCCCCCACTCCTCTGATTGGCTGATGCGCATGTGACCCGCTCCTAGCCACGCCCCTCTCCGGCTCCGCCCCCCCTCTCCTCTGATTGGCTGATGCGCACGTGACCCGCTCCTAGCCACGCCCCTCGCCGGCTCCGCCCCCCCACTCTTCTGATTGGCTGATGAGCACGTCACCCGCTCCTAGCCACGCCCCTCTCCGACACCGCCCCCCCACTCCTCTGATTGGCTGAGGCGAAGCCGAACCCTCCCGAAGCGGCGGAACCGGCCGAAGAGAACCGAGCGGAGCCGAAGCCGCCTGAGGGGGACGGAGCCGCCCGAAGGGAACCGAGCGCAGCCGAAGCCGCCTGAGGGGGACGGAGCCGCCCGGAGGGACCGGAGTGGCTTCCATGGGGTCCCAGGGGAGCCGACAGCTGCCATTGCCCCCCCCGTTTGCCTCCGCCGAGTCCCGTTACCCCCATGATTCGCCTCGGTTCGGTACGGTACGGTCCGGGCCCGGTTCGGCGGCACAACCCGCACCCCGACTGGCTGAGACGCCTGTCAGTCACTCTTACTCCCGCCCCGCTTCCGTTCGGCTTCTACACTGGCCCCCCCACTCCTCTGATTGGCTGCGGCGGTTGTCTATCACGCTTAGTCCCGCCCGGCTCCGGCGGCGCCGGATCACTGCTCTGATTGGCTGCGGCTCCACCCGCGCAGCCGCTTTTCTTCACCGTGTGCAGTACCGAACTTTGGCCACATGATGGCAGCACCAGTCGTCTCTCGGCGCTGCACCTCCGCTTTCCCGACCCGGTTTGCCGCTGATTGCCGCCCGAAGGACACACGGTAGTACCGGACAGCGGCCCCCAGCCGCTTTCTCCCCCGTCGCCCCCCATTTCAATGCTGAATTTTCGACAGAGCGGCCCCCCCCTCCCGTCTTCACCGACACATGACGGCAGCAGCGAGCGGCTTCCGGAGCCGCTCCGCCCCCCCCACCTCCACCACCTGCAGTACCGCCGTTCGGACGCACGGTGGCAGCACACGCTCCCTTTTTCGGTGCCGCAGGGGAAACGGGCTCCGGAGCTGCTGCTCCGCGCCCGGCTTCAGTCCTCCGTGGAATGCTCCTCGGAGCGGTGCTTTTGGTTTTGCAAACGCCGCAGGCATCACCTGCACACACAGAGCTCCTGCCCTCGCTTGGCCACCTGAAATTCAGAGGGAGCTCTGCACACGGCCTCTCCGGTGCCCGATCTCTGGATCTCTCTCTAAGAGATGGGGCTGTTCTCTGGATAAAGCACGCCGGGGTTTGCTCTGTTGAAGAGCCCTTTTCTCCCTGGATCTCCTCCTGGGCTGCAGCCATCAGCCAAAACGGAAAGCACTGCTCATCCTACCTCTTTTACCCCAGGTGCTGCTTTGCCCCCAGATCATTGAGGGAGGAGTTGTGGCTCCTGCCTGGGGTATAAAGGCGCAGTGTTGCCGGGAGAGACTCATTCAGCTCTCGGGCTTCAGCGGGTTGAGTTCTCTGTGCTGTGCTTTGTGTTTTGTAGCTTTGGAGTCTTGCGGCGTTTTGTGCTGTTGTGCTGGGATGTTTGCCGTAATGGAATCAGCTGAGTGCGGAGCATCAGGACCTCTCAAGGCTTCCCAGTGAGTGCATTAACAAGTGTCTCTGTACGGCTTTCTTTTCAGGGCTGTTATATTTATATTGTTATAATTTTATTATACTTGTCAGTCACAGCACACGGAGCGCGAGCGTCCAGCCCGGCTCCCACAGTTGGGGAGCCGCTACCGAAAGCTGGTGCTGGGCATCCCCTACACACGGAGGCACCCGGAGCGGTGCCACCAGTATGCCGAGCAAGCCTGGGTAGGGGATGGCCAGCGACAGCTTTTCCGGACAGATTTCAGCTGTCCGTGCCTCAGTTTTCCTATCTATAAGCCAGGAACAACAGCAATTCTCCCCTGCTTCCCTGCGCTTCCCAGTTTGCCGGTTTTATTTATTCTCTTCTCTGTTCCTTTGAAAGGCAGCTCCCACCCGTAAGCACCAAAGAGTCCTCCTCAGCCTCGGGTCTGAGTCAGCTCCCCGGGCATGGGGCATTCTGTGCTGCAGGGAACAGAGCGTGCGGGCGACACGGGTCCTGCATGGACAGTAAGTAAAGGGCTCAAAGGAAAAGAGGGGGAAACAGAAAAGTCTAAAGCCATTTTTCAGGGTTCCAGCCCCTTCCCCAAATTGGTTGCTTCTTTTTGGCACTTCCCGCTGTTTCGAAGAGCTTTAATGATGCTGGGTTGTATGAGCCGATAGGCTCAGAGCCCCGCAGTCATGCTTTTGCTGGGCTGATGTTGTCAATTCTCCTTTGTTTTCCCTCAGCCTCGTTGCTGCTCTCGTCTGCGTGCGATCATCCAGGGTGAGACCAGGGGACATACTAGGAAGACTGCTTGGGATGCCTTCCGTCTTCTCCCTGCGTACCAGGAACTCTGTCATCTGACGGTGAGTAATACCAGTGTGCTTTTGTACACGGTATGCAGCCTGCCAAAGTGTTTTGCTTCCAAGTTACCATTGTGTATTACCCAAAAGCAACTGAGACATTTGGGGTTAGCTTTGTATATAGATACAGATGAGGCATCTGAAGCGTGTCTGTCTGTAAAAAATACCTACATTTAGATCAGACTCAAATCTCTCTGGAGAAGATGTTGTTCCTTATGGTCCTGCTGAAGTCTGTTTGGAAGAGATACCAAGCAATAGTGGCTCTGTCTAAATAACAAGTATTATTAGTTTGGGCCTGTTTTATTGGCTGGAAAGGCTTCTGAAGAAGCACACCAGCGTACTGGGAATATAATGGGAGGTGTAAAGGGCTTTGTTAACCTTTACTGGGACTTGAACGCTTGTGGTGGAAGGAAAATTTGGCAGGCATAGGTGTTAGTTTGTATAAGGGAAGCCTTAGGTTGGGTGGTGTCAGTGTCGGTTTGGGTCTTACAGGGGTCAGGTTGGATACTGCTGGTGGCCCTTTGGGAGCCATTGGTGTTAGGATGGATAGTACAGAGTGGGTGAGGTTGGAAGGGATTTCCTGCTGTTTACTCCAAGCCCTTGCTCAGCCTCTGGTGCCTTGTCCTCTCTGAACATCTCCAAGATCTCTACAAGTTCTTTGGGCAACGTGTTCTGGTGATTGGTTTGTTTGAGAGTAAACCTTTTCTCTTAATGTTTAAATGAACTTTCCTGCCCTGTGTTTCGTTTCTTGCCCATTGCCTCTGTCTGTGGTTTTGGTTGTGTTGTGACACGGGGAACAGCTCCATGGGGTGCTACAAAATGTCATCAGACAGCCTGGGTGACCTTTGAAGGTACCACCTTTTCCATTGGCAGTGAGATAAGAACCTGGTTTGGGTTTTTGCCTTCCCCTACATGTGTTTGCCTTCCCCCTGATGTGTTTGGAAAATAAAGCTAGGACTGCTGGCTTTTGTGTTGCAAGGAGGGGAACAGGTAGGCAGAGGTATTTGTAGAATATAATGCATCCCATTTTTATTTTATGTAGATGAGGTGCCAACCAGCAATTAATAATGTGGGAAGTTAACCAGATTTGAAGAAACATGAAAGAGGGTTTATGAGTGAATCAGAACTGAGCAGATGACCTGCTTTGATTGAGCTCTATGCACTTGCTGGAATGTTTTTCTTTTTTTGGGGTTTTTTTTTTTGGTCAGTTGAGGGAGTCAGTGCTGACATGCTGTAGAGAAGTCAATTGGTGAATCTGGGTGAAACTGGCTCAGTTTAATTTGTATACACAGCCCCACAAACATAGGAATTTGTAATCCCTGTGATGGATTTGAAATGAAAATCTACTGCTGTGACATGTGAGGGTGAGCGGACATTGCAATTGCCAGACAGAACACCAGACTTTAACAGTAAAATTCGCTCATCTCATGCAGAAGTGGAGCAGCAGACTGGGTATTATGGTGCAGTTCAGGGCTCAAACTCAGAGAAGCTGTGCTTCAGCTCCTGTTTTCCTAGCATTTAACCATACAAAGAACCTATGGAGAAGCTTGGTTGCAACTTGTGGTCTGCTAGGGTAGTGAAGGAAGTAGGCTGTGAGGGAGATCAGGTCTTTTAAGTTTTAGGTTGCTACTTCTTTGGGCACTTGGAGGACTAGTTTCAGTCTGTTACTGTTCTCTGCTGGTAACAAGGAGTAGCTGATGACTAAGACAGTCAAGGTAACCAGATGGTCCATTGGGCCGTTCCACCTTTCACTTGTACGTGACAGGACTGAGTGGCACAAGCAAGCAACCTATCCTGTCCTGTAAACTCCATTACTATTTATTCCCTTTTTTTCTCAACTTAAACCACATAAAAGCAGATACTTTTCTTTCCGGGCATAGAAACAATGTTCTCCCTGTAATGAGCTGCTCCATGGTGTGTTCCTACCCATGGATATCATTAAAATAATAAACTCCAGATCATTAATTTGCTGCACACTGCTTGCTGTGTTAATGGCTGCTGCCTTTCCTTCCCGTCATCCTTGATGATACTGAGGGCAGGTGGCTGTTTCTGGGAGGAGCAGTCTGGTTTGCCATGGAGAAGCTGAATTGTTTCATCTCACTCTCCATCACTGGCAATGGCAAACAAGGCTCTTAGATAAATGCATATTGGTGCTTTTTTTCCTTCCTGTTGGAAAAGGTGGTACAGGCTATGTTTGTGTGTGTGTGTTCCAGTATCCAGGGGCTGGTTCATAGCCTGTTGAGCTGTGCTAGATAGTAAAATATGTTACCTCTTCTGAGAACTGATAAATATGCTTAAAAGTCTTCTGTGGAGGTATATGGATAAACTTGAAGTATCTCAGATATATGGTGCTAGATATGTTTGCTAAGGGTTTATATACACTTTGAATTGAGATATGAGTAGTGATCATCAGGGAAGAAATCTTTTCATTAACTTGATTAGGCCACAGATCCTTATACCCTGTCTTGACAGTTCTTGGACAACAACAGTCTTGCCTTAAATGGCATAGATCAAGGTCAGTCAGTAGAATATGAGATGTCTTATAAGTATCCTTACTCTATCCCCCAGTATCATGAATATTTAAAGAACTAATAACTATTTTCAGTGTATACGCAGGTAAGCTTTATCCAAGTAGACAGGTGCTCATTGTGAAGTACAGTTTTAGTCCCTTCTTTGTAATTCTTCTGTATATAGGTTGTGGTAATGGAGAGACAGAAGTGTTTGGCACTGCTGCCAGATTGTAACCAGACCTTACCTCTGCCTTTTTCTTCTCCTTGTAGCTCCTCCAGATGGACCTCCTTTCCAGCTGAACTCAATCACCACTGCACTGATTTCAGGCCTTGTCCACCTAGGAGTCACAAACGTTTTCTTTTTCGTATGTTCCTTAACTCTTCTGTGCAGAAAGTGGCATGACAGTTCAGTCTTGAGTGGCATCTGAAACGCAGGTTTCAGCTGAAACCGGTGATTTACTTGCACTTTTTCTGTGGGGCTTTCTTGTCCATGAAATATGATTCCATTAAAAAATGTTGACACAATGTTCCAGCTGTATCCAGCTTCTATTCCAGCTGTTCAGTATTTGTATTTTGCTAGATTATGTTGTGTAGGTAAAGCAGCAATGGTATTGGTAACATTCAGAAATGCTCATAAGTTCATACACACGTAGTAAGATAAGGATCACGTCTATTTTGTCATGGCATTTTTCAAATGTTTGCTTCTCAGAAGGACTTTGTTTTATTCTATCTTGGTTAAAAATAAAAACAAACCAAAACTTGAGACACGCTTAGAATAAGTGATTTTGTGTATTGTTCATTTGGAAGTGTTTTTAGATGTATCTTCCATTGAATTGTGATGATAACATGTGAAGGACATAATTTGGTTGCATGTCTTGAAGTCATATAGTTTAAGGCAAACTGCAGTTGGTCCCAGGGAATGATGCTGCAGTTCTTGAGGTGGAAAAATCTTTTTCCAGCAAAATCATTGTGTAAGAAGCAGTGAAAACTTTAACTAATGTTTACCATCAAGTTAATTATGCACAGATGCACAAGTGTCCCAGGCCAAGTGGAATTCTGACCTTTGGCCATCAGAATTGATGAATGGCTTTTGTGGCAAATGAGGAGTGCCAGCAGAAGGGATTCAGGGCCTTGTGTGACTCCTTGGGAGAAGGCTTGGTTTGGAAAAGAGGTCAGATGTGGACTTTGGGTTTCGTTTACCCACATCTATAATGGGGTCAAGAGTAGTTCCACATAGTTCAGTGTGTGGTTCATACTCTGTCCCATGAGGTGGGTCTTCTGTGGCCTAAGTCCAGTTTATTTAAGAACGTTTCATGTGCAGAGCAGTTCACAGCCTGAATTGGTTTAATCTGCAACATCTGGAAATAACTTTACCGAAGTCCCCTGACAGTGAAGACTAAGCCATTACAGAAGGTAAGTCCTTGTAGCCACTGAGAGCTGGCTAAACTTGCCCCTTGAGGTGGTAGAAAAACTGACAGTCCAGAAGGCATTTAGGCACAGGGGTAGAACAAATAAATTCTGTTTAAGGGCCTCTCACTCGGGCACAATCATATGATAAACCATTTAAACAGTTTCCAGTGTATGGTGCTGCGTGGCAGCCTTGGAGCCCAGACAAAGCCACCCTGAGCGCTCGGCAGTTGCTGAAGTAGGTGTGCTCTCCAGCTTCTTTGGAATTCCTGCTTCGACTTTATAAATCCCTTGGTGATCCTTCTGAGAAAATGCCGGTGTCAGAGCAAATTATTATTACTACTGACATGATAATAAAAGGTGAAATCAGATGTTGCTTGGAAAATTGAATTCCTGCTATAAAATGATGCTGTCAGGGCTGTGCATTGCACAATACCTGCATTTGCTCATTTAAAGTAGTATGTCATCTACTCTACAGCTGCTTTTCAGCTCCTCCCCTCTCCTCCCAGTAATTGGCAAATGATGGGATGTGGTTACATGGCCATTTACAGTACTTATTAGCATTTCATTTATAACATTATCATCCAAACCAGATTTAATTGCTGTCTGGGTGTAAACATTTCTATCTTGCAAATGGCAACTCCATTCACTTCTCTGCCACTGAGGAATATGGTATATTCTCAGAAGAGAAAACACAAATTTGTCACGGATGGCTGCATCCACTGTACCTGAAGAAGAAAGAGCTTAAAAGACGCTGTGGCTCCTTGGGAGTATAGACAAGGATAACAGCATAAATTGCATTCAAATATTTGCAAATATGGTACAGTAATTTGGCATGGCTCCTTTGGTTTTTATCTCATAGGAGGGAAATGTTATAAATTTTCTGATTTAGTATCCTAAAGATCACAAAGTCTCGCTCTTAAAAGTGTTTGTGAGAGCATCCGCAGCCTTGCCACTGTACGATTGTTCCCAAAAGAGCATCTGTCTGTGCTTTGCCAAACCTGTGTTTAAATATAAGTGTTGATAGCTTGGCATTCATTTCTGTTGGAGAGTATTGCAGATGCTAAGCAGTGGTCTGGGAATTTTTCCTTGGTGTTTAGTCCCAAACTTCATTATATTTCTCCCCCTGTACTTACCTGGATGTATTTTTAGCTATCCACATTTAAATCCCCTTCAAGGGATGTATGAACCCCTTCAGGAGCTGCTGCTTTCCACAATATGGTGCTTTTAAAATTCCCACTGCGTATCTCTTCAATAACAGTCTGCCCCTGCCCTCAAATATCATTGACCATTTTCTTCCGAGCCCTCTTTGGAAACCAGCTCTCTCAAACCACAGATGCTGCTGTGCTGTGCTTGTGGGTCTGGTCCAGTAGGCACTGCAGCCATCAGAAATTCTCCATTTATTTTTTGACTGGGACCATAATGAAGAATAGGGAATAAAATAGTGGTTCATAACTGACATCTCTGAAGTGTGAGCCTGCATCACAGTGCAATGATGGAGAAGTTGAAGGCTAAAGGTCTTTCACAGCCATAATCAAGAGGTCCTATGTCCAAAATACTGTAGGCAGTACATTAAGAGGGAAATTTGTGTATCTGAAATTGAAACAATAGAGACCAGTTTGTATCTGAAAAGGAGCAGAAGTTGCTTTCTGAGAGGGTGTGAGAGCCCTGAATTCACAGAGTTCAGATATTCCTGCTAAATGATGAATAGTGGAGGAACTCTTTGAAGAAATGAGAACATATCCTTTGTAGATTCTCAAACCTATCAAGAGCTCACTTAGAGGAAGGTGGAGTTTGCAACACAGGCCCCTGATTTTTCTTTTCTCTTCTTCCCCCCCCCCCCAAAATGCAAGTGGAATGCAGTGTATTAGGTGACATTTCATTCATATTTGTGCCATTTTTTACAACCAGGAGTATAGGAGTTATGCAATTAATTAAAAATCATTACTGGAATCTGGCAGACTGCACCCCAGAAAGCCATAAATCACAAACCATGTAGGCCTTAGTGAGCTAGGTAAAGAGAAACAAAGAAAAACCCCAGCACCTTATAAAACTTTTTAAGTGTGTCAATATTTTGGAAAGAATGTGTTTGAAAAGATCTGTTAAAAATATTTTCAGCAAATTTGCGATGCAAGTAATGGCTCATTTGTTACATAGGATTGTAAAAATAGCAAAAGATCACTTTTCAGTGCTCAGTTTTTTAATTTTTGAATGGGAAATTTCACCTCCAAGTTGAAAGCCATTCCAAACGTGACTGAAATGGTCCATGTTTAAAAAAACTTTCACAGCATTCATGCCTTGAGAGACTGTTTTGTGGTGTTTTGCTCTTTATTTTCCAGCAGAGCAAGTTAATGGTGAAAAGCTCTCACAGTAAAGTATAACAGAGCAGCTTCCTATTCAAAATCTTCCAGAACCCATGATGGCAGCCACGATTTTTGGGGTAGTTTTCAACAGAAGTTCCCCATATTCTTTGCGTACTTAATGAACTTCTTGCTTGTCTTCAGAAGGTTTGATTCCAGTGGGCATTCCTGGGTAAGCTGCAAAGTAATCCCAGACCATGCTGTTTTGTGCTTGGAGAAGATGAAGACACACTTTTTGGTTTCTAGGATATGTGGAGATGTTTCTCTCCTTCATTCTCTTGGCAAGAAGAGAGCACTTGCTCCCCAGGTGGAAAGGGTAATCACCTTCCTCTGTGCTTGAATCAGCAAGCAATTGGATCAGTTTCTGTGGGCCTTTTCAACACATGCTTATAAAGGGAAAGGAAGGAAATCTTCCATGTGTTTCCATGAAAAATACACTGTGTCTTCTAACCCTAACCCTAACCGTGATCCTCCCAAAGCTCTCACAATGGAGCAATCTCCACGTGACCATGGTAACATGTGAAGTAAACCACCTTTTTTCCCCTTGGTTCCACTCCTCAAGTGAAGAGGCAGGGACCTAAGTGCACCTCCACACCTGGCATGCTTCTCTCCCTCAAATGGACACCTTTGCTTCTCCTTGGCTTCTCCTTAGCCCTCTGGAAGCTTCCTCTTGTTCTTCAAGCATTGGCCTCTTCTCCCTTTGGCTGCATTGGTCCCTCAAGGTAAGTTCCTGCTGGGAGATCAAAGTTCTTCTAGGGTCTCTGACCCTTTTCTCCTGGCTGCTCCACATCTCCTAACAGGGACCCCCTTTAGTGTCAAGCCTGGTGCCTCTATACATGAGGAGTATAGCTGCCCAAGGCAAACATCTGATACACACTTCTAGACAAGGTCACGGGTAATGGAGCATGTGCAAGGCTAATGTGACCTCAGAGCACTTTAAAAGGCCGTATTCTTTCCTTCTATGCCAATGGCAGCACTATTACAGGCAATTTGGCAGGAAGTATATGGCAATTAATTGAGCAGCAATTTTAGCCATTGTAACGCTCTATTGTGAGGGTATTTATGGCAAAAGGAGTGATGTCTCTTGGGCTGCAGGTAAATGTGATTCCTGGTGCTGGAGTCAGTCTGACCAAGGAGAAGTCAATAATAACAGGGCGTTCTAGTAGAGAAATAGGCTTTGTAAGAATGAGTAACAGCATATACGTAATATTATATGTAATGCTATGCATATGTGTTGGTGTTTCTTGATTTTTTTAATAAGAAGCAGTCCAGTTCAAGCCTTGACAGACAGAAGCTAAGTGGTGTTGATTTCAGCTGCTAATGTTGCTAAAGGCTGCTCGGGCTGGAAATGTCTGACACTTCCGCTTCTGTGCCTTGGTCACTGCATCTGAAAGTGGCTATTCATGTGGGTGGTATGAAGAGTAATACTTCTGGGAAGGACTAAGGAAGGGAGCATCCCCTTTTGCTGTGCTGGGCAGCCCTGAACCTCAGGGCTCCTTTGGTGTCATGGGATTTGTTCAGCTGTCAGTGCTTGTGCCTCTCCAGTCAGGTTGCAAACCTGGGAAGGGGGAAACAGACGCACCACAGCAAACGATGAGCGTTATGCATTATCCTCATTTTGTTGGGAGGGCTCAGCAGTTCAAGTGCTCTGAGGGAGTAATTGAAGTGCCAAGCGCAAAGAGCTAACTTGTCATGGCACTCGGGAGAGGAATGAAAATATAAATGGGAGAAGGGAGTTCACTGTGTGAACTGTGTGGGAGAATGGCAGTGGCTGAAATTTCAGCCTGCTTGAGAAATTGCCTCTCTTCTATTACTGTCTCAGCTAGAGGTTTTGTGGGGGTGCAGCAGCTAACTTTCGAGCTTGATGAGGTTTACAGAAGCACAAAAGGGAGTTTTCCTTGTTCCTGCCATGACATCTGTGGGGAGGGAGTGTGGGAGGTTTTGCTCCCATGGGACATAGGAAGTTTCCTGCTGCCTCCAGGGACCTCTTTACTTCTCAGAGGTCCCTCCCTCAGCATGCAAGGGTAGAGGCTGCTCCCAGTGTAGCCTCCTAAACTCTGGGATTCATGATTTTGAGGTCAAACCCACTTTTCTCCATACCTTTCTCTGGTGATGGGAGTTCACAGGGCACTATAGTGCCTGGCACTTCACTTAACTTTCCTGCTGGTGGAATACACAAAGTGGTAAGTTATTCATCTTTTGAATGTGATCTTAATCCTAAATCCTTGCTAATCCTTGTATCCATAGCACAAAACCATACAAACGACAAGATGTGTGGAGCTTCAGCTCATTAGGAAGAGGCAATTATGTAGCCAACTGCAGCACTGGGCAATGGCAAGTGAAACTCAGATGTTTAATTTGGTGTGGAAAAAAAATGAGGTTCAGAACTTGTATTGCCTAGTTCCCAAATTTATAAGCATGCCAGATATATCAGGGTACTGCTAGAATGAATGACTTCTGGTTTTAGCCAGAATATACAGTCTGTGTTAGTACAGCCCTCATATTTCCAGTCCTGGGTCGTTTTCAAGTGGAAAAAGGGAGACTTTTAAGATAAGTTGTAAAAATCATAGCAGGAAGGTGAGGAAATTGTATGATCTCTTCTGGCTTTCCTAAACCAGGCAGTGCCAGATGGATCCAGGCTATGGGTATAATCTAATTCGCATACTCCTGTTTCCTTCTACAGAATTTCTCCATATCACAAAATATTTCCGTAAGGCGAATGGCTGTACAGGATTAGGTGGGTAAGATTAAGCACAGTAGAAAGGCAAAGAAAAGCTTGCTACATTCAAAGATTTTTCATGATATCAGAAGGCTTTCCCTATCCCTTCACTTCGTATAACTGACGGATGTAGCCTATCTGGAAAATGGACATGCTTACGCTGCTATATAGAGTGGGTTTTGAGTGAGTCCTAAAACATTTTAACTTATTCATCAATTGACTATGTTGTCATTGCTACATAAAACTACTCAGCATAGAACATCTATTACTGGGGCTCCTATTGAAACATTGCCCTTGTTATGCAGCACTATTTAACTTTGTCTCTTTGAAATGAAATGCAAAATGTTTTTTATCTTGCAGGAAAAGACAGATTTGCTCTCAGACTTGTGAAACACAGGTAGATGAATCTGGAAAGATTCGTTCAGTTCTCACCAGTAAGGCTTCATTTCTCCTTCAGCTGCACTGGAAAGTAACACAGTCTGGTGCCATACAAAGAGTGAAATGCATGCGACCTTCCCCCAGGCACTTCCCATTTTCGTGGCTTGGACAAGCACCCTTGAGGACTACATGGGAAAAGGTCGAGGTTTGGATTTTTTTCCTTTTTCCCTTTTTCTTTTTCCCTTTCCTTTCTCCCCGCCCCAAAATGTAGGTTATTAGAAACTCCCAGCTCCTCCAGTTTAGGAGCAGGGGCTTTGGGAAGCCCAGTCCTCAGGAGAGATTCCTCCACTCCCCTTCCCGTCGCGGTGCCCGGTCCGGAGCCGGCGCCGCCGCTTCCCGGAGCGGTCCCGGCCGCCGTCGCTGGGTGCCAGTGCAGCCCGCGCCTGCCTCTCCCTTGCTGTCTGCGGCTTCTTCGTACTCGCATTTTCCCTCTGCTCCTTTTCCTCTCACTTTTCTTCTCCTCCCTTCCCTCCGTGTAAGTGCCAGGACAGTGCTGCCGGCCCAGCCGTGCTGCTCCTGCCCGCCTCTGCGGTGGAGGCTGCGGGCTGTCCCGGCCGGCAGTGCCTGAGCGGGTTAAAGCGGAGGCGAGGCAGCGCAAACAGTGCGAACAGTGAAGACGCTGAGCCAGAGCTTCCTCTACCGAACTTTTTGGCAGTCTCCGACTCGGGCTCTTCGCTGTGTCTTTGACCTGGAAATCGCGGGGAGGGAAGCAGGGCTGGCAGCAAGAAGGGAAGACGCTGCTCCTGCGGACATCAGCGGAGTGGATGCTCTCTTCCACATCGGGGTGTTTTTCCCAGCCTTGCAAAGCACGGTCAGTGCTGACAGGCTATGCTCTCCGGCTGGATGCAGGAGGGAAAGATGGTTGCTCTGCAATTCGCATGAGTTGGCCCTTCCTGCAGAGCTCCTGGGACTGGAAACGGCAAAGACCTTTAAGATAACCAAGTCCAACCGTTACCCCAGGATCGCCAAGACCACCACTAAACCATACCACTGAGGGCATATAAGACCCAAAGGTAAGAAAATCTTTCATAAGGCACATTAATCACAAAATCAAGAAGAAAATCTTAGACCATGACTATTTGTGGGTATGCAAGTACCCCATTTTAAGTTTACATATAATGAACACATTCTGTCTCTCCCCTAGTATGCTGAAGTTCAAAACCAGTTTAAGAACACACTACAAAATGTTCAGATGAAACTGATTATCAGTAGACAGACAGGTCAAAGCATCCAAAATGCCAAAGATAATAAGCTGATCTTGTTTTCTTACCTGGAGCAGTGCTGAAGTACTGTTTATGGCAATGGTCCCCGATAACACGGAAAGAACAGACAGCATGCCCAGCTTCAAGCTGTCATAAGGAGTGTGAAGAGCAGATTCACAGAGTGCCTAAAGAGTAGCAGGAGAAAAGATCCAGAGGGAAGGAAGTCCCATGAGCCATCTGTATTCAAAAGTTTGGTTGCACTTGGCTATGAAAAGTTTTGAGAGTCAAAATAGACTCTACTGAAATTAAAATCAGGAGTCAGGTCCTGAAGCATCTGTTTCAATAGCAGACCTAGGACATGGCTTGCAGAAAAAGGACAGCGGGTTTCAGATGCTAGGAAACACCAATTCTAAGTCATTTCTTACTTAAAAATCAGTTGCAAAAAAGTTATCAGTTCTCACTGATCAAATATTGGTAAAGATGATAAGACAGTTCTCCAGTCTTAGAGACATGCATGATTACAAAGTTTGTTTACCTCCAAAATTGTTCTTCTGGAAAGAATCCTGCAACTAATTGCAAATTTCCCTAACAAATTATAGCCTAAAAGAATGCATCAACCTGAATGTTTTCTCTGCTCCACGTATGTGGTGTCTTGTTGGCCAGCAACTTTAAATCTTGGATTGCAAGTCTCTTCACAGCCTTCCTGGGGTCATTCTTCAAGTACTGCAACAAAAGCTGGATCTGCAACAAAGTAAATTCACTGTTTGAGAGAGATGCTACTAGAGGGAAGGTCTTTTTAAAGGTACGTGTGATGGAATTTTGAGCATACACAGCCAAAACTAACTCACCATATCTGCCCGATGGCTCACCACATGGAAAAGCCACTGCTTAGGCTGCAATGCCACAGCAAGCTAAGACAGTCTGACAGCTGATTTCTACCATGCTGCTCTGCTTGTTCAAACATCCTTCTCTATCTTCTCTCACCCTGCACACCTGAGAAGCCTCGAAAGCTGTTTTGACACTCTCAGAGCTACCATAAAGTATCTCCAAGAAGTTCAGTAAAACCCTTATACTGTTGTGATTATACTACTAGCAACTACTGAAGCTTATCTGGGTGGCTGCATGATCTGCAGTTAACAGACATCAACACAGACACCTTCTATGTGGTTGCCAAACCCTAACCCTAACCCAAACACCCCAAACCCCTACCCACCCCCTCTGAAGCCTTGATCTCTTATTAAATGACACTTAACTGCATGTCCCTTGTGGTGTTCTTTTCCTGAAACTTCACAGAGATGGAAAGATGGAATAGCCAGCACATGAAAAAAGCACGAAGATGCTGGCCATGCTTTTGCTTTCCATCCCCACAGTGGCTTATCACTTTTAAGCAGCAGTGGCTGTTCTGTTACAGAAATACAGCCTTAATCACCAGTCTTACCTCATAGAGGTAATAAATCGCCACTCTTTACTCATTAAGAAAACCCCGAAAGCCTAGGGAGTGTTCTAATGTTGTTTCAGTTGGCTTAGATTCCATACTATTGAAAGCATCCTCTGAAATATAGAAATCAGCCACATCAAAAAAGAAGTTTCAGACAGATCAATGTTACTAGTTTAACAGTAACAGACATCAGCCTTTCATAGCTGTGCAAGATGGAAAGAAAGCAATGACTTTCGCGACTACAAGGACTAGCTAGTCTCAAACGTCACTGTGCTCAGACTCGCTACGTAAATCGTGGCCACAAAGCACATTACCAGAACATAAAAGTATTGTATTTTTCTATCACAATCTTGTTTGTAGTCCTAAATTACAGCAACAGATTCAACCTCCTCAGAGTTCTTCAAGAAATATTTTCAAACACATTCCCTGCTATTAAAATATGCCTTCACTTGCATGTAAGGAAGGCAAAACACACGCACCCAGGACCTGAGAGGATGCACAGTAGTGAGAGGTGAGGCCTGGGTTCTACAGGTAAAGCTGACATATTTTCAGAGCAGGCCAGGGTTGATGTTAAGGTCCTGCTTGATTTCAACCTCAATTGTTTTAAAGAAAGACCTGTAAAGAAGGGTTCCTGTGTTTGACTGGGTTATCTGGAAATAGGACCAGAGAGGGCAAAAAACATGATAGCAGCAGCAGTTTTCAGGGTGTTCTTTCTCTATAGCACATAGAAGCAACCATCCCAGCATATCTGTGCATTTATTTTTCAGCATCAGCTAGAATCTGAGGTCTTTTAAATGTGCTTTAAGTTGAAAGACATAATTAGGAAGAATTACCTGCTTAGGAATGTCAACCAAAGAAGAAGCAGCAAGCAGAGTAAAGGTGTGCAGAGTAACAATGACCATCTTGGTGGAGGGATATGATGTTACCAGCTGCTGGAGCAGCTGCCGGGAGCTGGAGGCTAGGCTAGCATCATGATGCATGTGCTGTAGAATAGGGATCAACTTCAGTAAGTCCACAGGTGTGGCCAAACCTGCAACAGGGAAGAGAAACAGGTAGTGTTAGTCCTTTGTACTGGCTTTCAGCAGTACTGAGGCACAGGTATGTCTGCATTGCTACCACTGCTGACTGCAGTACCAAGCACTTCCACAGCTCTTGGAGAAGATTGCTTCATTGTAGGTAAGACACACATCTGGTGTCCTCAACGTAAAGAGGACATGGAGCTGTTGGAGCAAGTGCAGAGGAGGTCACGGGGATGAGCACAGCCTGCAGCACTTCCCATAAATGACAGGCTGAGAACACTGGGGCTCTTCAGCCTCGGGAGGAAAAGCCACATGGAGACCTCAGAGCAGCTTCCAGTGTCTGAAGGGAGCTACAAGGATTTCTCAGGGACTGCAGCAACAGGTCAAGGGGCGATGGGTTTAAACATAAACAGGTGAAGTTCAGGTTAGATCTAAGGCAGAAGCTGTTCCCTGGGAGGGTGCTGAGGCGCTGGCACAGGGTGCCCAGAGAAGCTGTGGCTGCCCCATCCCTGGCAGTGCTCAAGGCCAGGTTGGACATAGGGGCTTGGAGCAGCTGCTCCAGGGAAAGGGGTCCCTGCCCGTGGCCCGGGTTGGAGCCGGAGGAGCTTTAAGGTCCTTTCCAACCCACACCATTCCATGATTCTGTGATTAACTCACCTGAAGCAACCTGTTATAGGCTATGCAAGTTTATTCATCATGCTATAGATGAGCTTTCACTCTTTACCAAACAGGTGTTTTGAGAACTTAAGATTTAAAGAGGAGGTACAAGCCAGGCGCTAGATTAATGGTTAGCTAATTTAACTTAAAACCAGGAAATATTTGAGAATGAGGGCTACAGCATTTAATATTTATATAAGGATAATAAGGAACTCTCACAGAAATTAGGTTTTCCCTTTTATCACTCAATGTAACACATGTACCTTGTCTCATCTCGCTGATTTTATTACATATGCCAGCAGCAAAATCCCTGTAGAGAAAAGACAAAGTATCAGGTGAGATAAATACAAGAGGGAAATCACTGAAAAATAAAACCATTTTTGAACTACCAAACACTGTGCTTTAGCAATAAAAGCTTCCACAAGAGAGAGCTTGCCAAGATCCCATTCTTTCAGAAACCCTGCACATGATCAAATGCGGGCTTCCAAGAACATGTCAAAGTGACAAGCAGCGCTACGTTTCGTTCCAGAACAGGATTTATGTAAAATACTCCTTGATTAAAGCTGCTGCTCTGTTTTGCATTCCCATATTTATGAGCTTTCCACTACCATTTTAGAAAAAAAGAAGTATCTGTTAAACCTGTGCTCAGATTTCTTCATAATGTTCCATACAAGCAAACATTTTGATAAAAATTACATGGTTGGCACTACCAAAGGTTTGTGAATGCCAGTGCTAACGGGGTTTCCATTCTCTGTGATACGAAAAACTGGAAACAAAAATAACATCTTACTTTGATTGTGCAGAAAAATTGGCAGCAGCAAATATTGCAGCTTCAACTTCCACATTATCATGGGAATCCAAACTTTGACGAATACTGTGATGTGCATTCTTCCTTTCTGGAATGACAGACGCCATGCTGCCCAACATCCTACAGGAAGAGATGACAGCAAAATCAGGAAGAACAGTGATCATGAAGAAATGCCAGATAAAAACAAACAGAAACAAAGAAAGGCTGGTTAAAAGCCTATTTTGATAGAAAAATATGTTTCTTTCTGTAATAGATGTGGATGAGCACAAACAGAATCATAGAACCAACCAGGTAAGATCATCAAGTCCAGGTTCATTAATGTCATTACATACCGAAGGGTAATGGCCCGAGCAACTGGATCATTGCTGTGAATGACGGAGAAGACTCTTTTGACGAACTCATCCACATTTAGGATCTTCTCTTAAGTGCTTCTCACTCTGCTGAGTAACTTTCAGCACACAGAGCCTCAGGAAGTTGTTTCTGTTAGGAGGCACACACATTTCCACACACATTCCTTTATCAGGTTGTTCTATATTAAATATTCAAGCACTTTCAAGATGAAAGTATCATAAAAACCAAAACAACCTCCCAAGAGTAAATTAAAGCAAGAAAAGATCTATACTTTAGAGACATATTTGACTAAGAGAACAACAAAGAGACTATAGCCACACTATGGTGTTTGTCTTCTAGTATGGTAGGGTCAGATTCAGGCCCAGTTTCAGGGAAATTCACTCAGTGACACCAATGAGGAGAGCATAAGCAAATAATAAAATCATAGAATGGGCTAGGCTGGAAGGGACCTTAAGCTCATCCAGCTCCAACCCCTGCCATGGGCAGGAATCCCTTCCACTGGAGCAGGTTGCTCCAAGCCCCCGTGTCCAACCTGGCCTTGAGCACTGCCAGGGATGGGGCAGTGCTTCTCTGGGCACCCTGGCAGATGCTTCTCTGGGCACCCTGTGCCAGCGCCTCAACACCCTCACAGGGAACAGCTTCTGCCTCAGATCTAACCTAAACTTGCCCTGTTTCAGTCTGAACCCAACACCCCTTGTCCTGTGGCTGCAGTCCCTGATGCAGACCCCTCTCCTTGTAGCCCCTTTCTGATACCAGATACCTGTTTTGGGCACACTTAGGGAAAAAAATCTGATAAAAAACCATGTCCAGAAAAGCCTAAGCACAGCTTGTGCTCAGTGTAGCAGTATAATCACAAACGTACAAAACACCTCACATGTGCCCAAGCTGCTGTGCAGCACCACTCCAAGACACACTACACTGCTATGGATAACTGACTGAGGCTACTTACCCGACTCAGAACACATCAGCCAACTTTAGGAAAGCTGAATTAATGAGAATGGGGAACGGGTATTTCTGGGAGAGCCTGGAAAAACGAACGACGGCTTCGCACTGCTCTCCGAGCTTCCCATATCTGAGACCTAAACGAGACACCAACAACCACTGCGGACACCGACACTGCTTCCCGGCCATGCCCTCTCCACCCCCCGCTGGCGGTACAAAAGCGAGCTCCCGTCAGCTGAGGACCGCGGGCCGAGACAACACCGCCCCTCAGGCGGTGGAAGCCGAGGACCATAACGGCAACATTACAAGGCAGGCACTGCCATGGCCGCTCGGCCTCACCTTTGTCGACTTCCATGAGAGCAGAGTTCGCGTCCAGCTCCTACTCCCCATAGCCCGCATCGGACAGGAACGACTTGCCGCTGGCAGCCATACCGACCGCTTCAGCTCGGACGGGACACCTGCGCATGCTCCGCTCAACCACACCGCCTCAGCGAACGCGCAATACGCACGCGCAGCCGCCGTACGGAGCCGCCACTACGCACGCGCAGTAGGCAGTACGCAGCCGCCGTACGCAAACGCCGTACGGAGCCGCTGTACGCAAACGCCGTACGGAGCCGCGGTACGCAGCCGCCGTACGCAGGCGCGGTACTGAGTCGCCGTAGGAGCCGCCATTACGCCAGCGCAATAGGCAGTACGGAGCCGCCGTACGCAAACGCCGTACGGAGCCGCTGTACGCAAATGCCGTACGGAGCCGCGGTACGCAGCCGCCGTACGCAGGCGCCGTACTGAGCCGCCGTACGGAGCCGCCATTACGCACGCGCAGTAGGCAGTACTGAGCCGCCGTACGCAAACGCCGTACGGAGCCGCTGTACGCAAACGCCGTACGGAGCCGCGGTACGCAGCCGCCGTACGCAGGCGCCGTACTGAGCCGCCGTACGGAGCCGCCATTACGCACGCGCAGTAGGCAATACGGAGCCGCCGTACGCAAACGCCGTACGGAGCCGCTGTACGCAAACACCGTACGGAGCCGCCATTACGCACGCGCAGTAGGCAGTACGGAGCCGGCGTACGCAAACGCCGTACGGAGCCGCCGTACGCAAACGCCGTACGGAACCGCTGTACGCAAACGCCGTACGGAGCCCCTGTACGCAAACGCCGTACGGAGCCGCGGTACGCAGCCGGCGTACGCAGGCGCCGTACGGGGCCGCCATTACGCACGCGCAGTAGGCAGTACGGAGCCGCCGTACGCAAACGCCGTACGGAGCCGCCATTACGCACGCGCAGTAGGCAGTACGGAGCCGCCGTACGCAAACGCCGTACGGAGCCGCGGTACGCAGCCCGCGTACGTAGGCGCCGTACTGAGCCGCGGTACGGAGCCGCCGTTACGCACGCGCAGTAGGCAGTACGGAGCCGCCGTACGCAAACGCCGTACGGAGCCGCCGTACGCAAACGCCGTACGGAGCCGCCGTACGCAAACGCCGTACGGAGCCCCTGTACGCAAACGCCGTACGGAGCCGCGGTACGCAGCCGGCGTACGCAGGCGCCGTACGGAGCCGCCATTACGCACGCGCAGTAGGCAGTACGGAGCCGCCGTACGCACACGCCGTACGGAACCGCTGTACGCAAACGCCGTACGGAGCCCCTGTACGCAAACGCCGTACGGAGCCGCGGTACGCAGCCGGCGTACGCAGGCGCCGTACGGGGCCGCCATTACGCACGCGCAGTAGGCAGTACGGAGCCGCCGTACGCAAACGCCGTACGGAGCCGCCATTACGCACGCGCAGTAGGCAGTACGGAGCCGCCGTACGCAAACGCCGTACGGAGCCGCGGTACGCAGCCCGCGTACGTAGGCGCCGTACTGAGCCGCGGTACGGAGCCGCCATTACGCACGCGCAGTAGGCAGTACGGAGCCGCCGTACGCAAACGCCGTACGGAGCCCCTGTACGCAAACGCCGTATGGAGCCGCGGTACGCAGCCGGCGTACGCAGGCGCCGTACGGAGCCGCCATTACGCACGCGCAGTAGGCAGTACGGAGCCGCCGTACGCACACGCCGTACGGAGCAGCCGTACGCAAACGCCGTACGGAGCCGCTGTACGCAAACGCCGTACGGAGCCGCCGTACGCAAACGCCGTACGGAGCCGCCGTACGCAAACGCCGTAAGGAGCCGGTGTACACAAACGCCGTACGGAGCCGCGGTACGCAGCCGGCGTACGCAGGCGCCGTATTGAGCCGCCGTACGCAGCCGCCATTACGCACGCAAAGTTGGCAATACGGAGCCGCCATACGCAAACGCCGTACGGAGCTGCCGTACGGAGCCGCCGTACGCAAACGCCGTATGCAGCCGCATTACGCACGCGCAGTAGTTAGTACGGAGCCCCTGTACGCAAACGCCGTACGGAGCCGCTGTACGTAAACGCCGTACGGAGCCGCGGTACGCAGCCGGCGTACGCAGGCGCCGTACGGAGCCGCCGTACGGAGCCGCCATTACGCAAGCGCAGTAGGCAGTACGGAGCCGCCGTACGCAAACGCCGTACGGAGCCGCTGTACGCAAATGCCGTACGGAGCCGCCGTACGCAAACGCCGTACGGAGCCGCGGTACGCAGCCGGCGTACGCAGGCGCCGTACTGAGCCGCCGTACGGAGCCGCCATTACGCAAGCGCAGTAGGCAGTACGGAGCCGCCGTACGCAAACGCCGTAAGGACCCGCCATTACGCACGCGCAGTAGGCAGTACGGAGCCCCCATTACGCACGCGCAGTAGGCAGTACGGAGCCGCCGTACGCAAACGCCGTACGGAGCTGATGTACGGAGCCGCCGTACGCAAACGCCGTACGGAGCCGCCATTACGCACGCGCAGTAGGCAGTACGGAGCCGCCGTACGCAAACGCCGTAAGGAGCCGCCATTACACACGCGCAGTAGGCAGTACGGAGCTGCCGTACGCAAATGCCGTACGGAGCCGCGGTACGCAGGCGCCGTACGCAGGCGCCGTACTGAGCCGCCGTACGGAGCCGCCACTACGCACGCGCAGTAGGCACTACGGAGCCGCCTTACGCAAACGCCGTACAGACCCGCCGTACGCAAATGCCGTACGGAGGCGCGGTACGCAGCCGCCGTACGCAGGCGCCGTACTGAGCCGCCGTACGGAGCCGCCATTACTAGTTGTTGTAATGAGCAGCTCTTGGGGTTTTTGATTGGATGTAACATTTCAGTTGGAGGAATGCTATGCATCAAATAAATATTTACTGCAGAAACCTTTAAGTATGCATTACCTTGGGATGCTTAATCTTAAGTGCTTATTAAAGGTAAGAGTTACCAATACAAATACAGGGATGTGCAGTGTGCTACCGTTGTACATCATCTGTAGCTCCACGTGAAAATATCAAAGTTTATGTGAGACTGTATATTAATATGAACTGGAATTATGTGCTCATCTAATCTTGAAGCTGAAATACAAGTTTAAGAATCTTGTCAAAAAGCAGATGCAATATGCTGTCAGCAAACCTATAACTCCACATCAGCAACTTACCTACAGGGACACAAAACCATTAGGTTTTAAGTGAAGATTCCCCTAAACTACAGCACAGGAGAGAAAGAAACCCTGGACTTCAAACTGGTTTTACTGGGGGATAGGTGGAAGCATGCTTTCACTGTGCCAAATGAAAGTTACGATTAAGAGAAATTCCTATCTGTTTGCAGAGACAGGATTTAAGTACTCACTGCAGCTGTTCTAAAAGACACTGAAGTTTCTTAGTTTTATTAAGCTAGCATCTCCAGAAAGCCCCCTGTTCCATCCTAGAACTAAAACATAAGTTTATATAAATGTTGTTTATATATAGAATTTATGTCTAATTGTTCATATTTCATTTCATATGACTGAAATGTAATTTTGAGGTACAAAAGAAAACTAATGTATTAAGCCAGGGCTTTTCTGTAGCTCCAGGTAAGGTATGGTTATGCAAAGACAAAGAAGGCATTTATTTACTGATTTCCTTTCACTGACAAGAAAAATTGTTGTATGCAGTTGGTGTCCCTGTATGGGGTCTTCGCATTGTTTCTTGCTCTTGGTCTTGCAGTTACTCCTAAATAAGACATTGTATTTTAATGATAATGAAGTATTTGAAATTGACTGCATTTAATTGACTTAAAAATTGCCATTTGAATATACTGAGGAGTAAGAGTTTCCTTTCATATCCTAATTCAATTTGTAGAAGCAAATTATTTTCATTCTTGAGAGCTATTACTGTGTTTTATGCTATTAGTTCCTTGTCTGAACAGCATATGCTTCTTGGCTTCTACGATCGGAAATTAAAAACACATACAATCTTATGTCCATTACAGTCTCTGACCATGTAATATCTTATACCTGAAACCTATTTTAATAGGTGTTTACACCAGCAACTATCTTAAGCTAACTTAAATTCAGAAGCTACTACATCTTATGGTGGTACTAAATTACAGGTTTATCCAAACAGCAGCAGAATAAACTTTTTCCTTGGCCAGTTAAGTTTTATTGTGATGATAGTAGTATTGCAGTTATAGCTTTTGCTGAGTGATGACATAAAACAAATTGGCTGCTTGTGCATAAGATTAGAAACATCACAATAATCCCAGTTTGCTTTTTACAAGCTTTGCTTTTTGTGGATAGAAGCAGACTTGATTATTGGAACAGTTTGCAGAACTTATCAGTTGCATTGCCCTGCTCTTTGACTGCATGAACTTCAGAAGTACCTGCTTTGCTCTTCAGCATAAATGTTGTTCTTAAGCAGAACTGAGTGCAGAATTCTCATTTTCTGTATGGCTTGGTTATTGGAAACCCTTTATTCTTGGAGTTACGGGAATTGCATTTTATGTTACATTTAGCAACTTGGGTTTGAACTCTTTTGGTTTACCCATTAGGACAGGACATTAGACCGGACTAGTGAACTAGGACAAGCATAAGGTGCATGGCTTGTATACTATGTGGTTTACAGGTGTGGAATTATGTATGCATTATATTGCACTTCGATAAAAATGAAAGGTCTTGATTATTTTTGTTAGGACTGCTATATTAAAAAGAGAAAAATAATATTAGGGTTGTATATGTCAACATTTCCTGGGACTTATGGCTTTTACAAGTTAGAGTTCTCCATTTGAGAACCAGGAGTAGGTTGTAAAAGTGCTTTCTCTTACTATAAGACACTACAAAGCTGCTATATACCAACTAATGCTCTGCTGGGTGGAAGGATGGCTCTTCTCCCCCCTCGCAGACACGTCCATAAACGCAGATAACAGCAGTACTTCAGAGCATCCATAAAATAACAGAACTTCTCAGTTAAAACTTAGGATTTTCACAGCTTTTCACTGGGCTGTGTGAAATACCAGCTCATTAATTGCAAATGCAATAGTGCAATACTTATAATTGCAATTGCTGTCATGTATTCACACTTGAAACACTAAACTCTGTTTGCTTCTACTGTTTTCATCCTGCCACTTATGTCATTTCTCTTACATCTAGTTCTCTTTTTCTGATGTCTTTAAATATTTCCAACCTACGTATTGAGATTTATTCATCTCAAATAAAGAAGACACTTTCTTCTGTGCATTTGGGATATTAATTGGTAGGCTGAAGAAGAAAAGCTGGGCTCCAAACAATGTTTAAGAAAGGACTCTCCCATTCAGAATGTGAAACTCAAACTACTACTTGATTGTGAAGGAAATGTGATGCCTTGGGAGCAGCAATACAACATGGACAGTGGATACAGGGCACACTGCCCACTTATTTAAACTTTGACGTGGAGGCTTCAAAGAGATCCTACTGCATAGCTTCAGGTGCCTATAGATGCTCAATACCTCAAAAACAGTTCTTAGCATGTGATTTCAAACCAAGCTTTCAGTCTGGGAAAAGACTATGAGCAGGATGGCATAAAACAACCCTCCCATGTGCAGTGCATTGGAACCAGCCAGTGACATAATCCCTCACTTATCCGCCTGCTCTAACTGGAAGGCCCTCATATACCATTCCTTCTACAAATCTGTACTGCTCAATGTTTGACTTTCATGAAACCTTGTTTGACTTCAACCAGTCTGAGCACCAGGAGCCATTTAAAACTAATGGCAATGAGCAGGATTCAGAGCTTGTTGCTGCTTTTTATAATAATAAGTGTTTTTGGAGGCATTTCTTTACATATAGGACTTATATATTTAGAGTGGTACTGGGACATGATTGATGGTTGTGGTGCAGAAATTCAGCTGGGTTTTGCAGCTGAATTCTGTTTTCTTTGAAACAGCATCATAGAATCACACACCAGAGATGTTTTAAAATCCATTTCTGATTTCTTTTAAACTGATTGGCCTCCTGACTGTCCTGTAGAACAGCTGAACAGTTTGTAATCCTGAATAGTAAGTCAAAGGTGACTTAAATACCTCAGTGGTCTGAGTTGGAAGGCACCTCAAAACTCATCCATCTCCAACCCCTGCCACGGGCAGGGACCCCTTCCACTGGAGCAGCTGCTCCAAGCCCCTGTGTCCAACCTGGCCTTGAGCACTGCCAGGGATGGGGCAGCCACAGCTTCTCTGGGCACTCTGTGCCAGCGCTTCAGCACCCTCCCAGGGAACAGCTTCTGCCTAAGAGCTCAGCTCAGTCTCCCCTGTTCTGGCAGGTTCAAGCCATTCCCCTTGGCCTGTCCCTACAGGCCCTTGTCCCAAGCCCCTCTCCAGGTTTCCGGCAGCCCCTTTAGGCACTAAAGAGATGCAGTGGTTGTAAAAGCTGATGGCTTAATATGCCCAAAATTCATCTTTACTTGTGCGTAGTTCCCGCATTGGTAAATCAAGCTCCTGCAAAGCCTCCAAGGTGTGAGGACAAGCTGTGTCTGTGTTCCTTTGGCCAGGGGCGAGCCTGTTCTTTCTTATTGTCCCTAAGGCACCCTTTGCCAAGCACAGAGCAATTCCACTGGGCAGATCCAAGAGCTTTACTTTGGGTTTCAGGCCCAACAGATAGATGATAGATAGATGATAGATACATAGATAGATCATAGATAGATAGATATGGAGACAGATAGGTAGGTAGACAGATGATAAAAAGATGATAGGTAGATAGATAGGTAGACAGATGATAGATAGATGATAGATAGGTAGATGATAGATATGGAGACAGATAGGTAGGCAGACAAATAGGTAGACAGATAGATGATAGATGGGTAGACAGACGGATGATAGATAGGTAGATAGATGATAGAGAGATGATAGATATGGAGACAGATAGGTTGACAGATAGATGATAGGTAGACAAACGATAGATGATAGGTAGACAAATGATAGATGATAGATAGGTAGACAGATAGATGATAGGTAGGTAGATGATTGCTAGATGATAGATAGATGATAGATTGATAGACAGGTAGACAGATGATAGGTAGACAGATAGATGATAGTTGATAGATGATAGCTAGACAGATAGATGGTAGATAGATTTATGATAGATAGGTTTATGATAGATGATAGGTAGACAGATAAATGATAGATGATAGATAGACGACAGGTAGATGATAGATAGATATGGAGACAGATAGATAAGTAGACAGGTAGACAGATAGATGATAGGTAGACAGATGATAGAAAGATAGATGATAACTAGCTAGACAGATATATGGATTTATGATAGATGATAGGTAGACAGATAAATGATAGATGATAGATAACAGGTAGATGATAGGTATGGAGATAGGTAGACAGATGATACAGAGATGATAGATATGGAGACAGATAGGTAGATAGCTAGATGATAGGTAGACAGATGATAGGTAAACAGATAGGGAGACAGGTAGGCAGATGAGTAGATAGGTAGACAAATAGATGATAGGTAGGAAGATGATAGATAATAGGTAGAGAGATAATAGATAAATTATAGGTATACAGATAGGTAGACAGATGATAGATGGGTAGATAGAGAGGAAGACAGATAGATGATCACATCATCCTTGGGGTACTCAATTCTCTGAGCTGGATGGCAGAGATGGGGAGCTGGTTGAAGTCCCTGTAATTCAGGAAGAAATGATTAGTGACCTCCTGCTCCGCTTATATGCATAGAAGTCTATAGGGCAAGATGTGTCACACCCAAGTGTGCTGAAGGAGCTGGCAGAGGAGCTTGCTAAACCACTCTCCATCATCTCTCAGCCATCCTGGTCTAGTGGGCAGGTCCCAGAGGACTGGAGGTTGGCCACCATGACACCTCTCTAGAAAAAGGGCAGGAAAGAAGACCCTGAGTATTCCAGGCCTGTCAGCCTGATCTCAGTGTTGGGGAAGGTCGTGGTGCAGATGATCCAAAGTGAGATCATAAACCATGTGCAGGAAAATGGAAGGATCAGACTCAATCAGCATGGGTTCATGAAGAACAGGTCCTGCATGACCAACCTCATCTCCTATGATAAGGTGACCCAGCTGGTTGATGAGGGAAAGCCTGTGGACGTTGTCTATTTGGACTTTACTAAAGCATCGGACACTGTCTTCCAAAGCATTCTCCTGGAGAAAATGGCTGCAAATGACATGGATGGGAGGATCCTTCGCTGGGTTGGAAACTAGCTGGAATGCTGAGCCTGAAGAGTGATGGTAAATGGTATCATATCCAGTTGGTGACTGGTCATTAGCAGTGTCTCTCAGGGCTTGGTGTCAGGGTCGGTGTTGTTTAATATTTTCATTGATGATTTGGATGGGGAATTGAGGGCAAACTCAATAGATTTGTGGACAACGCCAAGTTGTGTGGGAGTGTTGATCTGCTGAAGGATAGGAAGCTCTGCAGAGGGATCTGGACTGGATGGATCTGTGGGCTGTGGCCAATGGAACAAGGTTCAACAAGGCTAAGTACTGGGTCCTGCACTTGAGCCACAATAACCCCCTGCAACACTCCAGGCTTTCGGAAGAGTGGCTGAAAACTGCTCGTAGAAAAAGACCTGGGTGTGCTGATTGATGGAGCTGAGCATGAGTGGTGTGTGCCCAAGCAGACAAGAAGCCACCAAGATCTTGGCCTGTATCAGCACCAGTGTGACAGCAGAGCCAGGGCTGGGATTGTCCCCTTGTGCTGGGCACTGGTAAGGCTGCACCTCAAACCCTGTGTTCATCTCTGGGGCCCTTACTACAGGAGAGACATTGAGGTGCTGGAATGGGGCCAGAGAAGGGCAATGGAGCTGGTGCAAGGCCTGGAGCACAAGAGAGATGAGGAACAGCTGAGGTACCTGGGGCATTTAGTCTGGAGAATAGGAGGTTCAGGGGGACCTTATCACTCTCTACAGCTACCTGACAGGAGGTTGTAGTGAGGTGGGGATGAGTCTGCTCCCAAGTAACAATAGGACACAAGTAACAAGTGACAGGACAAAAGGAAACAGCCTCAAAAGGAAACTGTGCCAGGGGAGGTTTAGATAGAGATTAAGAGCAATTTCTTCCCCAGAGGGTGCTCAGGCATTGGAACAGGCTGCCCAGGACAGTTCTGGAGTTCCCACTCTTGGAAGTGTTCACACACTGTGTAGACAAGGCCCTCGGTGCCATAGGTTAGTGGTGGTCTTGGCAGTGCTGGCATAAAAGTTGGACTTGATGATCTTAAAAGTCTTTTCCAAGCTAGCTGACTCTATGATTCTAAGTTATGAAATGAGTTGCCTGTTGAGGTGTGAAGTTTTATGATTTTGCTGTGTGTTTCTACTGTGCTGGTGCAACTTCAGTGTGATTCAGAGAAAAGCCCAGGAACAAACTCACCAACAAAGTTTTCAAGTTGACAAGCAGGTATTCTTTATTGAAGCGCCGGGAGACATGGGGGATATCTCCTCCTAACGTGTATCACCATATTGCTACCTACACATATACAGTCACTGGGCATACATACATATTCATGAGGCTATACTTGAATTACATAATTTTCCAGAAAGTTTCCCGCATGCATACAAAAATGTGATGGTGGTCTCTGAGGGTTCCTTTACTTCTTCCAACAATCTTCATAACTTCTGGCAGTCTTTGAAGCACCAGCTTAATTAACATTACAGACATAGCAATCGTCCTGTCCTACTTATCAGTTAGTCTAACTACTCCCATCCTGGACATCTGCTAATACCAGATACTCCCCATCCCCAGGTCCTGTTTTTCTTACACTTTCTGTACAAAAGTGCTAAGGATCTAAAACTATGTCAACTACCTTCAAGCACCTCAGTTATTTTCCATTACAAAGCTATCAAACTTAACCTTACTTAGAACTGATTTTATGCTTTTGTGACTCATTGTCTCAGGTGGCTGACAAATGAAGCTGTGAAACCTGTGGAAACTTAGCTGTGCTTCTAAGTACTTGACATGCCATGTTTTTGCTATAAGAACATAGCTCTTACAGGTATTCTAGGTTATGCATGTTTTGTTCTGAGTTGGTTCATTTTATGGCTACAAATGTGTTTTTATAATGGTTTCTACCTGGACCATCAGTTTTTGGGGGCATAGGGTTACTGTAATACTGCTGACAGAGGTTGGCTGGTTTTTTTTTTGCTCTAGTGTAAATTATGCTCTGCTTGTTCCCTGTATTTCCCTTTATTTAGATCACATGTGTAAAAAGAGTAAGAATCCTCAAGACTTTTAAGTGAGGTTCAGGGTCTTCATCATGACAGTACCCATGGCAGCCTTTATATAACACGTACAAGGGTGCTTAGTGCCACATGTGATGGGGATGAAGTTTGTAGGTGGTAGTTACACTCCTTTTATAGATTATAGCTAAGTGTTAAGAATACACTTTTGATTTCGTGCTGGAAGTTGTTACAGAAGGAAATTTATGGGCATCTCCACTTCTTCCTGCAGGTGGGGAAAAAAGCACCTGTTTTCCTTGGTCTTGTTCCCTAAGGCAGGTGCAGCTAGCAATCATCTCCATGACTACAAAAACAATAGCTGTTCTTTCAGCACTCTGTGGTTCTCCACAAAGGAACCAAGCAATGCAGAGTAGATGCTAATGGCTTCTAATAATGCACGAGGTAAAGCAACTTAACAGATGATAATGAGGTGAACATGTGCCTGTGAACTCCAGTAGGATGTAATTTGTATAAAGCTACTGTTTTTCAGGATCAGTGAGGTACAGATGCTGGCTTGGGAAGGAGCTTATTATCACCTAGCCCCAGTGCAAGGGAAAGGGCAGCTATTACTTGAGGAGTTCATCAAGCCTGTTAGTGAGACCAGCCCGTTCTGGAAAGTGTGCGTTCTCATGAAATGATCTGTTTTAGTGTTTAGCAGTGCTGTTTTTAGTGAAGTGTGTGTTGTTTTTTGTTGATTTTTTTGGGGGGGGGGGTGTGTTGTGGGCGGGGGGGTGGGGGGGGGTGGCTTTGTTTGTTTGGCTTTTTTTATTTTTTTTATTCTGGGGGGTATAGTCATATTATTTGATCTAGATCTCTGTGTGTACTGCCAAAAAGAAGTAATAGACAAACTGAAGCAAGGCAGCAAAGATTATTTGCAACAGCCTTACCTCCTTGAGCACTGCTATGTTATTCGGTCTCTCCTTGGGAGCTTTCTCCTGTTGGTGTAACAACAATGGTAAATTGTGAGGATACTATATAGGAAAACTCTCATTTTCAAAAAGTAACCTTTCCTTCTGGAGTTGTTTAGCTACAGAGCTGCCACAGGGAGGCAGCATTGTCCAATTTAACTGCTGGTCTGGTTTACCAGCTTTCTGAAAATGGCACATTTGTTAGACTTCCTTGAATGTATTTTTTTGTTTATTGAAGCGTTAGAGAATTTCATGTTTGCACATAGAAGCAGATAGATGGTTAAAAATGTATAATATTTATTATTTCTTTATGTATTTCTACTGATGGAAGCAGCAAAGTGTCTGGTTTATCTTCATTTGTCAACTTGATGGACTAATGATGTGACTAGGACATTCATTCCCCCTCTCATGTAACACTTGCAGAATAGATGATACTTAGTTGCTCGTGTGTACACATCACTAGCTGAATGCTTCATGTCATCAAGATTTCAGGTGTGTTTTTCTATAGGGAGGTTAGAATGGCTGGAGGAAACAGGACCATTTATTTTTGGGGGGTGGGAGGAGGGAAAGGAAAGGGAACTACAGTGGAAATGTGCTTGTTTGTTCTTTTTGTACAGGACAACAGAGAAGCAATAACAATGACCCAAAGTCTGAAAATCAGTGTGACTTTGGCCAAGTTGTTGCATTGTAATTTCCTCAATTGGTAATAAGAAATATCATTGGTTTGGTATTTTTCTTGGAAAATACACTGAGATCTTGGGGTGGAAATCACCATACAGGATTTAATTTTGGTTATCTAATAAAATATAAACAATGCCATTTTAATAATGTGTAGAATCTTTGTTTTAAAAGGAATCTTCTTCTGCTTCATTTGGAAGCGTCAGTCAGTCATGCATAATTCCAGAAGTGCACCAACAAGGCAGCCAGAAACAAAATACCAGAGCCTTCTCATTCTGCCTTTTGACACCCTGGAAATTCTAGTGTTTTAATTTTCACTTACTACAGCATATTGAATAAAATTGAAAAGAAATGCACCTAAGCCAGATAGTCACTTTTACCCTGGCATTGAAAATAAAATTCTGTCAGTTTTGCTTGGTTCAGTAAAGGGCAAATGTGCAGAGACTGTCAGGAAATCCATTCCTACTTGGTAAATCTCGCACAAAAATGCCTAAAGCAAACAGCAAAGTAAGTTCGCTTTACTGGAGACAAGTCAGAACTTTGCTCTTTCAAAGACACTGTTTACAAGTTAAAGCCATGGCTCAGGCTCTCTTTCTTCTTAAACTAGCAATCTATAGTGCCTGAAGGCACTTGCAAAGAAAAAAAATTAGGAGATTTCCTGCTGCTATCATGGTCTAACAGAAGTGCTTGATGTTCTGAATACAGAATGATTGTGTTTTGGTAGTCTGAAAACCTGGAGGGCTGGAGCCGAAATGATGTCATGTATGTGCTGTTACCAGCAAAATCTGATTGCTCTGCATAGGAGAAGTCCAACTAAAGTTATCCAGACCAATACAAATCTTTCTGGTGGAAAATTCACTCCCAATAAGCCTATTAATATCATAAAAAAGATTTCAAAAAGATCAGTTTAAATGGTTCTGTATGTTATCTTCCTCAAAAGCTCTGCTTATGCGTGGAATAGAGTTTTCTTGAAAATGGTGTTGAGACACAGTTTGAGTTCAGCTCTTGCTGTTCCATTACAGCAATGGTTTGGCAGCCTGGCAAGAGCTTGGATCAGATGTTAGAAGCTATGTTTTTTTCTTTTTTTTTTTTTTTTTCACCCTTCCTGAGTGTGGCTGTATTTTGTGCTGAACATTTTTCTGTCTGTTACAGGTCATGGGTGATGTGGAACCCTTCTGTATTGCTTTTAAGACACGTTTTCAGCATGGCTTTCTTTCTCAGAATAGACCTGATCTGTACTTGCAAGGGGAAGAATCAAATTAAATGATTATAGATTATGAAATGGACTGAACAATAAAAGCATGTTATAATCACACAACAAGAAGTTGCTCTTGTCACAAGTTGGTTGAGAAAGTAAATGAACAGAAGGAAGGTGGTGATGAAGGAATAAAGGTACAGATTTGTTGCACTGGCTAGAAAGCGAATGCAGCAAGTTTGTAGTAAAATTGTGAGGAAAGTCCAAGTATTTTGGTACCAAATTCTGTGCTCTGTTTGCTGAAAATTTCTATTTAGGCACTCTAAGGAAATGATAAATGGTGATAATGTGTTAGGAGCACAAGTAACTTGTCAGTTTTCCACTGGGCACTGTTGTCAGATATTGAAACAAGAATTCCTCATCTCTCTATCTAGGAAAATACTGTTAAGATTTTTCTCAAACCGTTCCCTCTTTCCAGAAGATATTATTACTGTTAATAAGATAAAGATATTGTTACAGTAAAGTAGGTACCATGTTGTGTTGAGGACTAGCTAAAAGAAGAAAAGCTCCACAATTCTTATCTGTGGAATCTGCTTAATGGCTCCTTCTTTCTTTGTATTATCTCTTTATGGCTGCTATTCATCATCACTCACTTGTGTGTTTATTCCATTCAGGGCCCACCTGGACAAGTTCCTGTGTGATGTACTCTAGGTTACCCTGCTCTTGCAGGGGGGTTGGACTGGATGATCTTTCAAGGTCCCTTCCAACCCTTGGGATTCTGCAGTTCTTACTTATGTCACGTGATTTTGCTTTGCATTCAAAGATCACCTGTAGGTAAATAAAATGGAAATGAGAGAGTATTGTGGCTATGCCAAATATAAACATTTGCTCATGAATAGATGTCCTATCTTCAAAATCCACTTGATGGCACTGGAGTCTTAGATATATATGTTCAGAAGGCCTTTATTTTGGGTGGCAAATCCTATTATCTAGATTAGCTCATCTGTATTCAAAAGATCAATGTTGCATTATTACAAGGATCCTTTCAAGTGTAAAAAAGGATGGCACTTCATTACAAAAAGTAAAAGAAACTAATCAAACTTTCTTGGTGAAATCATTGACTTTTTAAAGTAAAGGGCAAATTTAAGAATTTGAAAGTCCAAAATGTAAGTTTTACAGTTGAGGCACTATGCTGCTCTAATTTAAATCTGCTGTAACACAATTATTGGATTTTTGTATAATCTGAAGAAGAAAGTGGTGTGATGCAGCTCTCCTGATGGCTTCCAAATAAACCAAGTTGTCGTATGCCCTCCTGAAATCTGATGTAGCTTTAGAGACCTGTTCAGTGTGCAAAGAGGGTCTTTATATGAGAGGAGAGATGAGATCATCTCTTCATTTAGGACAGCTAGGCTGTGCCTTAGCACTGTGCATATTTTTAGTAAAACTGAAATCATAGTGGACTTACTTTTTGTCCCTGTCTAGGTTGTCATATAGTATTATGCAAGTTATCAGCACAAAAAGGAGCTATTTTATCTTTTAAATTCTGTCCTCCCCTTTTATCTTTTGTGAAAGGACAAGAAAGAGTTGTACAGTTCCCTGTTTTATTACTGATAGCTCTTTCTCCTGTCTCATGCCTCTTACCTGTAGCTTTCCAAATGCTGTTAAAGAAATGGTTATTACCATTTTACATCGCCTGCCAACAGACATAGGGCAGAACCCAGACCACTGAACTTCCACTCCTCAATGAATTGATACTGATTGGTACTCATCTGTGAACACCTTGCTGTCAATATTTGTAATTTGTGTCAGATTTACATATATTATTTTTTCTTTTTTTTTTTTTTTTCCTTTTCACTTGCTTATTTCTCTTGTCTGATTAGGTGACTTGTATAGCTCATCAGCGCTGGTAGACCTTGCCATTGAAAATGTTGCTCAGAATTCCTTTCTGGTGACTAAGTGCTCCCTTTGGTGACTGAGTTCATTTTCAGGAATAAATCTGTAGTATCTGATCATTCTCAGAAATTAACATAAATGGGTTATAAATGCAGCCAAATCAAAGTTCGGTGCAGTAACATCTTGAAGACATTTAAAGTAGTTCAGTCTGGCCAACTTGTACCAGTTTTCAGTTTGAACTTGAAGGAAACTGGTTTGAATTCAAGACATAGCTGAGGGCTTATTTAAGTTGTTTGGAAAAGATAGAAATATGCCTTAAAAATCTGAACCAAGAAAGCAGGCACTGAATTGCTTCAGTGATCTACTGACAATGAAGCAGACTAGCTTTATTGTCCTCCAGTCCCCTTGTGTGATTAATAGTTAAGTGTCACAGTACCTACCCTTTCTATATTTAAGTTTTTTTTTTTCTTTGAGTTTCAGGTTCTCTAATATGACCTGCAATGCACATGCCATTGCTTTAATATAAGAACCTTAAAAATTAATTTTGTGACATATCGTGGAAGAATTTGGAGAAAGATGTGCCTGCAAGATGTAGTCTTGGATGCTGACATATCCACATCAAGTTAAAATAATTTTTCCAGCTCATTTTTATCTGTTATTTAGTATTGAAATTTGTTCTTGTAGTTAGTGTGTTAGCAAGATGTGTTAACTTGAAGTCTGAGCATATGTTTCTTGAAAATATATGGTTAGAGTCCTATTCTTGACTTTGGGGACATAGGATAGCATCACACTGAATTAAGACCTCTTCTGGATTTATGCCAAGGCATCTTTCTGTGTTTATGAGCTACTCCATGAGTGATTGTTACTCTGCCTTCTGACACTGAAACACTGGATTAGTGTTTTATTTTACAGCCTTGTGGATTCTTTCTTTTTCTTTTGTTTCTGAGAAAGCTGCATATGCTACTTGCATGTAAAGGAAGCTGAGACTTGTTTGTATAAGGACAGAAAAATTCATTCTGTAAAACTGGCTTTTATAACTGTGGTTTGTTCCAGTTGAATTTCCCAATATTAGTTTCTATGAGAGAAAGTTTGTGTTATGATGCTTTTGCTTTGGGGTTTCCTTGTTGTCCCGGTTTTGGGCACTTGTATTTCCTGAAACATATGGTATTGGCTGTTATCAGAGACAAGTTGCTGTATTATGTAAGCATTGGATAGTTGTGGGTTTGGGGTATTATCCCTTTCCGGAAACATTAGCAAAAAATGTACTACACAGGCTGTGTAAGGTTATTAAAGGATATAAACGCAGTTTCGTTTGGAGTCTTGTGTTAGTAAATATTCCATTAGAGAGGATTTGTAAGAATGCGTATATATGTAGACAGTAATTATTATGTTATTGGTGGGCAGTAATGGAAGGACAGTAAAAAATACTTTTTCTCACTGAGCAGTGATTTTATCTACAGTATGTAACATGATTTCTAAAGTATGCATCAGATGTACTTTTATCCTCTACTTTTTTGTGCGGTATTTACATTTTTTTGTAGTTTGCTCAGGTCATCTAACACTTCTTTTACAAGTGGTCCTTGGCACTGCTGCCCTAAAACAGAATGTGATAAAGGAAATAAATGGAGAATTCCCCCCCTTGTGGCTTCTATTTGCTGTTTCTGTCACTGTTAAAGCCTTAGAGGATGCAGGAGTGAAACCCTCTGCCATTTTACTGCGACTTATGAAAGCTAAAGTAGAGAGCAGAAAACTATCAAGCCAGATTGCAAGTTCTTTACATTTCAACATTTTATTTGCTCACCAACAGTTTTGACTGATGCAATATTTTTCAAGTGTTGATTTCAAGGGGAATGCTGTGCTTGATCTAAAGCAGTACACAAATAAATGTGGATTGTATCAGTTGCCTGATTTTGTTTGTTTATTTTTACTGTTCACAGTAGGCTGACTGTTCTTCTACAGATGTAGCAAGAATTGAGGGGTTTTTTTTCACTGCAAATGTATGTTATTATTATCCATCCTTTTTAGAATATGACCCTAATTAAAGAGATGTATTAAAAATATTCTTCTGTATTTAGACCTGACTTGTACAAAATCTAATGAAGACAAAATCAGACATAACTGCAAAGTGGATTTTAGTAGTTTTCATAGTAAATTAAGCTATTATTTTGGTCTTTTTGTATTTTAATATATATAAATAACTCCACTACCTAATTTTTACCTCTTAGTCTTATTGTCCATATTTTAAAATTTGTCCCAGAACTACCTCACTCCTCTTCCTGTGTCTTGATTTTTCTGATGCAGTGAGTTTGATAAGCTTGTCTCTCCTGACAGGCTCTGGCTTCAAAGCTGGAAGTTCAGCAACGTGGCTTGCTGTCAGCCATTCAACCCACAGAGTTTTTTCTTTTTCCCCTATGCCTTTCAGTGTATAGTAATGTTCAGGCATATTTCTGTAGCTGCAATGAAGCAGATAGATTCTGTTCTTTACTACTAATGTTTTCCTCCACTTGCTTATCAGCAAAGACTTAGAAGTGACAGGAAAGGATTGCAGTGATAGAAACAGAATGCAGAGAATAAAGATGTCACCTGATAGGATGTGATGAGTAAAAATCAAATTGTTCTAATTTGTGTTTGAGTATTAAAATATGTGGCACCTGAACAGTTATTCAGACATAATTAACTGACTGAATTGGGCAAAGTGTTATGAAGCATAATTAACAAGATGCTACAGTCCTTTCAGCCAAGCTGCCTCTCAAAAAAGAAAATAAACCTTAAAATAATAAGCGTATCATACATATTCAATATTTCAGTTTCTGTTGCTTTTATGAAACAGACTGGAGTGGGAAAAGTCAAAACCATCTCAAAAGGAGAATTGGGTTTTATTTATGGATACAAGATGCTTTGCTTGTATGTTGTTTTCCTCTTAGTCTCTAAACCTTGTCATTCTTGGTTTGCTGACATTAATTACACAGGTATTTCAGCTCTGTCAGTTTGATTGTTGCAGTTCTTGCTTTTTAGTTCACTTTTTCTTTTTTTCCCCCTCTGTAATGCTTTTGTGTCTAAAACTCACTGACCTATGGTTCTTAATCTCCAAGGTTCAGGATCTGAGCTCAAAGGCAGTTTATTACCTCAGCCTTTACTGTTGCGTTTAATCTTCTTGGATGGGCTATGTTAAAACATTTCTTAGTGTTCAATATTGGAGGAAGCTAGCACATGGAATTCAAATGGAGGATCAGACTGATGCAGATCAAGTAGCCATTATCTGACTGGCAACTAAATGTAATCATTAAGATCCTTGTGACTTTTTATGTTTGGTGATTTTGTGACTGACTACTTAGTGGCATCTTAAAGCCATAAGCTGTTTCTTTGGGATCTTTGGGTCTGTGTTACATCAATGTGCTGGAAATATAAATCAGCATTTTCTGTGACCATTTGGATATAATGGATTACAGCTATGCTGCCATCCCAGCTAAAGTGAGATAGTCTGGACTAAGCCATAAGCTGGCAAGTATCTTTTTGTGAATTCTTATAACTGCATAAAGGTTCCAATGTCTGAACAAGGACAATTAAACTTCTCTAAGAAGAATTTAATCTCTTCTTAGATATTTTCCTATACTGAAGTATGAACTAGATCATAACACTCTGCAATAAGCTTTATGCCCCACTAGCAATGTGTTTGCAGAACAGGGCTTTGTATGTGGCTGAAATAGTTGTTACTCAAGTAACACTCCAGAAAGCCTTTTGCTGTAATTTTCAGTTACAAATAAGTTTACTTTTTTTTTGTTGGTTTGGGTTTTTATTGTCTTATTTGAGGTATGTTAAGTTATTCTGACTGGACAGAGATTGTCATTTTTCGATCAGAACTTTTTGGTGATTTGTTTGAAAGAAATTGTTACTGTAAAAGTTGGTTGGAGAAATTCTCTAAAACTCAATGTGGAGTTTCAGAAAGCAGCATTCTTTATTGCAGCGCTGAACACACACATGAACATTTCACAAAGGTGAGTGCACTTGCCAGCAGCAGCCATTTATTTAGCATACTCATGTATATTCACAGATTTTCCAGGCAATTATTTACATAGTCATGAGATTGTCAGAAACTAATTTTAATATTTGCATTCTAATTACACATGCACTCTTTTGCTGAGTGGGAGTCTCTGGTGGTCGTTAATAGACTTTCTCACTGTACTTACTGAATGACCTCTGTGCTTGTGAATGCTCGCAAGGTCCTAGTGCTGAACTAGCATGTGGCATATCCTTCCTTCTGTTCTGTTCCAGTCTCACTCCATGCTGGGTGCCACTCTGCTGTCTGGAAGGCTGGCATCCATGGTCTTATTTACTTTCTTCTTAGTTGTTGTCGGTCCCATGATGTTCCTTCCCTCAGCTAAACATTCCTTTCCATGTGTTAGCAAGTTAGAACAGTTTGCTGTATTTTACTATGTTGATTTAAAGCCACACACACTACTGCTAGTTTAAAACTATGATTTAAGCCTACAAAATTACTAGCTTTCCAGAGCTTTAACTCTGCACATTGACCTGCAATCATTTATTTCTTAGAAACATATTTATTTTCTGCCAGTGATACTGTAGAGCTCACAACCTCCCGTGAAAAATGAATACATTCTATAACAAAGAATGTAAATGACTTGATATCAAAGTTGTGAGTGAACTTACTTATTTTATCCTTTTCTCTGTGCCTATTAAAATCTCAGAGCAGATTCTCCTGGAAAGCATGCTAAGGCACATGAAAAACAATGAGGTGGTTGGTGACAGCCAGCATGGCTTCACTAAGGGAAAATCCTGCTTGACCAGTTTGGTGGCCTTCTATGATGGGGCTAAGGAACTGATGGACAGGGCCAGATTGGTTGACATCATCTATCTGGACTTGTGCAAAGCATTCAACACTCTCCCACTTGACATCAATTTGATGGATGGACCATTGCGTGGATGAAGAATTGACTGGATGGCCATGCGCACACAGTTGCGGTCAGTGACTCTCTCCAAACGGAGAGTGGTAATAGGTGGTGTCCATCAGGGGTCTGTGGTGGGACTAAACCTGTTCAATATCTTTATTGGCTACATGAACAGTGGGATTGAGTGCGCCCTAAGTAAGTTTGCCAATGACATCAAGCTGTGTGATTCAGTTGATACACTCAAGGGAAGGGACAAGATCCAGAGGGACCATGACACTCTTGAGAGGTGGCCAGTGCCAGCCTCATGAAGTTAAACAATGTGAAGTGCAAGGTCCTACACATGGGTCAGAGCAAGCCCAGGCACAGCTACAGGTTGGGCAGAGAAGAAATTCAAAGCAGCCCCGCGAAGAATGACTTGAAGGGGTTGTTGGTCAATGAGAAAATGAGCATGAGCTGGCTTCAGTGTCTGCTCGCAGCCAGAAAGCCAACCATATTCTGGGCTGCATCAAAAGGAGCGTGACCAGCAGGTCAAAGGAGGTGATCCTGCCCCTCTACTCTGCTCTTGTGAGACCTCACCTGGACCATTGTGTGCAGCTCTGGTGTCCTCAACATAAAAAAGACATGGAACTGTTGGAACAAGTCCAGAGGAGGCCACAAGGATGATCAGGGGACTGGAGCAACTCCCATACGAAGACAGGCTGAGAAAGTTGGGGCTGTTCAGCCTGGAGAAGAGAAGGCTGCGGGGAGACCTCATAGCAGCTTCCAGTATCTGAAGGTGGCTATGAGGATGCTGGAGAGGGACTCTTAATAAAGAAGGACTGTAGCAATAGGCAAGGAGTAATGGGTTCAAACTAAAACATGGGAAGTTTAGGTTAGATATAAGAAGTTCTTTATTGTTAGGGTGGTGAGGCAGTGGGATGGGTTGCCCAGGGAGGTTGTGAATGCTCTCTCCCTGGTGGTGTTCAGGGCCAGGTTGGATGGAGTCTTGGATGATGTGGTCTAGTGTGAGGCATCTCTGCCCATGGCAGAGGGACTGGAACTTGATGAACTTAAGGTTCTTTCCAGCTCCAACTATTCTATAATTTTATTATTCCATTTTTCTTTAACTTCTTTCAAGTGAGGAATGTCTATTGAGAAATATTATTTAATACCAGCAATTCATAAAACAGCACAGCAGGGCTTTTGAGTCCCTGAAACTTATAAATAGAGGGTCAATTTGTCTTTGTAGCTTCATGGCAGTTGTACCAAAAAACATCTCTTTCAGTCTTCCAAGCATAATTGTTTTCACTGAAAAAATCCATTTCTTAATTGGATGGGGATTTTTGTTGTTTTTTTTTTGTTGTTGTTGTTTGTTTGGGTATTTTTTGTTCTCCCTCCCTTCTGTTTCACTCTCCCTTCCCCAGTTCATCCATTTTCATTTTTCTGGATTTCAGACTACTTTGGTACTGTGTGACAGTTAACAGCATATTATGGTTATTGCTGTTAAGCTAGATCACAGAAGTTTTGTTTGGCCTATGTATTTGTTGACAGAAATCAGATTGTCTCTTAAGATTTCTAAAAAGCTAATAGTATCAAAAAATACCTGACCTTTCAAAAATTTCCAATTAATTTTTATTTTTCAGGTGGTCAGGGTGCTGGTGCATCTTTTCTAGATGCTGTTTTTGCAGAGAAAGGTCTACTTCCAACCTGGTATTATGTGATTCTATGATCTGTCCATGCAGGTATCTACTTCGATACGTGAGGTATATGTATCACATGCATGTCCTGGGTTCAGCAGTAGCAGTCATTTTTCTCCTTCTTAGTACCTGGTGTAGTGCTGTTTTTTTGACTTTAGTCTGAGAATAGCGCTGAAGTTTTCCATTGTTGCTAAGTAAAGCTTACTCTCATCAAGGACTTTTCAGTCTCATGCTCTGCCAGTGAGGAGGGGCATGGAAAGTGGGGTGGAAGCAGAGACAGAAAATCTGAGCCAAACTAGCTAAAGGGGTATTCCATACCAAACACGTCTTGCTCAGTGTATAAACTGGAGGGAGTTATCCGGAAGGCCCAGATTGCTGCTTGAGTTGGGCTGGGTATTGGCTGATGGGTAATGAGCAATTGTTTTCTCCCTTTGTTATTTCCCTTATCATTATTATTGGTGGTAGCAGTAGTAGTTTTGTGTTATATCTTAGTTACTGGACTGTTCTTATCCCAGCCCATGGGAGTTACATTCTTTTGTTTCACCTTCCCATCCCTCTTGCTAGCAGGGGGCAAACAAAGAGGGGGGAGTGAGTGAGCGGCTGTGTAGTTCTGAGTTACTGGCTGGGCTTAAACCATGACAATGGGAAAAAGAATAAATCTCTTGTATAGTTCTATTAATCTGGAAGAACGAACATCTCTGGATTTTGAATTGTTGCTGTTGAAGTATGGTGGAAAGTAAAAGCTTAATAGTCTGATTATAACAAAACTTGCCTGTCTGAGTCTTTTCTACTCCTGCATACCAATCAGCTTTAGAATTGTACTTGTATTGGTTTCAAGGCTATTAGGACATTTGCAAAGGAGAATTTAGAGGTGTTTTAGCTGACAACTGGACATACTACAGTGCTCTAAAAATAATATTTGTGTTTGAAATGATGAAAAAAAGCAAACATCAACTAGATATGGTTTCAAGAAACAAAAGAATGATGTTGAGAATGATGTATCAAATCTGGAGAACCCATGGTGTTTTGTTCATCTCTGCTATAACTATTATAAAACATTTATTCATGTGATATGGAGCATACCAACTTAGACTTTGAGGAAATTTATTGATCTCAGTAGGATTTGGCTTAATCTTTATATGTCTAGCAATATGATCATACCGGAATATTTTTGTTTTGCTGTAGAGATTTTATTTTCCTACTTCACTTGCAATATTATGTGTTTCTTTAATAAATGTTGATATTAGAAATTAGGTTTAGGATACCTCGATATTCTCAACTTTTAATTTTTTTTTTGAGATGATTCTCCAGTCTTGATACAGTATCTATGGCCCAGTTAGTTAGAGAACATTTTTGTTTTTCAATGACAAAATCTTTCTTTGTTGTTGTCTTTATTTATATCAGCAACATCTACCTATGCAGCTAATACTCTTAATACTTAGTCTCATGGACCCAGAGATAATTCTTTATATTAAATAGATGTTTGGAAAGTTTTTAAAATACTATGGATTCCTGGTTTCAGCCCTTGAAAGCATAATTTACAGGTTCAATTTTTGACTGTTAATATAAGTCAGTTTTGTGTCCCTCTGAAGGTTTTGTGTTAGAGGTAAACACCCATGGAAGCTATTTTGAAATAGCTTATGTTCAGATGAGGAAGCAAATCTTTGATAGGAATGAGCATAAATATACAGAATCCCTGTCTCCTAGATAGAGTAGGTGGCAGGGTTTTCCCTGAACATTGTTTCCACTGGAAGGAGGCCAGTTCACTTCAACTGAAACATTTTTTAAGTTATATTTTCCTTTCAGTTAAGGTTTAGTACAGTGAGGTGCGTCACAGGCCAATTTCTCCACCTGTTTAATAGCCTACTCTAATAGGTAGAGAGGAACCCCAGTTTGAAAAAGGCTTTTACAATTTCATAGAATCATAGAATAGTTAGGGTTGGAAAGGACCTTAAGATCATCTAGTTCCAACCCCCTGCCATGAGAAGGGACACCTCACACTAAACCGGGTCACCCAAGGCTTCTTCCAGCCTGGCCTTGAACACCAACAGGGATAGAGCATTGTCGTGGTTTAAAACCAAATTGCACATCTCGTTCACTCACTCCCCCCCTCACTCCCCCAACTCCTGGAGTGTTAGGAAGGAGAATCCAAAGAATGTAGCCCCCATGGGTTGAGATAAGCACAGTTTAATGGCTAAGATATAACACAAATCACTACTGCTACTACTACTACAAATAATGATGATAAAGCAAATAACAAGTGAAGAGAATACAACATCTCACCAGCCACCGACCCATAACTCACCCCACCCTGCCTGACCGAGCACCGACCGATACCTCCTCCATTCCGCCCCAGAGCTCCAGCCCTTCCGGGTCTCTCCCGGTCACATCCTGGCTATGACATGCTATGGTATGGAATACCTCTTTGGCTAGCCTGGGTCAGGGTGTCCTGTCTCTCCTTCCTCCCGGCCTCCCCTCCTCCCTGGCAGAGCATGAGCTCAGAAAAGGCCTTGGACAAAACCAAACATTTGAGCAGTAACTCAAAACATACTTGCTATCAGCAACCGTTCTCAGCCCGAAAGTCAAAACACAGCACTGCACCAGCTAACCAAGGAGAAAAATAACTGCTACTGCTCAAACCAGGGCAAGCATTCACAACCTCCCTGGGTAAGTCCCATGGACTTGTGTACGTTCAGGTTCTTAAGATGGTCTTGAGCCAGATCCTCTCATACAGTGGGCCCAAGGTCTTTATTCTCACAGTCCCTGCGTCCAACTTCCAAGACTTGGGTGGTGCGGTCAGAGCTGTTGCCAGTGAAGACCGAGGCAAAGAAGTCATTCAGAACCTCAGCCTTCAACAAGTCCTGTGAAGACAGTTCTCCCAATAGCTTCAGGAGGGGGCCTACATTGTCCCTAGCCTGTTTTTTAGCCGCTACATACCTATAGAATTCCTTCCTATTATCTTTAACATCCCTAGCCAAGTTTAGCTCCAGTTGGGTATTAACTTTCCTAACTTGGTCCCTAGCTTCCTGAACAACATCCCTGTATTCATCCCAGGCCACCTGTCCTAGCTTCCACCTTTTATAAGCCTCTTTTTTCCTGTGAACTTTTCTCAGCAGCTCCTTATTAATCCAAGGAGGTCTCCTGGCCCTCCTGCTGCACTTCCTTCTAGCTGGGATGCAACACTCCTGAGCTTGTAGCAGGTGATCCTTGAATATTAACCAAGAGTCTTGGGCCCCCCGTCCTGTAGGGCTTCCAGTGGATGTTGGAGAAGTTTTTTGACAACCAAAGGTTCTTCAAGCTATTCTTTTTTATCATGTTTTTCCTTTCCTTCCTGGACTTAGCATAACTAACAGTTTGGGTTTTTTGTGAAAACATCACAATTACTTGGAAAGTCAAAAAACTGAACGTGATTTTCAAGGTAGAAATTAAAATTGTTTTGTTACTATATTCAGAAATACTGGAAGAAGCATTAGCCTTTCTACATCCTTGCTGTCAGCAGAACCACAGACTAATTTCTTGGCTATTGGACTTTGAACTGTGAGTACCTTTGTGCTGTTAAAAAATCGCAGATTTCCAGTGGGAAGTAAGTTTGGGTATCTCTTCCTTTCTGCAGATACCAAGAGGTGACCTTTCTCATGTGGGGCCTTCTGGCCCCCTTTTGTAACTGGCAATGTAAGAGTTTGGGTGTCTTTGAATAAATAGCCTCTGCCAAATCCATACAAAATGTTTGGTGTTTTAATAAATTTATTTACATGTTATGTAAAAAAGTCAGAGGGTAGGGAAACAACACTAATGCTTAAAGCTTCTTCCTCTGTGGGCAATTAAAATTCTAGGTTGGTTTTAGTTATGTTGTACAATGTAAATGATGACATTACTGAGGCAGGGATGTGTGGGAGACAGATAAGGTGTCTGAAGTGAATGATTAGTGTTCTAGTGACAATATTAATTGTGATGTTGGACTCCTGTGCATGTTGTCCTGTCTGATGGAAATGAACACAGGCATATCCTCCTCCCTCTCTCTTTCATTTATTTATGGTCCATAACAACCTTTTCCCTAGCCTAAGACCACCCTCATCTGTGAAGGGTTTGTTACTGTTTCCCTCATGTACTTTGTGAAACTAGGTGAGTCTTCAAGTTAAGGCACGAAGCCTGCACACATGCTTTTCTGTGTGTTCAGAAAAGTGTAAAAGAGGCAGGCAATTGGAAGTACTGATGAAATTCTTTAAAGATGGGTGTCAGTATTATTAAGATCAGATGAAATTGCCCCTCATACTGCTCTTCAACTGTACAATAAAAGTACATATATTTCAGGCCCAGCCCTGGGTCATTACCATATAGTATAGCTCTGCCTGTTCTCAGATGCTTAAGTAGCCTCTGGTTGTCTCTAAGAGGCCATCCATCTCATCATCCAGGCATGGTTTTTCATGCTTTTTTTTTTTTTAACGTTTTTGAAACACTAAAAAACCAAAAACCTTGGAATACACATACATTATCTCAAAACTCACAAATTATAGTACTGAACTGCAATTTAATGCAGATATGATGGCATTCTAAGTCAGTATTGTTCAAATGCAAGTCTAGATCATGTCAGTAAACATAAGGGGAACTTAGAGAAGTGTGGTACCCACAGAAGAAGGATAAGGGTTAAGAATAAGCATGGGCTAAGACATTAACCTGTACAGGAACAGCAGAGTACTCAGAGGCAGTTGAGAGAGCAGAATGAATCAACAGCTGGATCACTGAAAGTTATTAGGAGTTTAAGTTAACAGACAGATTTGTATTGAATCTTGTTCTTACTTTCTCATTTTTATGGGGAGTTTCTCCTGAATAAGCAAGACTGTTAGAGCCTGTTGATGTTGTATTATTATTAAAATTATTTGCACTATGTGAATTGGACATTAAGATCCCTTAGGCAGCCTTGAAAACGTCAGCTGTGCCCACATAATACATATGACCCACATTAACCTACTGCAGGACTTCATTTCCCTTGCTCCTGGACTGAAAGTCTCCTGAAAAAGACTTACTGCCTTCAAGATAACTATCCTGGCCTTTTAGTTCAGGCACAGACACCTCTGCATTTGTGTATGAAGGTCACAGATTCAGTATGACCAGATAATATACCTCTAGGTGGTTATGTACTGTGATCAGCACTTCTGGGAGCGCCTGGGGAGTTGCACCTGAAACTCATTTGAGGATGGGAAGTGGGGAAATTCTTTAGTTCCCTTTGATGTATTGTGGATGCAGTAGAAATGAAATTATTACTCATTTCACATATGACTTTTTTCCCTTCCTGTAACATGCTTGGCATTTAAGGCAATAGTCCTCAAATTATTTAGTGCACAAAATAATACATTGTATAAAAAAAGTATTCCTCTATTTGGCTCTATGCAAGATGAGGACTTGAGGTTTCTGTGGAACAGCTATCACAGTGAAAATCATTGCCTTGCAATGGGGCAAACAGGACCCTTCTATGCCAAGCAAATATGCCTTGCCTTGTCTGCAGGTACTCAGCAGAAGTAGCTACATTTGCCTGTGTATGAGACAAAGGTTCTTGCTGAATATTAGATATTTTATTTAGATATATTAGGATTTTCCCTACTGACAGTATCTGTTTGGTGAACTTTAAAATATGCAATATGACACATTGCATTGCAATTGTTGACAGTGAGAGCAGGTCCTCTTGAGCCAGCTGAAGTTTTGGACATCACAAACCACATTATCTTTGGCTTCCTGTCCTGGGGTAGTGCCATGGAGAGCAGAAAAGCCAGTTACAACATAATGGAAATACAATGGCGCATCACTCTTTTGGAGTGTGTTCTGTTCTGCTCCTGTGTGCCTGCACTGTCAGAGGGGAACCCTGCCCCCCTCCCCCACCCCAAAACAACCACACACAAAAAAACACCCAAAACCTACAGACCAACCAACCATAAAAACAAAAAACAAACAAACAAAACCCCATTCACTCACACCATCAACCACCACCCCAAACCCACCATATTTCATTGGCTTTTCATTCTCTAGTGTAGAGAAGCATCTAAAAACTGCAGATAGATGGAGTCGAAGAGGGTGTACCTCTTTGGTGATATGAAAGGCATGTTCTTATGGTGCTATTTGTGCACTTTAGTGAAAAGGTGGGATACTGGAGGTGCTAGATCATCTGTCTCATGCAATGTAGCAATTTTGAGATTTACACCACCATCCTCTAAACTGCTTCCCATTCTAATAGCTCTGTCTTTGCCAGGCTTCTAGCCTTTAGGAGGTAGGAATGACTATGGTGAAACTAAGAGTTGTGGTCTATTCTGCATGGTGAGTCTGCATGTTGGGTGCTGCTTTGAGGAAAATGATGCTAAGTCTCTGAAGATAAATTCTACAGAGGGTAACTCATGTAATATAAGCTAGTTGATGGAATTACAATTTAAGAGCTGTAGATACTATGTGTGCTGGCACTTGAAGTGCTCCTCTGTGCTCTGGAACCTGTCACCACAGGTGCTCCTGCCAAACCATATGCCTCAAGTATAGCATATCTCTTTCCCCAGGTAGCTGTAATGCAGACTACCTAATCCACAAACGAGCTCTTTTCTGTCAGATTGATTATGTGTTCTCCACTAGTCTTGCCACAGTGGAGATTTTAATGAGGTGACAGAAATTTTTGAGACTCTCACTTGAAATGTGAAAGGAGCAGTGCCAAAACTTTTTTTGGCTTTAGGAGTATCCTGAGCTGATTTTTGTGAAAATGCTTCTAATGCTATTGCAGTTGAGCTGTGTATTTTAATGTAGTAACAGTTCTGGTAGTCTTGCTTTAGCTGTCAGTCATGAAGGCAAACCTAAATATAATGCAAAAATTTACTGTAGACAGAGCATTGCCTATGCTGCAGTACCACAATGTAGTATTTGTTTCTCCAGTAGAGAGTCTACTGCTTTTTACAGTCACAAGATCACACCAAGTTCCCTTCTTCATCTCCTGCCTTGTGATTTTTTTTATTTCTCTTCTTAGGGAATACTTAGAATTCCTTAAAAATACTTAGAATACTTGTGGTTTAAAAGTAAACATTTAAGCTTTGCATGAAGTTAGCCTCTATGGCAGACCATCCCTCGCTATGCAGTTATATTAAAAGAGGACCACATACACTCTCCCTCATCCCCAATAACCCTCTCTTGCTGATTGCTGCAGCACTGTATAATCAAGTGCTGAGCTACTGTGAGCATATTTCAGCTTCCTGTAATTGCCCTTTGTTTCAGTCAGGAGACTGGTAATTAATCCTGTGGGCCATGCCTTTTGCTAAAGCAGCAGGGTTTGATTGAAACCAGTCATTTACCACAGTAAAATCGTAAGGCTTTCTGGAGTGTTTACAAATAAGCTTTCTGTGTGACAGTCATTTAGTTTACTCAACCATCCACATATTAAAGATATTGCACATTTTCCCTTTCTCTATTCAGACAAATCAACTGCTGTTTTCAGTTTGATTGCATTTCAATTCACAGAGAGCATCCTATGAGCCTTCTCTCCTAGCTTCTGTTTCAAGCAACAGTGACTGGGCCTCTGCTAATGTTTTCACTGTTGGAAATCACTGATGTGAAATTTGTTAATAAAATGAACTAAATGCCTTTATATATACTTTATTATTATTTCATTTTTTTTCTTACCATAGCATAAAAGAGTATGTCACTGCTTCATGAGGCCTTTTAAACATTGGTGGTTTGGAAACTATCAATGCTTACTTTATCCGTTACTCACAGATTATTAACTATAGTTCACTTCCACCAGTATGAATCTTTTGCTTGTTGCCAGGTTTTCTTAATATCTTAAGTCTGAGAATGCTTTAGTGTTTATGAAAGAAACCAGGAAACCTTAGCAGAATAAAATTGGGATGGAATTCCTCTGAGCACTTTTAAATAGTGAGATGTCTGATATGTGTCAGAGGGTTAACTGAGTTTTGTCTAGGGTGGGCAGTCTGGGTAATAGAAGATGTTTGGGTGATTTTATGTCCTAAGAAATTGAAATTGGCATGCTTCATGCTATTTTTTTAAAACTGGATTAAAGCTAACCATTGATAACCTGAATCTTGTTTTAACCTAGAAGTAAAAAAATGTACAAGTTAGATTCAGTGACTAGTGGGTCATAGAACCTTAGAATAGTTAGGGTTGGAAAGGACCTTAAGATCATCCAGTTCCAACCCCCCTGCCATGGGCAGGGACACCTCACACTAAACCATATCACCCAAGGCTTCATCCAACCTGGCCTTGAACATCACCAGGGATGGAGTGTTCACAACCTTCCTGGACAACCATTAGGATCTTTTTGCTCAACTTGGTGAGCTTTATGCAAGGCATAACCTATCATCACTCCCTTGAACATCTAGGGGCCTTGCTCCTTTTAAAAAGCGCATTCAGAAAATATTATGCGTTTTCAAACTTTCTTCTGTAAATGAAACAGAAAATACTTTGACATTTGATAACTTCATCTTTTATTATGCAAATCCTTCCAAACGATTTGTAGGAGTTACTTTCTGGTCTTTGTGCCTCATTGGTAGGTAATGTGTGGCACTAGAGATTATGGGGCTGGATATTTTGCTATCAAGACTTCTGCTTTTAGACTGTGTGTACCTAGGTTTAGTTGGAGTAGGATCACTCAAATCTGTAGTTTAAAGTCTGTAAATTGTGAGTCTGTACAGACTTGTAAAGTCTATGTAATCTGTCACATCGAGACACTGAGGCCCACAGTGTGTTAATCATACCTTGCTAGGAAGTTGTCTTTTCAGTTCACTTTGATCTTTGCATAGTATTTTCTTAAGCATAATATTTTGTAGATGCCTATTACATTGTGCTTTTGTTAGGAAGGCTGTTTTTAATAATCCTAAATTTGTAGACTAATTCATGAATTAAGGAGTCACATTTGATAAGTGCTAATTCAAACTGGCAGTAGTGTTTTTGATATATCTCATTCAGACTCAAATCTTTGACTGTCTGGATACTTCAGAATGAAGTTTTGTGCAGTCAGTGGCTGATACTTTTTGCTTTTATTGCTGGCATGCTAGCAGTTCCATGTTTTATTATTCTGCTTAATCTTAGTAGGTGTTCTTACTGCTTCAGTTCTGTGTCTGAAATCTGGTTAGTGATACACAGTTATATATGAGGAAACATGTTTGCGATTGGTTTATAGAGCTTTTAATCTGTCTTTACCACTGTCTTGGTTATAAGTAAAACCATTCCTCTGGCCTTTTTTTGCTACCTTGGCTAAGTAGTAAAGGTTTGGGTTAGAACAGTAATTGATCTGAAGAGGAAAGGTGACACTTCCTTGTCAAATTGATTAATTCCTATATCCTGGCCTTGATGATCTGTCTTCCTTTTCTGTGCTATGGAAAGATGAGATCTAAGAATTAGCAGATGGCTATGATGCAAAATATGGAGAGAATCTGAACTGCAGGCTGCAGCTATTTGTAGTTCTTAGGTGTGTCTGTTTGTTGGTTTGTGTGGGTTTTTTATTATTTTATTTTTTGGTGTGAATCTGTTCTGTGGCTTGTGCTTATTGGGTGTGATTCCAGGGGAATGAACCTGGAAATGCATCTTTGCTCCATTTTTCTATGTATTTTTTTTGTTTGTTTGTATCTTTATTGTAACACTCCCTCCAGCTCTTACCTAGTGCTGTCAAATTGGCATAATGGTGAGCCCATGGGATTTGTTCTGTCACAAAGGCTCAGGCTTTCTTTCCCTTCTTCCCGTAGAAGGTTTTTCTTTCAGGAGTTTCATAGTGCCAAGGTTTTATTCAATTTATAGAAGACTGTGGGAGAAGGTGGGAGAGTTAGGCCAAAGGAAGGATATAAAATATGCTGCTAGGTCCTGCTCTGAATTATAGTGCATTAATTTAGTTGCAAAAATGCCTGGAACAATGAGAGTGTTTAGCTTTGTGACAGTCTAGTAAGATGTCTTTCTCCTTCAAGCCTTGCATAGCAAAGGCTCAGTGAACAGAGTAAAATACTAGGGCATTTCAGAGCCATATTACTGGTCTTTAACCAAAACTGTTGTGACAAAATTTACATCATAGAATCACAGAATAGTTAGGGTTGAAAAGGACCTTAAGATCATCTAGTTCCAATCCCCCTGCCATGGGCAGTGGCATCTCACACTAAACCATGTCACTCAAGGCTCTGTCCAAACTGGACTTGAATACCACCAGGGATGGAGCATTCACAACTTTCTTGGTCAACCCATTCCACGGCTTCACCACCCTCACAGTAAAGAACTTCCTACTTATATCCAGACTAAACTTCCCCTGTTTAACTTTTAACCTGTTACCCCTTGTCCTGTCACTACAGTCCCTTATGAAGAGTCCGTCCCCAGCAGCCTTCCAAGCCCCCCTTCACATACTGGAAGGTCTCTACTATGAGACCTCATACTATGAGGTCTCCACGCAGCCTTCTCTTCTCCAGGCTGAACAGCCTCACCTTTCTCAGCCTATCTTCATACGGGAGGTGCTCCAGACCCCTGATCATCCTTGTGGCCCTCCTCTGGACACGTTTTATTTATGTTGAGGACACCAGAACTGCACACAGTATTCCAACTGAGATCTTGTGAGAGCAGAATAGAGGGGCAGGATCACCTCCTTTAAGCTGCTGGTCACACTCCTTTTGATGCAGCCCAGGATACAGTTGGCTTTCTGAGTTGTGAGCATACACTTAAGCTGCCTCATGTTCAGTTTCACATCTACCAACCCCCTGAAGTCATTCTCCGCAGGGCTGCTCTAAATCTCGTCTCTCTCTAACCTGTAGCTGTGCCTGGGATTGCTATGACTCACGTGTAGGACCTTGCACTTTGCATTGTTGAACTTCATGAGGTTGGCATCAGCCCACCTCACAAGCATGTCAAGGTCCTTCTGGATCCCATCCCTTCCCTCCAGCGTATCAACTGAACTACACAGCTTGGTGTCATCAGCAAACTTACTGAGAGTGCACTCAATCTCACTGTCCATGTCACTGACAAAGATGTTGAACAAGACTGATCCCAACACTGATCCCTGAGGGACACCACTTGTTACTGCTCTCCAACTGGACATTGAGCCATTGAGCACAACTCTGCATGCAGCCATCCAGCCAGTTATTTATCTATCGAGTGGTCCACCTCCAATTTAGAGACAGGGATGTCGTGTGTGACAGCATCAAACACTTTGCACAAGTCCAGGTAGATGACGTCAACTGCTCTGCCCCGTCCATCAGTTCCATAGACCTATCATAGAAGGCCACCAAATTGGTCAGGCAGGATTTCCCCTTAGTGAAGCATGCTGGCTGTCACCAACAACCTCATTGTTTTCATGTGCCTTAGCATGATTTCAGGAGAATCTGCTCTGCTGCAGAATGGATTCAGTCAGAGATCAATATGATCAGACCAAAAGCCATTTATTGCAAAGCATTAACTCCTTATATACTATTGCTTACATACACTTACAGTGATGTGGCATATTATGATTGGATACTTGTCTTGAAGACCCTTAGCAACTAACATATAATTGGTCAAGCACAGGTGTGAAAACTTGACCTCGAAAGCTTGCCAACAGTCCACAGTTCTCATCACTCAGTGAATTCCAGCTTTTTCTTATCTCGCTTGCTTAAGCTTCCTCGGGCGTCTCATGGCCTTGCTGTATCTTTCAGAGTTTTTCAGAGCTCATGTACCAAATATCCATTCTCCTGTGAGAACACTGTCTCCACACTGCTTCAAGATTTTAACAGGCACGAATGTAAGACTGACTGGTCTGTAGTTCCCTGGATCACCCATTTTCCCCTTCTTGAAAATGGGTTTTATATTTCCCTTTTTCCAGTCATCAGGAACTTCACCTGACTGCCATGATTTTTCAAATATGATGGACAGTGGCTTAGCAGCTTCATTTGCCAGCTCCTTCAGGACCCACAGATGGATTTCATCAGGTCCCATGGACTTGTGTACATTCAGGTTCTTAAGATGGTCTCGAGCCAGATCCCCTCCTATAGTGGGCCTAAGGTCTTCATTCTCACAGTCCCTGTGTCTGCCTTCCAAGACTTGGGTGGTGCGGTCAGAGCATGTGCCAGGGAAGACAGAAAAAATGTCATTGCTAAACTCAGCCTTCTCCAAATGCAGGGTAGCCAGTTCTCCTGATAGTTTCTGGAGAGGGCCCACATTGTCCCTAGTCTTTTATTCACAATGTGCCTGTGGAATCCCTTCCTGTTATCTTTCAAATCCCTAGCCAATTTAATTCTAACTAGGCCTTAACTTTCCTAACCTGGTCCCTAGCTGAAATGTTTCACTAGGGGGGCTGGTTACACTCCAGTAGTAAACAGCCTGGATTTTTTTTGAATGATTCAGGTATGTCTGTGAATATGTGTAACACTGCTGGTCAAATGTGAGATCTGACACAAAATGTAATGGCATAAAGACTGGCTTTGCATAACTCATCTACAACCGCTACAGAGAGAACGCAGCATTTGGTTACTTGTCTCCTGTGCTCTTTCTACTTGTCCTCAGCATTTCTTAATTTCTATTTTTTGGAAGGTGAATGGCTGCTGTTCTGTGTCATTTTGAGCATCTTGGAACATTTGTTGCTTGGTTTTTCGAAATGCTGCTTTTGCTGTGGTTCCACATTAGACTGCGTAAGCTGTAGAAGAACACAACCAAGCAACTGTACAGATAACTTAAAGTGCTATTGATTCTGTCAAGTGCTTTAAAACAGTTCTCTTAAGAATCATCTGCATGGCATACCTTCACCACCAGATTCTGCACCTGGGCAGCAATATCTTGCCACAGTGCAGCAGCTCAGATGGGTTTACCTCTGTGTTGACGGTTGCTCTGCTTCTGTTGCTGCAACCACCCCCAACAGGGCATTTACCACCACTCATGAGTCAGTATAGCAACAAAGTACTGGCCACTTTTCTCATTCAGCAGTGTCCAAGGCCAGCTGGATGGTTTTCACCTTGGCAAGCTGACTCGATTCACCCTGTCCTGCAGCAGTTTCTGCAACTTGTTGTCGGGGAGTCCATGCAGCTGACTTACATCTCTGACACTTCCAAAGCACTGGAGGGGCCCACTGGATTAGATACTTGCCCATACTGTCCCACACACCCTGCCACTCATGACTGTCCAGCCTTGGGGAATATCTCTTGGTCCTCTGATATCATGGTTTAACCCTAAACAAGACCCAAACCCAACCCTGCTTAGCTTCCATGATTAGACAATTTCAGGTATTCTCAGGGTGTTCACACCCTAGGCAAAACATAAAGAGCATATGCAGCAACAAGCTGGTTCCCAGCAAGAGAAGCACGGTGTTTTCAATGCCATTGAAAGGATATTTGGGATCTTTAACTCTTCCAGAATCTACTCCTGCTGTAAATATCCTGATGAGGGAAAAGAGGGTGTGACGGGCATATTGCTTTCTGTCATTTTAAAACTTGCATTCAGTTGATGGATTGAGTATCTCTTCTTCTGTTTATGATGAGAAGATGTGGGGAAGTCAAAAATTGCAATAAAAAAATGCCAACAATCCAAAACCCTACCAAGGGGATACCTGTCACAAACATGTTAATTATGAACAGATTACCAGTTCTAGAAGGGTATTTTTCTGGTTTAATAGCTAATGTTTGTAAACATATAATTTAAATTTATTATTTATAATAAAAATAATATTTTTATTAATGTTTGATGTTTCTCTCTTTTATCACCTGTACCTTTTAATGACTTACTCAGAATTCTGGTGCCATCTCTTCTAGTCATCAGGTGGTTACAGTGAAAAGATGGGGTTGTTCTCTCTGTGATTATCATTCTTTTGTTTTAAATACAAAATTAAGAATTATGTGTAACTTGTTACTTACTGGTCACTTCTTAAATCCAGTTAGAAAGGAGAAGTTTTTCATGCTATATGGTAGAAAAAGAGCTTCTAGCAAGTCCTTTTATCACCTCCCAATATTTTTCAGTGTTCATTATTTGCTGGCTGTAAGCCATTAAGAAAAGACCCTGTTTTGCTGGTGAAGCTAGGACAGAGTATAGCAGGAAATGAATGGGAGTTTGCAGGATTGGGCAGCTGGAGCTTTTGGAAAAAGAACCAATCTCTGGACACTCTTCACATGACAGAAGAGAATAAATTAGAGGATTCAGTTTATTTATGAAGAAGTTAGAGGGAGATTCATCAGAGAGGTACAGGTGGTAGGGATGAATGGTAATTTAAACTCATAAGATATAAAGTGGAGAAAATTCATCATGAAAGTAGTAGAACAGTAGAATAAGGACCCAAAGACATTTCTGAACATCAGTCTAGGAGATACCAAAAATTCATCTGGGCAAGACCCTAAGCAACCTGAATTAACTGGACCAGTTTTGAGCAGGAGAAAAGGCTAAAACTTCCCTTCCAACCTAAAGTGTTGTTTTAGGGTTAGCTGACTGAAGATTGTTTAACAAGAAGGAAGAGCATGTGACTGCAAGAAAATCAGTTTGTTACATGGCAAAAGAGAAAATAATTGGTACTTTGGATGTAACTTATTTTTTCTTCTTTCGTAAAACCTCTTAAAATCTTTCAGATTTGATGTACAGATCTTGCCTTGATGAAAAGAATCCACAAACTGGTTTTAAACCATATCTGACTCTTGTATTGAAAAATGTCAGCAAAAATGGCTGGGGCTGGGGTAAGAAGGATCTTAATTTTGAAGGCTATTTTGTTTAAGGAATGTGTTTTAATGAATGCTTTCACCCAATTCTATTTATTTCCCAGCAAAGACATCAAATTCATGATACCAAAAAAATACAAACCTTGGAAGTTTGATACAAAGTTGAGGATAAAATGAATTTTCAGAAACCAGTGGGGGAGCATTAGTTCTCATTTTAGTTGACAACAGTGTTGTATAATTAAGGTCCTATTTTCTCAGCACTGTGGGAGAGTGTGTATATTACAATGCCTGCACATTTTCTGTCTCCTTTGCTTGAAGGTTGCACTCAGCTTTTATTTTATGTGTATGAGAATGAGCCTAATTTGAATTTATGACAAGTTCTTTCTTCATAGTAGTCTGGCATAAGGCATAATTTTTGCTTTCTCCACATAAAATTCTATGTGTCTGTCTTCTATATTTCTATTTTTCTTTCCAGTGCTTTGTAAGAAAGAGAGCAACCATTGCTCTTTGCACAGAAGAAAGTTCAAATGCCTTTCATTCTTAAAGGTGACATTGGTGGCAGTGCTAAGAGATTTGAAAGTGAATTACAGTGATGTAGATTGACTGTTATAGAACAGATTTTTTTGAACAACCTCTTAAAATTCTTTCATGACAGTTTATTGTGTGTAGGTTTTTTACAACTGTTATTACTATATTTATTTTTTAATAATAGCTCCCACTTCAGGTGGGGCCAGACTCGCTTCTGACAATTGTCTTTGAAGGAGTTAGTCATCTTAGCGATCTCCCTCCTACACTGTCACAGAATGTGCCTGTTGTTCATTGTTAAATAATAACAACTGTGTGTTTTCACTGAGTATCTCTAAGAAGACCTCCCTTTAGAAGGAGTTAAGGTCTTAGTCTAGTCCTAGGCAGTGGTCTGCATGGGTGCTCCTTAGCTAGGCACACTCTTTCTATTGATAGATGGGAGAGACTTCCAAGATGTCTAGATATGATTATACCAGTAACACTTCACCATTGGCACATTGCTTTTGGCACTGAGATAATAAAACTAAATTTTGATGGCCAAAAAAATCTAACTTTTCTGTGAAAACATAAGTAATATCAAGACAGATCTGGGAGGAGGTCTATTGGATCTTAAATTATATCCTGTAACAATGCAGTATTGTATAAAAACCAAGAAGAGAAATACAGATAAGTTCTTGATCTCATTAAAAAATGGCAAAAAAATATGCATGAAAAATGCTTAGATCTAATCAGGTTAGTATTTTCCATTTTTTTTTTTTTTTTTTTGTTGGTGGTGGTGGTGCTTTTCCAGACAGCTTCTGTACTGAAATCTGTCTTGGCTCTATTTATCAGCTGATAATTTGACAACATTTACTCTGCATAGTGGCACGTTTCTGTTGCAGCCTTATGGGAGAAACAGGAATATCCAGACACTAAGACACAGATATGGAAGAAGAGTATTGTGGAAATTCTTCAAGAGCCAAGGCCACGTAGTGAGTGATTCCGATACCCTGAGCCTTATTACTGTAAAGTAAGAAGATTCTTGGCAGGCATAAGCAAGGTCCATTGTCTTGTTAGGCCTCTGTAATTTTCCACTGAAAATGTGCAGAGAATGATCTCTGCCAAGGTTGTAGTTTCCCACTGTATTTTTAGAGTAAGGTATTTAATCGCAATTAAAACAAGTTATAAACATTAGCTTTGTAAAAGGTAGTAACCTCTAGACTAACCACTTAGAGCTCAGTATCCAAGGCTGTTACATGAGGGTGTAAGGGTATAAAAGAAGCACTGTATCTGAATAAACTTTGGCAATTGCTTGATCACATTGATCATCTCCGCGTTGCCCATGACTCCTGCGTCAACAGACTATAAAGGAAATACAATTTTTAAATTTCCTTTCCTCCTGTTAAGAGTCCTATTCACCTTTCTTCCATTTCAACACAGTTCTAAAAGGCTAGGAAAGTGTTAATAGACTTGTCAGGTACAGCAGGGTAAGTAATGTACTGGGGCTTACACCATTACGTGCCTGTAAAACATGTTGTACTTCCACTAACAGGACTGCCATTAATTTTTCCAATAAATCCTGCACAGGGGTATTAGAGTCTGTGAACTGACAATTGATTTACTGTCTGGAAAATTATTCTTTATTGATTTATATTACATGGAGGCAACCATAAATCTATAGCGGCCTTAATCAGAGAGAAAAAGCTAAAGTTAGTGTCATTCTTACTTAGGCAAGTAATTAGAAGTAGGAGAATTGGTTTAGTACCTCTGGGTGACATCTACATGTTATGTAATTATGAATCTCAGTAACCTATGAATTACAATACATAAAAGTGAGGGAGATGTGGTTAATAATTTTTTTGTAATATGAGCAGTGCTCTTTTGCCAGGTGTTTTAAATGTCAGCCTAGCATTTTTGTGCAAAATTTGGCACCAGAAACTAAGTTTGATTTTCTTTAATGAAGTTTCCTGGGATCTTTACACTGCCTGGTATTTTTCTGATATTTTGTATGAATTTGGCAGAATTAAGAATCTGAGACTGTATACCAGATTTGTATATCAGGTGTTTTAAAAGTGAGTAGATATTTCAGTCTTTTAGATTCTAGCCTCACAAAGGTGTGTGAGAAGATAGAGCCATCCATAGACACAGGGACAGTGCTCCAGGACCAGACACCTTGAACTGTCTGGACAACAGACTGAATTCAAACAGCAAAAGCCCTGAGCTCTGTGTGGACTAAGCTGAGTTTTGCAGCTTACTTTCAGTTAACTGTGTCTCAAATATAACTGTATATACATGGCTATCTTTCTCTGCAAACCCTTCACTTCTACGAGCTGGAAGATTGAGGGGCGTTGGACAGACATGTATGCAGTTCACTACCAAAGAGATTTGCAGAGGATGGGTCTGGTACTCAAGAACTGGAAACTAGCAGCTTGTCATGGTTTAAACCCAGCCACACAGCTCGTTCACTCACTCCCCCCCTTTCTCCCCAGCTCCCAGAGAGTTGGGGAGAAGAATCAAAAGAATGTAGCTCCCATGGGTTGAGATGAGAACAGTTTAATTACTAAGGTATAACACAAATCACTACTGCTACTACTACTAATAATAATGATAAAGAAAATAACAAGTGAAGAGAATACAACACCTCACCACCCGCTGACCAATAACTCACCCCACCCTGCCCAACCGAGCACTGACCGATACCTCCTTCAACCGCCCACAGAGCTAGCCCTTCCAGGTAACTCTCCTTTACCTTCTGGGCATGACGTGCTATGGTATGGAATACCTCTTTGGCCAGCCTGGGTCAGGTGTCCTGTCTCTCCTTCCTCCCAGCCTCCCCTCCTCCCTGGCAGAGCATGAGGCTCAGAAAGTCCTTGGCCAGAGTAAACATCTGAGCAGTAACTAAAAACATCGGTGCTATCAGCACCATTCCCAGGCAGAAAGTCAAAACACAGCACTGCACCAGCTACCAAGAAAGAGAAAAAATGACTCCTACTGCTGAACCCAGGACATAGCTGGATGGAAAAACTTAGTTGTGGGGTTAAGACCTTTGGGATTTCACTGAAAAGCTCTGGGAACATATCTATGAAGATTGATGCAGCTTTTTTTTTCTTAGTTTTCCTCAGAAAAATATGTGAAAATAAATGTATTTCACTCTGTTAGTAAAACAGAACTTTCTCCTGTTTTTTGAGACATCATAGGTTATTCACAAGGTATTTCCTTCTTAAGGAAGCAAGTGGAGAGATTAGAAAAGTAAAACAGATTGTGTAGTTTTATGTAGACTTCAGCTTTTAAAATTATTTCTTACGTAAGAATACTGTGGAACTTACTCTCCATTAATGAATTTAGCCTTTTATGTAGTAGATGAAGGATATTTTCCTGCTTTGCAGGCACTGGTAATGCGGTATGACTGAAATTTTTCTATGGAGCTGGTCCTGTTGGCATAAAATCTTAATTGAACGTTATTTAGGAAAATAAAAATACAATACTGGCTTAAGGGAATGAACTGCTCTGTGGTTCATTGTTCTGAGGCATTTTTTTCCAAGCAGAGTGGAAGTACAGCTCCTTTGGGGCTATTTCTATTAGGTATTTAAGGTACTCACATGTCTGTCTGTTTTGTCACTGCCTGACCTAATTGGGCGTCTTAAGAATGTTCTGGGCCCAGGTATAGGTGACCTACTGGTCACTGTGAAGATCCTAATCCAGAAAGCAGTACCAATGAAATATGAGCCAGGTTTCTGCTGTATGAGGCCTTGGAAGTAGCCGGGCAGGAGAAGCACATAGGAATGAGCAGTTGGAATTTCCTGCACATCCTGTGCTTGGCTGGCATGCAGGAACTTCAGCTACAAATCCCTTGCTGCTGCTTCTGTGTTGTGCTTGGCAGTTCTGAGTAATGGCTAATTCTCAAAATTTCCATGTCCAGACCTTCTTTTACATCACAATATGCCACCATATACAATGGTGGTTTGTTTGGTTTGTTTTTTTTTTTTTTCCATTCTATTGCTTATTTCAAACAGACACTGGCTTTTTAAAAACTGAAATTTAGGAGGGAGAAAGATGATTGTTGTTGTAGACAAGCAGCTTAATGAAAATGCTACTAAAACACCTCTTCTTGTATGAAAATTAATAAATCAATTACCAAAACAGTTTCCTAAGCCAGTGTGATTTTATTGTCTTTGACCAGGGTGTTTAATAAGTATTAATCATTGCCAAGAGCAAAGAGTAAATTTTATATCAAATGTTGCTGTCATGTTTGGAAAAGAGGAGTACCAGAAGGGTAGTTAGATATGTGTGTCTGATCATTGTGTTCAGTGGTGGCTCTGCAGCAGATCCTTGGCTGACAGCCTAGTAGTAGCTTATGTACCTAAAGCCACAGAAGAGTTTTCTAAAGGTATTTGGGCATCAGGCTTCAGGGATTTGTTTTAAAATGTTTCTCAAAGTTTTTACCTAGTTTTCTATGTTCATTTTATCTCTTTACATTTTTTTTGGTGGAAATTCTGCTAGCTCTTAGGTGTTCTGCAGAGTTCAGTGTAGGAAAAACCTACATCTAACTGAAAAAGTATATACCCTAAGTCATGTTCCTCTCACTCCTTGGTAACATGTTTTTGCATAGAAGTGTTTAATGCTGGATAGCCATTTATAGTTATATGGTATTGAAAGGTATGCAGGTAATTTTGAAGTCAGGCAAGGACAGAAATAGCAGGTATATGTTCTGATTCATGGCAGGGGTGTAATAAGAATGTTATAAAGAGATGTTAGAAGGCTGGTTTTTCTGAAGATGTGCATTGAGATATGCACACTGGACTAGTGCATACTCATCCCTGCTGGACTTCAGGGCGACAAATAGAGGTACCTGGAATTCACCTCTTGTTAGTGGTACCAGAACCTGAAAGGTTAGCAGAGCTGCTGTGTCCTGGTTTTTTATCACACAGATGTAAAAACACTGAATCCCTCAATCCTCTCTTTGCTGGCTGCATCCCTACCCTTTCCTGCTATCCCACTCAGCCTAGGCTCATTTCACTAACCTACTGCCACTTCTTTACAGAAGGAGCAGATACATACATATTCATAAATGTTTCAACATGAATGTTTCTGGGATCCCAGTGCATTTGTTCCAGTGGAGAGCTGCTGGGGAATGACGGGCTGTGTCCCTTCTGTTGCAGTCCCTGTCTCTAAGCAACTCTGAGTGGACATGTAAACATGCTCTTCATGCTTAGAGAGTAAATATATCATCAAAGCATGAGAAAATCCAATTATGGGAAGTGTGGCTTATTGTAAAAATATCATTAATTGATTTGTGCCTTTAATGTGTTTTTGTTTACTGAGTTGTAAAATAACAAGCAGGATATGTTGAGGGTTCAGAATGAACAATTCCCTAGGACCAAATTTCAAGACATGCAGAAAATCCCAGCAGATTACCTTGCTTGTTAAAAACCAAAAAAAAAAAAAAACAACAAAACTCTTCTTTTTTTTTTTTTTAGTTGATAATTGCATTTCTTTGGCTTTTGGGGATGATTTTTATGTTCAAATGTTTAATAATACATGTCACAAGATAGGTCAATAATGGGTCTGTATAGCTGCCTTAGGTAGGAAAACACTTTCCTCCCTGTGTACCCTTTCTTCTGTTCAGACCGGGCTTTAGGCAAATACTTCTTAGGAAAATCCTCTTAGCTGCTTCTTCCTGTAAAGCTAATCATTAATTACCTGGGCTGTGGATTCAATAAGGGAATAAATATTAGAGATTATTCTTGGAACTAAAAAGCAGGCAAGTAATGGCTTTGTCTCATGCTACCTAGGCTGGAATTGTATCCCCCAGTTATGGAGGGAACTGTCGCTCACTCAATATAGAAATGAAATATTCACAACAGTTGCTATTAAAATTTTAACTGACTGATGATGCAGATGGTTACTGCTGTGCCCTCTCCTTTCAAGGGTGTTTGGAAAATCAGGATTTTGGAGTGTAGTTGCTTTTCTGACAATGCAGTGGGATGGAACAGGGCGACAAGTCATCCCTACTCCACTGCAGCCAGTGCATAGCAGAGAACATGCAGCATGCAAGAGTCTGTGATGTGTCAGCTTAGTGAAACTCTTGTTTTTAGGAGCTAGTTGATACACTTAAACTATTCAAAGTCCCAGAAGTATAACACTATAGTAGCTTGGTGTAGTATTTAAATTTAAAACTAGCAAGCAAAGCTATTGCTATACATAGACAGTTTTTAGTTTGGCTCAGAGGCTTTTCTTTTTTGCCCTTTCTGAAGTATCGAGTATAAATTGATAGCATAATACATGCTAGTTGTCCTTAAAAATGTAAATAAAAATATGACCCTCTGCATTTAAGACAGTAGCTCTTTTTTTCAGTGTACCTGCTCATTGCTAATGATACCACAGCCACCTGAGAGGGCCCTTCCACCATGAGTCTTCTCAAGTAAATGCTGCAACTTGATGGATGAGAGGAAGTCTGGTGAGTGCGATTCAGCTTCCTTGAGTTTACTGCTCATGGATCTCAGTGCCCCATAAATGAAAAAACAATTACACAGTAACAAGAGATGGCCTTTTTCACGAGTCAACACTTCATTTCATTTTAAGCAGCACTACTGAGCAGTGTATTAATATAAGATTAATTTATGATCATTAATATTAGGATATTACCAAACATTTTATTCTAGCAGTTGTTTATTATTCTGAAAATATTTTGGAGAGCAGCGTACAAATGTATAATTCACTCACATGTAAATGGTGGCACAATTAGTTTCTCACAATCAATAATGCTTCATTCAGTCATCTGGGCAAGTTTGGAGATACATTTCTATTAAAAGTAAAACCCCGTATTATTATAGATAACAGTATTTTGATCTCACTAACATGGTTATTTTTCTCTAAGCTGAGCTAGACTATAGTATAGCAGCAAAAAGCTCCTTTTTATGCAAATTAGAATATTTTCTTCTGATCTGCCATATAATTAAGATCCTGTTTATCAAAGTTTGTATTAAAACACTAATTGCATTACAAGCACACTTTCTTATTTCTGAACTGTTTATGTTTGAATTGACTTGTTTAAACTAATTTTCATGCGTCTGTGAAATTACATCATTAATGGAATTTATTTACACATGCAAATACTAATACATCACCCCATTATACTAGTAATGATTAACAAACCCATTAATGTTCTAATTGCATGTATGTGCAATCTGGTAGCACTGCAAGTTGATTTAGGAGTAATACCATTTTAAAGAGTATGACTTGATGCAATGAACTGAGATTTAAAACTCAGGGCAGCAAGTAGCATGGCTGTTGTGTATAAATATTATTCCTGTGTACAATGAACTGGTAATCTTGAAGAAAAATATCCTAATTTTACTATTTTAGCAAGGATATACCGGATTTTATTTGAATGGTCTTCTCATTACTGTAGAGAGTATATGTAATAGAGAGTAATAAAGCATGATATAATAAATAAATAATAAAGCATAATGTGATATATAAATATTATATCACTATATATATATATAGTGTCTAACATATATTACTTTGTCTCTAAATTGGAGAGACATCAGTTTGATAGGTGGAACACTCAGTGGATAAAGAACTGTCTGGATGCTTGCATTCAAAAAGATCTGGTCAGTGGCTCAGTGTTCAGCTGGAGACCAGTAATGAGTGATGTCCCTCAGGGATCGGTGTTGGGACCGATCCTGGTCAACATCTTTGCAAGTGACATGGACAGTGGGATTGAGTGTGCCCCCAGCAAGTTTGCCAATGACACCAAGCTGTGTGGTTCAGTTGATACGCTGGAGGGAAGGAATCCAGAGGGACTTGACACGCTTGTGAGGTGGGCTGATGCCAACCTCATGAAGTTTAACCATGACAAGTCCAAGGTCCTACACCTGGGTCGAAGCAATTCCAGGCACAGCTACAGGTATGTGCAGAGAAGAGATTCAGAGCAGCCCTGCAGAGAAGGACTTGGAGGTGTTGGTCGATGAGAAACTGAACATAAGCTGGCTTCAATGTGTGCTTGCAGTCCAGAAAGCCAACTGTATCCTGGCCTGCATCAAAAGGAGCGTGACCAGCAGATCAAAGGAGGTGATCCTGCCCCTCTGCTCTGATCTTGTGAGACCCCACTTGGAGTATTGTGTGCAGTTCTGGTGCCCTCAATATTAAAAAGGATGTGGAACTGTTAGAACAAGTCCAGAGGAGGCCACGAGGATGATCAGGGGACTGGAGCAACTCCCATATGAAGATAGGCTGAGAAAGTTGGGGCTGTTCAGCCTGGAGAAGAGAAGGCTGCGTGGAGACCTCATAGCAGCCTTCCAGTATCTGAAGGGGGCTTATAAGGATGCTGGGGAGGGACTCTTCATTAGGAACTGAAGTGATAGGAAAAGGGGTAACAGGTTCAAACTAAAACATGGGAAGTTTAGACTGGATATAAGGAAGAAGTTTTTTACTGTGAGGGTGGTGAAGCAGTGGAATGGGCTGCTCAGGGAAGTTGTGAATGCTCCATCTCTGGATCTATTCAAGGCCAGTTTGGACCAAGCCTTGGGTGACCTGGTTTAGTGTGAAGTGTCCCTGCCCATGGCAGGGGGGTTGGAACTAGATGATCTTAAGGTCTTTTCCAACCCTAACTCTTCTATGATTCTATAAAGGGAGCTTCTTATAAGGTGTAATGCAAAACTGAGTATTGACAATAGTTTCTTTCCACTGACTTCAAGTGATTTTAATATCTGATGGGAACTCAAGTAATTTCTCTGTCTTGAGCAAAAGGTCTTTGATGGAATAAAAATCTAATTCACAGTGAATCTGGTGAGAGGAGTATTTACCTTCAGCATATGCTGTGTTGCGGTGACAGCAGAGGTGTGTTCTGTGGACAGCTGATGAGGAACAGGAAAAGGAAAAGAGGACAAGAACTGTTGCTTTACATTAGTGGGCTTTGATCTTGTGAATTTTCTAACTTTTACTTAGTTATTTACAACCAGAGCACTGCAGTGCAAAGCTAATCCATCAGTTCTCCACTGTAACATCTTAATGAAATTACACCTTGTTTGAGGAAAAAAATATAAAAGTACTCAATTAAAAATATTAAAGTAAAAATGTTGCTGTTCATACAGTTGATACCTATTAATAGATTTAGGAGTAATGGCACTGGTTTACATGCATATTCATGTATAAAATAAACTTAAGGTGGAAATTCAGTAATACTTATCTGTGTTCGTATTTATTACTATAGGGTGCTGATCAGTATTTAGGACTCTAAAGTACCCAATGACAAGAAAATAATTTTTACATTTTAATTTTTATAGATAATACAAAGGCTTTGTTCATAAAACATACCTCACTCACCAGAGAGACTCATATAGTATGGCACACAGGCTACTTGTGGTAATCAAATACCATTTTGAGTTATTTTATCACAAAACAGAAATTAATCTACTACACTGACAATTGGATGTTTAAACCAATTATTTAGTGGTTTTAACAAAAGTAAAATGAATCTGCAATACGTGCTGTCTTTGAACTCTGGAAGAGTATTTACATGAAACTTCATGTAAAGCTTATGAAAGCTTTTGTTTTCCCATGACTCACCAACTCCATCCTCAGTTGGATAAAGTTGCTTAACAAATGCAAAAAACTCATTCCAGGCTCCTGTTTTCCTCTTCACTTTCTATCAAGAAAGGTAAAAAAACCCAAACAACCCAACAACAACCCTAACCACCTTGTGTCTGGATTTGTGTCAAAAAAGTGGAAGACTTATACATGGGTGATAATGATTGAGAATAAAGGTGTGTACAACAGAACAAAAAGTAGGAGTTCATAAGTCTACCTTAAAAAAGAAACAAGTTTCCTATTTTAACTTAAGACTGTGTGAAATATGTCAGTGGCCTATATTTTCAGAAACAAAATATTATTTACGTGCCCCGAGGTGAATTTTAGAATCAGTTCCCTAAAATATTTGTTCTTTCAAGAGCTAGTAAGTGGAGCAGGATTCTAGAGCACAGATGGTGATTTTTAAATGTTGAAAATTGCTACACAAAACTGTAGTATTTATTGGGTTAATTTTGCAATCAACTCTTCTTTCACAAACCTTTTTAGTCTGGGGGATAAGGATGTTATTGGGACCTGCAGTTCCACTTATTCCCAGCTCCCAAAGAGATTTTAGATCCTACTCTTCAAATCTGACAAACACAAGTAGTGGCCTTAAAGAGAAATGTGACACTATTCAGTACACAGAACCCCTGACATGAAGAAATACATTCTCTTTAATCTCTTATCTCTTTTTAAAGCCTCAAAAATTCTTTCTCTTTCATGTTTCCAGTCTTTATTTATGTGCAAAGACTTACTCAAATGACAGAATTCCCTAAACAGCTACAAAGCTATTGTGATGAGAACATGAAGTATATACTTAACAATGTGTTATGTACCAAATATAACCCACCAACTACTTTAGGGTGCTCAGGATGCAGTTTCATGATATGGTTTCATGGTTGTAGTGGTTTGCACTTTTATTTTAGCTTTCAGCTATGGATTATAAAAAATTAAAAATAGAATCCCTAAACTGCGTTTCTGCTTTAAATTTTGCTTGCTTTTAATGGTAGAAACACTGCTTATGTATGCAAGATCCATTTCTTAAATTAGTATCTTATATTATTGTTTATTGATATCTTATATTATTGTTTATTGATAAACAGATTTACTAGAAACCTGTTTTTAAAAAGTTAAACAATGTTTTTCCATCTATGAAGAAGAATTTTCTCATGAAGGTAATCCATTAAACATTTTCAGTGTAAAACTTCACTTTATTTTAATTAGTTGTCAGTGGTACCACTATATTAATGTGGAAGTGGTAGTCCTCTGTAAAGTTCAGGTCCATTTAAAAGTACTTAGAAAAGTGGTACACACTTTGAATGTTTTAAAAAGGTGTTCAAAGGTTCTTCTAAAAAATCATATCTAGCCACAGATTTACCTTAAAACAAAAGAAAAAAGCCAGAAAAATATATTGTATTTTAAAGCAGACTTGATCCATAACAATACAGGTGATATCTCATGGATTTAACATGGATTATTTCTTTAAGAACTTCCTATCATTCTCTCTCTGGATTAGTTTTTCAAGTGCCAACCTGTTCCACAGAGGTTGTTGTGTTCTTCCTGCAGCAAGTACTTGTTATAAAGTTGTATCTTTGCATGTGACAATTTGCTTCTCTTGGCTTAAATTGGATTTTATGGATATGTAAAGCTGGTATAACATGGACCAGTCTACTTAACATACCACAGGAAGTAAAAGCTTTTAATTTGCTCTAAGAGTCTTGTTTGATCTCTGGGTGGAGCCTGGAATCTCATGATGTTCACACAATCAGAAAAACCCTGTTCACTTCTGGCTTGTTATTGTTTTTACAAGGTCGTCGTGGAATTGAATGGAAAAAATAGTCCAGCAAAATCTTCTTCAAATCACCTAGCACAGAGAAAATCTCTTTAAGACTGCCCATGCAAGTGGTTTCAGTTCATTCAGAGATTCTCACTGCTTAATATTTCAGAGAATAAGTTTCAAGTGGCATAGGACGAACACAGTGTTCTGTCTCTTTTCCTTACTAAGGTATGAGTCCAATGTTTCATGCATTGATTGTCACCCTGACTTGCTTCATTATGGCAGAGACCTTCAGACACAGGACATCAATCTTTTATATATGTTTATAGAATTTGGTGTGTTTTCCAACATTGCATACATAAAATAATAAATATGTTTTTCTGATGGATGCTTTTTTTTGTATTTTGTCTGTATCTGAATGCCTCTTCTATCAAATGAACAAAGTTTAAAAATGCTGTAGCTGTTAAGATACAGATTGAAACCTCGATGCTTTTAATTTGATCTGATAATGCAGTGTGGACTAAGCTGTTCATACCACACACCATCCAGCTCCAAAATTTTTTTGCAGCGTGATTGCTAGTTGTCCCTGAGATTAATTCTAATATAGATAACTTAACCTAGTGTACCCCTTTTGCTGATTACAGTAACAACTGCTATGTTGTACCATGCATGCATTTACTCTGTTGGGTATTTATTTCAGTATTCCATTTTCAACAGTGGAACTTAGTCTTTTGGAAAAGGAAGGTTATTCTTAAGCTCCTATTGCCAAGTATCTGAACTTTAAGCTTCAAAACTCAGATCTGGATAGCAATTCAGCCTGCAGGTGGAAACTCTGTTGAATTTTCAGTTCAATGTTGATCTGTTTCTATTAAATCCTAAAGTCTTTGTTCTCTTATGACATTGAATTTTAGGGTTGTTGCAGCAAGAAGCCCAGGGACAGACACATAAAATTTGTGTATGGATGATTAGGAGGCATCTACTTGCGTGGAGAGATACACAACATACACTTCTGTTGGGCTCAAAGTGAAATGCTGCAAAAATGCAAGTCATAGTCTCTATCAGATGTAGGTGGGAAGGCAGTTCAGTGTGGTTGAGTGCAATCTCAGGATTAATCCTAAACATCCTAGATGTGTGTTGGCATAAGCAGCCCTGTAACAGTGTCAGGCAAATCATGCTTGTATGGGAGCTTGAATCCCTTCCAAAAAACTTGCCTTTTTTAATTCTGCCACTATGGAGTTCTCATTTTCTGTGTAGGTACCCAGTCTAAATGCATGTAACACCGAGGCCTTTTTTTCTAGCAATGTCTTGTGGCCATGGGTTTTACAAGACTGTTATTTTGTTGCATGGATGAGATTAAGGATACAGTTTTGTTGGTGGTTAATTGTATTTTTGTCACCCACAGGGAAAATAAACCACAACCAAACTCTGAGTTTGTGCTTCCACCACTAGATAACAGACCTATCAATATTGCAGGGAACCCTTTCCATCTTCCTAATTGAACTTACAGAGGTAAAAGTGCCAAGTAAGAGCAAATATCTTAATTGCAAGAAGCAGTCTTCTTAGGTAAGACACTCTCCGTGTTTGCAGAATGAATTTAATATGCTACACAGTCTAGCAGGTTTTTTAATAAATGTTAAGTCTGAAAAAAACAGCATGAAGCAGCTATGGTTGTATTTGCATATTTGCTCAGAATAATTGATACAATTGTTTAATTATTGTAAAAGGAATTAGTCTAATATACTCTGTAAGAAAAATAAAACTATGAGATTCAGTGATTTATCTGAATATCTTTTGTATATTTAAGCAATAAGTCTCAACAAGCTAGGTGTTTCCCAATAATTTTAGCTTGGCTTAAGTTGGCTTAAGTGATAATGGGAAACTTCATGATACACAAGTCTGAGAAATTTTTTACTAGATACAAGCTTCAATCAAATCTCTGGTTCCATAAAACCTTAGCTCTAAATAAAAACTCAGACTTTGCATCTCCCTCTCTAGGATTATACCACAAATGTACTATGCAGCATATGTTAGTATGTACTATATATGGTATATTTATTAATATGCTAATAATCAAAAAGTGGTATCTATTGAACAACATAGATTGGCAGCAAGGATTGCTTTAATCATTTGTCATCTTACTCTTTTTGACTTGCTAAAGAAGATCTTTACTAGGACAGTGATTGTGCAGGTTGTTTCAGTGATGTATGAGCTCATTTTCTTGTAACTGGTAGAGTTCTGATCTTGCATTGTATATGTCAGTCTTGGAGAAGCACAAAAACTTGAGGTTGTGCAATTGTGCTTCAGTTCAAATGAAGTTCAAATGAAGTCAACGGCCTTAAAATATATGATCTAAGTTGAAACAGTTGTGGAAATATTTCTAATTTAGAACCCAGTTAAGCACACAGGAATTGGCATTAGGAACGGAGACAGTGTTTTGCAGGGTAAAGACAGCAGCTCTATTTAGTTTTGTAAGGATAGAGATGCAGGAATTGTAAGGTGATTACTGAAAGCCCAAGGTCAACAACATAGGTTAGACCTTCTAGAACTGTTTTTGCAGTTAATACTTTGTTTCTTGGATGTTTTTGCAAAAGAAATTATAGATAGCATTGAGAACACTGTCTCCACATAACATAACTGGGAATTTATCATGCTGCATCAGATTTATTTTTGATTGAAGCTACTGTTCACTTACAAAACGGGAGCTCTTTATGGTTTGAATGCTTTTTGGAGGCTCTGCTCTTGAAGATTTATGGACTCTTTAATAACAAGTATAAGATTGTATCTTTAAAACTTTAAATGAATGACACAAACGTTTTTTGCCAAAGAGATAAATTACCCAATCTGGTGTATTTATCAGGTTACAAATAAAAATTTTCTTTGAGACAGAGTGGGGTTTTTTATTAATAACTCCATGTTGTGACCATTTTTCTAATGCATATTTAGCTTGGAAGAAGGAAAAGAATGCATGCAATCTGTGAGTGATTTGACTATTTCCTGGCATGAAAAAGATTGTATTAATTTTTTTTTTCAAAGAAGAGTTACTTCATATTCCAATGGTTTCTTAATAGACAAAGATGAGAGACACTTGCCTAGCTCTCTGCTAGGTCATGTCTCATGACCATATGGAAATTTTATATTTTTATAGCATCACTAAAACACCCCTAAACGTATATGTTATTTAACCTTTAAATTATGATTTTGGTGTACAAGTGGATGTGCTCCTGTTTGTTTTATAGTTGTTGCAGCCTGCAAGTGAGTGGACATACAAACAACACAAAAAATGAGACGATTTAAGCATTCTGAGTTGAGGGATGCCATTTCGGCATCTTTCCCATCTTTTCCATATAAAGAAAACATATTCCGGTATGTGGGACAAGAGAAAGACCAGTGTACTCATAGGTGGTTATGAATCATTTGGTTGCATCTGTGACACTATAAAATATGTGTCTAGTAAGAAAGACCATTACTTCTTTTCTAATGACCTATAGTAGTAAATGAAGAATTGAAAAGGTTATTAAGCAGTTCCTGTTTGGAGTACTGCAGAGGAAATAAATAGATCTAAGAAAGTATCTCCAGGAATACAATCTGCTCAGCCTCTGAGGAGCTGGAATCAAATCTGGGCCTACAGCATAAGGCTTGAGAAAGGATCTAAATTACTGTCAGCAGGTTCTTAATAAATATGCAGGGACTGTCAGAGCTCTGTAGCCCTGGCTGCCTAGAGACCCCAGGGAGCTGGAGAGTAAAAGGACAGAAAGAGCAAAGCCTAGTGAGTGCTGCTGCTGTTTTGGGGGGAAAGGGAAGTGCATTTGTCTTTGTGTATCTGTCTTTGGCCTTTGTGAACAAAACTGTAAGTAAAATGTGCAGTGTTCCAGTAGAACACTGATATAAATAATTTTCTTTTAGTGCAGCAGTGACTTAACTGCTTTCTTAGTCACCCCACAATGCAGTTCCTTCTTCTGCAGTCCCCAGCCTCTGGTTTACATGACTTAACCTGTAAAACTATGCTTTCATTTGGTACAGTGACTACTGCATTGCACAAGCAACACAGTGTTTTCCATAGCTTTATATATATCACTGATACTTATATGATCAGTTTTTGAGTGATGAAGTGGGATAGCAATTCAGAAACTGTAGTAGTATTCATTTTACAGTTGCAGTGTAAAATCAGCAGTATGCTGATTTAGTGTGTTTAATATATATAAATATAATTACACTGACTATATGCTTTCCTTCCAGTGAATTACAAAACTTAAGTACATAGTTTGATACTTGGTGATTCTATTAAAGGGTGGAAGATGAAGCTGGCTGGCTGCTTTTTTGTATTTTGGTGACTGCCGTCATTCACTTGCTAGGACTGCATGTTTTAGGGAAGATAAAATCCAAAGCATAAGAGAGAGGGACAAATGTGCACTGTCATAAAATCGTAGAATCAACTCAGTTGGAAAAGACCTTTAAGAGCACCAGGTCCAACCATTATGTCAGTACATATCTGAACAGACTGGGAACTGTAAAAATGGCAGTATAAACCTGTGCTGCCATTATGACTTTCTGCCAAATCCAGATGGATCAAAGAGCAATTGTACATAAACATACTTTGGAAAACAAACCTAGTGGACTGAATGTACTGACTACAATATGCAGCCCTGGGCTTCTTATTTATCATGGGTGATTTTTTTTGATGAAAATGTATAAAACTATATCTTGAGCTTAAGGTGACATCTGCCTATTAGGGAGGGACTGGATGGAAAAAAAAACCAAAACCTCAGAGATGCAAACAGCACCAGGGATCTTTCCACTAGGCTACACTCTCTGAGCGATGACAAGTTTTGGTAATTGTGAGGTTAAGTATAGTGTGAAGGTTCATTTTTCTATAGAGTTGGCCTTTAAATCTTCCTCATTTCAGTTCTCCTTGCTTAACTCTAAGCCCAAAGTTATGAACTACATGTTTTAACCCTGTTCTTTTCACCTTTACAAACCGTACGTACTCATACCTGGCTAAAAGAAAATAATGAAAACAACATGCACCTAGCTTGGGAAGTCATAATCCTCTTGAAAACTGACACTTAATCTATAGCTTCATGGTTCTTTTTTTGGGAATACTGAATAATGGATTTTTGTTTTCAAAGAATATGTTGGCAGTCTTTAAAATTGTAGGAACAACTCTTTCAAACAGAAGAGACACAATTAGTTTACAAATTCAAACATGATGATTGAAGTCCAATTATCCTCTGATTCAGGATAATGCAAAAGACATTTTAATGCATAGTTTTGTCCACTTTTTAACAATTAAGTCTGTCATTGTAAGTGGTGAATTGAACATTTAGGTTAAGAACTGCATTGTTTTAGATGTTCTGTGAGATTGCATTTGGAAATCTTCCTTGGAATTACAATCCTGGCCATTGACTGGATAGTTCAAGTGGAAGAATAATTTTTGCTGAAATACCTATGGCTATAGCTTTTTAAAACATATCACAAACAAATGACCTAAGAAAGAACTGATAATGGATTGGTACAAGAAAATCTGGATAAAGGAAGCAATCTTTCAGTGAACAAGTTGATCAAACAATTAGTCAGGGTTTCTGCTTCAAGCAAATAGTGTCTCTGGAAGAGATGGGAGAAGACAACATAGCAAATGATTGTGTTTGGATTTCTGCCTCTAAAAATATTGTTTACTAGTGAAATGAAAGAAAATTATACATGGTCCAATACTGGTTTTGTTCAAGTAAAGACAACTTTTGCTGATTTTATCCTCTGGCAGTTCTGACATGTACACGCACACACACACAGGTGCATGTATATGTATAAATATTTGTGTGTATGACTATACCTGTGTGCATTCCTCAAAATACTGTGCTATGTATTGTGATGTCAGTGTTTAGACTAGTAAACAACTTATTCTATTATTGTAGTTTAACTTCAACAAATCTGTATAAAACAAGTTATTTAATGTGGTGACTGACAAGCTGAAATTCTGACACATGCCCAGTGTAACCTTTTGGTTCCTGTGGTGTCTCATAGGATGTATGCTGAGTTATCTACATGATTTCTGTGGTCTGTAATCCAGCTTTGAATTAGCAGATTTTAAGCCTTATTTTGCCTTTTCTGACCTTTTTTTGTTGGTACTTATTGACTTTTTTTGTGTCATTATACCACTTTTTCTAATGACAGTAAAATATCTGCTGGAGATGAACTTAATGACTTGGAAGTAATTAGAAGAGTCTGCAAACAAAGATAACTGCCACATCCCAAATGGAACTGATATTTTATTCACACAAGCTTCTAGGTACTGCAATAAACTTAGATCAGCTACTGTACTCGTTAAGTGAAGAGATAATTAAAACTTGTGGGAGTCTGGATAAACCACCTGGTAGAATAACACCTTTTCTAAAGGGAGACAGCAGTTTTGCAGGTCTTGAGAAGGCTTTATTGAAATGAGTGAATGCTACTTGAAAGATGTCTGTGCACCACCATTATTTTCTACTTGAAAGGGCTGTATATTATAGTGAGGTGCCGCGGCCAGGTGGAGGGGAGAAAACACCGATACGATGTAGATTCACAAAATGCTCCGTTTATTGATTACAAGGCTGCTCTTAATATACTGTCTTACACGCAATCACGCATTACTTGATTGGCTGCTTCACTTTGCCCGCGAGAGGTACACGCTCCACTTTGCCTCTCCTGATTGGTTTCACACCTTCGCTTCAGCTTAGCGTTACATCATGCTTCTGGCATCTTGTTATTGCGCTCCTGTTTTGCTGACCTTGACGCTTCCTCTTCCAGCCTGGGGTCAGAGGTTCACTTTTTCACAGCTTGCTGCAAGCCTGTTAAAGCGCCCATGCTCGACCCCCAACAGTGAGGTCTAAGAAAAACTTGTGCAAAATAATTCAGATCTGTGAGGTGTATCAGCTCTAGGTTCCATTGTATGTTTCTTATCTTTAGCTATGTGAAACTAGTTTTGTCTTTTTGAATTAACTAACTTTGCCATTCTGTGGTGGCTGTACTGGGTTTGTGTGACAAGCTTTTGGTAGTGGGAGGGCTACAGGGGTGGCTACTGTGAGAAGCTGTTGGAAGCTTTCCCCATATTTGACAGAGTCAATGCCAGCCAGCTCCAAAACAGACCAACTACTGGCCAAGGTTGAGCCTATCAGTGATAGCCTCTGTGTAATGAGGTAATGCCTCTGTGGTAGCATATTTAAGAAGGGGAAAATGTTACCGTGCAGGAGCAATTGCAGCTGGAGAGAAAAGTGAGAATATGTGAAAGAAACAATTCTGCAGACCTCAAGGTCAGTGCAGAAAGAGGGGAGGAGGTGCTCCAGGTGCTGGAGCAGAGATTCCCCTGCAACCCTGTCCTAGGTTCAGCAGTAGCAGTCATTTTTCTCCTTCTTAGTAGCTGATGCTACTGTGGTTTTGACTGTAGGCCTGGGAACAGTGCTCATAACACCAATGCTTTTAGTTACTGCTCAGATCTTTAGTCTAACCAAGGATTTTCTAAGTCTCATGCTGTGCCAGGGAGGAAGGGAAGCCAGCAGGAAGCAGAGGCAGGACACTTGACCCAAACTACCCAAAGAGGTATTCCATACCACAGCACGTCATGCCCAGGATGTAAACTGGGGGCAGTTACCTGGAAGGGCTAGATCACTGCTCGATTGGGCTGGGTGGTGAGTGGTTATATTCTCTCCCCTTGTTATTTCCCTTATCATTACTTTTATTGGTGGCAGTAGTGGTTTGTGTTATATCTTAGTTACTGGACTGCTCTTATCTCAACCTGTGGGAGTTACATTCTTTTGATTCTCCTCCCGATCCCTCCAGGAGCTGGGGGGGGGGGGGGGGTGTGGGATGTGGGGTGTGGAGGAAAATGTTAGGGGGAGTGAGCAAGCAGGCTGTGTGGGGCTGCGTTACTGACTGCACTTAAACCACAACAGTGGTCCAGACTGGTGATACAGGTGCCTCCCTGCAGCCAATGGTGGTCCATGGCTGAGCAGATTTACACCTGTAGACAGTGGAGGACCCTACATGGGAGCAAAGAGGTGTCCAAAGGAGGCTCTGACACTGTGGGCAGCCTGCACCGGAGCAGGCTCCTGGCAGGACCTGTGGCTCGGTGTAGAAAAAAGCCCACACTAGAGCAGGTTTGCTGTCAGGAGCTGTGACCCCATGGGGGACCCATGCTGGAGCAGCCTGTTCCTAAAGGGCTGTATCTCATGGAAGAGACCCAATCTGGAGCAGTTCATAAAGAATTGCAGCCTGTGGGAAGTCCATGGAGGACTGTCTGCTATGGGAGGGAACCCACGCTGGAGCAAGGGAAGAGTGTGAGGAGTTGTCCCCTGAGGAGGAAGAAGAGGCAGACATGTGTGATGAACTGACAATCCCCTCCCCCTGCACCACTGTGAAGGGGAGATAGAGAAAATCATGGATAAAGTTAAGCCTGGGAAGAAGGAATGGTAGATGTTCTTATAGTTTGGGTTTATTTCTCATTACCCTACTCTGGTTTCATTGGTAACAAACTGATTTCTCCACATTGAATCATATTTTGACTGTGACAGTAACTAGTGAGTGATCTCTCACTGTCCTTAACTTGACCTACAATTCCTTCATTATATTTTCTCTCCCCTGTCCAGCTGAGGAAGGCAGTGGTGGAGCAGCTTTGGTGGGCATCCAGCCAGGATAAACCCTCCACACTTTGTGTTGACAAGTAATTGAGGCAAGGGTAAGGAAAATCTGATGTGATGCTCTGAATTGGATTGGATCCAAAGTCATGTCAATATACTCTTTCTATTCATTCTTTTCTTCCTGATTCCTTATGGAAGGGAAGCTTTTTGACTTTCTCTCTTTCCCTTTATCTCTCCCTCTGCTTGTCACGAACCTCCTAAAGTGGTGAGATAGGAAAGATTCACTGACATGTGATAGCTTTTTTCACTGAATCCCTATTCACTAACATTCATAATCTTGGTACAGATGTATAACTAAATATAAAAACATTTATTAAATGCAGAAGTTAATTTCCAATTTAACCACTGGAGGAACCACCTGTCTTTTCAATAGCTGAACCTGTTATGTGATCAAGGGTAATTCCAAGTGGGGCTCATGTTACTTGCTATGAAAATGTTTTGGTGTGATTTCTAGTAAAGTATAGGACTTGCACTGACTTTAAATGACCCTCAAATCTCATGAAACAAGAAACTTTTTCAGTATGGAATGTAGTATCAAGAATCACTAGGTGGTATGGTTAGAGAAATTTTCTGAAGTTTTGTTATGTGAATTGGAGAGGAGTTCTACTCAGAGTTCAAGCAGATATTGCGGAAGATAATGTTAGAGTAATCACTGTTGTCCGTTCTTCCTATTTAAATTGTAGTAGGACATTAATATAATGACAGTACAAAAAATGCAATTGCATGATTCTTTTTCTATTGAAGTGTCTCATTGTTTTTCTTTTTTTTTTAACCTCCTCAAATAGTGAAGTAGATCTTTGATGAAAACTGAGTGAACTGGGTGGTACTATCCCTGAGCTCTGTTCAGTAAAATCTCAGTTTTACTGCAAACAATTTTCTTGTTGCCATGCTTCTCTTTTCAGTCTGTGTCCACACAAAGATAAACTGAAGAAGTACATGGTGTCAAAAAATGAAAAAAGCTGATCATACCAATTACTATTGTGTCATATAGTAGAAGGTCTTAAAACTCAGTGTGAGTGGATTAAGTACAGTACATTCAAGCACAGGAAGATAAAAATCCAGTTGTCTAAGAAGTTTCCTGTTAGACAGAAGCTGTAACTTTTTCTGAGGGTGTATTAAGTTGACATCTAATACATATCAACTCTTTGGTGCATTTATCCTTCTTGCCTAAGAGCTTGTAGTTAAAATTTAGCCATCTGCCAGAAATTAATGAGTAGACAATGATTTTCATGTACTAGGACACCTTTACAAAGACAGCCATTTGCTTGGACTTTCTCAGTTTAGTGGCAAAGCCAAGTAGAATGTGAAATATGAATCATGTTTTTCTCTGGATCAATAACCAGTGTAATGTGGGGTTTAGTCTAAAACCCAGAATCAAATCCCAAGTATTGTCAGTGTGCAGTATAACACTTTGGAGAGTTGCACGGATGTAAGAGTGATAATTTAAGTTCCATTTGAGCAGATAAGTAATGTTGTAAATTGTTGAATAGGATTTCTTTCTTTTCATTTAGAGGCAGGATTTGTTAATTGTGATTTTCTGCATGTAACGTACTTTAGGAATGCGGAAAATAAATATTTTTCCAACATTAAATTTCACCTGAACAGCCTGCAAGGGAGTTTGATCAATAAGAGGCAAGTTTTTTTGCTTTTGTTTCATTCTTTCTTTTGTTTGAATTTTGTACAAATGAAAGGAACAAGACTGATAGCAATGAGGACTGTAATTTCCTTCCAAAAAAAATCATCCTCCAGCTCACCCAAGCAGTGGAAGTGCAGATTTGCCTTTAGAACTGAGTGTTAACACTTCACTATTTGTCAGAGGCTCCTCTTCTGCTAGTATTTGTGTCAACCCTGTGTAGGGCTGTCCAGACAATATAGCATGAACCTGTAAGTGATGATCATCAGTACAGTATTGATTTAATGATTTGGCTTGGTGGCAATGTTATTTAATTCTCAGCTGCCTGTTCAACTAGTTGAATCAGAACAGTTCTATCTCTCTGCTATATTCTCTTTATTAATGGACTTCAGTATCTGATCTTCAGTAAGGAAGGAGGCACATCTGTTTAGTGTGGACCAAAAGGATAACTACTCCTAAGGTCAAATTTCTTTTCTGCTCTGATGTGGCTTCTTCAAGAGTTCTGTTGTTTCAGAGAGTTTGTCTGGTTCAGCACTGCTCACTGGCAGGAAGTGCCTCTTCTATGGCCATATCCTCAGGTGCCATGCCCTGTCTTTCCCTGCACTGCACAAATACTACAGGAAGAAAAAGGGGCTTGATTGAAATGGGGAAAGGGTGTGGGGTGTGATAACTTGGCACTAACATTTTGCATCAGCATCCTGATGCACCTGGCTAATGAGAGCCCAGGAACCGTTTTCAAAAAAAAAAAAGCCCCCAAAAAATCCTTCCTGAGATGTATTAGGTAGAGAGAGGATGAGTTACAGTCTGACTGTGTTAGACTGATGTTCAGATGTTCAGGAAAACAATAGTAAAACCCTGTTCCACTGGAGACTTACTGTTTTGTTGTACATCAGGCGCTTACACCTTGATTTTTATAAATATGTGTGTAACTCTAATGATTAATGCACATCTAAAAATGTCCATTTTCCTGGTGAATGTTAAGACCACAATTAAAACTGAAGCATCTTTGCTGAATCGAACTTTGCTGAATTGGCTGCTTCCTTTCTGAGTTTCCACTCTGGAAAAACTGTGATGATGTGTCCCTCTTCTTGTTGTTCTCCTTTGACATATATGATTCTTTTACACTAAGCTGTTCCACAGGAGTTCCTGTTCAATTTAGTAGGATGACTAGTGAAAATGTTACTCTTCCCTGCAGCTGAAGGCATCTCCTCATCAGACTCTGAATATTTTGTCTGGGCCCACAGGCTCTAATTCTTCAGTTACAAATAGCATATTTCACATTTAACAGCTATAAAAGCAGCTATTGCTTCTTATACTGCCTACTTAGTCTTCTTTCTTCCCCTAGGTATGAGGTGTGAGAGACAGCATTCAGTTTCTAAGTCAGAAAAGTGAAAAGAGCAAATAAAAATAAATATATGAATTGAAAATACACCATCTGTGGTACAAACAGAGCACTCTCAAATGTTAGTTGAGATTTACATAATGTGACACATGATAAAAAATGCAGTAGCAGTAAACAAAAGAAAAAAAGACTTTTAAGGCTAATAAACTTTGCACTGAAAAGTAACACCTGACACTTCAAAGTGAAAGAACTGATTTGTTTTCTATGTCTTTAGCAGAAAACAAATCAATAGTCTTTTCTTTTGAAATAATAATTTACTTGAAAATGTAACATACATATGTAACCTACAGTGGAGCCAAGGGTGAGAGGAAGGTTTGGCATAAGCTAGGTTTTATATTTTTTTTTTCCCTAAATACCACTTAAAAATTACTCCCAGTACTTCAGTGTCAAACTAATCTTCTTCCTTTTATCTTTAGTTTCTCTTTGAGGAAGTAAATCCTTGTAATACCCTTAGTGTGAAGGCAGACAAGCATCCTGGATAATAAGTCCATCATGCTCTTGTTTTCTGTCCGTCCCTTTTTTTTAGCATAGAAGACAAATTTCAACAACTGATTGAAAATTCTCTATAACAAGATTTTAAATGGTAAAAAATTATGACTTTGGCATAAATGTAAGATCACAAATGCACAATGAAGTAAGATAACATTCAGGGAAGTTAAACAGATATTTCCAGGTGGTGGTTACGAAAAGAGAATGAAGTGGTTTAGCATCAGTTGAAGACATTCAGTTGCTAGTCACAGTACAAAGTCAAATGTAAGTTTTACAAAACAGATAGTTAGTAAAGATCCATCATATATTTAAAAGTGAGTAGATACTGATTCACTATAAAAAATTAGTAATGTGATGCGGTATCTGCAGAGATATTAATGTTTTGCCCATAAACCACATAAACAGAAACTCTTTAAAACCTTGGACACTGAAAAGGACAGCAGAAAATGATGGGGAAAGAGGAAAAACAGCAGATTTGGCAAGTTGCATTTTGATGAGTTATTAGACTTAAAAGTGAGGAAGCAAGAGAGCTGCAGCTGAAAGCCCTATGAACCCACTGAATACTTTATCTCTTCAAAAGGATCGGATTTAAAAAAAAATAATCCTCAGTTACCTTTGGAGATCCACAGATGTGTAAATAGAAAGCCCTTCCCTCTGGTAAATGCTGTTTTGAATGTGCTTCTCAAAGTATAACCAGAAGGTTGATAATGGTATGGGTGATGTCATTATTTCGTGACTGCTCACTCTGGGCTCACTACTAATTTGATTCCACAAATGAATCTGGCTATAGCAATGTGTCACATTCCTGTCTCTGTTCATTGGTCTCTGTGTGTACCTGTAAGTGAGCTGTGATGAGTCCCAGCTATGCCCAGGGCTGCTGCTGGGACAGGGCTACCGGAAGAAAGATGTTGGTGCCCTGGCCCCAGTGCATAGCTGGGCATTCTCTGTGATGCAGTGCTCAGCACATGGAGCCTCTTCCCAACAGGCTCACCTCTATGCCTTCATTCTGGGTCTGTTGTCTGACCTCCCTGAGGTGGTGTTCTAGTTAAACAAAGGAGAAAGAGAAAAAGATGGGAAGCTCAACCAGCTCAGTCACTGCCCCAGAATCTGCTAGCACAGCTGGGGGAAGGAGGTGTGGTAGAAAAGGGAATGAGTATCACAAGTCTGAGCTACTTTTTGAGTTGTAACAGCTATGAATGTATAGAAGTATTATGAGAGAGATGCATCTCTCTCATAATATGTGAAATTTTCCCCAAATATGTGAAATTTTTTCAAAATGTGAAATTTTCCCTTAAAAAGAAAAAAAGAAAATAGCAGGATACACTTTCACACACAAAAAGCATTCAGCTTTTTGAGGCTGTGCTAGACCAGCACTAGAGCTGGTCACCTACAGCAGAGAGCCTGTGTGACTCATGGAGGATCTTGTAGGAGATAAGCTAGAGATACGCCGTTTGAAAAAAGACCATACTTTTGTGAGTGTATCTGTACATTACTTTGTATAATGAAACCTCAAGATAGGCCTTGAATGCCTGAAACTATCAAAGGAACAGAATCTAAATAGCAGGAGGCACATTGTCCCCATAGCCTTTTGGCCTTCAGAGTTGTATTCCTGACCCTAGCTGCAGTTCATTACCTAGTAATGAACTTTTACTTGCTATTATAGAAACTTCTATGAATAAATTTGAGCCTGTGGGTCCCTGCTGTGGGATGCTATAAGACAGCCTTCACTTTGATTTGTAAATATGTGCTTGGCAAAAGTGATGTGCAAAGCTGTGACGATATATTTAGAGTACATGAAAGATACGGGACTCACTGTTGTCCTGGAACTGAAGTATCATGTTTTAGTACTGAGATTAATTTAACCAGCTGAAAATATACTGAGAAATGAGACAGAATACCCATTCCTTAATGTCTCAAAGTGGGTATATTTCAAAAGATATGATAGCTGGAATAGACATTATGGGCTCACTTCAGGAATAAATTGGTCTGTGGTTGTCAATATGCAGGGGATCAACCTGGGTATGGTAATGGTCCATTTCAGTTCCTAAAAACTGGTGAATCCAACAGTTTCAGCAGAAATGTTGTCTCTGACTGTCATTTGCACTTTGACATTTTCAAATCCATCTGGAAGTGTGAAATGGCCTTAAAGCAGATGCAAGTTCTAATGACTTTGTTTCCTTTCTTCGCTAGTATGACTGTAAAAACAGGTTGTGCATAAATAGGAACTGAAAGCTTTATTTCAAAGCTTGTCTGCAAGTTTTTTTTGGGGTGGAAGGAGAGAGTCCATCTCCATCTTAGCTCTCTGCTTATCAGATTTTATATTCTCAGGTTCCACACTGAAAATATTCTATGCTGACTGTAAAAGAAAGGTTACTCATACCTTTTTTCATTGTTTTTATTCAGAGACAATGTTTCTGACCCAGAGATGAATCAAAATTTTAAACTTCTGTGGCCTTTTTTCACCTTGAATCTTTTCCTGTATTCTTTAAAATATTCATACTTGAGTTGAGAAGCCAAATTTTTCAAGATGATCCTACGTGAATAGGATCAAACAACTCAGGCCAAACTACTTACTTAATCACTGTATATTCTTCATGCAATTGGCAAGAAATTATATTTCATACAGCATTCTTTATAGTCTCAAGGTTTAGTATTCCAAGAGAAGAAAAATGAAAGGCAAATATCGTGACCTTTTATATCTCAGTGACCTGAAACTGGGAATGGGTTGCGATTTAAATACAGAATTCAATCCCACCTTTAAAGTATCTGTAGGGTCTTGTGAAATATGCCTGGGACATTCAGAATGGAAAGGATATAATGCAATACCCTTCAAGGGAGAAGAACTTTGAAAATTGCCATTTTCCCTTCACACATTAATGCACTTGCCAATTAAAATTCATGGATTTGATTTAAAGAAACTCATCATTTGTTCCAGAAGCAAACCTGTTTTCCTTTTAATTGTTTTATTTGTTCCTGCTGCAGGAGAGATGACTCGTGTTTCAGTTTATGCCATAAAAAATGCAATTTTTTTCTGTTTTCCTATGCAAAAGTGTTTCGCTTTACTAAATTATCATTTATTAATGACCCAGCTATGCAAATTCCACTCAATATTCTTTAATAGAATGAATGCTGACAGTCAGACATCAGAATTTAACCTAAGCACATTTTTGAGTATCACTCAGCAAAATAATTAGGCCTTAGCAAAGGTGTGCTTTTCCTCAGTCTAAGCATGTGCTCAGTCCCGTGGAAATAAAAAAAGGAGAATTATACATGTCACACAGAGAGTAAATTTTAGGAACTGATAGACTTGAAAGGAGGATTGGTTTCCCCCTGGAAATATGCTAATGGAGAGTTTTCTTGAATATACTACCTGGGCCCTACATGTTACTGAATGAAGTGGGATATGCCTGGCTATTTCCAGCAGGGGAAGTTTGCATGGTACAGGAGCCCCACTGGATGCCTGTGCTTTCCATGTTTAGCCTCTGATAGTCATGTCTTGAAGAGACCTGCAGCTCCAGCAGCAGAATATGAAGACTCCTCACCATGCTAATTTTGCAAATGAGGGGTAATGTCTTAAAATCTGTCTTGAACTGCTTCATACTCACAAGTGCGTATCTTGATTACCCTTCAAGGGTAAGCATAGTGGTTCAAGTTTATTATTCATGTCAAAATCCTGAGCAAGGGCAATATTGATCCATCCTCTATATTGGATAGAAAAGAGAATGGTACAGCTGACTTGCAAGAGTGTAATGTAGCTGCTGTGACAAAGGCCTGCAGTGGGTGATTTTGAGTGATGCAGATGATCCAGATATGTTCAGAAGTGGGTTTCAGCTCCTCATTTCAAGATACAACCTGTATGTGTCTGGCAATCATTGAAACATAGCACTGCAGGAAAATCTCTCCTTTCCATCTGGTGCCAGACAGATTCTTAGACAGTGGTTTGTACCAGCTGTGCTTACACAATTCAGCCCACAAGGAAATGAGAAAATGTTTAATAATTTTTCTGTCTGGATTGGAACTAAGGCAAACATCTGGATTGCTGCAGCAACAAAATGGACAAAGGGAAACCTGCTGGCTGGGTTTCTAAGGTTGCAAGAAATAGATTTTATGGCAATGAACATCAAATACTGTTATGCTAGCTTGGAAACAGTATCTAAATTAGACTTCTATGTTTGGTGTCATGACTGACAGTTACAAATGTAAGCCAGTGATGGATATGTGTGCCTTACAGAAGAAATCATTGTGTTGAAGGTGTTATAGTTCTTGCTATTTGTTTCACTATTGTTCCACTGTCTTCACCACATAGACAAAGGCATATTACCAGCCGTTGTGGTTTAAGTCCAGCCAGCAACCCAGAACCATGCAGCTGCTCACTCACTCCCCCCCCCCTTCCTTTCCCACTCCCAGATGGATGGAGAGGAGAATCAAAAGAATGTAACTCACATGGGTTTAGGAAAGAACAGTCCAGTAACTAAGGTATAACACAAATCACTGCTGCTACCACCAATAATAATAATGATAAGGGAAATAACAAGCAGAGATCTAGCCCTACTGGGTAACTGCCCTCTGTTTATATACTGGACATGATGTGCTGTGGTATGGAATACCTCTTTGGCTAGTTTGGTTCAGGTGTCCTGTCTGCTTCCCCCCTGCTTCCCCTCCTCCCTGGCAGAGCAAGAGACTTACAAAGTCCTTGGTCAGAGTAAACATTACTTAGCAACAACTAAAACATCGGTGTTATCAGCGTTGTTCCCAGGCTGAAAGTCGAAAACAGCACTGCACCAGCTACTAAGAAGGAGAAAAATGACTGCTACTGCTGAACCCAGGACACCAGCCAAGCCATGAGCAAAGGGTATTTATGCATAAGCTTTTAATCAGTTATGACCTCATCAGTGCTGAGCTTGTACATTAATATTTTTTGGAAGAAACAGATAGAAAGTACCAGAGTTAAAAATGGGATCTTGAATAATGTTCTTAGATTTTTGTCATCCAGTAATCTACCAGTAGTGTCCACTATCATGCAAATCCCATGAATAACCATGAAGGCACCAGTGCATGATGTGAGAAGAGCCTGGCTGGATATGTTAATCTTCCAGATTTCTCTAACAAAATTTGTCTCCTTTAAGGCAGTTTGTCTTGAATGTTCTCTCACAATTATTTCCCTATTTCCCATTTCCTTGCAGTATTTGGTAGTATTTATAAAGCTTGGGTTGCCAGGCTAATACAGTTTTGCAGGAGCCAACTAAAGTGCATTTTTCTGCTTCTCATTGTCCCAGAGAGAATTTGAAAATATGAACCTTAAAACACACACAAAAAAAACCCCAAAAAACAAACAAACAAACAAAAAAAAACCCCAAAAGCTAAAAAAGGCAAAGCAAAAGAAAAGAATGAATACCAAAACCCTGAGACCTTTAAAAGTTTGCTCATGTTTGGAGAAGGGGAAGAATTTTTTTTATCACTTGGAGTTATTGCATTTCTTCGAAAGTGTTGTGGTTTAAGCCCAGCCAGTAACTCAGAACCACTCAGCCACTCGCTCATTACCCCACCTTGTTCCCTCCTGCTCCTGGAGGGATGGGGAGGAGATTCAAAAGAATGTATCTCCCACAGGTTGAGATAAGAACAGTCCAGTAACTAAGGTATAACACAAAACCACTACTGCTACCATCAATAATAATAATGGTAAGGGAAATAACAAGGGAAAGAATGCAAATGCTCACCACCCACCAATTGATACCCAGGCCGACTTGAGCAGTAATCTGGGACTCCTGCATAACTCTCCCCAGTTTCTATACTGGGGCATGACGTTCTGTAGGATGGAACCTTTGGCTAGTTTGGGACAGATGTCCTGTTTATACTTCCTTGCAGCTTCCTGTGCCTTTCCTCCCTGGACTGTAATACTGCAGTATACTATATAATGGAGCATGAATGTTAGTTGGCTTATTAATAAAAATATAAAGCAGAATGAAAAGTAATTATGAATTGTTGAAGAAACATCTGCTTCTGTCTCAGTTGACCTTTCTGGCAGCATACCGGCTCTGAACAGTGAAGGTCAAGGAAAATGATGCCATTGAGTAGAATTATTCTTAAACGTTCTGTTGTTTTTAAGAGGTTGGGATTTTTTTTTTGTTTTAATTTAGATCCTTCAACAGATTAACATTTTTCTTTCTCTAAATAGAACAGCTCATAGGAAAAAATACTAATAGCCTGTAACACTTTTGCAAGAATCACTGTTGAATGTTATTAAAATTTTATTAATTTTTTCTTTTCCTATTTTTTCATCAAGTTTATTTCACAAAAGGAGACTCAATATTTCAAAAATATTTTGAGATTTTGTAATTGAAAACAATTGTTCTAGAAGTATTAATTCTTTAAAGAAAGAGGAGCTTACCTCTTATGAAAAGAAAGGCCAACATGAATAATACAATGAAAAGGAAAGATTGAATTGATTGGTCCTATGCTTTCTTCCTTAAAATTGAATTATTCATCACTCCTTTTAAAAATGCACAGAAGATAACCTTTTTTTTTTCTTTTTACTTAAGACCCCCACTGAAGGTGCACATTAAACAAAAATGAATCCATGCCTAGGAAGCATCCAGATTCTGATTAATTAGCATACTTTGAGTGTCACCTGGTTTCTGGCTTCTCTGGGTTTATATTTGAAAGCTAATTCAGATGCCACTTCCCAGCTGAAGTGTAACCTTATCATTGTAATTCCTTACATATTTTTAGATGATGACTTCTTATCATGTTCTTTTTTGGACATGAAGACACTAAAGTTTAGTAATATTTCAGTTTCACTCATGTCTGTATCAACTGGCATTAACCTAAACTGTCAGGGTAGGAAAATGCAATATAAGTGAATTGAAAATATCCTCAGAAAAGGATAGATCAGGAATGCTAGGTGGAGTAGCAATGTTACAGAAAAGCTGCTTCTAAGAGAGAAGTGGACAAGTGGCATTTTTCTGTCTATGAATATAACCCCTGTTTTTGATAATTCAGTATACTAGAGTAATACATGAAGGATGCTGCTCAGGATATGGCAAGCATATGTTCTTTACAGAGTATTTCTTTATGATAGGACCAGACTGTCTGTGCCAGTGTTAAATAACTTTTGTGACCAGGTGAAACCGATTACTTGACTCAGGGGTCAGTCACAGGTGCTGTTAACCCAGAAGCTGTTATTTTATGTGACCTTCCTCTTGTCTGCCACTTCTGCAAATGCTGTCATTTGGAAAAACCTCCTTACAAATTCCCTTTTGTTCTTCTCTTTGTCTTGTCTTGCTGTCCCCTGCAAGATATTTTCTGGCAGGATCTGAGATGTAGAGAGGGAGGCAATATTTGGGATACATGAGGCTGACCTCCATGGAGGGCTTCATAGAGTGACAGAGCATCTAGTGCATCTTCCTAAGAAACTCAAGTAAGCATGGACTGTAGTGGTATGTAATTTTGATTAAACATTTCTATGTGATTTACCTGCATTCAAGGTAGGTGATTTGGGGTCTTCCATGGTTTGGAGTGGATGTAAGCAGGGCACTGGAATGTCCTGCCTTGATGACACAATTTTCCTTGGTTTGGGAGCTGTTAGACTCTAAAGCTTTTATAGCAGGGAAACCTGGAGCTCTTTTAAGATTGAATCTTATTGGTGCTTGTAGAAAAGAGGTGACATTTCACATTTGAGGCAGGTGGAAGAAATATTTATTTGGCTTGTTGATTTCAAATGAATGATGGATGCTGTAATCTGCTCACTAGATTGGAATGTTAGAATAAAGCTCCAGGGAACACAGAATTATCTGGCCAGTGAAGTAATAAAGAGGGCATAAATAATTGATTTATCACATGTTTCTGCAACTTTTCCCAAGGTTTATGCCTCCACATACCAAGATATACATTTATTAACATTTATGATATTTCATATAGGTACTGTTAATGCATACAAATGTATATCCAAAAGATCATATATGAAACACCATAAATGTATTACAGAAAGAAAGCATGCAATTTAAATTTTAGTGATAAATGTAGCTTAATATGTGAAGTTTCTTATGGTGAAAAGGGCAGGGAAGAATAAGGGAGGGGAAGTGTTGTCAGGTCATAGGTCTTGAATCGGGAAATGAAAAGCTTTCCTTGGTCTACACTGGGCTGAGACCATTTTCTTTCCAGAGAAATTATTTTGTGTCATTGATATTCAACCTTCACAGTGGTTAGTGAAAGAAACTTCATTTGCATCTTTTGATAATTATTCCTTTATTTTTTTTACCAAGGAAACAACTGTTGCTTTGTCCATTTTGCAGAGTAAATGTATTTCATCTCTATTCCTCTTCAGAGAATGTCTTGTGCAATATTATGGTGTCTTAATTTATGACCTATAGTAATAATAGCTGTCATTAAAATTAACTAATAAGATTAATTACAGTATTGCACAGTGTTATTATTATTATTATTATAATCACCATGGGAAAAAAATGTAAATATTAGAAATGAAGAATTTTATTATTGTAACTCCAATTCAGAGTATGTCAATGCTTCCTCTGTAAGCCCCAGTTGTGAGGTATTAATAATGGAGTGATTTCAATTAATTGTTTAGCTGCAATGTTATGAACAGAGTATCAGTTTTTTTAATATTTCTGAAGGCTTTTTAATTCTTCACCCATTTTGAGCAATATCACAGTGGCTGAATGTGGAGAGGAAAAAGTTTAGTCCCTGGCATTGTATAATTAAGATTAAATTTGAGTGTGTACTTTCTGAAGATGTTTATGTCCAACATTTCATTTGAATGGAACACTTGTATTACTGTATTTTTTTTTTTTGTGGACAGTAGGTACTCACAGATGATTGTGGCCTGTATCTTATATAAAACTATATCCGTTTTGTCTTTTTATTGTTGTCATAATCTCAGACTGGATTGTGCTGTACAAAAACTGTCACTTGTACTTTGCTCATATTGAATAAATCAAGTAAAATAAATGCAGGTGAGACAAAATCAGGATAGTTAAAGGCTCAAATTATGCAAAATTGAAAATCAATGAAATGTGAAAACCATAATAAAGTTCAGCTGAACTGGAACCATAAATGAGAAACGGGTGCCCATAAGAAGAGGAATGTGCCTGATCATAGGCATGTGAGCATACAGTTTTAGGTGCACGTGAACAGTTTCAGGGCTCCACAGTGCGTAGTGCTCCTTTTTCAGCAATTGTAGTGGTCAGTATCAATTACTAAATACTGTAAGAAAACCCTAAAACATTTTTACATTAATTCCCTAATAATCTCTTTCAATATTAGTATTTGCTAAAAAGAGAAAAAAAATACCTTTTGTAAAGTCATAATTATCTCATAGAGAAGTCTAAAGTGTTTAATGCCAACCTGCATAGGATATTTACTCAGCATTCATTCCTTACATTTTTACAGTTGAACATTTGCAACATATTTTTAAAAATATTTTTTCTTTAAGATAGAATGAGGTACAGCAGGCTGCCCTGCAAAATATGTTCAGTGCTTTTAAGAGGCATCATATTTAGGGCTTTTGAATGCTCATATCTACTCTACAAATACTTGGCACCAGATCTGTTTCCTTTAGCAGAAATATCCAGGATTTCCAGATGTACAGCACTGCAGTAGCTTGAACCGACTTCCCAGAGGTCCCCAAATCCCAGACAAATGTTAAGCGTTCTTGAATTGTGCCACCCATGTTAACATTCTGAGCAGAACATGGAGACGTGAAAAGAGAAAGAGTCACAAAAGCTCATAAAAAATCTGAGGGGTTTTTTTTTCCTTTATAGTAACTGTATTAGGAAAGGACAAGCTGTGGATAATCTACCTACTGAGAATTATTTTTTCTGCACAGCAAAATAGTTCAGATTAAAGGCTTTTTTTTTCCTTGCATGCTTCTAAATGACAAGTACAAAAGTCCATAACCAGTGCATCAGGAGCATTCTCAGATCCTTCAGCCATGTTTTGTTCTTTTTGATCTATGGCTGTACCATCATTTGGAGACAGTGGTATGCCAGATGGTACCTTACTGCTCTCCTTTTAAAGACCATTTGTGAGTGACTCTGTACGAGGTCTCCAAAAAACAAGGTTTTGATTACTGTGTGTAGCAAACAGATCCTTCCCAGCAAGATTCAGGTTTACTAGAGCCCTTAAGGAGGTGATCTCTCTTCAAGGAGATGACTCATTCTGCACTTCTGGGACAAATCTGCCAAGTCCTCAAATTAAGCATGAGCTTAGACTTCAGAGTTGAGCACACCATGAAATTATTATACTCACCAACTGGAAAATAATTGTGCCATGCAGTGGTGTAAAGCCTCCTGATTTCAGGAGATAAATTGTTTGTGAGGAAAATTCTGTTATTCAGCCATATAGGATTTTCTATAGATAGCATGTATGAACTTGTGCCACATGTATGGCATGGAATCATAGAATCACAGAATCATAGAATGGTTAGGGTTGGAAAGAACCTTAAGATCATCTAGTTCCACCTCCCTGCCATGGGCAGGGACACCTCACACTAAACCATGTCTCCCAAGGCTGTGTCCAACCTGGCCTTGAACATCGTCAGGGATGGAGCATTCACAACTTCCTTGGGCAACCCATTACAGTGCCTCACTATATCTAATTTAAACTTCCCCTGTTTAAGTTTGAACCCATTACCCCTTGTCTTATCACTACAGTCCCTAATGAAAAGTACTTCCCCAGCATCCCTATAGGCCTTCTTCAGATACTGGGCATCTATAATGGTTCTCACCATGTCTTTCATATACTTTTATGTGGACCGTTATTGCTATGATTTAGAAGAAAATACTAGCTTTTGTGCGAGTAACTTCTAAATGTGTATGTACTCTCAATTTCCTCAGTTTCTTCTATGTATCTTTTCAGCCTTATGTCATCTATGCATATGATTTTTGCCCTAGTTTTCATGGATATAAATCTGATTTTGCAAGTTTAAAAAATTTAGAGGAAATTAAGTGAGGAAAAAGACTGAATGCAGATATTTTGATAAATAAGCCATCTTCCCTAAGTCTTGGAGAGCACAAAGTGCTTTTACAGAACACATTTTTATATCCCGTCAGTGTGCAAACATAGTGAGCTCTTTGAAACAGGGGTGGTCATTTGGCTGTTCTGTGCATGCATCAAATAGAACGAGAATATGACAGTAGGATCAGTTCTGCCAACAACAGGAATAGAAATGATGTTGATAATAATTAGGCAATTTCCTTGTGCTAACACAGTTTTGCAAATCCTATTGAGACACTCTGGTCATATGTAAAAAGGGGTGCTGTGGGAGTGCGATCAGACTGACATTAAAGAAGCTGTGAACCTGAAAACAAGGGATTGATCACAACCTTACTTTACAAGGAGGCACCAGTGGAAGAAGTAGAAAATTCAGACCACCACAGAAAATATGTGTTTAAGGTGCATGATACAAATCAAGTTCTTTTGTTCCTGAAGCTGACAATCTTGATGTTGAAATCTATTTTGGTTTAAATCAGCAGGCATAAATTGTTGATGCCCAGCCTCGCCTTGAGCATCAATAGGTCTCTTCCAAGTGACTCCCCCCAGTTTATATAGTGAGCATGACTGTATATGTGGTAAGACATATGCATATATATGTATATGACACATACATATATGACACATGCTGTGGTATGGAATTCTCCTTTGGCTAGTTTGGGTCAGGTGTCCTGTCTCTGATGCCTCCCAGCTTTCTGTGCCACTCCCTCAGAGCACAAGAGACTGAAAAGTCCTTGATCAGGGTAAGTTGCTGCTACTGAGAAACATCTAAGATATTGGAGTGTTATCAGTGTTGTTCACAGACTAAAGTCAAAACACAGCACTGCAACAGGTACTACAAAGAAAATTAACTTTATCCCAGCTGAAACCAGGACAAAACTAAGCAAACTGACCTTCAGTTTTGGCCTTGCTTTTCCATTTCAATCGTACAGTTTGTAAAGACTTACCTTTTCCTAAATTACAGATCAAAGCATAGTACATTGACAGCATGTGTGAGATGAAGATAAACTGGGATAAGATGCTTCATATAACAAATCATCTATTGTCTTTGGGTATAAAGACACTCTCCTGTTAAAAATAATCTCTAAAATAGGTTAGTAAATTGATAATAAAATCCTAAAATAAAGTAAAACCTATGGCAAAGTTGCAGAATCTCAAAATTGACTGTAAAGAAGACTTTCTATAAGCAATTTCACTATCACTCAATAGGCAAGTAGAACATATTTGATTTAGCTGTGCATTTCCAAATTGTGTTATCTGGCAAAGTTATTACAGAATACATAATTAAATCAGACTACTGTATTTATGATAATGAATGCTACTTTCACCATATTTTAAACCTCACATTAAACAGATACTTTATTTTTTATAGCTGCATTTGACAGCATTCTTTCATCCTGAACATAAATGTGTCAGAAATTCTATTTGTACTAAAGTCTTACATGTAGTATTTTGGTTTTTAACTGGCAAATTTGTGCAAGCATTTTATTTTCCAAGAAAAGTAGCTTTAAAGAAATTCTTTGCAATTACCATTTTTTTATTGTATGGCTTTGTTGACAATATAAAGCAGGCTTTAAAGCACTTAAAATTTCGGCATTTATCAAAATGTTATATATTCCACAAATAAAACCTTTCTGATATGCAACCCCCTCATACCTTGTAATAGGTGCTTGCAATTGACAGAATGTGAATGAGGAAAAGCACAAAAATTGTGAGTTGAGTTCAGACAATTTTGAACTGGCTCTGGTGGATGAAAGCACCGGTATTAAGGCTAAGTTTATTAGGTCGTAAATAAGTGGAAAATAAGTCATGGAGAAGAAGAACAAAGCCATGAGAAAGCCCAAACATATATAATACACAAACTGTATTTCCTATCTAAATGTAGAAGCGAGGGTACTGACATTTTTCAGGAATTGCCTTACATCTTCCAAGTGCAGTCACTGTACCATAATCCATGACAGTTACTGTTCATTGCTAATTAATTATTCATAATGCTAGTTTTTAATTAACCCTCATGCTGGACTGCTAGCCTGTTTTGCTAGGGAAGGAGGGGAATGTTGTGGGTGTACCTGTACAGTACTGAATAGCAGGATTCACAGAGTTAAATTTCTCTCCTATGGAAACAGAAAATCATCTACTTACTATACCTTGGCACGAGATCTTATCTTCCATGTATCATCAGAAATAATGTATTGAAATTACTTTTGGACATGATGCAGAAAGCAGTTTTAAATACATAGATACTCTCGTTGTAATTTCAACAGTCAGGACTCTCTGGTTATTTTTTTTTTCTGAAAATAAAAAAGTGAAACAAGTTGGAAATTTCTGGACAGTCCCTTTAGCTTCTACAGTTCCAGGATACATTTACCACAGGAAGATAATTTAAAACAGGGGAAAATTATTCATTTCAATAGCAATTGTGTGTTTTGCTTTCATAATGCTTTTATCCTCTGTAGGCTGAACAATCTGGGAGTGTGGTGAATAATCAGGGACCTGACTGAATGCATGTTATGGTTACTGGAAATACTCTTGTTGATTTAATGTGGACCTTGATCAGGCCCTGAGAGCAAGGGAAAAGCCCGGCCCAGGAGATGAGGGCTTTCTTTCTTTGTGATGCTCTAGAGTGTGCAGAAATACACAATGAGGAGCCTGGAGAATACACAGATACGTAAGCCTCTATTCCACATACCTAAGTCCAAGAAGAGAAAGATTATATTAATCATAAAACAATTGAAAAAAGCAGTGTGCCTGTAAATCAGACACTACACCTTCTCCTTTATCTGTAGAACTGACAGTGGGGGGAACACTTATGTGTCCTTTCCTGTAAAGTTTGCATTTCTGCCTTGTAGTGAACCAGGTCTCTGAAACCTCTGAAACAGTGACATCCACGTGGTGATTATCTTTATGAACTAAATCATCTTCATTCAGTTTCATTTGATCAAATTAAAGTTCTTTTTCTTAAGTACTGCTCTAGGAAATGAAACAACACTACTACTCTGGGGCCTTGAGTACAGGTGCTGCAGTTCCAAAGACTGGATGCTGTTAAAATTTACTGCCTATATTGTCTGAAATATGAATATTTCATTCTAAATACATTGGTTAAGGCCTGGTTTTCACAGTATGGTAGAATTTAATTAACATGCTTTCCTAAATAATTTTAAGTTATTTAGTGTTTTAGTGAAAAGGTAGTGGCACATAATTCTCAGATGCATCAAGCAAATGAATTGTGCCAATTATTTTAATTGTGCTTTAAATCATTTGGGCCATAACTCTGCAGTTAATAACTTCTACACTTCGCTTTTGTTAGAGACACCCCCCTCCCCATATTCTGTTTCTTATCTTTACAATTTTGCTTTGTACACTGTTCCTTCCAAAATCAAGTGTTTGCTATAAATTTGACAAAGATGAACAACCATGATGAGTGCAGGTGGACAAAGATGATTGCAGGTGGCAAATGGGAGTTGGAAGTGTGATAGATACAATATCAAGGACTATTCAGTCATTATCTGAAGGAAATATTTAGATATCCATGGTGGGTTATAACAATTTTATTCTACCAGATGAATAATCAGAAATCTTATTAATGGCTGATGCAGGCTATTTAAATAACACTTTGGTTCATGTATACAGTATCAAAGAAATGGCTGATAAGAAAGCAGTTGTGAGACAAGGTGGACAAGAGAGTGACCCCAGCCTGCTAGTGAGTACTGGCACAGGCCAGCCCTAGAGTGTGCAGCTGGAAAAGAAAAACAGTTACAGCTTTATTAGAAATAGATCTCTCAGTTTTACTTAATAGAAAAAGCCTTCCTGAAGCCAGGAAAAATTACTTTGCTGTCCTTTAAAGTACCTTGGAATGAGAGAGGCCTGTTGTGAATCCGGCTCTGGAGGTAGCTGGGAAAACCTCCTCTCTGGGTGCTGGAGGTATCTGTTGTCTGTAGCAAAAGGAAGAATCAAAAATCCAACCACAAAACAAGGTCAAATAGGAGTGGCCAGCCCTTCTGACCCTTACCAAGCTCAAATCTGCTAAAAGCCACAGACAAAAAATGGACCAACAACACTGTGGCACAATTGAAATGTGGGTCACAAAGGCAAATTGCAAGAGTTCTAGGAGGTAATTCCTAAGAAGACATTAACTAATGAATTATGTATTTTAAAATCTCACAATTCTTAGCTTACCTACCAGCAGGTGATTGTGATCTGGTTTCCAAAATAGCAGTACAAGTGAATTAATAAGTTTCCAGACAGCCTTGTGGGTGATCACTTTAATTTGCTGCTTGTGTCTTTTGTTCTTTCTTCTTGAGAAGCTTCCTTGCTGTTCACTGATATCAAACATTTAAGTAAGCCAGTTATTAGTTAGACATGATAAGCTTAAATATGATACTCAGGTTTTAATCTCTGTAAAGAAATTCTCTTTGCCAGCAGAAAGGTGATGGTGTATTAAAAAAACCCTCAAAATTCACTGTGATTGGATTTCAGGATTTTGATTGAGGCCTATGTTTATACTGAGAAATTTGGGCAACAATTTAGAATTTCATATACTGATTTGAGCTTCTTGGGAAATCTTCAGGAATCAATAGACATCTTTGCAAAATGTATTATTTCAGAAGCTATTTGGTACTATCAGGTTTTGATCCAATTTAAATTTCATAATGGCATATTAAAAAATGACACATGGTGGCTTATTTGATCAGCCCAGTGGACTTTTTATCACAACAAAGTGTTTGTACTAAAAATATTGTCTTTCTTCTACAGTAATTCTGTATTTTTAATTTCAATTTCTGTTGCTTTTTGTACATTTAGGCAAGGAAGTGGGATCTTGGCCATCTTGGTGGCTCTTTGCCTTAGGAATACCTGAATTTGAGTTTAGTTCTATCTTTTGTAAAAACCTTTGTGTGAGCTGGTGAAATTTTAAATTATTTTTCTATTTTAAATTTTAGCAATTCTCTGAAATGGCTGCAGTTTAAATAGTGAACCTGCAAGAGTGCAATTATCTCATATTGAGCAAAGGATCTCTAGTAGAATTGCTTGCAGTGTTATTTATGAGCCTTGAACACTTCAAGATATAATGTGAGTAATACTATGCCATTTCCCACTTTATCTAGTTGCAGCATTGTTATAGTTACAGATTTTTCATTGTAATTGCATTAATGGTGAAGGGGGGAAAGGAAAGAGGAGAATGAGAGAGGTGAATGATAGGAAGGAACCCCCTTTCACAGCAAGAGAGAAGGGCAAAAGATTTTGATGCTCTTTCTTGGTGTGTTGGTGCTAATGTAAGATCCCATTCAGTTGAGAACAGAAAAGTCTTGTGTATATTTAATTGTCAGGAGCTGTTTTGTCCCTGAAAAGCAAATGTCAGTCTTGTGGTTTCAGTCAGGGAGCAAGTGATAAGGACAATTCTGAAACATACTTTCTCTAGATGTGTCCTTCCCTCAGACCTCTTTCCTATGTTCTGCTTACACCCACAGCATGAAGAGGGGAGAGGATGGTAACCTGTCACATACATACACTAAAGACAGCACCAGCCTAAGTTTAGGATGGCATATGGCAGCACTGGCACAGGCCTGTGGGTTAGAAACTGTGGAGCAGCAAAACAAAAAAATTGACAGCTTTCTTGGTGAGGTCATTCTGGCACACTTAAGCCCTAATTTGGGAAGGAACTACCAGTTTGTCATATCAGTCTCCAGAGGTTGACCCCTCTTGTAAAGCATTGAAGAAAATGTCATCTGAAAAGCCCTTTTCCCAAGGCATTTGCAATTTGGCTACTACAGCTAATTGTTTGTCAACTGGGCTTTTCCATTGCTTTCAGTAGCAGTTTAGTAAGAGAACCAGTTCCAGTTACAGCTGTGTTAAGCAAGCTTAATGACTGCTTTCTTTTCTTTTTTGTTTTTTCTAATGCTAGTGAGAAGGACTGCTTGCTGGTAGCTTATATTTTCAGACAACTGTTGATTATTTTCTTGTCATTTTCAGTTCACTGGCTGAGGAAAAATGGTTCTAATAAACAGTGAAAACTGTTGGTCTGGCAACAAATCCCACTCAGCTTGGGGCTTTACACAATATAGTACCCCCAACAAACCCAGCATGCCACCCAGAGGCCATTCCTGTTCTCTACTGGTGAAGTATATCAGCACAACAGTTCTTAAGTACTGCTTTCTCACCCTCATACTCTTTGAGGGTTTCTCTTTGTGTTCACATTGTGAATTCTTGCTCTCTTGGTCCTAATAGAGCAAGTTGGTTAAATGGTATTAGTGTGGTGTGTTCATCCAGAATATAGAGAACAATCAAAAAGTAGATGACTGGTACATGGAATAGAAAATGTAGTTATTTGTTTGGAGCTCCACTGATTTTTGCATACATGTCAGATAGGTAATTTAGAAAACAAAGTATCTCTCTAGATGTTATTAAAAGTCAAAACCACATTGTGCATTTGAAAATCTCTGTTAGTAAAGAGTGCCTTCAGGCAGCTCAACTTTTTAATCTTGATTTTATTTATTGAACAGAATGTGAATAAGCTATCAGCAAGATTGGAAGGAGTGAAAGGCAGAGGAACTCAGTTACCTGTATGCTTTATGTGATACTGAGGAACTAATTTGTTCAGTCAACTAAACCATGTTTCTCAGAGCTGTAGGGAAGCTGGACTTTGTTTTGGATACTACTTTTAAATAGTATGGTAGACATCTGAGTAGGAGGAGGGTTGAATTGAACAATGTGATCATGAGGAAAAACCTCAAACTTTTCAACCAGTGTTGTCAGCATCCCATGATTACTCATTAAGATGCTTCCATACGCAAGTGATGAAGTAGCTAGATAAATCTCCAGACGTGAAAGTCTCATTTCTGACTAAAAGCAATAAATTCTTTAAAAGATGCTGCCATGACTTGCATTTGCTATCAGTAATGCATGAGTCTGAAATGTACGTGAATAGCAACTTCAGTAACCTTCAGACTCAAGAAAGAAAGTGGATGAAATCTTCTCATAAACAGCCAAGAAAAAAATGTGGATTGCATGTGGAAAATGAGAAATCTTGCACGAATGGCATGCTGTAAATAGGAATAATCTGGATGCACCAAAGATATGTGGCAAGAATAATACAGACTGAGCCTGCTGGTGTTTGTTGAGCCTCTAATGTGACAACATTATTCATAGTTCTTTTGGTGCTATCTAAAGATTTGAGTAATCATCAGACATAGAACAGAATAATGACTAAACAGACTCATTTAAAAAGTAAAATTGCCCTCTCTGAATGGAAGATCAATACTGCTCCAAACAGCAAATATATGGCTAAGGGCCAGACATTGATCATGTTACAAGGGAATCTGTAGCAGGACCAGAACTGCTGTACCGCAAACTTATCTAGGCTAGAGTTTGCCTGGCAGCCAGTGAGGCCTGGTGTCAGAGTGCTCAGAGAAATACTGTCTGCTTAATAAAGACAGACTGATAACTCTTTTCAGGTGCACTAACAATTCCGCCAGCAGGCTGATGATAACATATTTTAAGTTACGTAGAATCATAGAGTCATGGAATAGTTATGGTTGGAAAGGACCTTAAGATCATCTAGTTCCAACCCCCCTACCATGGGCAGGGACAACTCACACTAAACCATATCACCCAAGGCTTCATCCAGCCTTGCCTTGAACACCGGCAGGGATGCGGTATTCACAACTTCCCTGGGCAACCCATCCCACTGCCTCACCAGTCTAACAGAAAGAATTTCTTCCTTATATCCAATTTAAGTTCCCCTGTTTAAGTTTTAACCCGTTACCCCTTGTCCTATCACTTCAGTCCCTAATGAAGAGTCCATCTCCAGCATCCCTATAGGCCCCCTTCAGATACTGGAAGGCTGCTATGAGGTCTCCACGCAGCCTTCTCTTCTCCAGGCTGAACAGCCCCAACTTTCTCAGCCTATCTTCATATGGGAGTTGCTCCAGTCCCCTGATCATCCTTGTGGCCTCCTCTGGACTTGTTCCAACAGTTCCATGTCTTTTTTATGTTGAGGACACCAGAACTGCACACAATGCTCCAGGTGAGGTCTCACGAGAGCAGAGTAGAGGGGCAGGATCACCTCCTTGCGACCTGCTGGTCACACTCCTTTTGATGCAGCCCAGAATACAGTTGGCTTTCTGGGCTGCGAATGCGCACTGCTGGCTCATGTTCATTTTCTCATTGACAAACACCTCCAAGTCCTTCTCCACAGGGCTGCACTGAATTTCCTTTTTGCCCCACCTGTAGCTGTGCCTGGGATTGCTCCAACACCTTGCACTTGGCATCGTTAAACTTCATAAGGCTGGCATCAGCCCACCTCACAAGCATGTCAAGGTCCCTCTGGATGGGGTATCAACCAAACCACACAGCTTGGTGTCATTGGCAAACTTGCTGAGGGCTCACTCAATCCCACTGTCCGTGCCACCAACAATGTTGAACAAGGCCGGTCTCAACACCAATCCCTGAGGGACACCACTTGTTACTGGTCTCCAACTGGACATTGAGCCATTGAGCACAACTCTTTGCATGTGCCCATCCAGCCAGTTCTTTATCCACCGAGTGGTCCCCCTCTCATATTGATTTCTCTCCAGTTTAGAGATGAGGATGCTGTGTTGGACAGTGTCGAACGCTTTGCACAAGTCCAGGTAGGTGATGCCAACTGCTCCACCCCTGTCCATCAGTTCCGTAGCCCCTGGTCAGGAAGGATTTCCCCTTAGTGAAGCCATGTTGGCTGTCACCAAGCACCTTGTTTTTCATGTGCCATAGCATGCCTCCCAGGAGAATCTGCTCCCAGATTTTGCCAGGCACAGAGGTGAGACTGGAAGGTCTGCAACTCCCTGGGTCATCCATTTTCCCCTTCTTGAAAATGGGTTTTATATTTCCGTTTTTCCAGTCATCAGGAACTTCACCTGACTGCCATGATTTTTCAAATATGATGGCCAGTGGCTTTGCAACTTCATTCACCAGCTCCTTCAGGACCCATGGATGGATTTCATCAGGTCCCATGGACTTGTGTACGTTCAGGTTTTTAAGATGGTCTCGAACCAGATCCTTTCCTACAGTGGACCTAAGGTCTTCATTCTCACAGTCCCTGCGTCTGCCTTACAAGACTTGGGTGGTGCGGTCAGAGCATGTGCCAGGGAAGACCGAGGCAAAGAAGTCATTAAGAACCTCTTCCTTCTCCAAATCCAGGATAGCTAGTTCTCCCAATAGCTTCTGGATAGGGCCCACGTTGTCACTACTCTTTTATTGCAATGTAATTATAGAATCCCTTCCTGTTACCTTTCACATCCCTAGCCATGTTTAATTCTAACTGGGCCTTAGCTTTCCTAAACTGTTCCCTAGGTTCCCAGGCAGCATCCCAGGCTGCCTGTCCTTGCTTCCACCTATCATAAGTCTCTTTTATCCTTCATAGTTTCCTCAGCTGCACCTTATCTATCCAAGGAGGTCTCCTGGCTCTCCTGCTGCACTTTCTTCTAGTTGGGATGCAAACCTCCTGGGCTTTTAGCAGGTGACCCTTGAATATCAACCAACAGTCTTGGGACCCCTCTAAAGCTATATCCCGTGTCTTGAACCTGAGTCACTAAAACTAAACAAAAAGTCATATATATGTAAAAATGTTTACCTTTTATTTTTTCCTTAAATGTGTGAATCAAATGAAATTTTGCACTTCTGAATACATTCCCAATGAACCCAAGAGCATGTGGCCAAGGTCCTTGCATATAACATGTTCTGACAATAGAGTAGCATAAAGGTGTTTCTAAGTGTTGTGGTTTAAGCCCAACTGCCATATAGCCCGCTCTCTCACTCCCCCCATTCCTCTCCCTTGCCGCTCCTGAGGGTATGGGGAGAAGAATAGAAAGAATGTAAATCCCATGGCTTGAGATAAGAACAGTCCAGTAACTAAGGTATAACACAAACCACTGCTGCTACCACCAATACTAATAATGATAAAGGAAATAATAAGGGAAGAGAATGCAACTGCTCACCATCCACTGACTGATAACCAGCCCGACCTGAGCAGTGATCTGGCCTTTTCAGATAACTGCCCCAGTATATATAGTGGCCATGACATGCTGTGGTACGGAATACCTCTTTGGCTAGTTTGGGTCAGGTATCCTGTCTCTGCTTCCTGACGGCTTCCCCTCCTCTCTGGCAGAGCAGGAGACTCAGAAAGTCCTTGGTCAGAGTAAACATGACTTAGCAGCAACTAAAAACATCGGCGTTATCAGCACTGTTCCCAGGCTGAAAGTCAAAAGCACAGCACTGCACCACTACTAAGAAGGAAAAAAATGACTGCTACTGCTGAACCCATGACACTAAGTAATCATTTTTTGTCCTTAGCCATAAATATGTATCTCTAGTAGGACACATTCCCCTAAGTCTGCAGATGTGGGTTACAGGAGAACTTGGCTCTCTAAGTGTGTGAGCATCCGTATTATCAGTATTGCAAGAAAGGGATAAAGGTCAATAGAATTTTTTGACTGCTTTAGCCTCTAGCTAGGGGAAAAGAGGGTGAAGTCTGTGAGTCAAGCAATTTTCTGCCATTAACTAAAGAATATTTCTGTTTTCACTACAGAACACTCTTGTGGTATGGGAAAAGTAGCTGATAACTCTGGCATCATAGATGATATAGCAAGACTGAAAAATACTGAAGCTTTAGCAACTGGGAATCAATAATAAAAATGACCATTTTCTTTTTATTTTTTAAATAGAAATAGAGAAATATGTTGCTGGAATACCAGCATATTCTCATAACAGCAGTAGCCTCTTGAACAGAAGCACAGCGGCTTCTCTCTTTTCAACTATGGAGCTAATTAGTTGTTGCTACTTCCAATTTTTAACCTTAGTCTATTGGTTCATTTAATTTTTATTCTGTCTTTAATTGTAGCACATCCATCTCGGCTTTATGTGGCATCCAGGATTAAAATGCTATGAATGAGTGAAAGAGCAGATAGCAATGCCTCCAAGCCGAGCATACCCTGTGTGAAGGTTGTTTTCTATGGAATCACTGTAGCTACCCAACAGAGACAATTAGAATATATCTACTCCAAAATACCCTCTGTTAGAGCATTGGTGACTAGCTAATTACAGGCACTTTTACAGCCCACAGAGATAATAAGACTCCACTACCACCTCAATAGAAGGGCTCATAATCATCCAGAAAATACTTTGTTGCTTATCTTACAGAGGGCTGAAATCTGGCAAAGGACTTGCTTCTTTCCAAGGTTAGAGCCTTTACTTACTCACATTGTTGGCTCATCTGGTTCATGGGCTCTACTGATTGCCATTTGTAGCCTGCATTATTATCTCCTGTTGCATTTCTGCTGTAAGAGTATCTTAAAGAGAAACATATGTGCCAAGCTCTTTGAGTGCCAGTCTCAGAGAATTCTTCTATGTGGTCTTCTAATGTGCTTGGGTGGATCTCCATGTTATTCCAGCAACCTGCTCCATCTTATCTGTGTGTGAGCTTCAAAGCATCTCTTCTGCTTTATTGTTGACCTGATACATGGAATTCAAAATAATAATTAAATACAATTACACAGGTTTTGATTAGAAATAATGGATGTTTAGCACCTAGTAACATAGGCTAACACTTGAGACATGAAGTTAGTATGTTTATGTACTGATCAACTAGAATTCAGAGGTTGATTAAATCTTTGCAGGAGAGAGTTTAAGCTGTCCTAAACTCCTACAGACATTAATAAAAGGCACAGCATTTGTATAACGCTACAAGCTGGGGACATTTTTGTTTGGTAACTCAGAAGTGAGGCCCTCGGCTCTAGTGCTTCTCTGTGTAAGCTGACTTGAGTGGTACCAGAGCTTTTGCTTGTATCCTAGCTGTGGAATAGAGGGTTAGATCCTGAAAATGTTAACAAGTACATGTTAATAAAAAGAGGTGGTAGAGCCTAAAAGAACACTTTTCCCACCAGCTTCTTCAAGTATTACAAAACGTATCTGGAGAGGCAGCAAGGGGACTCTTGTAATAAATCTAGATTGGCCCTTGGCCAAGAGGAGTTATCATTGGGTTCAAGGATCTGGGCTTCTCCTGAGGAAATAAAAAAGCCTCACAGTCTCATGTTTCTATCTGTACAGTTAATATTAAATTAGAATCTGTTTTATCCATTTAGCAGTCTGAATAATAAAAGCTGTATACAGCTGCACTAGCACTGTGCTATGCATTTTAATGACAAGCTCATGACTATACTAGAATTAAAACTGCAATTCAGATGTTAGTTAATGTATCCCAATTTTTTTTATTAGGGCTTCTTTTAAGTACACATGCCAGGGAGGGAGGGGAAAAGAAGAGTAAATAGCATTTAAGATTTTAATAAATCTTTATTAAAGACATTTAATGTAAGGAAAATATGAAAATTGTATGTTTTCAGGCTGACAAGCATAATCATTTTGCCAAAGCATGATTCAAATAACTGTCTAAATATTTGGAGTGTCTTCTAATAAAAATACACTCAACCTGTTTTCCACACTCAGATTAATTTGAAAGCAGAAATGACATACAGTTCAAAAGAAGACATTAAATCATGAAGGACCACATTGTTCTCTCCTGGAAATCATGATTTCGTATTCAGGCTAAAGTTTTAAATGTTTGTGTATTTTGGCAGCTGTTTAGCAGCTTGAGCACTTTGAATGGTTTCAAGAAACTGACAATAAGACTTGGGCAAAGTAACATTCATTAGTGGAAACAACAAAGTAAAGCAGACAAGTAAGGCATGGGAGGGGGAAGAGGGCGAAAGGAAAATGGCCAATTCCCTTCACCTCAGATTTTTCCCAAGTTTGAAAGGAATGTGTATGTGTGAGAGCGTAACCTGCACCCAAGGGAAAACCTGTAGACTGAAATGGATAGTTACACAGGACTTGCAGGCCTCAATTTATGGGAAGAGTGGCTGTTCCTTATGGTGACTTTTCCCTGAAAATACAATAAAAATAAGTTATAAGAAGAATGCAGTTGTACACATTTCAGGCTTTATAAAATACCAGCTGCTTACTACATTGGCTAATAACAAATCTTTAGACAGCCAACATTATTTGTGAAAGAAATAGATTAAGTAGGAGGTGCCATATGTTATAGTATTTCATTTCCAAACAGAATTTTAACAACAAAGAACTTAACTGCACCTTGGCTCTACCTGTGACATAATATACTTGTTGCTTTTGGACTTTTGTTTGAATACTTACATATTTTGTAAAGTGCTTTATGTGAACATGAAAAGTAAGTGTTCTGAATTAAAAATGTGTCGGGTGGTTGTCTGCAAATGCAGAATACTGGATCAGTATGGCAACTGTTTACTGTGTGTTAAAGCTTTGAAGGGGTTTTGGTTTTGTGGATTTGTTCTGGTCATGCATGGTGTAGTTTATTTGGGCTTTATTTTATCTTGTGTTGAGGAAGATTTTGCTACTTAACATACCAGCTCTAAAGTTAAGATGGAGTAATTTTGTCTGTAGGGAAAAGTGTAAGAGCAGTTGTATGTGGTCAAGCCAAAGGAGGTCCACAGCCACCCTGAGGAGTATCAGAATAGGGTACTTGTAGTGTAAGTCAACAGAATAATACAACTTACTTACTCCTTGTCACACTGTATTGAAAAACAGCATTAAATATATACAAAATTTGCATAATAAAACCTGCTGCCTTCAAGCTATAGAAGCTGACTCCTCACATCAAGTATAAGTACAAATTTAGAGTTCAGACTTTAACCAATGAAAAGCTCAGATTTACTTCTCATTCAGGCTTGGAGCTGAGTGGTCTCTGATTTGAAGAATGTAAATTTTGGATCCCTTTAAACTAAACAGCAATTCTGTATTTAACACCTTCCATAACCTTTCCACTCCCTTTGCATACAGAATGTACACATACACTCTGAAGGTTTTGCTAGGGTCTAGTTACATTTTTGATTCATGAAGAAATGCAGCTGATTGCTGAGAGCTGTGCTCTTCACAAAAAGTGCCTCACATGCGCTTCCTTTCCAGCTGTAAATGAGGACTGAAAAGAATACCTGCTTATCTGTATTCCTGAGTCTTCCTTGTTAACGAGCAATGTGATAAGAGCTCCATACGTCTAGCCAGGCTGTGTCTAAGACTGCCTATGAAGACAATTACTAGTGCATTGGAAACATGGATCAAACTGCCTAAGTAGCTTTAATGCAGAGGTAAAATGAATAAAATGCACTGGGGGCAGCTAATATTCAATTATCACTTGTTTTTCAGTGAACACTAATTTTCAGTTATCACTTTTTTTTTTACTCTTGGTAAATCAGGAGAGCTCTTTGGAGACTGATGTAGCCAACCATTGGATGTCACTGTTGCACTACTCAATCCCTGCTGGAAGACCATTTGTCTACTAAAATGCTCTCTTAAGGAAGATATATAGATAAGAACTGTGGGAGGGGATTCTGAGTTAGATTCATCCCTGCTTGTAAACTGAAGCCAGTAACTTGCAGAAGGTTGAACAACACAGGGGGTTTTCCGCCAGTGTCGAATGGGGCAGAGTCCATTAAGGCATGGAGGCGAGTAGTTGCTTGGTTGTGATGAAGAAGGGAGAAGACTGTCTCAGTGACAGATCCTGGGTTGATTATTTTTAATTTTGATGGATGTAAGAGGGAACAAAGCACAAAAAGCTTTAAGAAGGAAAGAAAGAGGGACTAGACAGTGTAGAATGCTTCTTTTCTTCCTACTTTAGGATAAGGGCACTTCCTGTGTGAAATAGGAGTATATCCTCATGCTTCAGTCTCCTTCACTGAAAAGTGGTACTTTAGGTTTATTTAATCGTCGTGTGGTTATTGTACTCTTTATTTTTGATGGTGGTACAATTTGGATCATCAGCCAACTTGTTAATGTGTACATATTATAGTGTTTGTCTTATAACTTTGATCAAAGCACTGTATAAACATGTTTGTGAGCAGTAACTATTGTGGACCTATTAAGGAAGCAATAAAACATGTATAGGTCTAGCAATATAAGGAAAATCAAAAGCAGTGGTTAATCCAGAGTTCTACATCAAAACTCATCCCGAATAGGCTGCATTGGTTTTATACATTGTATTTGTGTAGCTGCATCCAGGAAGAGAATTTAACTGCTCAGTTTCTATAGCTTACTGGGAAAAAAATAGTTCAAATTATCTTAGACATGGGCATTATCTGTCCTAAAAGTTGGTAAATAGATACACTAAGTTATAGGGAGATATCTGTGGGTTTATTGTTAGGCCTGGTTTTATTTAACACCTTAATAATCTAGAAGGCATTCTAGTAAGCAGCCTGGCAAATAAATTCACAGGCTATATTACATTGTAGAAGGCTGTGAATACTTGGGAGATCAGATGATAAGTTAAAGAACTTGCAGTTACAAATATGACAGAAAATAATAAATAAAGTCATCTAGAAAGTGTGCAAATGGAGAAAATAGTGTGTAATGTAATAAGAGAGCAGTACTTCAACACAAAGGGTAGTGAAAAAATAGTGAAGCCAGTATGATTGTACAATGCCAAAATCACTAGGATGTTTTTTTTCTTTCTTGAAAGCCCCTGTGTTCCTGATGCTATAATTCCTTATTAATTTATTTTTTTTAAAAACCCAAACCAAAACAGTGAGTTTTTTAGCTTCTAGTATTTAAATAAGAAAAAGAATTACCTCATAGGACTGGTAAAAAGGAATTCAAGTGTTTTTTAAAAGTACTGTGCTTTTTTAATCTTATCTTGATATATTTGTGACTTAAACTGTAAATACTACTTTGACAATGCTGATTTGTTCCACATCTGAAAAGCTGACAACAATTGACAAAAATGAAGGTAGGACAGAAAAGGTCAGCAAAAATGATTGATTAAAAGACTAGAAAGGCTGATTAAGAAAAAACAGCAAGATAAAAAAGTAAAAGCTATTTGTCAAAATGATGATAAAATACATGCATTATAAACATCTGAGAACACTGAGTGATAACTAGGTTCAGAAAATATGACAGATTGCTTTAACTATGAATAGGAATAACAAGAGTGCTACTAAACAACAAAAATTAAAATTAAATAAAAGGATATTTACCAAAGTAATGAGTAAATTATTCTAGATTGTTGAAGGAACGAAAGGGAGGAAGTAGTTAAATAGTTTTTGTAACTAAGCACAGGATGTGAAACATGGCATTGATAGGTGGATAAACTAGAGAGAGCCCTTCCAATTCCTAATCCCAGCTTCAGTTTTTTCCTCTACTAGATGCATGATTTCTGTGTGCCACCTTCAGGACCAGACTGGGGAAATACTCAGATTGGCTTGTGCCAGCCCCTCTCCTGCCATAGGTATCCATCTTTACACAACAGGACTTCCTGAACAAAATTGCGACCTTGGACAGTATCAGTATGTGACATCGGGGGTGTAGGTGTATGCATGCTCCTTTCTCTTTGAGAGTTAAAGGATAGTGACAAACAACTCAGGGGCAAAAATAAAAACCTGAATACTATGAGAAAGCTAACTCAGGTATGTGGAAGCTGACACTTTGCAGGCTGTCAAAGACTGGCAAAAGAATGTGAAATCTTCCCAAGAGGGAGCTTTACCTGATAATGACAAGTATCAGTGTAGGGTACAAAATGGCATAGCCTGTGCAGGAGCATGATGGCAGTGAGAGAATTTTCATGTTTTGTGAACAAGGAGCTGTTCAAGTTTCACACAGAATTAGAAATGTTGACCTTGCTTATATACAGGGATGCAAATAACTGCTAGCATTAGGTTCTCCCTAGGTGGCTCTAGAAAAGATAGAAGTTTTTGTATTTAATGAATTTTTAGAGTTGACAACTCTGCCGGACAACATTAACAGGTATTTTTACTTTTAGTGTTGATGGTTTAAAAGGCTGCTTTCTGATACATGCTGATGGCATTTTTCCTAGCCTTACCTGGAGTGTCTTAATTGGTTCTGCGCATGTTTAACTTATTTTGTCTTCCAGTGAATTACCAAAAACTTACCCTCCACTAATGTCCAACCACGTGTTCTTCTATTTTACTTCCATCTATGTGTGTTCCCTCAGCATATACAATACACAATGGCTATATATACAACTTTATATTGCCACATAGACAGTTTTGTCTCTGATTACAAACACAATTGATATTAAATGTGTCAAGTAGCCTGTTGCAAAGTATAACTAGTGTATGCAAGTATAAACAAGAGGAATTCCTACGTAAATGTATAATGATTAGGAAGGAACCTTTAGCAGAGCAGAAGAAGATTGCAAGTGTGCATTTGTAGGCTCTGATCCAGCAAAATCCTTAAACACCTGCTTTACTTAAGAAGGCAAGCAGCCCAATTGAAGTTAATGGGCCTATTCAGGATTAAAAGTAAACACATAGATTGGATAGTTGGATTGGAGACAGGAATATTAACAGGGAGGAACCATTGTATTTGCAAATTGTCTTTTTCTCAGGCAGCAAGCCAGTAAAATAGGATCTGTAACACTGGGATTGACAGAGACTTGGAAGAACAGGAAAGATGGAATAGTTCCACAGAAAGGAAGTAAAAGCCCCTGATTTTTGAATCTGCTCCCAGACACTAATCATTTCAAAGACTGAAAGAAGCTGCTTTAAAATTAAGGGCTTGGATCAGGCTGCTTATTTGGTGCGGTAACTCAAACATAGACTTAGCACAACTGGACTTCACATTTCCCTGCCACTAACTGTACATTTATAATGTCAAAACTCCCTATGCAGAACTTTCATGGTTTATGTGGATATATCGCAGGGCTTCTAGCTGCAGGGGAAGGAAACTCAGTTTGGTCAAAAGGGAACTAAGGAGTTGGATGTTTTTCATCCAATGAGAAGTGCCCTTCTAACATGGCATTTTGCTAAAAGTAGTAAGACACGTGTGCTGCATGCCATTCGCTCTCTGCTGACTAATGATGCACCTTCAGTCCCACTTCTGTCTAATGCTCTGTACAAATGCCTTTGGCTGTCTCGCATGCAAAGAAAATGATACTGATGAATAAAACAAAAGAATTTGCTGACTCTTCTGTCTGAAGTCACACCAAGTACTAATGAAAATGTTAGATTTGAAGGCAACTCAACACAGAATCTCCACTCTGATTGCTTTTACGTGAATCGCCCATTCCTATTGATAATAAAATTAAATTCCTTTCTTTACAGCGATAAATCTGAGGAACATTATGCAATGTGAAAAATGCAACTTTGTCAGAATGGTGTCAGGTAGCACCTTTCACTCTGGAGGACTATTTGTAAGCACAGGGAAGCATCGAGAAAACAGTAATAAATTGCTTTGGTACACTGTTCTGGCAGCATTAATAAATCAATGAGAAGGGGAGTTCTGAAGGGCAAATGTTGCTGTCGGTAGGTGTCCAATTTAATTTTACTCAAAATTAATATTTCAGATATGATAAGTGAGTTGGCAGGAACAGATTTCATTATTAATTCTACGGATTGAAAAGTGCTTTGATGGCGCTTTAATAGCAGCTTCACTGATCTAAAAGTCCCTTCAACTAACCAGTGTGCTTGAGTTCCCAAATTACATTATTAAACCTGTTTTGTTGGTTTGTAAATAATGAAATATTTCAAATTAAAAGGTGAAGTTAATACTGATCCCAGTTCTATCCCTGTAAACTAGATGGGAATTTGACTGGAAATGTAGCAGTTTAAACAAAATCAGGTAAAAGTCAGCCCTTTTGAGAAACAACCACAACCTATTTTGTTAGGGATCTAATTCTGTTGACCCACAGGAGAATTTTAAAGTCCTTGTTTTTTTGTTTGTTTGTTTGTTTTTCTGGAATAAACCAGAGAAAAGTTTGAAGGTTCATTAGTATCTAGTTAGGGTGGACTGAGAAAGTTTTTAAATGTAGAATGATGTTAACAACAAATACGCTTTTTGTTTCATAGTGAAGACCTTTCATCCCTGCATCACAGGGACCTTTGTAAATGCTAATCAGTGAAGATTTGCAGTACCCTTGTCAAATTTAATACCTAACATTTGTATGTACAAAACCATTCTCTTTAATGGAGTTGTTCTTTGTATTGGACATTTGCTGATATGCCAACTTCTGAAGGAGATTCTTCTATTATCGTTTTACTGATAGAAAAACTGAATTACAAAAGGGCAAGCTCACATCTAACTTAAATGCTGCCTTGAATTTCTAAGTATTTCATAACCTTTTGCTGATCATTTTTGTTGTAAGCCACAGAATTCTAAAATCTTGAAACAGGCTTGGTTCTAGAAATTTGTAAGAGTAAAAAGACATTATGAACAGAGTGTTTGGATGCATATTAAAAATGAGGAGAACATGTATCTACGCAATACAGATGAAAAATCATGCAAACGCATAAAATGGATAAGAAAACTGATTAACTTAAGGAATGTAAATTACCTGTATGTTTATGCATTTCTTCAATTTGTTAGCATAAGAACAGACATATAACCACCGGAATGGTTATATGAGGTGCTTTATTGCAGCACTGAGAAACTAGGGGCACTCGGCCAAATCTGTTTTCAACCTTGTCACATCGCATCTGCAATTTATACATCAAAAGTTTCGCAATTAATGCATATTCAACCTAAATTGCTACCTTGACTAATACATATGCATCAGGGATTGCTTCATCAATCTATTACGACATCAGCCTCTTCTGCGCTTGCTCAGCCCCCCTCTGGTGGTTGTCCTGATGAAGTAAGGAGTCTTCCTCAGATGAAGTAAGAAGTCTTCCTTGCTTTGTCCTTTTCACCTGTCTGTTCTTTGGACAGGCCCCCAACCATTATGTGGAGTCCAGCATTCTCTTGTTTTCACTTGGCTGCCTCTGGTCAGTCTGTATGTTCTGCTTGGATAAGGTTTTACAATACTTTCTTAAATTCACCCATGCCTAAATTACAACTAAGGTACAGAACCGCAAAGTTATAACTAAGGTACAAAAAGATTAACTAAGGTACAGAACAGCAAAATCAAAGACCCACTATTGATTTGCAAACTTTCAGATATAATTATTTCTAACATTAAATTTTACCCTTTCTCTAACAAATTCAGAATATTCATTAAATGCCATAGAAACAAGGCATGTTGCTAGCTATTTCAAGAAGGTAGTTCTCAACCTGATTTACTTGTATTTTGAGCATAGTGTTTATATTGAATTTGTGTAGAATCTACAGTTTATACCCTTTGCAGCAAAGCACACACAGGAACTATTTGGGTGGAGTTCATACCAGCTCATCTTTCCCAAATTTTATCTGTTAATGTTAGGACCTGGATTATGCTGGGTTCAGTGTACAGCTATGAAAGTCAGGAAATGTTCTTGGCAAAAATAATCTCACTGGCAGCAGTAACGTGGAGGCAGAGGTGTTGGGTGCAGGGGTGCCTCTGCTTTTCTGCTTTCCCTGCTGCCCTATGTGCTCCCTGTGGTCTGGGTCTCAGCTTCTCTCCCTCAGCAGCACCAGGGGGATGTAGAATTGCATGTCCCCACTTCACAGTGTCTGCTCCTCAGGCTACATGAGGAAGACAATCAGCAATCAGATATTGTAAATGGGGACAGAAAGGCATGCACAGCTTTAAAAATGAATGTTGCATCTCTGCTGTAGCTGTGCTTTCCTTGTGCTGTGATACTGCTCCAGACTTCAGTCTGGTGCTCTTAAAACCTATCAGATTGAACAGGAACTAAGTTTTGTAACCAGCTTTGAATTGGACCCCATGTACCTTAAACCTGGGTGATAGCCCAGGTTGTCCCCTAAATATTCCTGGTGACAGCTGGGCTTGTGAGAAAGCTGTTTCCTGCACTGAGCACATTTCCTCCATGCCTACCCTCAAGCACTTTGCCACCGTGAACTCTGTTTTGTCTCTGGATCCTGGTTCTGTTTGCAGCAGATCTGAGCCCAGCTTTGCCAGAGACTCACTAGTTCAACCTTTCTGCATTGCAAATACACAGAAGACTGCCACTTTCTCTCCTGTTGGAAAGCCATTAGTAAAGAACAATGTAAACCAGGCATTGTTTGACATCCATACTCCAGCTGTCAATCATAGAAGAAGCATCATTAGTTTCTGAGGGGCTTTCTTATATATCAGGATGAGTAAATGGAAAGGTGAAAATGAAAAATAAATTTCCTTATATAAATGGAGCACTTGGATTATAAACTAACCATAATGCTGTTTCTGTTGCAACACAGAGGGACCAAAGGCGCTTAACAGTATTGGTTCTCTGACTCATTCCTTGAAATTAATGCAGTCTTTTAATTTGAGGCTGCTGGTTTGGCAAGAGAACTTTAGAAACAGTACTTTGATGTCTTTTTGTAGCTGAGAAAAAGCCTTTAATTAGGTCACCTAAACTTAATTTTCCTTTAAATGATTCCCTTTCACAATTCCTTTTTCCTTTCCTGTCTTTGATGTTTGAAAATATATGCCAGTGATATTTAAGTTTATTTATTATGCACTGGCATTAAACCTTTGTTATTAACATTTACTTATATGCTTGAAAATAAATTAAGTGTAGAAGGAGAATTATTCATTCATATTTCATTTAACATCCTACATGCTTGTCACACTATATATATATATATTGTACACTGTAGCAGTACAGCCTGCACTGTATGGGAAATGATGTTACTTCTCCCAGCACAGTGTCCTTTTTGGTTTCAATTCCATTTCCAAGATGAAAATTAATTTTGACTAGTTCACTAAGAATGGACCAACTTCTGAGCTGAGCTGCAAAGTTAGACACAGACAGATCAGCCTGAATGTGGAAAAAAATTATGGAAAGAATTCTATAGGAGCTAATGATAGTGTTTGACTGTATTATTTGACAGTTCTTTAAATATATTGTTTGAGAGGTTTAGAGAAGGAAATTTTTGCTGCTGTGTATGTTTAGACATGCGCAGTTTTGATCTGGAGATATACAATTATTCTCATCCAAAGGGGGAGCAGAAACAATACCAAATGGCCTGTTACAAGGATGCAGTTAAAAGCATCCTTTTCAGCCCATGCAGTGGTACAGACCATTACCCATGCGCTGTTAATGATCTGTATTAGCAGCCCCATACCAAGCTCAGTGCTAGTCATGCCTGGATCCTTACAGAGACTGAAATTCAACTCTGGTAAATGCTGATGAATATTTGTAATGCTAGTCTGGGAGGCATCTAATGACTGAAATGGATTTGCACAAAGCATTAAACATCTTTCGTGCTTGATCTGAGGGTCTCAGAGATAAAGAAATGGTTCAGTTTGGGGGATGATGTGTTAACAGGGGTTCTTCAGCTAAACCAGGAAATGGGTATTTTTCAGCAGCCGGTGTAGCAAACCGACTTTTTGCACCATGCTGAAGTATGTGCACCTGTTGTCTCACCTTGTTGAGGATGTAGGGACACATGTTACCTCATCTGGTATGACAAAATAGTTCAGTTGATAGAATAAAATAATTAGTAGGGGAAAAATAGTTTGTGGACTGTAAGCTGATGGTTTCTATGAATATGGTGCTATTGTGAGAAAAATTAGTAAATGGCTTTCTCCCATCATTCCATCATTTTCAGATCTGTTCTATTTGGTTTTTTTGTCTGTTGTTTTGTTGTGTGGTTTTTATTTTTGATTTTTTTTCTGTTTCAGGAAAATCCCACTTTAAAACAGAAAAAAGGTGTATATATAAGATCAGAGATCAGAATACATACGTGTGTCCCTTTTTTATTCAGAAACATGTCATTTTGTCATTGCTGTGTTTATATGCCTGTTATTTTAATTTTTTTTTTATCAGGATATGGTGATATATCAGAATGTCAGAATTGGGTAGCTGATAGCAGAGCCCCATTATGTCAAGAAGAGAAGCTGTTAGGAGGAGTAGCTATGCTTGTGTGTTAAAGGGTATAGAAAAGACTTATTAGTCATCTTAATGCCTCTCTTTTTTTACCTAAGTACCATTGTTCCCTGCAGAACATTCTCTTTGCTTTCTATAGTCATAAGTAATGCAGATGGATGGAAAGCCCTCGTCACTACAATGAAACAAAAATTTAACAAAGGACAGGATCACAGCACCCTGTACTGAGATTTTCAGGCAGGTGCATGAGGTGAACATGAAAGCATTGAAGTTTTCTATGTCTGCAGGAGATGCAGAGATAGAAAGTGAAGACGTCAGAGTGTGAACAGAAGCAAAGCATTATTCTTCCAGTAGTTTGGGTGTTGGGTTTTTTGTTTGTTTTCGGTCGGGTTTTTGTCTTTTATGCATGCACAAAGCATGATGGGGAGGAGGGGAAGGGGGGTTGTCAAATATGATATGAGTGACATATAACAAGGAAGATTTTGTGATCCAGCCTTGGGAAAATTTGGCAGGAAAATCTGACACCTGATACATTATCTGGTACATCCCAATGGGGAAAAATGTGTTCTTGGCAGTTTCTGTAAACACCTCAGAGATAAGATTTGCCTCTGGCTCAGGACAGCATGATAGTACTGATAAAGAATGGAACTCTTACAGGGGAATTAATGTGAATTTGGTATCGAAACTCTAATGGTCTCTTTCAGTGCATCATACTTTGAAAGTGAAATCACACGATGTGGAGACAGTGTTCTCACAGGAGAATGGATATTTGGTACATGAGCTCTGAATAACTCCGAGGGATACAACAAGGCTGTGAGAGGCCTGAGGAAGCTTAAACAAGCAAGATAAGAAGAAGCTGTAATTCACTGAGTTATGAGAACTGTGGACTGTTGGCAAGTGTTCGAGGTCAAGTTCTCACACCTGTGCTTAACCAATTCTATGTTAGTCACTAAGGGTCTTCGGGACAAGTATCCAATCATGATATGCCAAATTGCTGTAGTAGCAATGGTATGTAAGGAGTTAATGCTTTGCAATAAATGGCTTTTGGTCTGATCATATTGATCTCTGACTGAGTCAATTCTGTGGCAATACAATATGTTACATTTGTTTTTCCTGTTCTCACATGCTGTGATTAGACTTCACAAATAGAATCATATTAATTGTATGTCATCTTACCATCTGCAATTGAAACACAAGGCTGTAGCTTGCAGCCTTTTGACTGAGATGCAAAAGATTTCCTGGTAGCACCTTTTTGTAAAGGAATTTACTGTCCTTGTTTTCATAAAAATATCTATTTTTTCCCCCATAATTTTTAAAAATTTGGTAGTCCACTGAGTTATATCATTGCACAGAGATACTTTTTTTTCTGCTGACAGGTGATGAATAAGGAAAAACCTTCTGCACCAAAATGTATTCCTAATGCTCACATTATTGATAAACTGAGGTGAGGTTCAGTGCTGTACACACTGAAACATAAATATGTGTAAGGGAAATCTTCCTACAGGTTTGGGATGATTGTCAACAGCTTCTTTGCCACGAAATTAAATTAGTCTGGACCATTCATAAAGAAGATGGGGAAAACTGATTTTTGCTAGTATGGTTTTTCTAGCATAGATTTTGTGGTATCTCTTTAGAAGATTACTTTGGAAGTTCTGATACATAACTCTTACTATTAACAAAAGAAAGCAACAGATCTGTTTGACAGCCCACACCAAGATATGGCTTAGTTGTACAGAAGACTTTCTTCCTTGTGAAGTAATACCATGGAGCTTCTAAAATTCTTGTGTGCTAGATATATTTGAACTCTGGATATTGACTTTTATTCATAGTACACTTTTATTTGTATTTTGAGCTCTAAGGATGAACCAAGATTAGTCTTACATGTCTGGGTTCTTGCTAACCTTTTTGTGTTTTGTGCAGCCCTTCATACTTGTGCAAAATGACAGTCCATTGCAGTGGGTTTGATCTCCAGGGCACAAACAGGTAAAGCAAGATAATTTTCAGACAGCTGCGCTGAGTTTACACCTTCACTAGAAAGTTGTTGAGATTTCATGAACTGAAAAGGTATGAAAATCTGTTGGGTGTAAGATGCTGCCTAGTGAAGGGTCCCTGACTTGCTGCTGACCTGCCATGAAGCCAGCATTTGTACACTGCTCAAGTGGATACAGATTTATCCCATTCAGATTTAGTAGTAACTATGTACAGGATGTTAGATACTTCACATAGTTTCAAGTATATGCACCAACTTAGCAGACAGTAGAGAATCTAATTTGTAATCAGCACTGATGTGCCTGATTTGCAGTATGGCCTTGAGTTACCCTTACATAGGCTTTTAGCAGGCTTACTTCAACTTGGCTTACTACCTAATGCCTGTCTGATATGTTACTTTGGGTAATCACTGTAAGACTGTGTGAATCTGTAATTTCTGAACTATTTTTTATAGCAGCCATTGTTAGTGAGATTCTGTGAAACAAATAATCAATAGTACTCTTTAGTTCATATTTGCTTATCTAATTTCTGATAAGTACTTGGGACCTTGCAACTAATAAATCATTGATGGCAAAAGAATAAGAGTATCTGCCCAGTATCTTTCATCTTTCAGAAAGGATCTGTCATCTAATTGGCACCTTTAGTCAGAAGTTTCTGAAACTGTATTGCTCTTAATAAATGCTAACTAAGCATTAACCTGTCATTGATCTGTGCATGTTAAGGAAAAGAAAGCCAGCACACACACAAAAAAGGAGCACTTCAGATTTGCATTTTGCTGTAAAATGCTCTGATTTTTGCAGAATAAAGCAGTAATGCTCAGTGATAGGCAAAATAATCCTTGTATATCACCACTGGCAATTAAAGTGGCATAACTGAAAGACTGCTTTCAGGATAGGATGGCTGCTAGTTTGGTCCTCAGATGCAGTCAAAGTACTAGAGTGTTAAGGGATATGTGGTTTTATTAATTGCTGTACTCACAAAATTACTGTGTATTTCTCTTGATATTCTAGGGGGATTCTGAATGTCTTAGACACCAGCTGCTCTTTCTTCCTTACCTCTGCTTTGTCTTACCAGGGCTTTCTGCTACACAAACACTTGATTCAGCATTCAGCACAAGCAAGGATAAAAAGTCTCTTGGAAATGTTAACTAGGTTGCAGGTAGAGAAGTGTTTTTTTTTTCTAGAGAGCATTAGCCACCACTGAGACAGGAATTCTGAACAAGTAATGAAAGGGCTGGCTGGCCAGCTGCCCTGCTGCCTCTCTAGATGAAAGCATGGGAAACTTCCAGTGGCAGTTGCAGATTTTACCTTACATTCTGTTAACGATTATGCTTACAAAACAAAATTGAGGTCTCAGCCTAAACTAGCCAAATGATGCTAGAATAGCTGAGGTGAAACACAATGTACTGGCAAACTGTACAGCAAAATTGGCTTTATTGCTATCTCTTATACTGATTACTTAGAGGAATAATTTGTTCCATTTTACCTCTGTCCACAATAAAGTTTTTGCAAACATGACTGATAAATACTGCAAAATCATAATCTCAGAGAGTGTAATTTTAAAGGGTCAAAAGGAGCGGAGCGGGGGCAGATCAGCATCCAGGAGCCTCACTTCAGAGCAATAAGAACCACCGAGGAGGGAGCCTCAAGTCCTCACCAGGGCTCGCCCCGGAGCCGGCAGCTCAGCTCACTCGAGCAGCTGACTCACCAGGGGCAGAGCCAGGAGGAGCGGCGCCACCTTTGAGTGGTTAAAAACCTGCCCAGGGAGCGCGGCGACCAGAGCAGGTCGAGGCAGTTTGTGCGGGCAGGTGAGCAGGATGGGGAGCACTCGCTGTGTGATCAGAGGCCGGTCTGGCATCTCTGCCCCGGCAGCGGCCAGCATAGGCACCCACACAGAGCCGGTAAGAGGGGAGGCTGCGGTGCAGAGCTTGGAGTGTAGAGAGTGCCTGTGCTGGTCTGGTGAGGAGAGGGTGTGCAAGGGGCAGGGATGCACTCGGTGCTCCCTTGTGCAGGTCCTCCTGCAGCAGGTGGCTGAGCTGCAGGATGCTATCAATAGGCTGCAAGATGTCATGGAAGCTGAGAGGAAGCAGGACTGCTTGCTCCAGGACCAAACAGAGCAGCGGCCTCAAGCTTCCCCTCTAACTCATGGAGGAAAGAAGGAGGCTGTTGATCAGGGAAGCTGGGAATTAGTAACAAAAAAAAAAAAAAACAACAAAAGGGGGAAGAGAGCAATTGAAAGCAAGGGGCTTCCTCCTAAATCTGCTGTACCCACCAGAACCACTTTACTGTCCTGCAGGGGGCTGATGAGGAAATGCACTTGCACCAGAAACAGCCAGTAGTGCACTGGTACAGAAGATCTCTCTACTGGTGTCGCCAGGAAGAAGTGGTGGGTTGTAGTAGTAGGGGACTCTGCCTTGAAAGGGACAGAAGTGCTCATCTGTCGGCCTGACCCGGTCACAAGGGAGGTGTGTTGCCTACCTGGGGCACGGATCAGGGATGTTGCAGAGAGGCTGCCTGTTCTAGTAAGTCCCAAGGACTATTACCCGCTTCTAGTGATACATGTGGGTGCTAGGGATATAGATAGTAGTAGCCTGAGGAGTATAAAGAAGGACTACAGAGCTCTGGGAGAGGTGGTCAGGGGTTCTGGAGCTCAGATAGTCTTTTCGACAATTCTCCAGGACACAGGGGAGGACCTTACAAAGGCAAGGAGGATTGGACAGGCTAATAAATGGTTAAAAGGCTGGTGTCATAGTCAAGGGTTTGGGTGTCTTGGACATGGGGCCCACATTTGTAGGCCAGGCCTACTGGGGTCTGGTGGAGCTGCTCTGATAAAGAAAGGGAAGAGTGGTTTTGGTAGGAGGCTTGCCAGACTGGTCAAGGATGCTTTAAACTAGTTGTGTTGGGGGAGGGGGCATCATTCCATCCCAACACACCCAGTCAGTTGCCAGCACCTATAATAAATACTCGGAGAAATGTAGTGATATTCCAGCCATGCCAGCCACTGAGCTGGCTTCATTTGGAGCTCAGCTCAGATGCCTCTATACAAATGCCCGTAGCATGGGGAATAAACAAGAGGAATTAGAGATGTGGGCACATCTACGGGGCTATGATATAAGAGGCATCACCGAAACATGGTGGGATGGCTCCTTTGACTGGAGTGTTGGAATGGAAGGTTACAGGCTTTTTAGAAAAGACAGGCCCAGTAGGAGGGGAGGGGGAGTTGCCCTTTATGTTAGGGATAGGCTGGAGAGTATGGAACTCTGTCTGGGGACAGGCGATCAGTTAACAGAAAGTTTGTGGGTCAGGGTTAAGGGGAAATCGATGATGGGAGGCATTACTGGAATGGGTTGCCCAGGGAGGTTGTGAATGCTTGATCCCTGCTGGTGTTCAAGGCCAGGCTGGATGAAGCCTTGGGTGATATGGTTTAGTGTGAGGTGTCCCTGTCCATGGCAGGGGGGTTGGAGCTGGATGATCTTAAGGTCCTTTCTAACCCTAACTATTCTATGATTTTATGATTTATGACAATATGACACTCACATATGTCACATTAACCTCTGCATCCTGTGAACTTGTGCAGGAAATGTTAGCATCACCACTCATAGAGTCTAGTAAGCAGTAAACCCCTAGAAGCCAAGCATGTGGTTTAAATCTCCCAGATAAGTTATATATGAGGCCAGATTTTTTGAAATTACTGGGTTTTTTTGATGCCCTTAGATATTAGTGAAATAAAGCCATAAGAAGGTGGTTTGGGTCTCTTATAGAAGCACAGAATGGTATAATTTATTTTATCACTTACTCAAGCTTAAATTAGATGCAAAATGAGAGATTAAAGGAAGTGTGAATTTAAATCCTTTTTCCAGTCTTTCTGTTTTGCTCCTATGGTCCTTCAGCTTTTATGTGCATTATAAAGTGAGTCCTCTGTACAGAAAGTACTTAGCTCATGGACAAAACATCAGGTTAACTCATGGCAAATTGAACTGTCCTAGCTGCAAGCATATGATTCAGTTACTAAAAGTGAATTAGCTTGGCCCCAGCCGTAGGAAAAGTAGCCCTGGATCTAAATGCTCAGTGCTCTCTAATGCCTGCTTCTGTACATAGCCTCTTTCTTCAGCTTTCCAATACACTCTCTGATCTCTTGTTTGTAGCTACTGCCATACAGTTAGTCTCCAGCAAACATTTCAAGCCCTAGCTGTCCTTTTTTGTGTGTGTAGCATTAATGATGCCTGGAGAAACCAGTCTGAACAGGGTGGTGATGGTGGTGGTGATGGTGGGTCAAACTCTGGCTCTGCTCTCCCTGCTGGTGTGCTGCTTGGCACCTGAGCCTCCTCATATGCAATATACTTATGATGAGTGGAGAGCAGGGTATATGCCCTGAGCAAGGTGGAAGCAGGAAGAGAATTGTGGTGTTCCCAGGGCTTCTCAGGAAGTGGGATGTGAGCACTGACCTGTCATTAAGATCTCAGGACTGTGTCTAGGGCATTAAATCTTGTTTGAGTATATCACTATTATGCCTTTTCTCTCATGGTTTCTTTGGCTTCCTCTATCTCCTGTTTGTTTTCAGATAAAGAACTGAAATACCATGGAGACAAACTCCTTATAAACACCAAGCAGACAGGCAGGTCAGCCAGTTTTCAGCACATTATTTTACATGACTTACTGAATAGGAGCATAGTGAAAGCTGGCAAAACATCCAGTTATACTGAAGCCAATCAATTGTCTCATGCAGGGAATAAAGATAATTCTGTTCATAAGAAAAGGAGCAGCAGCTCTCTGAGAAGCCAAAAGTGACATGCTGTGTGATGTATCTCTGTTACAATCTCAAAATCAGAGGGATCATTTAGTTATGTTCTGTCTTTATTTGTGATGTTCTGAACAACAGCAACTTTAATCTGCCTTCCCATACCATATTTATCCCTCTAAGTCAGAGATTACTAATTCATCATTAATTACATCCAAGTTAATAGGACTACTTATAAAGCAATACTCACTGTGTGGGTGTCACATTCCTATTTTTAGCCTGATGTATAAAATAAAAAAAAAATAAATAAATGAAAAACATATAATTCTCATGACAACCTGTTGGTGACAGCAAAGTTACAGATAAGCATACTGTACACTCAAAACCAAGCACAGCCCTACATATTCTTGGAGTAATGGTCTCAACAGATTTTCATTAAATTGCTTAATTATGTTTATATAAAAAGCACCTGATTTCTTCTAATTTTAAAGTGACTGTCTGACCTAACAATGCCTTGCTTAAGTAAAATAGTGACTGTGAAAAAAATTGCAGATGCCAGGCAGGGAAGACAATGACATCTTTCTGTTTCTTTTAGGCATGAACTAGAATTCTCATTCAGAGAGCAAATTTAACTTCATCTGTCAAAAGGAGTCATTGTGGTGCCCATCTTTGTGGGCAAATGAGATCAGTCTGATCAGGTGTGGCCATGAAACAGCACTTAATATTATTGATGAGATCTAGCCCACCCGTTTCTTAAAGCCCAGCTGGGGTATAGAGGCTGTTTGCTCTTATTGTCCTCTAAGCTTGAGGAGACACAACACCCTCTTGAAAGATCTGAGTGGATATCTAGAATGGGAGGTTTCAGGAATAGTTATTTGCTTATCTGGGTAATATCCTGTAGAAAATTGTCCAAATGTAGATGCAGTTAATTGATAAAATAAGTTAGTAGGGTTAGTTGTGTGTGTATTTCTACTGAAAGATAAAAGAGTCCAAGGTCTCTGTTTAATACTATTCCAGGGGAGAAACTGTGCCTTCTGCACTATTGAGTTCATGGTGTTCAGAGAACCAAAATTGTTCACTCAGGTGTTTATTGAGGTCTGAGATGATAGCAAGAGTCAAATACTGAACAAATATGGTTGCTTTGGGAAGCCTGACTTGATGTTTCAGTATTAAACTCTTTATAATATTATTAATCAGGCTCCTTTCCCTCTCTTCCCTCTACCCCCAGCAGAAATAAGCTGTTTTGTTCAGACCCACTGAATCTAAGCAGGACTCTAGGAGTGATATCTAGCTAAACACAGTCACAAAAAGGTTTATACAAGCTACTATGAATAGAAAACAGCAAATGCCATAAAGCTGTAGCTGTATCATGCTACTTGGCTATAGCTTGGATTATTTTACCTTTCTGCAGAAAAAAAGATTGTAGCGGATGCATTTGTAGTTAAACATCATGATGAAAGATGCAAAAAAACAAGTAATGAAACAGATTTGTTTTGGGATTTGTTTGGTTCTTTTGGTTTGTCATTTATCCTGTGCACAGAAATACAAGTGTAAATGGCAAAAATCAACTGATTTCTCCTTTAATTTTATCTGATCAGCTGTAACTCTAGACTATCTTAGAGAATTCCTGGGGATGAATCATTTAGTCTGCTTAAGAAAATGCAAAATGGTTAATACCAATTTTCTGTTGAGAAAACCATGTTTAGTTAAACTGCAAGTTTCACCTAATGAAATAATTTGCCAAAATCTGGGCTGTTGTCCACGAAACAGGGAAAGGCTGAAAAACAAAACTTGTTGATTGCTAGCAAAGACCTATTTTTGCTGTCAGTTGGGTCATTTTATTTCAAGCTGGACAGAACTTGAAATGTTCTGTTTCATTTCAAGAAATTAAATGAAACCACTGTTGATGTGGCTTTGTAAGCCTTTTTCAGAATATCTGTGACATTTCAGGAAAATCAGGGTTCATATATTCAGATTTAAAAAAAAAATAAAACTTTATCATTTTTCATCTTTGTGACAGTTTGAGCAGATTTTGTTGTGTGTTTCTCATTCCTGCTGAAATAGTATTTGCTGCCATTTTCTCACTGTGCTAGCCTGCTGTAGCAAGGCTTGAATTAATTTATTGAAATTAATTCAAGAAATCAGGATATATTTGAATCACCTCATAGCCATATTTTCACTAACTGTCTCAGAGGGGAAAAAAAGGGCAAAAGGCTTCCATTTTCCTCTAAGGGTGGGAATTTTGGAAACATTTAACTGATGTACCAACATGCCTTCAGTGCCTTTATGTTATTCAAAGGGTAAGCTATATTTTGTTGCAAAAAAAAGCCTGTGTCTCAGCTTTATTCGTAGCGTTGTCAAGAGAGCAGATTGGAAAAGCTACAGTGATTATTTTTGTGTTTGCTTTTGCCAGAAAAATTTTCAGATTGTTTCAAGAGATACTGCAGATGAGGCTTTGCCAGTAAGGTAAGTGATACCCTCCACACCTGTGGGATAAGTGGGATCTGGCTGTCCCTAACTTGGCTTTGTATTGGTGAAGCTTGCAATATTTTTTCTGCTAGCACCTACCTGCATGGAGGCTGTGCCTTAACACAAGAAACACTTTTTTCCAAAATAATTTGTAGGTTCAAGGTACAGTACACCTTTATAAAGTTCTTCTGTGAACATTGCATGTAAGCAGAATGTCTTTGATAATCACCTAAGGTTGCAAGCCAAACCTTACCTAGTTCTGCTAAATAGCTCAGGTTAGGTAATAACATAGTAATGCTGGTAACTTTTCATTGAGTCTGCCTTGACATTTTCTGTTCTTTGTTTTGTATTCCTGAGTGATGGAAATACATTCCTTCTTTTCTCTGGGTTTGCAATTAGGAACAGGGCTGCCTGAAGAACTGCTGCTGCACAGCTCTGTGTTGTACAGTCTAGCAATTTTAGTCCTCTTTGGGAATTCAAGGGGAAACCTGAGGTACCAGATTTGTCAAGCACTTTTCATGCAATACGTTTTTTCTCAGCTTCTCAGCTGCCGAAGATGACTTATTTGATTAAGAATCTTTTTAAAGGGTGCAGTCTTTATCTGTTTCATAATTCTTACATGTCCAATTGGTGTCTTCCTCCTATCCCCCTTCCTTCTCCAGCAGATGAACTGTTTTGCTAAAAGGTCAATTTAGTTGTTATTCTATGATTCTATAAAGGTATTTTTGTAGGCATGATGGGGTAAAGCAGCATGTAAAGATGTAGATGCTCATATGTAATGGGGATCTGTTTAAAGGAGGATTGACTGCTGAAGCAGGTTGCTGAAGCAGATAGCTGTTAGTTCACAAAAGCATACACACATAAAGAGAAAATACATGGATACATATGTATAGCTTTGTCAGAGTGAAACTGACCAATGAAGACACTATAGATGTTAAACAGACATCAACTTGGAGGGCTCACTGGAATAGTCTTGTAACTACTTTCTGGATTTTATCTAAAGTATGCAGATGACCAGCAGCATGACTATGTGTGCACATCCTCATAATAGTTAGGCATATGGTGAAAATATGACTTAACCAAGAATTATTCCAGTTAGACTTCCTTCAGTACTCTAGAAGGAAATTAATAGTGGCAAAAGCTGGTAATTATAGTCTGTGCTGCTTCAGTTTCAATAGGTCTGGCTTCCACTGCTTCAGACTGCATCCAAAAGTGTCCTGTAACCTTTCTGCTCATGGAGACAGTATCATCAGACTGTGTGCAACTTGTCATTTAGAAAAGACCATTCTGCATAGCATTTTGTAATAGCCCGGAGTGGTGCATTTTGTTATTTAATAATTGTTTGCTGTGTTGGCTAGACAGTGAGAATTTCATGATGGATATCTGGGTATTGTATGAAATACAGCCAGTGGAAAAGCACATTAATATATGTGTCTCTGGCTTCATATAATTTCCATTCCCTTGTCATCAAAGTATTTTGTCCGTCTCTCACAGAGGTCTGCAATAAGTCAGGTAATCTTGGTGAGCTTAAATCATTTCTTTTGCTGCCTACAGAGACTTCAAACATCCCAAGATTCCTCCAGAAGAGCAGTTTCATATGGATGATTGTTAGCCTCAGGCTGAGTAACAGGGTGAAGGGCAAAAGATTGTGTTTGCTTGTTTTAGTGCCAACAATGCAGTTTTACCCTTATCTTCTTCACAAGACACAGGTTGGGCAAGCCTGTTCGATATTGACATGTACTGTGTACCTGTGGGTTAATGGAAGGAAGAGGGTGTGTTATGTTGGCAGGAGTAGCTCCTAGGGCAAACCTCTGTGAGAATAATGCATTACTAATTTCAGTACATGTTATGTATGTCTCTGTGCATCTAATGTCTATTTTGTATATTTCTGATTTTATTTCTTGCCTTTATCACTGTGATATCTTAGTACTGAAAGATTTTTGGCTTTGTAAGCTTTAGATACTGATTTTTCCTGTAACTGTCTTCTCTGATTCAAGGAACAAGAAAAATACATAATTTTAAACAGGGCAACTCATGTCACAGACAGATTCAATATTAATGTAAAAGATACAGCAAATATCACTTTTTAATACCCTTATCAGTGCTTTTAATGTGCTTCTTTGTTCTTCAAGCTCAACCTGTGGGAATTTTTTAAAACTTTTTTTTTAAAAAAAGAGGATGTCTTCGTCAGTGATATGGACAATGGGGTTGAGTGTGCCCTCAGAAAGTTTGCTGATGACACCAAGCTGTGTGGTTCAGTTGATAAAATGGAGGGAAGGAATGGCATGCCATCCAGAGGGACCTTGACATGCTTGTAAGATGGGCTAATGCCAACCTTCTGAAGTTTAACCATGCCAAGTGCAAGATTCTACATGTGGGTGAGAGCAATCCCAGGCATTGCTACAGGTTGGGCAGAAAAGAGATTCAGAGCAGCCCTGCAGAGAAGGACTTGGAGGTGTTGGTCGATGAGAAAATGAACATGAGCCAGCAAGTGTGTGCTTGCAGACCAGAAAGCCAACCGTATCCTGGGCTACATCAAGAGGAGAGTGACCAGCAGGTTGAAGGAGATGATCCTGCCCCTCTGCTTTGCTCTTGTGAGTGGAGTATTTTGTGCAGTTCTGGTGCAGTTCTGGTGTCCTCAACATTAAAAGGACAAGGAATTGTTGGAACAAGTCCAGAGGAGGCCACAAGGATGATCAGAGGACTGGAGCACCTCCTATATGAAGACAGGCTGAGAAGTTGGGGCTGTTCAGCTTGGAGAAGAGAAGGCTGCATGGAGACGTCATAACAGTCTTCCAGTATCTGAAGGGGACCTACAAGGATGCTGGAGTGGGACTCTTCACTAGGGACTGTAATTATAGGACAAGGGGTAATGGGTTGAAACTTAAACAGCAGAGGTTTAGATTGGATATAAGGAAGAAATTCTTTACTGTAAGGGTGGTGAGGCAGTGGAAAGGGTTGCCCAAGGAAGTTGTGAACGCTCCATCCCTGTTGGTGTTCAAGGCCAGGTTGGACGGAACCTTGGGTGACGTGGTTTAGTGTGACATGTCCCTGCCCATGGCAGGGGGGTTGGAACTTGATGATCTTAAGGTCCTTTCCAACCCTAACTGTTCTATGACTCTAAATGGCATTTCATGCTGATTTTGAACACCTTAATAGGTGTTTGCTATCAACAGCAGTGTCCTAGAGGCATCAATTAAAACCACACTGCCTACACTATTTCTTTAACCAGAAATGTGCTCACACCTTAATGTGGACATGATACTAATTAAGATAAGTCCTTGGATATCATATATGAGTCCAGATTTCTGTAAATAGAAATAACAGCAGTGCTGGCAGTGAGCTGAGCATGATGTCTTTTCTTTGTTGCCTGCGTTAAGCTGTGCTGTGTCCTCAAAGAGAGATAGTGGAAAACTTTGTTTCAGTCTGTTCCTTGACAAAACAAATTTGAGTGCTACCCAAAGATCTGGAATGTTTAAAAAGTATTAGTCAAGTTTTCTAACAGTTGTTATTCAGCTAACCAAGCTCAAAACGGCAAATGGTTGTAAAGATGTCAGAGATACACAGAACACCCAGTGTTTGAGCCCTTCCCATTCTCATTAAAATAAGGTCTTAAGGCCCAGCTAGTGTACTCATGTGATAAAATACTCAAATTAAGAGCATTTAATAAAAAAACATCCTGAGGAGCTTTGTTAAGGATCTTTTCCGTGTATTTTTGTATTCATGCTAAAGACATTAGAAATAATTTAATCATTGCCTGATTATAAAAATGTTAGAAATAATGGGATCATTGCCTTATCACATGTGGGGTAATTCAGAGGCTCATTATTTATTTGTCAAACATTGAGCATCAAATCAATTGGGCTTGATACTTGAAAGCAGGAAATTTATGATGAAAATTGAAATGAAGATTAATAAGTAAGATTAAACCGAACAAGAGCAGAACAATTTTGCTTGCTAGTGTCATGCCTGCAAGCAGATGGATAAAGTCAGTCCTAATCTAATGTGCTTTGAAGTGGCAATATTTTGTGGAATGAGTAATTTAGGGTTTTGGACAGAGGCGTCTTTTCAATGTCTCCACTTCAGTTTTTGTGTGATCCATAGCTAGGGTTACTTTGAGGTTTTAAACAAAAAAAATAAACTTGGGGGGGGAATCTTGAATTTTGCAAAGTGTTTTCCTCTGAAGTATTTTGAAGTTCTTTGCTTTGTCTGTTCTGCAGATTGGACAGCTTACGAGCCTATTTCATAGTCAGTTTGCATCTGTGTAGAAGGCAGAGGAGGCTCTGCTTCACTTTTCCAGCTGCTGCTTTTTTCAGTACTTCTGCAGAATTCAATGTACTCTTACAGTGAGCGTTGCAGGCATGCACTGTGTCTCCATTGTGTAGTACGATAGGCTGAATCTCAAGAATGAGCTTTTACAGAGCCATCCAAGAGCCCTGCCACTGCAGAACAGCAGCAGAACAGATTTCTGACAGCAGAATCTTCACTGGTGTGCATAGGGACACATGGGTGAAATAAGTCCCCTGCATGTTTAATAATTTTATGTTTGCTGAATCAATCTTATTTAATACAAGCTGTCAGACAACATTACTATAATTCATTTACGTAACCTGAGGAATTTACTTCACATTAGTTTAACCTTGCAGAATGTGTAATGTGTATTTGTGCCATGGCCCTCCGTTTCCCGGAATCTGGCTGCTCACATGCTTCTCAATTTGTGATTGATTTGTCTGCCAGATGCTAATGTGAGAGGTGAACATAAACACTGTTGTTACAGAGATCTGATATTTGGAGCTCTCTTTATTGTTCTATTTATTCAATTAAATGAACTGCTCTTTCCCATATTTAATTCAATAAAAACATAGCTTAATTAGATTTTTTTTTCTCCTAAACCAATGCATACAATGTTGACATTGTTTTATACAGAAGTAAAAATCTATGCCTTTGAGGGGGAAACCTGTATTTTGTTCAGGCATTTTTGTGTGTATTAGGAGGTTGAGATTTTTCTAGTGTATTCTCTCTTGAGACACAGCAACCATTTGAAGGTGGTGTGTTCATAGGTATACACCATTTCTGATGAAGCAGTTAAATTGTTCATATCATAAGAAAGTAGCAAAGGAAGGGTGCCTGCAGCTGTTCTTTCCTGTCTCTGTGGGCCATAGTTATTATACAAGGGCTCAATCTGAAGGTTTGCTACCCTTTTTTTTAAAAAAAGCCCTAATTCTCTATCTTTTTTTTTTCTCCCAGTTGTCTGCAAAACCTCTCAGTACTGGGTTTTGTGCCAAATATAAGAGAAAACCCAGATCCTCCCACTTTTCAGTTTTTTTCTTTTTTTTTTTTAATTTTGGCATGTCATACAAGATTTATTGTATATACAGTTGAAATTGCTATTACATTTAAAACTAATATAAAATGCACTTTAATAATTCATTAATATATTTCATTAAGAACAAGCATGGAAAAACTGGACTTCAGCCATTCTGTCTCAGGTGTGGTCTTTTGAAATGTAGGATTTATCTCCTAAGACTGAAGTTAGAACTGGAGAAGCAAAAAAAGAGCTTGTTTTAAGGACAGAGGGCATTAAATGGCTCCTGCTGAAAATCTGTTACTTGTACTGCTTTTAGAGGTTGTGAGGTAAAAAGGGCCAGAAATGTGCTTGATGTGCATTTGTTATAAATGAGTGACTTAAAACAGGACATTGATTGAACATCTCCTTTCCAGAACAGAAAATCCTGCCACTTTGTTATGGGCTGTGGATAATGAATTTACATTTTGTAAGGTGCACACAGAAGGTCTACCTGATGAAACTAAGAGGTGATTTGAAGATCAGAAGGCTTCTCAGAAGGGAAGAATACCCTCTTGTAACAATAAAAATGAGAAATCACCTCTGCACTTATTCCAAACTTTTCAAAAACTTGGAGAGGATCCATTTTTGACAGCATCTCATCTCCTCTCACCTCTGTGCAGACACTATGCTTTCTCTTCTCTGGCTTCTCTCCCTGTGGTGCTCGGATGGGGACAGGTGGGTTGTCTCTGAGGCAGGAAAACAAATTTTCCTGACCTGGAAAAAGCAAGAAAGCTGTTAAGCCTTTAACCCAAACGGTATCACTGTGTTCAAGTAAACATTGTCTGCAACTACCTGAAGGAAACCTTTTAATTTTTGTCCCTTAGCTGTATCAGGGGGAGGCTACCTCCTGTTTCAGTTATGGCCTGAGCAGAGTGGTTCATCCAGATGAAGTTTGCCTCTGATGCAGAATTAAATTCAAGACAATCTCTTAATGACTTAGTGTAGAACCAACTTGATTTTTCAGTGTTCTACAGTCTGATTGTTCCCTTGGCACAGGAGAAGAGGACATGAAGCTTGGTTTAGCCTTGTCTCCTGACCCATAATGTCTTTCCATGCCATTTATTTCTTCCTTTCCACTTGTGGCAAGTTCAAGAATAAGCCCAGGCATTCAGAGCAGGCTGAAGGTTTTGCCTTAAAAACGCCTGATCTGTTTTATGGAGGAAAAAGAAGATTGAGAGGCAGTGTCTTCCTCAAACTGCCTTGTGGCAAGTTTTCTTCCTGCCCACCTCTGCCTCTATTGTAGCCCCCCCTTGAAATGCTGTGCAAGAAGACTAAGTAGGAAGGTAGAAAAATAATTGCAGAATATATGTAGGCTTCTTTTTCTGGTTGAAAAGAAAAATCTTTGCTTTCTAATTTTGGAACAGCACCTGAATTATGGGGGAGGTGATTTTTTTATTTTTCTTTTTTTTTTTAAGAAAAAAATATCAAATTGAGTGCCAGGCACTGCAGTTTCCCATCAACTAAGCTAGGGCCAATGCTATTGCACCAGTGCATCATTTGCTGATATGTCCCAGTTCTTAGGTTTCATTCAGAACTAAGGCACACATATCATCAGGGCTGATTAATGAAGAAAATCTAATAAATACAGGCTGAAATAGAAGTTGCTAATGTTAAGATAATGCAGTATCTTTGTGCAAAGAGTTAAACTGTAAAATATAAGGCAAGGACATACTCCACTGAAGATGAAGGAGGTCAGCTAAGGTGACATTTGGATAAGGACTGGCATGGAGAAATTCTCAAGCTATCGAGATATGCCTGGGTGAGACAGGCTGAGGGAAGTAAGTTTCATCTCTTGCTTGAATCCTCTTATCTTCCAACTGCATGCCCTTCCCTGTCCAGCTTGACTACTGAGATACTGTGAAACCCTGCTTGAAACCTACAGCTTAAATCAGTTGTTTCTTTTTTTCCTTTCTTCTTTGGGGAATGATAGTAGTAGTTGAAGGAAGTAGGAAATCAAATCCAGGCACAGGAGAGATGAGCTGTTAAAATCTGATCATAATAGCTGGCACAGAGGAGAGTGAAGATAAAATCTTCCTAAGAATAATGGTAATACATATAAGAAAGTCATAAACTGATAAGAGTCTGTACAACTTTTGTAGGGTTGTCTGTATATGTACTGCTAAGGGCTGGCTCCTGTTCACATTTGCTTCAGGGATAGTCTGGAGGGGAATTTGCCTCCTAAATGCAAAAGAGGCACAGACTGTCTCTACTCCTCATCCTTAAGAGTTCCCAATTTTAATTGCTGTCAACACATCCTACTTGTGTTCTTTGCAGGGTTGATGCTGGAATGATAGTGTCTTATTTAGTGTGTCCTCAGAGCACCAGCTATAGTAGGATCAACAGTTTCTGACTGAAGATTTAATTACAGAAAATTAAAGGGAACATTAATAACTGCATCTTGGAGGTGATCTTCAAACTCTGAAGATCAGCTCACATATTTAAAACTTATTACTGTGAAGCCTGAGGTAAATTACTGCCAGATAATAGCCAAGTAGTGTCCAGAAGTCAGTTCTCATGTATCTCTTTTCTGTTCCATTTATATCTTTTCCAAATAAACACACATACAACACACACACACACATATCCTGCTCCCTCATACTACTTGTTGCATCTGTTCTTCAATTCTGCCTTAATTTAGATCTCAAAATTTGCTGTTGCATGTGGAAGTTAGGACCTGATCAGGATTTACAAGAGAAAGTTCACAGAGGGAGGGCCCTGTTTAGTGAATAAGTAGTTCCATTGTCCCATTGTCCCTAGTTTCATTCTGAATTAGGAGGAGCAGTTGCTGTCTCTAGGAGCATGTAATTTTCTAACATTTATAAAACTGGTTATTTTTTAATGTCTTTACCATATCAAAGGAAAAGGAGTTGGGGCAGTGTAGCTGGAAGAGGATTCTTGTACTGATGCTGGAAGTCTGAGGTGACTCCTGGACTTGCTGCCCATGAAGTGAAAGGGATCAGCCTCCCATTAACCAAGTTACGTTCTTAACCATTAATGGTATGAGTCTCACACTCTCTTTCCCTTCAAAGATTATTGAGGACACTTGAGTGTTGTGTGGCACTTACTGTCAGATAAAATATTCCTTTCCAAAATTATGTCATAGCTTGTGTGTGCTATTAGGACATTATTTGTTTTTATGAGGAATGGATTATTCTTTTTATTACTTTGAAGATGTAAAGGCTGACATTCATTCATATGAATGAATGGGTTGGAGCAATCCCAGACACAGCTACAGGTTGGGCAAAAAAGAAATTCAGAGCAGCCCTGCAGAGAAGGACTTGGGGGTGTTGGTTGATCAGAAAATGAACATGAGCCAGCAGTGTGCGCTTACAGTCCAGAAAGCCAACCATATTCTGGCCTGCACCAAAAGAAGCATGACCAGCAGGTCAAAGGAGGTGATCCTGCCCCTCTACTCTGCTTTTGTCAGACCTCACTTGGAGTATTGTGTGCAGTTGTGGTGTCCTCAACATAAAAAGGACATGGAACTGTTAGAACAAGTCCAGAGGACATCAGGAAGAACTTCTTTACTGTAAGAGTGACAGAGCACTGGAACAGGTTGCCCAGGGGGTTTGTGGAGTCTCCTACATTGGAGATATTCAAGGTCCGCCTGGACAAGTTCCTGTGTGATGTACTCTAGGTTTCCCTGCTCTTGCAGGGGGGTTGGACTAGATGATCTTTCGAGGTCCCTTCCAACCCTTGGGATTCTGGGATTCTGTGAGGAGCACCATGAAGATGATCAGGGGACTGATGTATGAAGACAGACTGAGAAAGTTGGGGCTGTTCAGCTTGAAGAAGAGAAGGCTGCGTGGAGACTGGATTCTTCCAGTAACTGAAGGGGGCCTATAGGGATGCTGGTGAGGGACTATTCATTAGGGACTGTAGCAACAGGACAAGGGGTAACGGGTTAAAACTTAAAAAGGTGAGGTTTAGATTCAATATAAGGAAGAAATTCTTTCCTGTTAGGGTGGTGAGGCACTGGAATTGGTTGCCCAGGGATGTTGTGAATGCTCCATCCCTGGCAGTGTTCAAGGCCAGGTTGGACGAAGCCTTGGGTGACATGGTTTAGTGTGAGGTGTCCCTGCCTGTGGCAGGGGGGGCTGGAACTAGATGATCTTAAGGTCCTTTCCAACCCTAACTATTCTATGATTCTATATTGGCTTCTTAGAAAATAAATCTTGAACTTCCTATTATGCATAAATGAAATACTTTAATGAGACTTTATTTTCAAAACATGATGAAGTATGAGGCCATCATTTTCCTTCTGATTGCTTCTTCAGCAATTTTTTCTTTCAGTTATTAAACAAAAGTAGGAGAACAAAAGCTCCATTTTTTTTTTTGTTAATTTATACTTTGGGGGTGAGTATAGAGAATCAGGAAGTCATCCATGTCTTGCTACAAAAGTTTTCCCATGCTTCCTTTTCCTGAGGTTGTCGAAGCAGATCTTGTCTGGGTAAAACTTATATTTAATAAGCTTGAATCTTCACTATAATCTCATCACTTTCTAATTATTTTTCACTTAGATATTTTCCACAAATATTGGCATAACCTTTCAGAGGGTTTTTTTCCCAGTATACTTGTTTGAGGTTTTTAGTTTTGTTGCTGCCTCTTTGATTTTTACCTTGGAAATAGAATATGCCTTTGCTAAGTTTCCAGATGTGTTAGGGTTACAATAAAAGCATTTCAAGGGAATATGTTCTGCTTAAGGAAAGAGATTAAACTTTCATGAGGGACTGGTTGTGGCAGCAGGAGAGCCATTTAAATTTTTTGTTACTCCATTTTCTTATTACCTTCAATTGATGACAGTTTGTTTGCTTCATCTTTCAGATTACCTTGAATTCTTTTTTCCTGTTTAGCAGCTGAACATGTTTCTTTGTAAATAGAACATTCTTGCACTCATGTCAATGACTCTTGAATTTTCAGAGTGTCTATTAGAAGTTGCTTTCAGCTGAAGAGGTCACAACAGTATCACAGATGCACAGATTGCTACTCAATTAATACAATTATCAACAGGGAGAAATTATTAGTCGAGTGTTTGCATTTGAATATAACATTCTATTTTAATGCAGCTTGAGAAGCATAATTTAAGGAGGAAAGTTTCACTTGAAAATGTTCCCAAAAAATTATTTTTGCAAATCATAGCAGCAAAAAACATTTAACAATTTTTCTGTCATTCATGAAGTGTAATGGTGTTTCTGCATTTCTCTAAATACAGCAACTGGACTCAAGTCTATAATTTCTTTTTAATTTTATAAAAGCCAGTGTTTTATTACTTAGTGTTCTTAAGACTTTTACAAGGAAGATTTTTATTATGTTACATATATAAGTAACTATGTTTGACAATTTGGAGGCAAACTTGAATTGGCAGCCACATTTCCATCCTCACCAATAAAAACATTCAGCTTATTAAAAACTGTTTGTTCTGTAATTTGTTTTTTGTAAGCTTTCAGCTCTGCCACAGAAGCCTTCTGTCTCCTTTGCAGCTAATTTTCTGCAGAAGTTTTGGGATTAAAACTCTTCTAGTAGTTAGTTTGTCCTAAAAGAAAGGTCCAAGTTCTGATAGTTCCAAGAAAAGTCTAGAATTACACTAGGATTTCCAAAGAACTGTAAAACACGTTAAAAACTTGATGTAGGAAAGCACAGCATGGTGCTGATGCAAAACCATTCTGAAGTCAATGAGAGCTTGTGCTCCCTGCAGCTGCACTGATGGAAAACTGCTCTGTACCCTGCTCTTGGGTAGATGGGGATCTCAGAAGCCAGCCTGGCAGTGTTGTGGGTGAGTGGCTCAGTACATACAGCTTGCCCATGTGTTTCAGTTCTTTACCTGTGTCATGAGGTAGAATGCAAAACTATTAAACAAGTGTGAAAAAATAATCTTCTCAACCACAGAAAAGAGCTACCAATGTGCTACATGTGGTGAATTAGCCTCTCTGATTAATATTAATTTTTATAAGTGACCCTTTTCTTTGAAAAATTATTTAAATAAGACTACAATTCAGACCCCAGTTTAGTATGTGGCTATCAGTGAATATAATGTGAATCATATACAGAGAAGTTCTAATTCATACTCTTGTAATATATGTGTGCATGTATGTCTATATAAACATACATATGATACAGCCATAGAGACATCTATGCAAAGCTTGTGGGTATAAACCATGGTTGTGTAGTCTTTACGGGAAAAATTAAATAGTTAATTGTGAAGTATGAACTAGATGATCTTAAGGTCCTTTCCAACTCTAACTATTTTACGATTCTATGTGAAAATGGGAAATAAAAGGATGCTGGTGAGGGACCCTTCATTAGGGACTGTAGTGACAGGACAAGGGGTAACGGGTTAAAACTTAAAAAGGTGAGGTTTAGATTCAATATAAGGAAGAAATTCTTTCCTGTTAGGGTGGTGAGGCACTGGAATTGGTTGCCCAGGGATGTTGTGAATGCTCCATCCCTGGCAGTGTTCAAGGCCAGGTTGGACGAAACCTTGGGTGACGTGGTTTAGTGCGAGGTGTCCCTGCCCGTGACAGGGGGGTTGGAACTGGATGATCTTAAGTTCCTTTCCAACCCTAACTGTTCTATGATTCTATGATTCTAATATGAAGTTTGTGGATGATAACATTAATTCACATATTTCTGCAATGGCAGGAGGTGTCAGTTCAGTATCTTATCAAGATACCTATGTAAAGATAAAATATGTAATGATGCTGTAAATGTTACTGGGCAAGTTTTACTTGTGAGGATACTGATTTAGTTGTTCCCACTGGGGGAACAGTATGATTCAAGTGAAACACCTGTATTTGTGGCTATGAGTCTTTTATGTGTGAAGCAGCTGGGGATAAGGATAATGTGCAGACACAGATTGGTTATATCATAACTGGATGAATAACCCTTCCCCCAGGGTACAGTAATGCCTTGGTATACATAAGTCTCAAGTAATCAAAATCAAATTAATTTTGTCATTTAGAGAGCTCTGTGGAGAATATTTTGATTTGGCACACAGGGGACAAAATGAACATGGACCCCAAGGACAGTGAACCCTTCATGTCTCTCATTGTCTTCAACCAGACTCCTTAATTGTGATAAATAGCAAGAAACTCTAAGGGAGTGATTATAGCTTGTCTAACAGAAAGAAAATGTTCTGGTTTATTTGTACCCTTTTTGTCTCTTGATATATTCAGACAAAGTATGTTTGATTGTACTCTGAATGTTAAATGTAAGAGGTCTTTTTAAAGCTAAATCATGAATCATGTATTTGCCTCAGAAATATGCCATTCAGAGTTACTTATTATAAGTTATGATGGTTCTATTGGGAACAGATAAACAAAGATGAAATGCAACATTTGGGTACTAGAAATGTTTAAAATACAGAGTGTTGCAAATACGCAAATTATAGAGATTGGAACACTATTAGAATATGCGTTTGTGTAAGTTGGATACTTATATACAGATATATATACACAGACATAAAATATCTTTAATTTTATAAGTTAATTTTATGAGTTATTAGGAGCCCTATCCAGTTCTTTGGCTAAGGGGTCAAAAATGCAGTGAACTGTGCTTTATGTCTGCCTAGCTTGTGATCAGTAAAATAATAAAGAAGCTTGCTATGGAAGCTTGAATTGCTTTGCACTTGATGGAGGGTGACAATTTTACTTATCAGCTACGATGATCTGCTCCTCCAGTCAGAGTGTTTGGAGCAGGCAGAGTAGCAAAGGTAGCTGGCACCAGGTGGTTGCTTCCAAGCCTTCTTCCAACTCTTCTGTCCCACATCTTCACACTGCTTGGGGCATTCATGCTTCCATGCTCTCTCTCTCATGTACTGAAAGAAGGTGTTGCTTATGCATGTCACTGAAAATCACTCTCCTGGATCTATTTTTAGAAGAGGGAAAGAATGAATTTGTATAGAATATTATAAATGTCAGTGAGAAAATGCTCCACTCACTGTGCACTTCCTGCTGGTTGCCTTCTCTCAATATGCTATTAGATGGTCCTACTCCCAGTCAAGTTGAAAGGCAACAATCTCATGATTTCTAATTTACAAAATGTTAAAAACAAACTAATAAATTAAATTTATTGATGATCAGCTTTTCTTCCCTGTTACATTTTGGCTCAATTTCATACCAATTTTTGGCTTTAATATGAAATGTCAGCAACATCTCCAGCATCCACCTTGTTCCTGTTATCTACTAATCTTATTTTTATAAATATCATTCCTGGTGCTTTGTACATTTGTAGGCTTTGTACATTTAGCCAGCTATGAAAGTACTATGGATCTGCCTGGATGCTAACTACAGCACCATATAGTAATCCTGAAAAATTGCAACCTGACAATGATGCATGGATAGACTCCGCAACTCGTTAAAGTTGTAAAGTAGGTATGCTTTTATTCAGCGCTGAGGTGCATGGGGATAGCTCCTCGAAATTATGCACACCTCAGGGGTGTTTCCTTTTACATTTATTCTCTTAAGGTATACATAGACATGAGGTTGCTCAATACGCCTATACATATTTGTTATCTAACCCCACTTCATATTATAATGAGCCGGAAGGTCCTTTGCACCTGCACAGTGCCCCTTCTGGTCATGGGCAGGGGTCTCAGGATGAAGTAAATGAGTCTTCCTCTTGTGGGTAGGGGTCTTCAAGATGAAGTAAATGAGTCTTCCTCTTCTTAAACTTTTCACCTTTTAATCTTCACACATGATCTTAGGGTTTGGTTGTCGCCCAGTCTGCTTCTCCCCCGCTTATCAGTAGAACCAAACATCTGCTTTTGTCCCTTACCAGTAGAGCTAGGCATCTGCTTTTGTCCCTTATCAGTAAAGCTAAGCATCTGCTTTTGTCCCTTATCAGTAGAACTAAGCATCTGCTTCTTCCCCTCAGCAGTAATCAATGCCTTGGCATGTTAGGTACATAGGACAGACAATACTTTTGTTTAAGCAAAGGAATTCCTTTAACCCCCTTGTACAATTTTTCTATATTACCCTCCAGTACATTGGTTACCCCTGTATCAAGTGCACTGATACAGAAAATCTCTACTGGAAGAAAGTTTGGGCTGATCAGCCTGGAGAAGAGAAGGCTGCATGGAGACCTCATAGCAGCCTTCCAGTATCTGAAGGGGACCTACAGGGATGCTGGGGAGGGATTATTCATTAGGGACTGTAATTATAGGACAATGGGTAAGGGGTTGAAACTTAAACAAGGGAGGTTTAGATTGGATATAAGGAAGAAATTCTTTACTGTTAGGGTGGTGAGTCACTGGAATGGGTTGCCCAGGGAGGTTGTGAATGCTCCATCCCTGGCAGTGTTCAAGGCCAGGCTGGATGAAGCCTTGGGTGAAATGGTTTAGTGTGACGTGTCCCTGCCCATGGCAGGGGGGTTGGAACTCGATGATTTTAAGGTGCTTTCCAACTATAATTATTCTATGATTCTACTAGTAGTAAATTTACCTAGGAATTTTTTACATATACTGAAAAAGAAAAGGGGAGGGGAGGGGGGGAAGGGGGACAGCAGGGAAAGCACTGGTATTTCTGTGCAAAACTGGCAAGTATCTTTTAGGCCTAATTTCAATACAAAACCTAAAACTGAAGAGTCAGTAAGGATTTTACAGAGGTTATTAACTATATGGAAAACTGTCAATTTGTCAATTTGGTTACCTGTTAGTCAGAAGGGGAATTTTGAACTATGTTGCCCCTTACTACGTAGAAAAGTAAACCCATATAGATAACCGGTTCCAGAAGGCAAAACAACTCCTGCCAGCTGCAAAGATAGTGTTCCTCTCGCAGAGGAGTTGTGGTCCCCAACAACAGTTATTGGTGCAAGTTTTTTGTGAGGAAAGCCTGAGTTTGTCTGTCTGTGTCTAAGGCTTGGCTGAGTGCTGAAGAATAGCACAGCACATCCTTGCAGCTCTTATCTAGAGAGTGATGTGGTGCACTGGTAGAGGGCTTTGTCTTTATTCACACACAACACATTCAGTGTGTCTCGGCAAGGGAGGAAACAGCACTCCTGCCTGGCAGCCTGTCCTCTGCCACTGTCTGCAGAATAAACTGAACTCTAACTCATCATTTAAGAGAAAGAGGGAAAGGTAGAGAGAGGAGAGAGAAAGGGATTTGCTTATACATTTTGGCTTATTCATACATTAGCTCTCTCTGTAAAGGCACAAAGCAGAAGGAGCAGCATCAGTAGCCTTGCAAGCAGTGACTCTGGTTCCAATTAATATGGTCTGAACTACTTTGAGAAGCCAATTTATTGCTTACACATATAATACTTGAGCTTTGCTGAATACTGGATGTGCCAAGCACACCTTTCCTTCTGATTTATCCATAAAGACTTGCATCTTCCAGAGAAAAAACCTTATCAGGAGAGATTCAACCAAGGCAGGTAAGAGATTTCTACGTAAGTGTCACCTTCTACATTGTTAACATATGTTAATATAACAAATACTACTGCTGGCTGCAGTGCCTGGCTGTTGTTGAGCACTTAAAACTCCTGCATTTGTCCTTATCTCGTGTCGTGTTAGCTCTGAGGAAATTTAATCCCAAGAACATCTACAATATACTTTAAAGATGCAGTTTAAATTTTTCTTAAACATTAAATATTCTAGTGAATTGTACACCTTAAAAGTTGTTTTAAATGAAGTAGTATGTGTTTCGAGATAGATTTTTTTGCTAGTTCTGTATGATGTTTAATAATGAATTTGTATAATTAAAAAAATGAATGTATTTGCTGTTATGTTCTGATTCATAGGATTAGTACACCAGTTAGATTAACTTTTCTAACAGATATTCCCAGACAGCCAAAAATGATGTAACTGAATAGTTTTAAGAGTTTAGCCATGCTTATCCCACTCGCAGAAATATGGTTATTAGCTCTTGCACATTGTATAGATATAAGGGGTTTTTTTTATTTTGTCAAATGTGTTATTTTGCCAACATGCAATGCAGTAAAGGTAAGGAAAGCAATAGGATGATAATATTACAAATATAGTCTGTGCCCAATAATGTGAAGCAAAGTATGATTTGGTTATAATTCAATATTGTGTAAATAACAACACTGTTGATACTTAGCAGACCAAATAATAGGAGAGCACTTTTTTGGGGGCACAGAGAACCAGTGTTTGCAATCTTAACACTGTGTAGTTGTTGGAGACAGTAACTGAGAAAAATGTATTGGTAAGTTTTAACGTCTCTGAAGTTTATAAGATAGTATTTTTTTTTACGTACTAATTTTGTGTCTCATATATCATTTTTGGAGCTCTTCGTGCTTAATATAAAAAATAGTCCAAATGAATCACTGTTATAGGATGAGGGGGCAGAGATAAGAAAACTAGAAGAAGATGGGTAATAAAAACTGATTTATTTTAAATTTAAACATCTGAACATTAAATTTAAACATCACTTACTATAGTAAGTGTATAAATAAGACTTTTCTGAAATACTTGGTGCTGACCTGTGGCTTTCTTATTTTCCATTTCACCTGTGATACAAGGAGGCACAAAAGCACAAAATGTAATCAGTTCTAAGTAATGATAAGTTTGGCTTTGTAATGGAAAATAACCCTGGTGGTGAAGGTAGTTGACAGAGTTTCAGGTCCTCAGAACCGTAGTACAAAAGGTGTGAGAAAAGCAGAATGGAAGAGCAGGACCTAGGGGTGGGGGATATCTGGGACTAGCTGATGGCCAGGATGGGAGCACTTAAACTAACTGATAAGTAGGACAGGATGATTGCTATGTCTGTAATGTTAATTAAGCTGGGAAAAGTAAACGACCCTTAAAGACCCCCATCACATTTTTGTATGAATATGGGAAACTTTCTGGAAAATTATGTAATATTCCCGGTGACCATATAAGGATGGCCTGGAGAGCAATACAGGGACACACGGCAGGAAGAGCTATCCCCCGTGTCTCCCAGCGCCGCAATAAAGAATACTTGCTTGTCAACTTCAGACTCTGTTGGCGAGTTTGTTCCTGGAGTTTTCTCCGAATCACCTGTTAGCAGTCTTTTACTATGGAGTTGTTCCTATCAAATTTTTTCATACAACACATTTTCAGTGCTAACAGATTAAGGCCTTTTGATGATGATTCCTGTAGTTTTTAATTTAACATTGTCATACTACTCCTAATCAAAGTAGAACTCAGGCCAGCTCTCAAAGTGCACATGGTCTTGGGTTTTATCTAGTAGTGACTTACAGAAAGAATGTGAGGAATTAAAAATGAATGAATTTCACTGCTTGTCTGGACTTTTGTATATTTTTTTCACTTGGATTGTTTTAATTCTCAGAAGATGTGGATACTCCATGTAGAAAATAAGCTTTTGCATGAAATAGAGTTTCCAGATCTGTGAGAAGCCAAAGACATGGCTTTTCAAACTGTGGTGATGTTGTGCAGGGAGAAAACAGCTACTTTGAATTCCTGAGAGAAATGTTAATTTGAGTAACTCTGAATAAAAAAAAAATGTAGTGCAGTTTCCTAATAAGTTATTGCCTAAAATCTGCAGGCTCAGAAATGATATTTGTCCCAAAGTAAAAAAAATAGGGAATAGTCAAATAATAAAATGTTTGAAAGTGCTTGAGAGCTGCTTTTCACAATTGTAGATCTCTGGGCAGGAGACAGCTTTTCAAATTAGATCCCTCAAATAAAAAAAAAAATTGATGTAGCTCCTGTGACATTGAAGGAGAATCACCTATTGAGCTTTTGGGTTTTGCAGAACAAACGCGATGCTAATGCTGCCTGCATGGTTTCTACAGGGATGACAGTGGTGTCTGAATTGCTGTGCACTACAGGGCTGGTGAACTGTGTTCTAGGAAGGATGTTTGAGGAGTGTAAGGATTGAATGAGGAGCTCAGGATGGCAACCAATAAGTGTATTTACACAGAAAATCGTTAGATTCTGAGTCCTATTCTGAGCAACTTTGTTTCCTTAGGAAATTGATAGAAGAGAAGCTGGGAAAGGTTGAAGGCACCTTAGCACAGCTCTAACTATCTCAGGACTTTCATATGCTCCCTGAAGGTGGTTCTAGAACAAATATAGTGATACAGAAAAACTGTGCCATGTATCATTAGAATAAATGCTATCCAAGAAGAAACTCAAACCAGTCTGTTGGACATACCAGTTCAGAGAAGTCTGTGATCCTTGGTTAGTCCTGGAGCATGTCTCCTGAGCACACTGAAGGACAGACCTAGGCCAGCAGAACACATGGTGTTAATCACATTAGTAATGTCTGAGGAAAACATTTGTCTGCTATAAAGCATTTTTCTATCTTTAAATTGAAAGCACTAAACCAGTAAGAGCTTATGTCAAGTTAATATTTGGCCCAACTTATAGTGGGAACTGTTGCTTGTACCAAATGTGATCAAACTTCCAGTACTGTCACTCCCCTCTGTGGTTTCTTGGGAGTGAAACATGAATACAGCATGTGTCTTCTAGTAGCTCTCTGTGTCTAGAATAGGGAAATGAACAATTTAGAGCACTTCTGCCAGCCCTGTACCAGCCAAGAAGGTCTCTTTGCTTTCAACAGAGTGAGAATTTTTTGTTCTCCTTTGTCTTGTCCTGTCCTGTCACAGTAGGAATAATGCCCACTGTCTTAGCCTGTGGGGAAACACACATTCCTTAGCTCACCACCTTCTTCCATTTCCAGGAGTTATATTACAGCATTTGTCACTGTCATTTTTCAAAGTGTTGTGGTCCATTTTTAGAGAACTGACACTTATTAATTCCTGTCACTTTAAAGCTTGCAATGTGAATTGCTTGAGAATACATTTTTTCCCATAGAGCACAAGTTTGGAGGCTTTTTTAGCTGAATGCTTTTATACAGAAAATACATTTGTCTACTTGGTTACCCAAATGAGCACTAACGTATACATAAAGATGCAAGTTAAGATGCCTTTGATATTTCCAATCCAGGCTTTTTGGTGTGATAGTGAATATGTTTCCCGATCTCCTGCTCCTGTTATACACAAACCACTCCAAAAGGTCACCCTTCTCTGTTACACTATCTATGACATTGCAGGCACTTTAGTATTGCATGGTGTTAGAAGAGTTGTAGCTCATTCTTTGGGTGTATAGTCCCATGTGTTTACCTGTTCTATGGTTGCTAAATTAGATAAAGGGACATAATAAAAGCTCAGTGCCTTCATATGCAGCTTTGCACTCCCTCAGTTAAAATTTAAAGCCTTTCAGGAATATTTAATTAATAAGGTTGATAGGAAAGCATGTCTATTCCAAAACCAATTTTCCTTTGACCCAAGGATTTCTGACTTAACATTAATGTCCTATTTAATCATGAATTGTGTTTCTTCTTGACGAAACATACAACCTTTTAATTAACTGAGATATATTTTGCAGAATGGAATCATTCAGCACCTTCAATTGATACAAAAAAAATCTAGGAAAGGGCAAACCCTGCTGTGGTCACCAACAATGAGAATTTCTTTTAAAAAGGCAGAAGACTTTCTTGAGAAAAAGGTGCATGTGGCTTGTCTGAGGCATCAAATTCAGGAAAGTCTAAACTTGCAGCTCACATTTAAATTTTTCTCTCATGCAATACATTTTATTTAAAGACCTTTTGAAATTGCATTATTGTTTCTGGTATTTTGATATTTTAGAATGTAATGATAAAGTTTAGACAGGAAGGATGGTATTTACCTCACTGACATTTAGCCAGATTATTATTCTAAGATGTAGTTTAAGGTAGTTTGCCTTCTTTAGTTAATGGAGAGGCATGCACCAATAAAAGCAATTCAACAAGAGTCTAAGGTGCATGGTATGAACAGACTCAGAAAGTTCCCTTTTTTTGCCACTGACTAGAGAGCCCAGATACCTATAGAGAGCCTAGATTGTAATCTTAGATTAGACATCTAGCTTTAAGCAGGCAAATATGGTAGTAGTGCTAGATGTACGTCTGTATACGTGTGAATTAAGTGCTTGGTCTAATGGGCTTGGCTCTGGATTAAAAATGCCATAGGTGAATGCAGATACAAATTTTCAACACATGTGGGTCCTTCTTCAGTGTATTCCTGCTCTATGAACCAGTTCATATCAAAAGCAAGCTTAGTGTTAAAGCCAGGTTAAAACTGCAGTTTTGGCTGCAGACTTGTCACAATGGCATTCTGGGATGGTGAAACAGATAAGAGGACTTTCCTTTACTGAGGTATGCTGCTGTGACAGCAACATGTCTGAAAGTGCCCGGAGTAAAAGCATGCACTTAAGTGGATGGAAAAAGTTGAAAAGTACGGTGGTTCATGCTAATTCGAAGTAATTTCTGAATTTGGCTTGAACAGCCGTGTTCAATAAAAAACCTCAAAATAGACAAAAGGTGCATTTCCCTGTTAGCAGGTAAGATCCTGTTAACATTAGAGAGGACCTGGAGTGTTTTTTCCTTTATTAGCTTAAACAGATTTCATTGTAAGCTGCTGCTGAGGTGGGTGAACCTTGTTTCCCCAGTATTGTTTCAATCCAGGATGTTCTCACTGTTTTCTGTGTTAGCACCAGCAATACTGTAATGACATGGGAATTTGTATCAGCTTAGAGATCTCACTGAAATTTTCCTGTAGAAAGAATCTTATCCAACTCCTTACATGTGTGCACATGCCTTGTGCTGATGGAAGGAGAATAAGAACAAGGTCATGTGGTCAGAAGCTCAGAAAGGATAGGGTTGTACATTCCAGCTGTAGCATGTCCTTAGATTCGGAAACGTCACCTAAGATATTAGTCTCTGGGAACTGTATGCAGTCACAGTGCTTTCAGTACCATGTTAAGATTATCAACCCAAAAGTTATTAAGACACCTGATAATAGAAATTGGTATCCGGGTTCTCTCTCTAAAACTTTATGGTAGGAGCCCTCTGGGTATTTAAGCAATTCACTAAGCAAGGAGACAGAATGTGCTGGCTCTGAGTGCATTCATTGATATTCTAATTGACTTTCATTATCCACACAGTAATGCGGATCTATAGCATGATGCGTAACATTGTTAAATATTCATTACTCACCCTCTGATAGCCCTAAAGATGTAGGTGCAGTGAGTGTTTCAATACGTGTTAGACACAATCAGTGTGAAGATTTAAAAAAGGCATTAGCCAGGCACATGAAAATCATGAGTTCGGCTTGGTACCCAGAAGATTTTTGTTTCAAACTAATGTATTTGGAATGGTTTCCATGTCTTTTGTTTTGGTTATTTAACCCAAACTCAAATTCTGCTTCCAAGCATTTCTCCATAACTGCTACAATCAGGAATGTTTGTTTGTTTTTATTGACAGACCTAGACTTTTCATTCAGTCACAGGCTCCAGGGAGTTGAGACTTTGAAACCTCCCTATTAATATTATGAAATAAAATCTGCTGTACAGACTTTATAAGATTTAGACCAGCTTTACAGTTATGGTTCCTAATAAGTGGAGTATTGAGGCCATAATCCTTTTACACTAATGAAGTTCTATAAATTTTTTTGCAGAAGTTTCAGACCATCCCATTCTATATATATATATGTTTTTTTTTTTTTTTTTTGGTTAAAATTAACACCTGGAAAATAATTGAAATTTTTCAATGTGTAAATGTGGTAGCAATGAGTAGCTATAAAAAGGATTAAGAGGAAACTCATTGCTAGGTAATAGAAAAGCTTCACCCAGCTGGGAATGCAAGGAGATGGCAAGGTTTCCAGGTTGCATAAGTACTAAGAGAACTTTCCTCATGTAGTTCTTCCAGTTTACTTGCCTGCCATCTGCCTTTAAGGCCAATGTTAGATAAAGCCCTATATCACTGTTCATCATTGTCTCTGCATTTCTGGTATTTTGGAAAAAAGATTTTCAAATTAGCTGCCTGTATTTTCCTTTATTTGGTGCAGGGAATTAAAGTTTACCTTATAGTTCCTTTGAGACTCTGATAGACTCCCAGTTAGTTAGTTGCTGTTGCCAGATATGCATATTGTAAATAAAAACTATAGGGTTACTGTAGAAAGGCTGATCTAAGACCTAACAAAAAAAGAAGGAATCCTGTGTATTACTGAATGTAAGTCTGAATGTTAAGGTGACAGAGAATTGGAGTAGTGGATTTCCACAGCATCCATTTCCAGTCTTTCATGTAGAAATAGTACTTCAGGAAGGGATGTGAGGACAAATACTGGAGTCCCTTGGAGTTTCAAGGATGCCTGAAGGCTCTCAGTGTCACAGCTGCCACTGAAGAATGATCCACACTGTGTTTAATTTTTAGAATAAGATCACCAAAAGACTCATATGTGTCCTTTTTCGTTCTTTTTGCAAATTGAATTATGAAACTATGAAACACCTTGCTACAGATCCAGCATCTTATTTTCAGTCTATTCCATAAACTTTCCATACATAACTTTGAGATAATATTTTCTCATAATGTAGTATACGTGTGCAGTCCAATATTCATCAACCCTCTGTTAATACCCATAACTCAAATACAATTTTTTATTTTCAGTAGGAAACATGTGGTTGGTCCAGATGTGCAAACAAAATGACTCCCAACAGGCTGGCAACACAAGTTAATTCAAGAATGGGTAGGTCTGAATTCGTGTAGAACAAAATTTGCCATAATTCACAATGAGGATGCAATACAAGAAAGGCAGTAAATGCAAAAGAACTGGAAACAAATTGTTTTGCTTCTAGCTTTTAAGTGTGAGGAACATATTTTTGTGCCTTATCTACCTTATAGAGGTGTAAAAATACTTATAATAGAGGTGATAAAGTAATCAAACAGGCTATATTTGTATTTTCAACATTAATTTTATTTTTTTTTTTACTGGAAAAGAAAGTTCTGATTTCCTTACTTTCTGGCAAATGATATTTTGTTGTTGGTTTAATGCTTTTTGCACTTGCAGTGTTCTATTTAATTTCTTCTCCTGGACGTCAACAGTGACTATCGCTAACACCAAAAAGTTGAATCTAACATCTTCCTTTGGTTATTTAAAAGCTTGTTGTATAATATCTCTACCTTGCAGCCATAGATCAGGGATGAATGTTTTCTTGCCTCAAAGCTTCATCTGCATGCTTGCTTAATGCTTTCAAAAATGCCTAGACTAGACTGTAGAAAAGGAGGATCTTTTTCTATTGCTACTGACTTATTAGCTGTAACTTGTTTATTCTTTGAGTTGTTTTGTTTTGAGTACTAGCATTTGCTTCTGCCAGCTAAATTTTGTACCAAAGTATGCCATTAAAGAGTTAATCTTCATTTTGGTGGACCTGCATTTGCTGTTCACAAACTGACACCGCAAACCCTTAGTCAATAAAATCTCTATTGTCTGACATCTGACTTCTAATATGGAACATATCACTCTTCCTGTGAGAAGAGCTTCCTATGCTACTAAAAGTAAGATTTTTCTGCTCAGATGTTTCAGGAATAGGCATACATGCAGAAAGTACTGTGGTTATTTACAAATAATAAGAGGATGCAATAAAAAAGGAGCTCAAATTCTCTTTGCATTATATGATTACCTTGTCCTTATGTACAATGTAGTAACCAGTAGCTTATATACACTTTGTTGTGATATTTTTATAAAAAGATGTCATTTGAATGAAAGTTTTTTTCAAGACACTTTGTGAAGATTTGGCTTTCTACATCTCATTTGTGTGATGTTTGATGGACCTTAACTGAAAAATAAAGCATCACTGGAGTGTTAGTAGCTTTTCTTTGTTTGCTTTCATTAGACCTGTTTGAGCATCAAAATCTGTTCCCTGCTTACAGAAATTCGTAATAAGGTTGTAAAAGTTTCACTTAGTTTCAGCAAACAAACTGGTGAGGACTGTGTAATAATTGTCTCTAGCCTTAAACTGAACCAGATCTTCACAACACACCTGTGCCAGTTATGAAACCCAATTGCTTTGTCAATGTAGAGTGAACCCAGTGCTCTCTGAAAAGTGGCCTGTAAAACTGGAGAATGTTGGCTACAAACAGCCCTTGCACATAAACAGTTTATCCTCTGTTAGCTTTCATTCCTATCTTTTATACATCCTGTTGTCCTTCATACCAGGTTTATGACCGTGTACCACCAACCTGTATCCGATGCTATACCTGATAGCATTCTTAAAATAATCACATTTACATGTAGGCTATATGCAATGGAATTTCTCCTACTCGTTTCCACTAATGCAACCCTATTGATTCCACTACCTCCAGGTTAAGCTATTAGCAGCTGTTAGATATACAGCTTAAGTGTTTGACATTCTATGGTTATAGACAGTGGTTATCATCTAGAGCTTAAAATATTAGTAATGATTATCAAGGTCCAATATACACCACAGCAGGCTGCACTCAAATTTTACAGTAAAAATAACTTAGCAGATTGCTAAATGACTGGCAACTTTCAGAATATTAAACCGGATTTTATATGGAAATTAATATGAAATGAAGCTGTAATTTAAGTAGTCTTTAAGCCATTATGTTGATCTTGAATCCATATGCATTATTGTGTCCTAACATTTTTAGCAATGAAGATATTAGAAATTTCTGTACTGACAATTCATTGCAGAAATTGCTGAAGGAAAACATACATCTGAAGGTTCTTTCACATTTAGGACACAGCTAGGTCTTTCCCCATGTTGAACGATATAGGAAGTATCTGAACTAGGTGGGATAAACCCATGATTTGGTAGTTTCTTAAACATCAGTACTGTCTAAAAAACATAAGTAATCCACTTTGTTATGTATTTTTCTTTACAATTGTGTTTAAATACAATTATTGTAATGTTGTTAATTGAAAGCCTAAATAACAGAATTTATTTCTGTTGTAAAATTTTAGTTTCATGGCAAATACTTGCACATTTCACTTAAATGCTAAATTAGTGAGAGAATTTGGCATTCTCATCTGAGGATAGGATGTTTGGAAGCAAAATTAAAAGGAAATTTGATTTCAAAAAGCATTTCAATTACTGACTAATACAACTGCATGAAAGATTCTTCTTTGCCTACTGAGAGAGGTGTGTGTTACCTATTAAGTAATAAGCAGCAAGAGTAGTGTCCACTTGAAGCTGGAGTCTGATTAATTGCTCATCTTATTTGGATTTTAGCTGGGATCTTTTTTTTATTTCTGGATTTATTACCCATCAAGAAATACTGTTTTCTTTCGTTTTTTCTGAGAACAAATATGAAAAATGTGGCCAGATTGGAAGCAATGAAATACTGATTTAATTTACTGATCAAATTTAATGAGATTTATTCCACTTCACCTGGATCTCTGCAAAGAGAAGTCATCCTAGGAGACATCAAAAGCACTGCAGCCTGTTCCCAGGGATCTGTTCGGGCAGAGCCCCCTGAGCACACTGGCCCTCAGCAGGGCATGTCTGTGCATAAAAGAGCATACACATGCAAGAGAGAGAACTCCCTTATGGCCTGTGCTGCACACGTTCATATAGCAGCACCGGTGCCTCTTCAATGCACTTAATTCCTTACTCTCCCTTTTACCTCAGGCTTAGTCAGTTAGCTTCTTGGTCTGTGCATTGCTTTACCAGCAACATTTGCAGTTAGCAAAAGCAGAATGTGAAACTGAGGTCATTTACACAGATGCCCACCTGCAAACTCTTTAAATAATATGCTGAGGAATAGTATCTGCGCAAATAAGATCATGTTCTGCTGCATTTATTAGAGAAAATGGTATAGTCAGTACGATCATGATTTTACTTTCTGCTGCAGAGAATGAGTGAAGCCTAATTGCTCTGTGGTAAAAAATATGCACTTGTATGAATAGCTAGACAGAGTTCACTGTAAGGAGTGTACTTATGCAACTTGACATTTAAATTTTTTAACAGATTTCCTTATCTTGTATGTTTGCTTTCCAAGTGTGCTAGAAGGGATCTGCCAAACTCAGGTGAATTGAGGGTTCAATATAAACAAATATTTAAAATATTAATTCAAACATTACCTTTAAAAGGTAAGAGATCATCCCAGTGCAGGGTCACAGCTTTCAAAACAGTTATTGATCTCCGTCTTGAACAGTCACTTCTCAACTGGGAAAACAATTTGCAGTCTGTACCATAACAGCCCTTTAATCCAACCAGTCTTTCTTGGAAGCCTGTGTACCACCAAAGAATCTAGAATTGAAAATCTTAAATGTATGCAGACTTGGAATTAAAATATTTTCCTGCTAACTGCATGGCTTCCATGTACTGCCCCTGTTGTTTTTCTTTTTCGAACAAGAAATTACTGGGTTTTGTTGGTTTGGGTTTGATTTGGTTTGATTTGTTTTTTTTTTCTGTTTGATTGGGTTTTTTTATCCCTTGTCTTTGTGGAAGAGAGGTAAGTTTTCTATAAAGGCCTAAACTAGCTGTGTAAATTGTGGACATCACTCATAGGTGACACAATGTCAGAAATTATAGATTTTTGTCTGATATAAGTAAGCATTTTACCATCTACTGGACTGGTGAGTCCTTAGTTACTTGGTACTACTTGTTACATGATGTTAAGGTTGCCTTTCCCTGGGAGCTGGGCTGCCACAGGTCTGCTTCTAGAATAAGAAATATGCAACAGGCTATTCAGTATCTTTTTTTTTTCCTGTGCTGTTGAAGTAGCACCAAAAGCTTTTCAGACTGTATTTAGAATTTGTTTACTGTGGCCTTCAGGAATTCCCTGAGGAATTCTTAGTGTCATGGTATTTTATTATGGAGACTAGTACACCAGTGAGCACAAGCATGCTTTTTATTATCGCGATTGTTTGCCTTGGCTGTTCAGTCTGGTTGTAGCTGTAGTGATGTAGCTTAGAAATCGCTGGCTTGCTGAATACAGTACAGACGATTATTTTGTTACAATTCAATTCAAAGTGTTAATGATACACGGAGTCCAATTTAACATAATATTTAAGATTAATTTCATGTGTATTTCAGCCATGGCATAAAATGAGGCACATGCTTAAATGCTTTTCTTAATTAGACCTTTATATTAGGACTTAGAGAACACTTTGCTGGTTTTCTTTGGTTTTATGACTATTTTTTTCTTTCAGTTTGGCACAGAGTAAAGTTAAAATATTGCAAATTAAGTAACATTCATAGAGATGGGGACACAAGGCTGGCAAGAACATATTCATTAAAAACAGATTAGCTTAAAGCAGGCTCTGATAATCCTGTAATCAACACTTGATACACAAACCCATGGGAATGCTGAACATGTGCAGTAAATAAATAGATGATTAATTTCTTTTATTCCAATATGTGTGCTCTAGTGAGAAATTGCATTTCTCCTAAAAGGTCATTTTCTTATCATCTTAAGGTTGCACCTGCTTTGCAGGTGCATGATGTATAGGAAATAAAGACATAATTAGTATTATGAAAGTAGAGTTATCCCCTGAGAGAGGTACTTCACACCACAGTCTCAGGTCTGTTAGTAAATACTGCAGCAATTGGCAGATATTGAAGCCAAGGGAAGGAGCATTCCTTTAACCCCCTTTATTCCTAAAATCTCACCAGAGGAGTAATGGCAATGTCTTTGGAAGAGTGGAAGTCTATATAAAGCAAAGAACAATAATACACAATGGGATTCTTTAGCTTCCTAGTAAACTTGATGAAATTTCTTAAGAAGCATCTGAGGTGCAATGAAAAGAGGGAGGAGTGTTTTGTTTAAGAGATTTGAAAAGATTATGCTTAATGAAACACATCCTAAGTGTGAGGCTGTGTGGTTGGTGTGCTTAATATGTACAAATTAAATCTTCTCCTGGAAATATACTAATAAAACCCCATGAATTAAACTTCAGGACCAGGAAATGTTGGCTTATTAATACAATGTAACCCTATATAGCGACTTCCAATGTACGGAACACAGATGTTGCCAGTAAAATAATTAGAAGGAAAAAATTACCATCCAGCAGAATATCAACTGTATTGAATATCAAAGTTTAATAAAGATTTAAAACACTAGTAAAAGTCAGGTAAAAGGATTAGTGGAGGGAAATGTCAGTTTCATTATATTTCATGTAGCTAAACTCTGGAAAATTAAACTTACTGTTCAAAATGAGTGTTCTGAGAATACATATGAAGGAACACAGAGCATTGCGTTTTAGCTGTAATATATTTATATGTTTGATTTTAAAAATTTTGAAGAGATGGTCTCATGAATAATATTTGCAATGGGAACTGTGGAAAGTCGTACTGCCACAGGCAAAATTGAAGACCAGTAGCAAATCTGGACAGTAGAGTGCATTGTAAGAGGGGGGCTTCCAGGAGTACCCCATCAAGTTCTCACTTGTTACCTGCCTTCATGTTCACAGTTACACAGACTATGCTCTCTAGAAGACCATATTGTGATAAGTTTAACAGCTGCTGATACTGAAGATGTTATTGGTAAAAAGTATGTCAGGAAATATTTTTTATATGTTTGGGAAGCAAACTTAGTGCTCTCAGCCTTACCTGAATTTATTGTGAATTGTAGTTCATAGGGCAAAAGTAGTTGGATGCTGATTGTGAAGGTTCAATAACTTTCTTTTGATATCTTTGATATTATTTGTTTTACCCTTGTGTTTTCTGTAGAGTCAGTATGCTGGAGGAACTCTTAGGTGAGAGTAGCTGGTATTACCATGACATATCTTAAATAGGATGGGAATTCATCACACCCCTGTTTACTCCTGCTTCTTCATCATTTTCTCTGACTATATGTATTGTGCCTAGTCTTACCTCTCTACAAATGTTCCTACTATATTGTAGCTAGTGCAGATTGTTGATAGCATAGAAGACAGAAGGGGTATTGAACTGGCTGCCAAGCTCTGTTATTTGTAGCTATACAAGGTAGTTGTTGAATCTTTCTGAAGTCACAGAATCAGAATCACAGAATGGTTTGGGTTGGAAAGGGACCTTAAAGATTGTCTAGTTCCAAATCCCCTGCCATGAGCAGGGACACCTTCCTTACACCATGTCTTTGTTGCTCTAAGTACATGCACTAACTGTATTACAAATATCAGTTGTTACTTTTACATATGCTGTCATTGCAGCTTCTGTTTGCCAGACGCACTGTCCTTAACAGTTTAAATACTGACTTCTGACTTTTGACCACTCAATAAAGTGATGCTAGTCATCTTTTCAACTGCCAAGTCTCACTGATCAGACATCCTGTTGCATGGATCAGACTCTTTCAATCAGTCTCTCTTTGTCTGTATTTGGGGTAATTCTAAATAGCAATATCTGTATGTTCTTAAAAACATGGGCAGTTGAAGAATGGACCTTTCATTATAATTCTTTTTTGAAGGATGTATAATGTTACTTTTTCTCCTAGATCTTTGGCAGACTTGGAAGCCAAAATTGTGAGTTTAGCAAGCCTTGTTTGTACCTGAAGACAAAAGCCAAGGAAATAGTCACTGGAGAATATAGTCAACATGTCAGAATGTAAGGATTGCTGGTATAGTGATGTTAAGGAAATTAAAATTAGTACAATGAAAACATTCAGGAGGCATTGCAAGGAAGAACAGAAATGGAATTCTTGACAGAAAAGTGTGGAAATAAAACCACAGATTAAACAGGGTTTGGGAAGAGGACTCTGAGGATATAGAAGTACCAGACTATTAAGGCTAGCAAGAGGAGAGAAGCAAGAGGTAAGAATATGGAGAAGAGAGGCCTGAAGAACAAAATTATGTTCTACAGAAACAGAAAGAACTCAGCATATGTTAAAATATACTGCTACGAAGCATCTTCTGAGCAGTGTTCCATTTGCTTTTATAAATTTTAAAATTTTCTTTATTAGTCCAAAAAATCACTGTAACTTTTGGGGTTAATCTGGAGCATAGAAGTGGAAGTTCACAATTAAAAAACCATAACCTTTCTAAATTTTCAGTCTTCAGAAGCTTTAAGAAGCATTTACCAGTAAGTAAATTTTTGCCCCCTTAATAGAATGGATGACATAATAAAGTTCCTAACGGAACTTTAAAGTTACTGAAATCTGAGGCTGTAGCAGCAAAAGTCAAATAGAAAGAATTAATTTAGAATCAGGACAGCAACATTGTATGAAGTGTGCATTTTGGCAAGGCTGTCTGGATGGGAATAGGTAGCAATGACTGCAAGAAATTTGCCCAGAAACAGCACTGTTAGCTCTGAAAAGTCCCCAGACAGTTTAGGAAAATGAAAATGTGTTGCTGGCAGGAATACTCATAAATTGGAATTAAGGTGTGTTGTTATAAGAATAGAAAATGAGCTTGTGAAAAGCACTGCTGGCGTTTCATCTCAGTGCTGTGCTGTTTGCCGAAACAGAGATGCCTAAAATGAAGTTCCAGCAGTTGAGCAGGTGCCAACTCTATTATTTTCTAAGTATGTTTGACATAGCATTATTTTGATTAAACATCTCCCATTCAGTTTTCAAATACTTGCCTTTAAAACTTTGTTTCCAGACCCATTGCCTCATTTTTCACTTTGGGAACATCAGTATTTTCAGTAGATAACAATGAAGTCTGGAGAAGCATTTTTAGAAGAGTCAAAATGCTCCAATCTCACGCAAGAGAACAAGGGTTTAAATTGCAAATGTATGTTAATGTAATTTTCTTTTGCAAGCCATAAACGAATTTGTATCAGAAAATAAACATCACTCATCACCAGCTGGTATGTTATTAAGATTGTTTATGTATTTAAAGGTGGAAAAATATATTTGTTTCCTTGCTAATGTCAGAATTGATAGCATTTACACTATCAACAGGGATTTTAGCATTGGAAAAAAATGGAACTCTGAAAATATATTAAGAAGATTGACTGACTCAGGAGATTCCCTGTGTTCATTTGCATTCTTGATTCAACTGAGTTAGGAGGGCTAAATATATGGACTGCTTAAATAAAGAAATGCAAAAGTTATAGAGTTGATACATTGTCACTTTACACTTTTACCTCTAGCTGGGCTTATAGTAGTACCCTGAAGTTGTCAGAAGGAATTTATAATTCATGTAACCCAGCCAGGTAGTTCTGTTTCCTTGAAATATTCCTAGAAATACTCCATTCAGTCTCCCTTTTCTGAACCAGATCTTTGTATTGCAATGAAAGGAAGAGGGTGGTCTGAAGAACAGGCTTTTGATCTGCAATTTGAAAACAGGCTTTTGATCTGAAATTTTGATCTGTAATAAGCTTTTTGATCTTAGCTACAATAAGCTTAATAAACTAAAATATGTAATACTTAGCAAGTATTAAATAATATAATTAATATTAAATACTTACTAAACTAAATGCCCATTAGTTTTTCACTGATGAAGTTACTATAAGATTTAGTGACACATTGTTTGTGTTTTCTTTGGTGTACAGGGGGATGGCAGTGCTAAATAGAAAGATTAATCTTTGAATTTGATTTGCTCCAAGTATGACCCCATTACAGAGGGTGAAGCAGCTGTAACTACTTTATTTTATTATCTCCCTTTCTCTAGAGTTTTCTCCAGCCTCTGGCATCCAAGGGTGTTGACAGAATACAAAGCTGATTTTCTCACCATTGTAATGCAGTTATTTTGATACAGTCTCTTTGCTGAAGTATGTAAGAGATGGCACATATCATCCTGAGGTTCTCTGCCTCTGTGTATTTGTATATGTACATGTATGTAGCAGGAAGGAATAAATCTGTTTTTTTGGTGGACAAAGATTGTTCAGAGTCATATTTCAAGCCACAAATACCAAGATTTCTCTTGTTCCTACTCCCTCACTGATCACTGAAGTTATAATTATTGAGTTTCCTAACATGGTGGTTGTGTTAGAGTAAGAATGTACACATAACCACCAGAATGGTTATATGAGGTGCTTTATTGCAGCGCTGGGAAACCAGGGGCACTCACCCAAATCTGGCTTCGACCCCGTCACATTGCGCTCGCAAATTATACATCAAAAGTTTCGCAATTAATGCATATTCAACCTAAATTGCTACCTTAACTAATACATATGCATCAGGGATTGCCTTATCAGTCAATTACGACATCAGCTTCTTCTGCGCTTGCGTAGTCCCCCTCTGGTGGTCGTCCTGATGAAGTAAGGAGTCTTCCCCAGATGAAGTAAGAAGTCTTCCTCGCTTTGTCCTTTTCACCTGTCCGTTCTTTGGACAGGCCCCAGCCATTATTTGGACTCCAGCATTCTTTTATTTTCACTTGGCTGCCTCTGGTCAGTCTGTATGTTCTGCTTGGATAAGGTTTTACAATACTTTCTTATGTCCACCCATGCCTAAATTACAACTAAGGTACAGAACAGCAAAGTTACAACTAAGGTACAAAAAGATTAACTAAGGTACTGAACAGCAAAATCAAAGGCCTACTATTGATTTGCAAACTTTCAGATATTATTATTTCTAACATTAAATTTCACCCTTTCTCTAACAGTACGCATTGTTATGTTTCTAAAGAAGTGATTGAGGTGCTGAAACACAGCTGTGGTGCTGTCTTAGGCACCCAATTCATTGAGATATCCATGTCAGGCCAGCAGGCACAACACAGGACTGGCAGGAGACCCAGGCCTTCAGGTGTGGTAGGGGAAATCTAAAGTGGTCCTGGTTGTGTGTATTCAGACATGGGAATTTCCCCTTATAGCTTATTCAATTAAGACACTTGATTAAATCAGAAGTGTTAAAAGCATTAGGAAAAAAGCTTCTAGTCTGAAGACATTCTGATCTGAGCTTAGTGCAGTTGTTTTTGGGCAGTGCTGTTTTGCCAAAAATTGTTCGGTGTGATTGTGGGTGTGTGCAGTATAAGGCCCTTGCTGGGAGGTGGATCTGTGCTATCTAAGGCTTCAGTTCACCTATGAATTCACAACTCTAGGATTTTGAAGCATAGTCATGGACTTAAGACACAGTCTTTAAAAAGGGGTCTCTATGGAGCAACTTGTTTTCATTTCCATTTACAGAATTAAGGAACTGTAAGTGTTAGCAGCATTAATGAAAGGTGCTTCTCATAGAGTGAAATAAAAAAAAGGCATAGCTCCTATGCCAAAGGATAATGCTTCAATTTTAACTTTCTGGAGGAATTTACAGAGCTGCTATTAGTACTACATGGAGTGCCTTTTATTACTACTGCATGGAGTGCCTTTTATTAGTACTGCATGAAAAGCCTTCTTCTGGTTGCTCTACATACAAATAAGAAAAAGGTGTCCCTGCTTACAAGGAAAGTAAGCAACATGTAAATAAAAATGCGAGAAAGATGCAGCAAATAAGCAAGCTGGAATGTAACAGGTACCTTGCAAGTCATGTTTCTTTCCCTCTTAGTCTGTTAGACACTTCCATAAAATGAGATTTATTCTTTTTTTTTAGGAAAGATATTCCATGAAGCAACTTAACAGAGTGCTAAGAGGTGTTTCACACAGATTTGGATGGGATTTTGGGGCCAGGTGACTCAGTGGGGGAAAATTTAGCAGCCTAGAATTTCAATGAGCTAACTGCTTTTCACAGAGTTTCTTTGAAATTTAGGTTTTCAGCTCCTTGAGGCTTGTAGAGACAACTGATAGAAAAAGAAAAAAAAATGTAAGTTGCTTAGTGTGCTTTAGATGAAAAGAAAGAGCTGGCCCAAAAGCACATGAAAACTGTAGAAAAGAAAGGGAACTTTGGGAAGAGGAATAACTGACTTGAGAAATTAAGTGGTTACAATGATCTTGGAAATGCTCTGTAAAGTGTAAGTTGAGATTTTCAAGATGAAAAATGTTTTTCCAAAGGAAACATGATACAAGTCTTGCAGTCTTAGAAAATTGTATCTTAAATTAAAACACAACACATCTGTACATGTGTTTGTAAATGATCACTTTCTGGTAGTTGGGTACAATGCTGCATATTGTAATCAAACATGCAAATGTGGGGTTTTTTTCATATATCATTTTTTCCAGAAGTAGAGTCCATAGTTAGCAAATAAAAATGACTTTGTGAACTCTAAACAATCGCTGGAGCAAATATTTTTTATTTTGTTTAGCAAGGAAGAAAGTTAGATTATATAACAATGAGTGAAACCCTGTATGTTGTGATAGAATTTCTTTAGGCTTGTGTCTACCCTTTCTTTATTTCACTCTAAAATAAATATGACATGACACAGCCTTGAGATTGCCAAAATGATAAAACAAGGCAATCTATTTTAAAAGAACTGACATTACTGGGGGAGTCAAATCCAGTAAAGGATCATCCATTTGTTTTCTCTGTTGCCTAATGAAAGAAGGCTTTGTGATCTGTGGTCTCTCTGCAAGTAACATGAAATCAAAGACTGAACATCAGTGTTTCACAAGCACAACAGTCCCCAGAATGACTTGTGTCCCCACTTAGGTGGCTTGGTGCTGGGTTTATCTTGTCCCGTTGAACAGAATGATCATGAGATTGTCACTGGACTTAATATTTGCTTCTTGTCTGAAAGCTGAGCACTTCCTTCCTGTTCCAGCATCTGCTGTAAATGCTTATGATATTAAAGATATGGTTATGTGAAAGAATAATAATGCAATGGTATAATAATACCATTCTTTTGTAATGTCATTAATACTTTACCAGCATTAATGGATAGCCTTTTAGCAGCTCATTTGGCCCCATTATTATAATTCTGTAGGCAGTTTATGCATTGAAATCTGAATGCAAGATTTGTTTATTTCACAAAGCTGGAAATATTTTCCTCAGGTATGTTTATCATGTCTCATTTATTACGGCATTTCTGTCCACACTTAACTGCCAGCAAGGGCTAGCATTCATTTGTTGATTGGCATGGGTGTAAACTTATAATAAGATGACTACAATCCAGCATTGATCTAAAGATTACAGCTTTCATCTGTAAATATGAGGGATGAATAAACTGATGGCATTATGTCTTCTTGTCATCTCTTGATTTCACACTGCATTTGGGTGGTGTGTTTGGGGTGCCTATGCTCTCTTCATATCTTTGATGAGGTAAACTAGCAAGTGCACTAGTGAATATTAGAGCACTGGAGTAATGTATTTGTAACAGTAACATTTTCCACTATCCTTTGTGCTGTTATCTCTCCTAGTAGTCATAAAATGCCAACATATAAGGGTTGTGGTCTGTGTATTTATAGGTATGCATATGCTGAATCAAGAAGTATAGTTCAGAATAGAAGAATAAGAGGAGAATCCTAAGTAAAGCTAGTGAAATGCCTTTTATGCAGAAATTTTGGAATAAGAATAGATTTCAAAACTTGGGAAGGATTTTCTTTATATATTACACAATATACCTAATATACCTGTCTAAGAGGCGTACATAGAACAAACATATCTGTGTGTAGCTGTTTCAGTGCTGGAGAAAGAACTACTGTAAAGCAGCATCAGTTATTCTAATACTTTACAACCCTTTACATTTTTAAGTGGTCTTTTCTCCCACTTATTTATGAATCATTTCTGTGTTAAACCTCACAATTCGTATACATAACAGGAAATAGAATGCTCTATATAGACAGATAACCACCAAATCAAACTGAAAAGAATGGTTGAAAAGACATTTACAGGACTTCATTAATGATTTAGAAAACAGAAAAGTTTCAGGCCATACTTATTCAAGACCACACTCAAGCTGTTTTAAGTAACAATATATTAGGCCAAGGTCTTTTCAATGAATTAGCAGCTGAGGTGGCAAATAAGCCCTTCAATGCTCATTTCTACTTAAACAGTCTCATAGTGGATCTTGCTCATTCATTCTTTGGAGAAAAAGTACTCAAATGCCTCCTCTTCCAGATGGGGATAAGTTTATCTAAGTGTTACATGCATAAGACATGTTATCTTTCAGACAACTCTGTGCTTTCATTGGTAAAAAGCATTGGGTTCCTTTATTGTCTGTGCAGGCCATCTTTTTTGACTCTTTATGGGATGCTTGAATCTGAAATCAAATACAGCTAAGAAAGGTGGCAAAGTGCAAGAAACTACATGAAGTACCTTTGCATTTTGAATGTAAACGCTCAAGATGTGCATTCAGTTCACTGCTGTTTGGTTGCATTTACTTCCAAATAGAAACCTTCAATGCAGCAAAGAATGATCTCTCAATTATATTAATTACCATTTAGTTTCTAAGAAATCTAATATATCAGAATAGTGATGAGAATTTATAACAGTCATTAATTTCCATTGTTTTTGTGTGGTGATAATCTTTGAAGCAGCCCACTGATAAGATTGAAAGGTAGTTTGCCCCAGTATTTGTAATTGCCCAGGCCTTTAGATTAGGTTATCATGTCATTTATGTCTAAGGAATTGTATTATGTATGAATTCAAAAGCTATGTAGCCAATTTATATATAGCTAATATGCTGGTTTTACCAGACAGATTTCCTACCTCCAAGCCTTGCATACTTATGCAGTTTGAATTTATCTTGTTGTTTGTTTTTTTCCCCTGAAAATGTGTACCACAGTAATAAGGCAGCTATCTGGCACTCCCTTGATAGCAGGAAGCTTGTTGCTGTGTGGCAGTAATAGCCTCTCATGATAACAATTCTTTGGCTACAGTGTTACTTCTATTTACTTACCTTCCATAGTTACTGTTTTGTATTAAATGCACTTAACTAGTTACAGCTGTACTCTAACTCCTGTTAAAGGGATCCCATGAGCTGCTTCAGTTCTCCTTACTTACAAACTGAAACACCTGGTTTTGCCAGTTTTGACTTGTCATCCTCAGTATTTTTTTCTTAACATGAAGTTTACAGCACAATTTGTGCTGATGTCCAGGGAAAGTGCCTAGTTTTATGTCTTCCAGGAGCAGTGGTTCAGGTCAGAAATGTAAGTCATTATTTTCTTCTGAAAATTATTTCCTCTAAGACTGGTAACTAGTTGGTCTTAGTTCTTATTGCTTAGTTCTCGTGCTCTGTTTATATCCAGTGATTCTGCAATTCATTTCTAAAGATCAAATGAGGTAAGAGGTTAGCTATCTCCTAAGGGGTTGGGGGGTAGGACCTGCTGCTTTACATGTTTCTGGGCATTTTTTTAATTGCATCTTTTTAATACATGGTATTCCTCAAGAAGCTGAGTTCATGATCCTCATTAAGTATTATGCTAAGTGAAGGGAGACTTTTTAACACAGGTGAGCTAAATTACAAATTGGAATTGATCTGTGGAAAGCTTGATGTAGCTTGGAATAGAAAGAACTGGCAACACCTAAAAGGAGTAAAAGAAAGCCAATAGGAAGCCATCAGACTACATTAAAGTAATAAGGAGGATGTGGCTGTGCCCAAAAGCTAGAGAGATATTGACTCAGAAAGTTATAAGCAGCCAAAAGAAATATTATTTTCTAACCCCTCGTGGATCAATGGATGATATGTCACTGTGTCTTGCTTACCAAAAGTTTGTAGTCTGTGACTGTCATCTGAAGGCTGAATGCCATTCACCTGCTAATGATAGTGCCTAAACTTTTGACAAATTAGACACTTGAACAACAGAAAACTTATTTCAAATAAATCCATCATTTTGCAACATAGAAATTATAATGCAAAAAGTTACTTTCAGTGTTTAGGTCTTTACTTGCATATAATTACAACATTCCAACTACTGAAGTGTCGTATCTTTACACTGTAAAAGTGTGGTTGCCTCTTGTGAGGTCATACGAATTAATGTTTCTGTAAAATGGCTTTTATATATGGCTTTTATAGTTTGATAAAATACTTCATAGATGCTTTAGAAGAGAAAAAAATGTGTGAACCTTTTTTATCCTTAGCAAGTACTTATGTGTGTGCAATATTATGGCTTTCATCACAGTTATCACTTACTGCAAGAATTCCCATAGTTTGGGAAATGGTAATGTTGAAAAAAGTGTGCATACAGTATACAGAAATACTGGTGTTCGAAAGCGCAAGTATTGGTTAGTAATTTGAAGAAATTTTCTTGCCCAAAATGTTTTAAATGTTTTGTGCTTTCTAGTTGGCATTGTAATGGAAATATCCATTTTATTTTAGTTACTGGATTTTTATTTTTTTTTAGTTTTTCAATATTTCCATTTAGGTTTCCTTTTTCAAAACCCAGTCTGGCTGCCATTTTAAGTATATACATTTTCTCTGTCATCCTGCCTGTAAGAGAGTGAGATTGTTACAAATGTACTTAACTCATGAACATAATGGGTATGCTTGGATTTTTTTGAGTCTTTTCATTATTTTATTTTTCACTATTGCTGTTTATATAGCAGGCACTGTTTATGGTTATAACATTGTTGAACAGCCTTGTTTCCATACCTGCTGTTTGTCTGCAGCTATTTGCACGCAGCTGCTGAAGGTAAAGTCCTTGAAATGAACTTGTTTATAGTGAGTCAGCAGCCCACCGCTGTCCATCCTGCTGCTGAGTGGAGGAGGTTAAATGATTTTCCCCACCTTTGAAAGCTTATTAAAAAAAGTGCAGTGCTCTGAAAGAAGGTCTTATATAAATCTGTCTATTTCATAGTGAAAGTAAGAAATCTGATTTTTATTTGCAGCTTTTATACAAGTGCTGAATTGATTGCTTATAAGCCTGATTGATTTTAGATTTAACATAAGCAAAGCTGTGGAAGTTGCACTGCCCTCCCACCTTTTCTTTTTCTGGACAAGGACATGGAAGGTGATGTATTCTGGGATGCTCTTGAAAGTAAGATGTGACTTTGTCTCAGCAGTAGGCCTGGTGAAGAACTTAGATGTATGTTTCAAGGAAAATTCCAACATTAAAAATTATTCGGAATTAGACTGTAATATGAATAGGAGGGGAAAAGTCGATAAAGGTCAACCTGACCAGTTTATTGAATTACCTAATATTTTTTCTAAATTAATTTAGACTTTAAATTTTATTTTAATATTAAATTTATTCTTCCCTATGCACATATGAAAACATTTAATTGAGAGACAGTGAAGATTGCCCCATTTAAAGACTTTTGAATGCTCTCTCCTTGTGCTGCTTTCTCATTTACCTATAATTTTACCTATATCTGCTGCTTGTGGATGAAAATTTCTGTACTTGTGATCTGCTTCATTATCATATCAGATCTATTTTGCCCTGCAAAAAAAAAAAAAGGGTCAGAATGAGAAAAAGGAAAGTAATTGATTTTCAGTGTTAAAGATTTAATTTGAAAATTGTATAGTACTGCTTATTTTAGAGCAAGGACTTGACATTACATGAGAAAAGAGAAACCTCTCATGTTCTGCTTAGAAATCCAGAAAATCCGGATAAAGTTGTAGATATTTGAAGGTTACAATTTGCACATTTTCACGAGATACTATTTAATTTTTAGCTGGGATACTCTATTTTTTTTTATAAATAAAACTGAGTTTGTTGCAGTTTTTAATTTGACTTTCCATATATTCAGAATTGTGACTCTGAAACTGGGCTTTCTCTGGAATAGCTTTCTTAATCCTTCAGACAGTGTGGAAGATGAAAGCATTTGATTTCAAAATATAGGAAGGAAGAATTTGTAATGGGCTGAAGGTGGAAGGCAAGAGGAATGTATTAGGATGCAACTGAGTTGAAGGGACAATTAAAATAGCCATTACTGAAGAATCAGTTTTCTGTGTTGCATTTTCTCATCATTAGCTTCCAAAATCTTGTCAGTAAACTTCAACCAGTGGTTTCCAGTCACACTGTCACTACTGTGTGAGGAAGACAAGTGTTATTCACATCCTTTGAGCAGTGGTCCCTCTCAGAAGTCCTGTTTCTTCCTTCTCCTCAATGCAGAGCCCTGTTTATTCCTCCAGATAACAACCAGGTGGCTTGTTCAGTTTATTGGAGGAGAAAGGAATGGCCCTAATGTGTTGCCATTAATGAAATTTCCACCTAGAAAAAGAAACATAGAAAAAGTGGAGAGTTCTTTGCATTCTGTGTGGTTGCTGATGGCAGTCCTGCAGGTTCTCTGTCAGGGTAGAAAGACAAGGAGGGTATTTTAGTGAATTTAAGTATAGCTACTAGCTCAGTTTAAAAGTTTATAGTAAACGTTTATTTGCTGCTAACATTAGCATTGTAAAGGCCAGCTAAAACAGTATTCTCGTGTTGCAAGTTTGCAGTTAGAGAGAGAAAATTGGTCTCATTCTCAGCTCTGACATTTTTCCTTCAAGAAAATCAATATGTTGAACAGATCATTCTGGTGGTTCATTTTTGCAGTTTAGTGTTGCTATTTGGGGAATTGGTGACATAAACCATGTGATGCTCTTCCTCCTTTTTGTAACATTGTGGCAACTTCGAAGAGTTTTTCACTTGTCCTCATTACCAAGAAAGAAAACAGAAGTGGTAAAGTCATATTATTAGCTAAAAGATATGGGAATTTTAGATAAGTATCATGTGAAGAGTTAACCTATGTACTAGGGGTTAGGGCTAAGCCGTTTGTTTAACAATGTTACTGCTTACTCCCACTTACTCAACAAATAGGTGCTCATCATTTATAGTGCTTGCCCAAACAGGGTGGGAGGACCAAGGCTATTGATAAGAGGAAGGAACAGTAACTCCTGTTCTCTGGACCCCTAAACCAGCTGAAATCAGCTTTGTGGCTTGGACAGTGACTAAATCAGCAGGGAACATGCGCAACAACTGGGGATGAAAAGTTTAGGGAAGACTCGTTTACTTGATCTTTGAGACCCTCACACATGACTACCAGGAGACCCTATGCAAGCAAGAACCTTTTACCTCATTATAATACAAAGGGAGACTAGGTCATGAATATGTATAGGCATGCTGTGTAACCTCATGAATATGTAATACTTTAGAGGATAAATATGAAGGAGAACAATGCTGAGGTGCACCTGCCTTTGGAGGAGTTATCCCCCATGCGCCTCAGTGCTGAATAAAAGCATACCTACTTTACAACTTTAACGAGTTGTGGAGTCTACCCGTGCATCAAGTATTTCACTTTTCCAGAGTTTTCTGTTTTCTAGCATTTAAGGTCATTGTTGTATTAATGTTGTAGATACACTGCATATTCTGGGGGTATTTTTAGTGATAAACAATTATTTAATGGGTGAAACTTTTATTCTGTCTTTCTAGTTGATCTATAGATTTCTCAGTATTTACTAACCAGCTACTTCCAGAAAAAGCTAAGTTTCCTCTGGTCCAAATTTTAATGTGAGATTTTTTTTCCAAAAGCTAGTTCACTTAGATTATAGATACCAATATCAGAATTCTGGAAATACTTGTGCACCATTATCTGTGCTTGTAAAAATATGTTTTCCAAAGTTGTTTTATTTGGTTAATTTAAAAACATAAAAAGAATAAATAATAAATATTTAATGGTTACTGTTTCTCACAAAATAATGAGAAAGGCTACTGGGTATTAAAGTTGAAGCAGTTACGAACAAATACTGAATTGTAATACTTCAAAATTAGTTTCCAGATTCAAAAAAGTTAAAGTATGTGGAAATCATACTTTATTATAATACTACTACAGAATTGTAGAAGCACAATATGTTTTAATTATTAGTCTTTATTAAATCTTTGCATTGTTTGACCAGTAAAATTGGATTTTTAGCTCCTAGGGCTCCAGCTATCTGAAGTCTGCAGGAGCTCAACACACAGCCATTATATAGCAAGTTGGCTTTTCACTCTTTACTGAGTTCTCAGGATCAGCCATGCAAATAGATTTTTCTAGTTGGGCTTTCATCAGTTGAATGATCAGCCTTCTGCTTTGTTTCATGGAAATAAAAGAGGAGATGTGTGACAATGCAGAATTCCCTGACGAAGTAACAATGCTTTCACGGGATTTATGGGCCTTAGCCAAAGCCAGTTAAGGTTTAAAACCATTCAGCACCTCTCGGTTGAGATTAATTCAGATTTATATAAATCCCTTCTCTAGATGCCACCACACACAATTATTCTTTTGACACTAATTCTGGGGTATTGCAAAACCAACTGTGAGAGAATCTAAGCCACAGGCTAACTACCGAGTTAAGAGAAAATTCTCAGTAATATTAAAAACCTAACCAAACAAACAAATGAAAAACCAAAAAACACCCCCACCCCAATTTCACCTAGCTTTAATATAAAAAGCATAAACCAGTAAAAATGTTATCAAAATTGAGTCCAGTTTTTTCCTAAGGCTCTTCAATCTTCAGAAGTTTGAATCAGAGTTTTATGACAAAAACAAAAAAGAGTGAAATTAATCATGTTTGGTGCATTTTGTTTAATTCCCATTGTGTCATGTGAGACAAGGAGGCACAAAAAACACAAAATGTAATCAGTTCTAAGTAATGTTAAGTTTGATGGCTTTGTAATGGAAAATAATTGTGGTGCTTGAAAGTAGTTGACATAGTTTCAGGTCCTTAGGACCTTAGTACAAAAGGTGTAAGAAAAGCAGAATAGAAAAACAGGACCTGGGGGTGGGGAGTATCTGGGACTAGCTGATGCCCAGGATGGGAACGCTTAAATTAACTTGTAAGTAGAAGGGCAGGATGATTGCTATATTGGTGGTGTTAATAAACCCATTAAGCTGGTGTAGACATCTGAGGAGTATCCCAGACTAGCTGATGTCCAGGATGGGAGCAGTTAAACTAACTGATAAGTAGAAGGACAGGATGATTGCTATGTCTGTAATGTTAATTAAGCTGGTTATGAAGATTGTTGGGAAAAGTAAACGACCATTAAAGACCACCATCACATTTTTGTATGCATGCAGGAAACTTTCTGGAAAATGATGTAATATGCCTGGTGACCATATAAGGATAGCCTGTATAGCAATATGTGAACACATGTTAGGAGGAGCTATCTTCTGTGTCTCCCAGTGCTGTAATAAAGAATCATAAAATCATAGAATCATAGAATAGCTAGGGTTGGAAAGGACCTTAAGATCATCCAGTTCCAACCCCCCTGCCATGGGCAGGGACACCTCACAGCAAACCATGTCACCCAAGGCTCTGTCCAAACTGGCCTTGAGCACTGCCAGGAATAGCTGTTTGTCAACTTGAAACTCTGTTGGCAAGTTCGTTCCTGGAGTTTTCTCCAAATCACATATTGTTAGCATTTTATCTAAAGAACACAAGATTTTTCAGAGGAATATTAATAGAAAAGTGTAGATAAATAAGCAAGTCAGAATGACAAGACAGTTATTCGATAGGAAACCCGTGGATACCAAAAGAAGAAAAGCATTGAAGTCACTTGAGCTTTTTCATTTTCTTGTACATTTCTTGTCCAAGTTTTGTTTATCTCGAAAAAAACATAAATTCTTGAGAGGATCACCTTCTGTTGTGCTGCTGATGCTGCTGCTAGTCAAAGAAAATTGAATGTCACAAAGATAAAAATGGGTAGTAACTCAAATTTCTAGGGAGGGTAATGGCAGAAGAACTTTTCCTTTCAAAGTTACTTTGTTAATCGCATTCCATCTCCATCTTTTCTTCTTTGATTTCTGCTTCTCTGATAACCATCTGTAAGCTTAAGAAACTGTTTATTTCTAGACAGCAGTCATCAGTTCACATGTTGATACTTTTTGAACAATAAACTGCAGTGAATGGTGGAGTGTTTGGCACAGCTGCAGTAGGAAGGCACTGTTAAAGGACAAGATTAAATAAGAGTCTTTTTGTGAATTATGTTTTGTTGTTACAGTGTGGGATTCCAATTTTTATTCTCTTGGAAGTACTTGCCCACCTTCTAACTGCAGTTGTCTGAGGAAGCAGGGAGGCTCAGGGGTTCTGATCAGCACAGTACATCTGTACTAGTAAGCTAAAAATGCCAGTAAAAAGCTTTGAGTGTTTGTCATGCCATCATCCATTCTGTTAAGATTGTTGTGGTCGTGGGCATGAGTTTAAGTATGGATAATGCCAAGTGGTGTACTTCCACATATTTGCTGAGGTGTCTTCAGGAATTACATGGGCCACCAAGGACAGCTTCCAATGAATGGTTCAGGTGGAGCAATGCTAGTTTTGCCAGGAGGTGAGTTAAGCCATATGGATATAAGCTGAGTGACAGCACTGGCCCTCTGTAGCAGGGAAAGCTCCTTGCCACTCTGCATAGCTGTAACCCATGTTGTCCCCAGATCCCAGTCAGTTCCCATAATTTAGTTAAAGACAAGATTTTCAATAAATTTTGGAGAGACTGTTATGTTTCAAAAAGTTTTTTCCAGTATCAATGTCAATACTACCAATAAATTTGAGATATATTTTGTCCTTTTCTTCAGATGCAGTAAATCCCATGTATCATTTTCTTCTGCCTCAAAGATTTAGAAACAAAGGAAAATTGACTACAGTCACTGTATTTCCACAGTAACTTTTTACAGATCCATTAATAGGGCATCACTGTAGTTAAGGTCAACAAAAAACATGCAGATAGGTCTCCTTTCTCCTTTGCTGTGCAGATAGGTGATCATTGCTGTTTAGGTCTAAGAATATATTAAATTCATAGCTTTTCCCTTTCCTCCAGCTACTCTTGTCTTTAGCTTATTGAAGCAATGCTACTGTGTTTAAATGAAGAAAGAGGGGAAGACTTAAGAAGGGAGAGTCTGTAATTGCATTGGTTAGATTTTCCTTTTGGGGGAAATAGGGTTATACTGATCAGCGTTTGGCTTTTTTCTATGAAAAAGAAGGATATGTTTGCTATGCATATCTGAGACACTATTTTTCAAGTTTTGTCATGGGAATATATAGGCTGGTGTAGAGAGAATGGTTTAGTGACTAAGTTGTGCCTAAGACTTAGGTAATCAGAATTTTCCTGTTTGGCATGAGCTTCCTGTGGCTGTTTAGAGTATCTCTGGTCTCAACCTTAAATAAAAAAATAGTACCACTTAAGCTTTTTGTTATCTGTTGTGAGGAAAAATGTATCTTAGAAAGTCTGAAGTGTTAGGTTTATTATGGAGTCAAGATACATCACTAGTATTTTGTGCTCGTATTTATTCATGACCGTGGCATTATAGTAGTGGACATTCTAATGTTAAATTATTAACCCTCTGTAAGCACTAATACACTAAGTGATTCTTTGAAGGAGTTACAGTAATCACTATCTTTTAAATCATTGACTAATGGAACCAAACAGTTGCCCTCCAGTTAAAGGAAAAACAATGGGTCTGCACTTCAGTCAAGCATAGTATATGGCAGTCAGTCCGGCAGTATAGTATGTTGTTCCTCACTAGTCTCTGTTTTACTGTATTTGTCTGAGAAAACAAGTATAGAAACCATTAATTTCATCTCATGTGTTTATGAAAGGGCAAACTAGTTTTCCAGACACCAGATGGTGCTTTCTCAAATGTAAACTTGACCCATGTTGTCAGACAGATCCATCAGGACAATGTGTTGCAGTTAGAGTGGCTGGGAGCTTAAGAATATTCTTAAGGGAATAGACTTCTGTATTTTCACCTGTTTCACCTTGGTTTTTAAAGATACAGTACACATATCTGAGAAGTTATTCTGGTAGAGGACACTGCCATTTTGAGAACTGCAGTAAATTTGATTTCCTACAATATTTTTTTCTTCTCTTCCTTTAAACTAAAACCAGGTATTCTGGTCCCATGTATGCATGGAAAATAAAATAAAATTTCATACACTATAAATTCACAATGTATTTAGGACTAATGGAGAAACAATTGAAATTTAAATGAGAAACAATGCAAAAATCAGCATCTGTATTCTCAAAACAGAAATGAAAGAACAAGGGATAGGAACAATTATCAAATAAACGGCTTCCAGAGTGTTGTTTTCAATAAAATCTTTCAGAAATTTTGTCATTCACTGGGCAGTATTTCCTGCATTTTTAATTCTCTTCGGTTCTGAACATAAAAATAGCACAAAAGGTTTTTGTCACATCTGCAAAAGTAAACTTTCAGTACTTGAAGTAGTGCTTCTGCACAGCAGATAACTAATGCAGAGATACCACTGAATTTATCAGGATAGTCTGTCAGAAGTGTATGTTCTGTTACAATAATTCCACCTTTTTAGAAACCGGTATTAGAGTGAAATTATAAGGCAGGTGGAAAATTCAGAAGCATATAATCTGAAGTCTTCTGCTATTCAAGATGTATCCTCAGTTGTCTTTATCAGGCCCTCATTTTGGCTTATACTGCAGGAAAAGTTTCTTAGCAAGCATGTAATCTTTAGCTGCAATTAGAGGAAAAAGAGGTAATTAAGTGTATTATGCCAAGAAAAAAAAAAAAAGATGTTCCTAGTGAGTCTCAATTGTACCAGTATCCCTACTATTTGATATGTGGTGCAGTAACAAACAACAGTAAATATAATTATGCTATTCCTTATGGTAGCAGTTTTCTATAACATGCACATCTGCTACTCTGGAGTGATCTGCCAACTCTGGGGAAATATCACTTAGCAAAACAGCAATTTCCAGAAAAGTTGTTTGCTAAACTAAATCCAACATGTTGGATTTAAGCAAGGTGTGGATGAGAAATCCTAGCAGCAGTAAGAACTGGTGTTCCCTGGGAGACGGCTGATAGTGCTTTATGCTTTGATTTGGACCTTTCTAGTAATGAGGAATTGTAAAATTAATCAAGAGATTTTGAGCATGGTGGAACCAGGTAAACAGCTGCAGGAGTGTCTCAAGCACACACATAACCATGTATTCCTAGTTTGTCCCCTTACACTCTCTTTACAACTTGTTAATGGATCTTTCTTGTGATACATGCTGTCACTTAGTATCCCTAGGTTCAGCACATACTTGACATTAGGTAGAGGCTGTGGAACTTCAGTTTTGCCAGGTCCGAACGCTGGTACAACAGTATGCTTCATGTGCTGTGCCACAGCATCAGGCTGCCGTTATCAGCACAGTTACCACAACACCGTTAGGATCTTGAACCCTCCTGGGGATCTGTTGGCTTTTTTTAAATGGAGACCATCCAGAAAATTCCATTCTATATTGCTGTGTGTTTCACTGACAGGATTTTAACAAATGCCTCATAAGCATGGCAAATGATCAAAATTCTAGCTGTGCTTGAGACTGGACCCAGGTTTTGTGATAAAGATCTGGATGGGGTTCAGCAAGGATAAGATGGTTAACTTGAAGCTCTCTGGGACATTTCCTCAATGCCCAGACAGTGACAGGTTATTGAATATATCCTAAGGTGAAATGCCACCTTTTGATCAACTTCTGATATTTATCTTATGCAAAACAATGTCATGTTAAGCATTGCTAAGCATATACAAGCTCTTTCCCTTAGCTGGTATGTCCGACCTGCAGATAGAAGAGGTCTAAGGAAAGGCATGCTTGTGTTAGGATTCAAATGTACATCAGCTCCTGATTGCAGGTGGTGGCTGTGCCCTGCCTAGCATTGTTTTCAGTGATTTGTTTCTGTCAAGTTCCTATGAATGTTTGAGTCAACAGTGAACTAGTGTTTAAATAGGTCTTTCTTATCGGAGCTATTTCTGACAGAATGCAATTAAGGAGCATTCTTACAACTGGTCTGCTAAAATGATGGTGTTTAGAGGTCGCCAACAGTGAAGGGCTGGTTGTAAATGTGACGCTCCAGGGCAGCCTTGGCTGTAGGGTTCATGAGATGGTCAAGTTCGTGATCCTCAGGACAGTGAGAAGAGCGTGCAGCAACCTCACTGCCCTGGACTTCAAGAGAGCAGAATTTGGCCTCTTCAGGAACCTGCTTAGTAAGATTCCATGGGATATAGCCCTAGAGAGCAGCGGGGGCTAAGACTGTTGGTTGGTATTCAAGGATCACCTGCTATAAGCTCAGAAGCGTTGAGGACGGAACTAGACGGAAGTGCAGCAGGAGGGCCAGGAGACCTCCTTGGATGGATAAGGAGCTGCTGAGGAAAATTAGAGAGAAAAAAGAGGCTTATAAAAGGTGGAAGCAAGGACAGGCAGTCTGGGAAGAACACAGGAATGTTTTCCGGGAAACAAGGGACCAGGTTAGGAATGCCAAGGCCCAGTTAGAATTAAACTTTGATAGGGATGTGAAAGATAACAGGAAGGGATTCTGTAATTACATTGCAAATTAAAGACAGACTAGGAACTATATGGGCCTTCTCTGGAAGTTATTAGGAGAACTGGCTACATTGGATTTCGAGAAGACTGAGGTTCTTAATGACTTCATTATCTCAGGCTTCTCTGGCAAATGCTCTGACCACACCACCCAAGTCTTGGAAGGCAGAAGTGGGGACTGTGGGAGTGATGACCCATATCCCACTGTAGGAGAGGATCTGTTTCAAGACCTGCACAAGTCCATGGGACCTGATGAAATCCATCCACGGGTCCTGAAGGAGCTGGCAAATGAAGTTGTTAAGCCACTGTACATCATATGTGAAAAAACATGGCAGTCAGGTGAAGTTCCCAATGACTGGAAAAAGGGAAAATAAACCCCATTTTCAAGAAGGGGAAAATAGATGAGCCAGGGAATTACAGAGCAGTCAGTCTCACCTCTTTGCCTGGCAAAATCTCGGAACAGACTCTCTTGGAAGGCATGCTAAGGCACATGAAAAACAACAAGGTGCTTGGTGACAGCCAACATAGCTTCACTAAGGGGAAATCCTGCCTGATAAGTAAGTTAGTCTGCACACTAGTGCAAAACAGAAATTGTTTTCTGATCCCCTGTAAAATGCAGTGTGAGTGCAAATTCAGAAGTGTTATTAAGAACATAATCTAGGAAGAGCCAAGTGCTCAGTTTTACCCTGTGGTAGCATCATAGTAGCATCATGTAGCATAGTTTGCAGTTCTGGTGTCCTCAACTTGAAACAGACATGGAACTGTTGGAACAAGTCAAGAGGAGGGCCAGGAGGATGGTCAGGTGAGTGGAGCACCTCCTGTGTGAAGACAGGCTGAGAAAGTTTGGGCTGTTCAGCCTGGAGAAGAGAAGGCTGCGTGGAGACCTCATAGCAGCTTCCAGTATCTGAATGGGGCCTGTAAGGGTGCTGGGGATAGACTATTCATTAGGGACTGTAGCAACAGTACAAGGGGTAACGGGTTCAAGCTTAAACAGGGGAGGTTTTAAGTTGGCCATAAGGAAGAAATCTTTCTTGTTAGGGTGGAGAGGGAGTTGAATGGGTTGCCCAGGGAGGTTGTGAATGCTCCATCCCTGGCAGTGTTCATGGCCAGGTTGGATGAAGCCTTGGGTAACATGGTTTAGTGTGAGGTGTCCCTGCCCATGGCTGCGGTTTTGGACCTAGATGATCTTAAGGTCTTTTCCAACCAGAACTATGCTATGATTCTATGATGATAAGATGCTAGTGAGCACCAGGAGATGGTTGTATTAAATTAACTATTGATCTCCTTAGCACAAGATACGTAGAACAAAAAGCCCAAAGTAATGTTAGATCAAGGGATCTTGCACAGATTTAATCAAGCAAATAATTTATTCCAGTAAACCATTTCTTTTCAATTATATTTTCTTATTATTATTGTCATTTCATTAATAGAAAACTCTGAAATGTGTTATCTGTACTGCATGTGATAATTAGGCTGCCTATAGCTCCATTAAGCTATTGGCATTATAGAAATATTAATACAGACTCCTTTGGAAATGCCAAAACTGTCAAAGATGACTTCTGCCAAAATCCTGAACTCCACTTCAGCTAGTGCTTTAATTTTAGTGCTCTGAAGATTTTGATTAAAATCAGCATAGAGGTTAAGGTTAACTCCTGACATAGCATGGGTCATCAGCAAAGATGTGTTTGGTTTGCATATTTTTTTTTATTAAGTATTGTAATTTTCCTTAAAAATGGGTTTATAAAACACAGCTGAGAAATGTCCCTGTGTTTTCTAAATATTTGGTCTTGGCATTCATGAGTTTTTAATTTTTCTTATGCCACAGAGCCCTAAACAACTTGGTATTTGCTCTTCTAAGATTATTTTATTTTTTTAGGTCCAAGATGTAAGATAGAGAACAAGTTTTCATGTTATGTTCTCCCATAAATGTTTTTTATATTAAAAAAAAAGGCAGGGTGTTTTCATGTTTGGCTCCCTGTCCTATACATACAGATACATATGCAAAGTTTAATGAGAATTTATGGAAGGCAGGCATGTACTAAAATGTGCTACGTTCTTAAGAAATATGGAAAAGCCCCTGCCATTTATAATCTGAAAACTTTAACAAAAGGGAGGCAAAATATTGATTGTTCTATGCATTTCTTCTTAGGAAGTAGATTTCTCACTGTAGCATACTCCTTAATGTTGCACTCAACTGTATAAAATGATCCAAAATACAATATAAAAAGAGAAAACAGACTAATAACAGGTCTAAAACTGAATTAAGGTCTCTAAACATAATAAAGTTTATTGCTTGATGTTGTTACTAAAAACTCTGATAAAAGGATATAGAATTGTAGTAGGAGTTATTTAATGAAATCTTACGACTTATTTTAGTCTGGAGGTCAGGTAATATGAGCATTAAGTAAAAGTAAATAAAGTGAAAATGTTGTTACCGGATCCAGCAAATCCAAAAAATGGAACAATGGCTACAAAGGAGTCTCTGTAGTTTAGTGACAGGATTACGCAGTTCTGGAGTCTGCTTTCAGATAAAGTAAATCAAAACACACCTCCACCCTGCTCCAAAAGAAGAAAAAAAAAGAGAAGGCAATTTCTTGTCATTACAATTGTTCAGCATATAGCAACTGTTTGAAATTATAGGCCTGTATAATACTTCTTATCCTTGAATTCATGAAAAGATTCCATTGGGTTTATAGCAACGATTCATATGTTTGTCTTGCCTTCAGTTGCTGTCAACATATAACTTGCAGCCAGCCATATATGATCAGATCAGATAGCACCAAACCCTCCAAAATGTTGTGTGTTTTCTGCTTTTCAAGATTTGCCTTTTAATGAAAAACCCAGAAATGTTGACCTCATATAACCTGATAACCTCTGAGCTCTGATAACCCCAGAGCTCTGAAAATATGTGTCAGTTCCTAAGGCAGTATATAACTTCAAAGTTCTGTAGTTGAAGGTGGGCACAGAATCTGTGGTATATTCTGTCATATAATAAATTGTCAAAGAGTTTAAAGATAGACCATAGCTGCTGATGCCTCCTCATCCCTTAAATTCATGCTACATACCATTACCTCATATCTGCGGTGTCTGCTTTCAATAATCACAAATATTATCCAAATAACTCAAAGGATGTAAATCTCTGCCTCACAATTGGCTGCCTGTCACTGTTAGTCATTCAGAGAGGAAGGATTTGCATAGCAGCTTTAGGTTTATTCCTGAACTATGCTGTAAATGTGCCAATTACCTACTCTGGATGCCACAGTAAGTTTTTCTGGTTGGCATCTGAATTCAAATTTCTCAAGCCACTTTATAGTGAACTAAACACAACATTAACTTTTTAGTCAAGGTAAAGGATTCCAAAACTCATGTTAGAGAAAAGGAAATTCTGAAACATAAAAATATTAGAGCCTAAGGGGTGTTATTGTGTCTCGAGTGATTTAGGACTTGTTTCTTTGTCTTTGTCTTCCAATCCATAATAGCATACAGGCCATTAGTGCTCTTTCAGGATTTACTACCACATACATGTTTTCATTTACAGTATTTGTTGACTTGTGTCTGTGTTCAGTACTGTCTTGCTACAGAGGCAAAAATAGAGTTATCCTTTAGAGAAGAGCCTTGATCTGTCAAGGAGGAGGTGAAAGGCTAGTAGATGGGAATGACAGGAGACTGGGAGGAAAGAGCAAATTAGCAGATAAAGGGGAAAAAAAGGCCTTTCCATTCTTTTAGGATCTTTAGAGGTTTAAAGTTTGAGTTATTTTCCCTTCTAATGGTAATTTCAAGTTTCTTCCTTTTCTTAATAATTTAAGTCCGGGGCTAGCAAGAGTGGATCTGAATCCAGCAAGTTTTTTGCTGTGACCCAGATCTAGTTTTAGCATTAAGTATTTTTAAAATACTAGAAATTTCTTTCATGTTGCTTTCTGCTCTAAATCTAGATAATAGCTATGAAACATGATCTGCAGAGGTAGAACTAACCTCAACTTACATATTACAGATGCTCAGGATTGCTTTTACGCCGAGTCCTACATGCACTTACTGTCTTTGTCATGTTCTGTTAATGTTAAGTGATTAAAATGTTAATGTTAAAATTATTTGAATATAATTACTCTCATAAAGAAAGTTGTCTTTGCAGAAATAAGGAACTCAATAATTTTTTTTTTATGAAAATGAAACAGTGTTTACCTTGTGTCCTGGGTTCAGCAGTAGCAGTCATTTTTCTTAGTAGCTGGTGCAGTGCTGTGGTTTTGACTTTCAGCCTTGGAACAGTGCTGATAACAAGGATGTTTTTAGTTGTTGCTAAGTAATGTTTAGTCTGACCAAGGACTTCATGAGTCTCATGCTCTGCCAGGGAGGAGGAGAAGCCAAAAATAAGCAGAGACAGGACACCTGACCCAAACTAGTCAAAGAGCTCTTCTATACCACAGCATGTCTTGCCCAGGATGCAGAAATAGGGGTAGTTACCATGAAGGGCTAGATCGCTGCTTGGGTCGGGCTGGGTATAGGTCGGCGAGTGGTGAGTGTTTAGTGGTTGTATTCTCTCCCCTTGTTATTTCCCTTATCATTATTATTACTGGTGGTAGCAGTAGTGGTTTTGTGTTTATACCTTAGTTACTGGACTGCTCTTATCTAAACCCATGGGAGCTACATTCTTTGAATTCTCTTCCCCTTTTGTCTGGGAGCGGGGCCAGGAGAAAGGGGGGGAGTGAGAGAGCGACTGTGTGGTCTGATTTACAGCTGGGCTTAAACCATGACATCTAGAAATGCCTGGGGCCTTCAGTGCCAAACTTCAAACAGTAACTGTTTAGATGCAGGGGATGTATGCTGAAGTTTGCCCACTGCCATAGCAGTGAGGTCTTACTCATTTAAAAGTTTATGTCCATGCAATAAAAGCATAAAAGGCATAAACCCCAGACTTTTTAGCCAGTGGGGTGGTGTCTCTTTAAAGAATTCAGGATCTTTTTGCTTTTCTCGAAGTTATGCAGTTGTATTAAACTTTGCATGACCACAGTTCTGCTGAACTACTGGAAATATCAGACTCTTCCTTTCAGTGTTAGGTTCCTTCCATGACAGTCACAATCTACATGATTTCCCTGGTCTCAGTTAAAACCAAGGAGGGAAGATACTGTCCCTTCAGAGGAAGGACTCCTGGCCGAACATAGGCAGCGTTGCTTTGTAGGGGCAGCTTTTGTTTGCTGTTTGTGTCCTTTATTCCTCTTTATTGCAGTATTCATTCCACCTTTTCCATTTGCAGAATCTCTGAAGATTTAATCTGTAAAAGAAACAAATATACACCCAAAATGAGTTTACTGAGATAGCTGAATGGATGCAGCAGGGTTGGTGATGAAGAGCTCCCTTGGTTCAAGGCAGGCAACAAGTCTTCAAACTACATCTGTGGGATTTTGAGGCAGATCCACATGCTGTAGATGTAGTCTGAAATGTTAAGTCTGGCAGCTTACCTTTAGTGAGTCCCTGGCAGCCTGCTGCAGTCCCTGCAGTCCTGCATGTTACTCAGGTGCCAAAGCAACTCTAAGCCTCCTGGTTCTTTGTAAAGGACAAGAATTCAGTTTACTAAGCTGCATCCCGGGCCAGCTTCTCAGATTTATATTGTCAAATAGGTCCTGAGGCTAGAGAGACGTTGTGAAGTTTCCTTGACAAATAAAAATGTGTCTCTCTTTGGTTGTTTCAGAATTTTTTTCTTTTAATAATATTATTTTTTCAGGAGGGTAATATTATTCCAAAATGCTTTTTAAGCCCATGTTTGAGTTTAGCCAGAGAGAGCTCAGTATGACTTACATAATGTATGGAGCAGTGGCCTCCGGAGGGCATTGTTTCAAGCACATCATTTTTCAAGAACTCCAGAACACTACTTATTGATATTTTAGAGGAGCACAAAAGCTTGAAACTCTATTTTGTAGCTAATTTATTCCCTTGCTGCATTCTAGCCTAGCAACCATACTGACTGAACTTGTCATACTTTTCACCATGGGTGAAGCTCAGTTTTAGGGAAGGGTCCTTTCTCATTGGCCTGCTCTGAAATTTGCTGTGAAAGAAATGATAAACTGCAGTTCATGGGAGCAAGCTGCCTTTCCTAAAGCCTTCAATGAGCTTATGCTTTAGCAGACCAAATAACAAATGCACTTTCCTTGGAGGCAAGGGAAGGTTGAGAGGTATTTGGACTGCTGCTTTTTAAAAAAAACTCCATCCCTCTCAGACCCCTTGACACATACCTGAAGGCATTTTTCTCCTTTTTATCAAGGAGAGGAGACACAGTTATACATTATTCAAACACTGGGGCTTTGGTAGAAAACTGAGAAACCTCATGAACACCTTTTGGTTAGATTTTTAGCCAGAATGTAGGCATTCCTGTCTTTAGGAGATTGAAGCTGTTTTTTGTCTCCAGTTCTGAGTAATTTGGTACAATGAGGACAATGCAGACTTTGGCCTTAATTAAGTGCTGTTAAGATCAAGCAAGATCATGCTTATTATTTTCTGAATTATTTTCTTAATGATCTGCATCTTATCATAAATCCTATATAAAAGATTTAGAAAGAACATTCTGGTTGCGACTTTGCCAGTAAACTTGTCAGAACAGTTCTTCCTACTGTTGCAGACTAACCCTGTTTGATTATGGCAAAGGCAAACCTGCAAAAGCAACCCTGTATTTTGAAGGATTTGTTCTTTTTCACTGGACCTTTAACCTTGCAAATTTTTTCCTGCAGTGATACTACACAAGAGGAGAAATAGGCCTGAAGCTTATAGCTGAATTCGCAATGTCAGATAATAAATAATTTCTAGTTTTCATGGTACTGTTCATCTTGTATTTGCTTCCACATGGAGGCATATTGGTTCATGTGCAGTGCTGTTGTTCTGACTGGTTTTTGACAGTGCTGTTCATTCATGTATCTCCATGCATGTGTCCTGGGTTCAGCAGTAGCAGTCATTTTTTTTTCTCCTTCTTGGTAGTTGATGCAGCGCTGTGTTTTGACTTTCGGGCTAGGAACGGTGCTGGTAGCATGTATGTTTTGAGTTACTCCTCAAATTGTCCAAGGACTTTGTGAGTCTCATGATCTGCCAGGGAAGGAGGGGAGGCCGGGAGGAAGCAGAGACAGGACACCTGATCCAAACTAGCCAAAGAGGTATTCCATACCACAGCACGTCATGCTCGAGGAGGTAACTGGGAGCTGAGCGGAAGGGCTCGGGCTTGCTCTCTTCCAGGTCGGACTCATTCTAGTAGGTGGTATCATATTTTCTCCTCTTGTTTATTTCCTCTATCATTGTTTTTAGTGGTGGTAGCAGTAGTGATTTGTTTTACACCTTAGTTACTGGACTGCTCTTGTCGCAACCTGTGGGAGTTGCACTCCTACGGTTCTCCTCCCCATCCCTCCAGGAGCGGGGAGGGCGGGGGGGGGTGGGGGGAGTGGGTGGTGAGAGGGAGACTGAGATTGGGTTTTAAACCATGACAGCATGTTAAAGAGAAAAATATTGTTATCTGATTTTAAAAGATGGTGGGAAGCTAAGGTAATTAAATGCCAGTGTTCTCAAATAAGAATATCATACACACTCAACTCATGCAGTCCACCCTGCTACTGCTATCAGTCCAGTAGCATGGCAGTGGCAGTGGCCAGGCAGTTACAGCAGTAGTCTCAACTCTTGCCTGATTTAACAATTGTTTCAGGAACTTACCGAGACAGTTTTAATTCAGGTTTTGGATCTTATGCTCCATGATGGACACACTCTCCCCAGATTTGTCTGGAGTCTGAACATGTGTGTAATTTTTACTTCAGCATTCCCTGTGATTCTGAATTCCACAACTTAACTGTTATTTTTGGGGGGTTGTATTTTTTTTTTAAAGTTGTTGCCTGAAAGGTTTCATGGGCCACCACATGATTCTTTTGTACAGGGAAACTGTGGGCAACCACTCACTATTCACACAGATTTTTCTTCCCTTTTATTAGGTATTTTCCAAACTGATACTTATTACTCAATTTAGTCTTTCCTTGTATGAAATATATTTAATTTTCCAGTTATTTTCACAAATCTGTGTCTTTTTCTAAAGGGTTTTACGGTATCATTCTGGATTAGGTGAGCAGTTCTGTGTGTCTGAGGGATTTTTCAGAGCACTGAAATGATTTTTTTTTTCCAGCTAAAGTAGTGGGAAAGGTTTTTTTTTTTCATAAAAATATACAAAAAATATAATGTCTGTAAGTGGAAGCCTCTCAGAAGTTTATGTACATTCAACATTACCCCCTTTTGAGGTACTACTATACTGCAAATTTTGCAAGCCTTTATATGAGGTTTTCTTGACCAAAAGAAGTTTATTTAGAACAGTATTCACCATATGCATAGTTGGAGGAGAGGGTTTTCAAAAGCTGGAACCTGAGGGGGCAGCAGTACTGACATAAATTTTAAGGAAAAATATATGAATTTTAGGTCACTTTTTTTTTGTCATGAGTGGTATCTTGGGTCTGGCATGAGTACCAGGGCAGCACCACTCGTTTTCATACTCCTGTGCCAATCAGAATTTACTGCAAGTGTTACAGTACGTATTTATACACTTTGTCAATTTATCGCTCCTCTTCATATTTTATCAGTAAATTGTTTCTTCACAAAAAAGATAATTCACATAAAAAAAGAAATTTCCAAAGCAATCAATTTCTGTTACAGATTTATCAGTTTTAATGGTTTTCTATCAGCTGAAATTATTTATTGCAAGTCTTCGCAGCTCTGTGCGTAAGTCAGTCAAAATGTGAAGATGTTGCTACTTCTTATCAGCAGATAATACTTTTGTTTTGAGTTTCAGACCATTTTGATGTGTTTGGGGTTTTTTGTTTTGAGTTTTTTTGGTTTTATTTTTTTTTTCAGTCATGCAGAGAGCAGTGCGTCTTGAGATACGTAACAAATGAAACAGAGAAAGAGTAGCCAGAAGCAGCCGTTTCACCCATTCATGTTTCCTCCACCGCTATCCCAGTGGTTGGTCTACCATCTAGGGTAGTCTACTAACACTCCTGAAGTGCTTTTCTCTAACATAGTTTCTGGAAGCAAAACACAGGTAGAACTGTTTTAAGAAATACTGATAATAACATGTCCTGCATGATTTTGTTACTAGCAGTTAACTGGGCTAAACCAGTCCAAAAAAAGTGGGAAAATGCCAGTAGAGTTAGGTAGTAGTTGTGGTTTTTTACATTCTCACATACATTGCAGAGCTATGGGGGTTATGCATTATGTCTCAATGACTTGAGATTATCTCAAACTTCACATTATTATATCCCACCCTGATTCATTTCAGGGCACATTTATTGTTTCCCACTGAAGTCTGGTTCCTTACTAATCATCATGCTCCCACTTTTTATACAGTGTTTTCCTCTTAAAAAACAATCTCTTTCGGGGGAAGATGAAATGGTAATTACAATCACAGTTCAAACTGGCAGGAGATGGAGAAAAAATGAAAAAGTACTAAATCTGTAGCATTTTGATTGTCTGAAAAGTTCCCAAAATTTGCAACAGAGCTGTATTTAAATATGTACCAAAGTGGCTTCTTATAAATCAAGTCATAATTGTTCAGCTCTAGATTGCAGGAGCCAAATTAAATTTTCAACTTCTCTACAGAATTCTCAGCTTTGATTAAGAGCAGAGGTATGAATAATGGCCTTTCCCCGTTAAATACACAGTCAGGAGAAAAAAGAAACAAGAAAATATTCAGGATACATTGTACAAAGTTGCAAAATACATATAAAGTTTCTTTTAAAATGGAGATTATATTCCAGTCCTGTAAGTATAGACTCTCATTTACCAGAGAAGAATAATGACTCTGTAATATTGATGTCCACCTCAGATATGTCTGTTGTGCTCAGTAACATTACAGAAGTCAATATAGGGCATTTTGAAAATTATTTAGATCAAGTTACTTGTGAAGATACTGATGCAGGGTTTGTTGATGAACGGGACAAAGAATTTTTCCAACAAAAGTGCCCATTAAATGGCAATGTATGTATATATGTATGTATGTATGATTGTTAGAATCTTGGCTAATGAACTTTGCCAAAATCTTTGCTCTTTTACACATGGAAACTGACCACAGGGAAATATATTTGCTGGGCAGATATGGCTGTTTGCAAACTCCAGCAGTGTTAATCTAGTCATTGTTCTGGTTCTGTATTGAGTAGGAATTATGTTTTCACAGATACCAGAAGTATATCTTCAGGGCTTCTAGTAATTCTGTAAGTTTGGTCTTACCTACTTTAAATTGTAAAGATTTTGCCATAAAAGTTTATGTTTACTTTAGGGAAATGTCAGAAGCCTATTATTTTTTATTGCAAAAGGGACAATGTTACTATTATAGAGAACTTGGAAAAACTTATGTTTAAATATTTAATCTTAAACGTGTTTACAGTCCTGTGGATATGCTTGCTTGCTGGATGGTTCTGCAAAAGTTGGTTGGTGTTAAAGTAAAAAAAGTCATGCAACATTAAGAGGATAGTGTTGTGATGAGTTTGCTGTGCTCATTAACTTCTTATTGTAATGCAGTGTAATATTTGAGATCTTCAGTTAATCACTATTTTCTTTATCAGAAAAATCAGCAATGTAGTAATTTAATAGTCTAGAGGACTCCCTTTGCAGCTACTGGATAGTTTGAAGTCATTGGTAGATCATAATTTTTCAGATATTTCAAATTGTGATGCATATGTGCTAACACGGAAAAACAGCACATGAGGAATCTTTGCTAGAAACAGTGTAATTTTAGTGGCAGTTTTAACAGTGTGGTAGCTTTGTGAATTAAAATAACAGTTGCTTCATCTAATGTCATGCATCAGCATGAAAACTGATCACCTGGAGGACTCAGGTAGAGAGGGAACTGCCCTGTATGTACAACATTACACAGCCACGAATAACATAAGAAGCTTTTGCCTGCAGACAGAATATGCTTGAATAAGTGGAACAATAGTATAGCAAATCCTATGATCCTGTGAAGTGTTCAAAATAATTGATTTTTTTTCATTTCTTTTTTCTCAAAAGAAGTAGAGAGTGGGGAATTCAGCTGCTTGATTCCCATGAAAGCTAACCAAGAATATTTCACTAATCCTAACATTACAGGGATTTGTAATTGATTTGATTGAGTTTAATTGATTTACTGCTTCTATGGTTAGTCTTTAAAAGAGTGCCTGAATATGCACTGGAAAAAAAGAAAATAACTTCTCTGTGGGCTTTGTGTAAACTGCTGGGTACTTTGCTGAAAAGCTAGATAAGTTTTTCTTTAAGAAAAAAGGATTAAATTTTATCTCAATTAATTAAATTTTACTTAAGACCATTTCATAATTAAAAAATATTAAGGGGTTTTTCTATTTTTATACTGTCTTAATTAACATAGGGATTCTTGAAGATAGACTGTAAAAGCAGGAGATTCTTTAAAATTTAAGCTGTGAAAAAAAAATTACAACCATGATTTTAAAACTTTATGTTCAACAGTTTAGTACCTGTTGAATATTTTTCCTTGTGCCTTAGGTTCTAGCAAATGCTATTACCAAGATCAGTGTTTAATGACTTTAAACGCCTTGCAATTACAAGTTGTAGAAAGAGGACAATATTATGAAAGATAACATGTTCTTTGAAAGAGAGGGACTCAAAGAAATGAAGCAAAAATATCTTTGTGTGTAGTCCTATGCACCGTTTTGGTTTTGAAGGTTTCCACATACCACACAGAAACAACAAGTATTGGAAAAGAAAATATTTAATTTCTGTAGCTGTTCTTATGCATGAAATTTATATTCTGTATCTGATTTTTAATTTTGACAGCTCATTTAATGAAGTAACTAATGAAAGAAGTTTAAACCTATAAGCTTCTTAATTTCAATTCTTCTCCCTACACAACTAGGTTGTAGTGTGATAGTGAACAGAGAATCACCACTGGAAAGACTTCACAGCAAAGAGAAACTCTCCTGTTGTGCCCTAGCATCTATTGCCTGCTGTTGTCCACTATCACAGCCAGCCTTGCCCTGCACTTGGAAAGGTCAAATTATTACCCACTTACAACTTCAAGCTATGACAATATCCAGCAGAGGAGGTGGAACAATGTGGTACCCACCTTGCTGCTTGAACTCTATAAAGGCCCAGCATTGTCCACCCTGATCTAAGATAAACATCAGCCTCAGCAAGGTCATGGCTTTAGAAATCGTCCATGCTGTTCAAATTCTTAATTAACTAAATGCACAGAGAGTATTCAGGTTAATACTATCAGATTTAAGAGGTAGGACATTGTTGGTAAAGACATCATTTCTGTAAATTGCTTCTTCCCTTGACTGGATTCATCCTGAATTTGCTAACCTTACGGTATATTTTCCTGTGAAGAGTACTGAAATGGAGAAAAGGATTATATTTCTCTCTGTAGGATTTCTAGCAAATGAAAGTGAATCATAGGATTCTTCTACTTGATAGTGGTATATCAAACAGCAGTCAGCTTGGTGTCTCAGGTCAATAGGTGGAGCAAAGTGATAATAGGGAACAGCAGATTGGTAACAAGAATGGTTTTTTGTTCCTTTTAATGGCTTTCAATAAAAGAGTAGTCCTATAGTCTAAGTTATAAGCTAAATTCAAAATTTTGTCATCTATGACAGAATATTCAAGCTGGATGAGTTAAGCAGACTGTCTTCAGCCACTGTAGATGACTTGATGTGTTACCAATAGTCCTTATTTTATCAGACGTGGTCAGTTAAACAAGAGTTGTATTAAATGCTTATTTCTCAGCATCGATAAAAATTGAGAGATCAGTTCCATTCCAGTGTACAGGGAGTGGAAACCAAATGTGCCCTGTTCCTTTGACTGTCACAGCAACTGAAGTGTTGTCAGGCTCTATCTTGTCAGCTTCCCTGCCTACTTCAGAATTCATCATTTTTTTGTTGCTAATTAAACTATCTTTAATAGGTAGCACAATGTCACTCATACTCAGTAGTCTTGAACTAAGCACCCAAACAGCTCCCAAGATAAGGAAAGCTCAGTTCTTGCCATGTTAAGCAGGTAGAGTATATCATCTACAAGCATCCCTTCTTCATTGAGTGCCGTGGGTGATTATGGAAAAGGAGGACTCTGTTCTTTCTGTTTCATACAATGTTTTACAATATATGAGGTACAATTAGCTAGGTATTGGGTCTGGAGAAAAGATTGTGCTGAAGTTTGTGAAGAAAGAAGTTACCTGTACACAGCTTTGATTCAGACAGTGAAATTCCAGGAGAGAATGTGAGATCAGATACAGCATATAAGCATATGAAAATGGTTATCTTAGGTCCAGAAGTATAGTATAGTGTTACATCTCTACAGTTATCTCTGCTAGTTGCTGAGGAAAAAGTGAAAAACCAGTGAATGTGTTCTGTAATTGGTTCACAAGGTTACTTTCCTAGCTTCTGCAAATCAGTGTCTCAGCAGCTTTCCAAGCCAGGAATGACATCTGAATATTTGATAACCTTTGATGGAATCCTCTTCCCTATTTTTTCTGACTGTTCTTTCCAGCCCGTTTGAACACTTGTCATCTCCTTTGCACTGTGGCAATGCCTTCTGGAGGCCATCTATGCATTGAGGCAAAGCATGAACTTGGGTTTGTTCTGCATGTAGCTTTAATAGAAAAATACTATGGGACATCACACCATTAGTTGATTGTAGGTGGTCTGTGCTCAGTGTCCAGGATTTTTGATTATGATAATATTTGCATCTCTATATTTAATGGTGTATGAACTGTGGTCTTTTGAACCCATTAGGAAAGGGTTGGCACTTCCTTTTGAGGAACTGGAACAGCTCACCCAGGGGCACCATGTGGCTGCTTAGAGCTTGGTCCTAACTGTCAGAGGTTTGGAGGGATCAAACAAATGGAATGGAAGCCCTTCTTTCCCACAAAGATGGAGAAAGTGCCTCCTCCTAGCAGGGTGCCTTAAACGAAGGACATTTTAGGGAAACATTAGTAAAGCAACAGTCCCTGTTCCAAGAATTACTCTGCAAGAAAGCCTGGAAGTACTGATTTCTTTGTCTAAATAAATTTCAGTTTAAACATTATGCTTCCTAAATCTAGGGGCATTCTGCTCAGTAATTCTTTAAAATTCCATGTAGCTGGTGCATTAGGTGACATTTTTGATTCAGTAGGAGACATATTTGAATCAGATGGTGGGTTTGATTTACTGTAGGAGATACATATTTTGATAAATGATGCATCTCATTCTGTGTTGAATAAGCACTGATTCAGCAGGGATGTGGTTGATTTGCTGAATGAAATATTGTACCTGATTTTGATAAATTTTTCCTGTAATGCATACCTTTATTTTGATAGTTGATTAATTTATTTTAGAAAGAAGTGTATAAAATTATTTTTGCAATGTTCTTCTGTTGTTGTGATTTATGAATTTTACAAGCAATAGATATATATTTCAATATGTGCCATAGATATTTAAAAGTGTTAATAATATATGGACACTTCATAATCACCATCAACCAGAGTCTCATCCTGCATATGATATGCAGCAAGAGATTTCTGTTGGAATAAATAGGTGCAAGACTTAGGGCCTAGTATTTTTGCTGTTAGGGTATTATTACTTCATTGGGTTTTTTGTTTCTTTGTTTCTTTTTTTTGTTTTTTTTTGTTTATTTGGTTTTTTTTCAATAACTTTTATAATTTTTTTTTTCTCCAGGAACACAGTGATTTTTAGAGCTTGTGGTGACCTCAGACTGCACCTGATCAAGCAGCCACACAATGTGATTTGGTGCTTATTTTCGATAAAGGGCAAAGTAAAATAGGTTTTGGCTGGCATTAAATTACCCTCATTTTAGGTGTTTAACTTTTACAGGACTAAAGGTTGTTTCCTTGTATGCTTATTACATTTAGTACCAAGCTATGAAAACAATCACATTAGGTTCAGCCCTTCCTGATGTTTGACACATTACTACTTTTATTTAATATAAAACAATTGTTACAAGAAGAAAACTGAGCTAAAAGGATGAAATTCATTAACTGCACTCAGTTTGATGTAAGATTATATACAAGCATAGCAAATAGAAATGGATAGCTGGAACAGGCTTGAAAGAGATGATCTGAAAGTATAACTGATTTTAAAACCTGGTGCTACCCACTAGATGCCCTCCTGTGGTACAGTGAGAGGCCATGCTTCTCAGCCTCCCAGTTTTATTTCTCCTTAATCTACCTGTGGATGGTGGATTGCACTTCCACTTGCTTCTACTCTTGCTTCTCCTTGCGCTGCTTGAGAGCTTCTGGCCACAGTGCTTTGTGCCTTAGGTCCCCAGTTTGAGTAGTGTGGCAGGTAACACTGAGCTCTTTTTGTGTCTTCTGATGACAGTGTTAGGCTTTACTGGTTTAACATAAAATAATTGTCCTAAGTAAGGGGAAACTGGATGAAGAGTTCAGGTCACCTAATTCTGGAAAATTCTACCTAATTCTGATACATATATATGTATATTACTTTATTTTTTAAGGTGAGGAATATTTTACACGTTAAACCCACAGTGTAAGATATTCTCTGCCACTTCAGAAGGACTGTGGGATCAGACAGCTGCCCTCACCTCAGCTGTGCCTGGCAGGATATGTAAAATAGTGATTAAATGGCTCATCTTTTCTGATATAGGTGTAGCTTCAGGTTGAGCCAACTCTGACTTCCAGGAACTATTTCTGCATTCCCCCAGGAATATGCTGCATCTAAGCCCTGCTTTCTCATGGGAAAGCTGCCTGCTTTGGAAGAGGGGAGAACTAAGTGGTTTAAAACAGGCTGTGTGACTTCTGTTCAGGTAAAGTACTGCTACTTTATTGTGTGTTTTTCCTTTTGCTTTGTGTTCCCTTAGCACATGAGTGGATGCAGTCCTGGAAGTCATTCCTGATGCCTTTAAACCCAGCACTGAGGCATGCTGGATGAAGGCAGTTCAAACTCCACAAGGTTTCTCCGCAGCTAGAGTTTGCTCCTTATAGTGAATAGCGTGGGAAAATGTCTTAGTCCTTGTTCTCCTCCAGGCTCTGGGCCTGTTTTGGACAAGTTTTTGTGTACAATAGAATGTCATATGGCATTTTATAATAACTTCTATCTATTATTTCATCAGGAGGATGTTTTACTTTTGATATTTAGCTTTTGGAGAAAGAAATTTTGTAGTTTTCAGTATTTGTTTCAGCCAGGTTTTTTTTTCCAACTTTTGTGAAACTGTCACAGTGTTCAAGCATGTCGACAGTTACAAGTTTGGGTATTTAAATTCTGCCAAACCCTTTCAGATTTTATACTAAATTTTATTAGACGTTCATAAAAGCCAAGTTCCTACAAAAGACATGAAAAGAACCAAGGCAAAAAGACTTTAGAAATGTCTTCATAAAGAGAGACATCCACAGTTAAACAACAATACAATTTTGGAAACTTGAGCAACTGGGCTAGTAAATTACCTGGCCTGTATAACAGACAATACACAGGCTGTTGGGAATTAAGTACAAAAGGAAGCATTTGGCCTTTTATTTTTTTCTGACTTGTTACAGCATGTAACACTGCATTATGCCATATCACATTGGTGTGATAGGCAAGTGAAACAAGAGAGTTCATGCCAATTAACAGGAAAACACAGCAGTTTTCTAGTTACCAAAATCACATAGAGTATTGCAGGGCATTTGGAATACTATGGGAGAGACAGTTATTGCTGAGAACAGCTGAACTATGACTAAATTAGGGAAGCAAAAACCATAGGTTTGTTTCTGTTTTAACCAAAGCATGAAATGTTCTTTTACTGTAGACTTGTATCTTCTGCCTGTTTTAAAATAAAGGATGTGCTGCAGGATCATTCAACTAGGGTACAAGAAGCAGATCTAAATTACTTGAGAATATATTTAATCTCAGACAGGTATCTGGCTTGATGGCCTTTATACCAAAGACACATCTGTGTGTTGTTTGTGAATGTAATCAGGGAAAATTACTCATAAATTTGTCCCAGCTCTATCACAACAATAGCTTGTTGGAAACCTCAAGGAAACCAAGTTTTTAATAGTCCTGAAACTTTCCCTGTTTACCTTTGCCAGTGAACTTCAGTTCATCCATTTGGCTAAGCATATGATGGGCAATATAAATAATGCTGGATATTTTTTAACCTTTTGTCATTTTTAGGTTGTTTCCTCCAACTTTTCAGGTGCACCCAAATTATGTAGACCAAGTGTTCACTAGTTGTTTCCATAAGATTGATCTTTGTTATCTCAAAGTAGAAGCTGTTTCTCAAATAGTTCAATTTAGGAAGGACAGCTAGAAGTGCCCTAAGGTCATATCTGTCTCTGTTGTGATCTGCCCTTGGTCCACCAGGTCCTGGAAATGAAACAGTTTTCGATGTACTGTGGTTAAGCTGGTCAATTTGGGAGAGAAAATCCTGTGAGGTACTGTGATAAGCACAGTATTTTCTATGGAGTTCTGAATTGCTTTAAAAATAAAAACGTTCTGATTAACCTCATACATGAAAGACTATAAAACATGAACAATGTTGTTTTCAGTTCTTGAAAATTATTCTGTAGGAATGTGACAGGGTTTTGGTTTATGCAATGGATCGAAGAGACCAACCAAATTCCATTATTAAAGATGTCTGTCTTTCTAAGGTCATTTAGCATCTCTGAAATTGTTTCAAATATGCATCTGAGCAATACGACAACTATCAGTCCACATTTGGGCAGTATAACATTTTAGAAAGATTCCTTAAAAGTAAAGTTCCTTAAGATAATTGCCTCAATGATCTGGCAGATTTATAACAAACTTTACAAAATTTCCTTTGCTTGTCATTATATTTTTTGAAATGTTGAAAACTGTTTACGTAATTGGAGAGATCTGTATTCCTGATGCAGCATGAAGGTGTTACTATGTAGTCAATGCTGCTATGCTCTTCTGGCTGTAAAAATTTATCTTCTGGACTTTCAGGGAACGCAGTCTTTGAATCATTGTCTTATGCTTGCTTACTACTTAATACTTCAGGCTGGTAGCATTTGGACTTGTCTTTTCTCATTGACTTCAGGAATTTTCATTTAAACCTTAAAAATATTTATATTACAGATAGGAACAATTGGTAGCTTTTAGTACTACAGTTATAATCATGTGGATGGGAAGTGGATGCTCAAAGCATGTAAGACCACCCTCTGTCCTCTTCCACTCCAAGGTGCCGTTGTCTACTTCTAAACCTACAAGTTGGACTTCAGCTTCTTGAGGTTAATTTTTACACATGCCAAAACCTGTTCTTACTACTTTATATAAAGGTCTTTCCCTCCAGTGTTATTTTTCGTCATAAAATATATGCTCATTCTTAACCCCATTGCCTAACTAAAGAAAGTAAGGCTGAGAGCATTTAAAAATATGGTTTTCAAATTCAGAAATGAACTGATTTCATTTGCATGGTCACTGTAGCTGCACACATATGCTATATATTCTGAAAACCAATTAGGTGTATTAGATTCTGTCTCCATGTACACTGGAATATTTCACGTATGTATTTGTATACTGTAAGAGCAGTTGTACATAGATGGGCAGAAAAAGTCCCCAGTGAGTTCTACATGGTCATTCAGCAAATGAATAGCAAACCTGAGCCTGGATACCTGGTCTCTCAGCTTCTGCATAGCTTTTATAAAATAGAAAATATATTGTTATAAGAAAGTTTCTCGGGAGTTATATTACCTGTTGAGTTTAAACAGGTTTTCCATTCTCTTAGTGCCACTTTTCCTATTGTTCTGCTGTGAAAAAGCTCACTTTGAACTGTGCAGCAGTGTCATTTCCAAAAGATGGGTATACACAACAATAACATACATGCTTTAATAATAAAAACTTTACTGCAACAAAAATGTTGTTCCGGCTCTTTTTCTCTGCAGCAGAACAGTGGCACCCAGTGGCCATTCATGCAAAAATACTAGCCATTAAAATTTTATAAACTCAAATATCATTGCAAGGAATAAGGAAAAGATAAACAAATTAGGACTTGTATGTCATTTGTTCTTGCATATTCCTTGAAATCCTGTAAACCTCAGTCAAAATTCAAAGACCTTGCAACAAAAAAGTTCTTTTATACATAAATCTGGAATATATGTGTGCTTGTAGGTATGCATATCAGAATTTCATTTTTTTAAAAAGAATATTTTTTTAAAGAAAGTATTTTTTTTTAAGAAAAGAATATTTCTTTAATTTTTTTTTTAATTGGAGGGGGTAACAATATCCCTATATTCATTATTTCACTATAGTATTTTTCATTGTTTATATGTACTTATTCTAAAGCTCTAATATACAATTATTAAAGAAATTCTGAAGAAAATATGGATGTTTCCCAAAAGAAAATAGGACCACATATTTTCCCCACATTTCAAATCTGTGTCAGGTTTTAACATGAGCAGAGGCATTTTTGCATATATTTCATTTATCTCCAATAACCCCATTTGGAAAACTCTGCATGTTAAGTACATGCATCCAGAATGCACATGAGAGGATTATTTATGCACAATTTAGAAATATTTTCTTCCTAGACTCTGCAGCTATAATAAGCTAACCCATACAAAAAACCAACCAAATAAACAAAAAAACAAAACAAAAAAAGGCTTACTGATTTCATATCTTAGGCATGTTTGCATTTAATAAGCTATATTGTGCTTGACATGTTTTTGTAATGCAGGTGGGGTCCTAAAATTCTGGTGTACTTTTTTACATCGGTGCTGCATATTTGGACTGAAGGACTCAGTAGGTCAGTCGGAAGGTATCCCTTCTTTCTCTTCTCTCATTTCCAGAATGTATTGAGTGTAACTGACTGCTAAGGGAGTGTCCTGGTATAGGTAAAGGTGTCTTTTCCCTTTTAGTTCATTTCTCTCCCACCTACTGTACTGTGTATTTCTACATATAAGATACATACAATACCTATTGTATTGTGTATTTCTACGAAATAACAAATTGCCTCATTAAGAGAAGCACTGTGTGCAATTGCCATACTCACCCCATTCCTGTGAAAATGATGGTCACAATTATAGATGCTGACAACTTTGAAGAATTTGAATATGCAGGTCTAGAAAGTGCTTACTTCATGGCAAAAATGAAATTTATAAAGTTGAAAGAGATAACTCACAAGTCATAGATTTTTTTTTGATGAACGGTCTTAGACAAATACTTTATTTGCATTCCCCACTCTCTCAATTTTAGCCATGAATGTTGTGGGTATGGAAATAATACCAAAAGACATAGTTTTGTTATTTCCATGAAGAGTTGATCTTCAGGTAAAATTCTTGATAAATGGGTAGTATAGACCTCTCTGATCAGCCCTTCAGTGTTGTGTTGAAATGTGTTGTGCTGAAATGAGCCTGGTACTTGGTGGACTAAGCTGGGCAGAGAGACAGGCAGGGCTTACAATTAAAGACTTATTATTATGAGATTGCACTCTTCTGTGGTGGCGTGAGTTTTCACTCCTCTTGTCTTTCTGTCTGCAATTCCATTTCAGACCAAGGAGACATTTTATATCAAAAAAGGTTTCAATTTTCCTATGAAAATTCTCAGTTTTAACACTCAACATGCTTCACCATCCCCTCTGTTTTGTATTAGAAAATAACCAATGATCTCAACATGTTATCTCTTCCAGTCCTTATGTTATACGCAGTCAGTGTGAGTAAAAAAGTGTAAGTGACTTTCATATCTATCTAAAGATTTTGTGCAGTCCATCTATTTCAGATAATGCACAGACATGCATTTGGCCCACATTTATGGACAGAAAATCTAGTACCTATCTATTCTATGAGCTGAATCTGAGATACATGTGAAGTAAAACACTGAAGTTTTACAGCAGTAGAAGAATTTTATGCATTAAAGACAGCTATTCTTTCTAGGTTATGAAATATTTCTAATTTGAAGAATGTTTAACAAGCTAAGTTCACTTTCTTACAATTGGAAGCAAAGTCAATTCAATGTTTGAATAGGTAATGGCTTCTTAGCTGGAAAAGTCATATCTTATGTTGAATTATTCTAAATCAGACAATAAAATGATCTGAAGGAGAACTCAGAAATAAAAAATATGAAGACTTTAAATAAGCCATGTTTAATGTCCCATGAGTCAAAAAAATTACTTTGTGGTTTAGACTAATTTTATGTTTTGCACATAGGACTGTGCAAAAATCTTCTACAAATTCCTCACTCCATTGGTAATGTCTTTTTCCTAGTGCAAACACAGAAAATATGCATATAACAGAGGATGATAATAATTGTGAAATTAAGATCTAAAAATTTGAAAAACTGCAGGTATTCGGGATTTGACTGGAATGTTTAGCCACTGTATGAGTAACTGCAATTGCACAAACCTTCTCTATGCAATTTATTCCTGACTTGGTATTTTTCTTCTTCCTTGAGAGCTAAAAAACGTTAGATGTTTTAGAGGTAAAAAAATTTAATTGTGGTGAACATGTTGTGAAATACAGTGTCGGAAGATGGACTGAAACCATAATAGTCATTTTGCAGATGGGGGGAAAGCAAACTGAGATTTCCACACCTTTGCTGAAAGCAGACTCAAGAGCAAATGTCCAAAAGCTTTCCTGAGACTGGGCAGTGTAAGCAAAGTTGCCTTTGAATCATCTCAAGTGTTTTCTGGAGCAGTTGTTTTCTAACAGATGTCTCATCCTCCCAGTGCACTGAATATTGAAGGCCTGTGAAATTATGTTAAGGCTTTGGATGGCAAGGTGTAGGAAATAAAAAAGTGAGGAGAGATGCTGACATGTTGTGGTATGCGTAGCAGTATCTGTATGGGAAAACTGAGAGAAGATTGTGCTTGATGTTTCAAAAAGGTTTCAGGCGACAGAAGACTTGCTCCAGTAGCCAAGACCCAAGCCAATGCAGATGTGCAGTGCAGAGGTACAAGTGATATGTGAATCTCCTTGCAGAGAGTAAAGAGGACTGAAACAAGCTTGTGAAGAAAGTTAGCTGTGAATGTTAGAAAGTTAGCATAGTAAAATGGGGCCTGGAAAACCTTGGGTTTAGGACTTTGTTCATAACACCTTTAGGAATGTGCATCGGTAGTTGAGAGGCTAGGAAAATACAGGCACAGGAAGAAGAAACCATGGAATTTAATGCAGAGATTTTAGAGTTTAGTCAGGAGTATGAGGGGAACAGAGAGTTAAATGAAAGGGGAATAGTTGAAAGATAGATGAGATGTTTAGCACATTGACAGAAAAGGGTAAGTATCAAGTCCTTCAAGACTCCAGGATTCACCTGAGAAAGAGAAGACTGACAGACCTTTAAGAAGGAAGGTCTTGAACTTGGCCTTTGTTTCTTGAAGGCTGGCTATCTGGGAAGAGGATGGAGTTTTTAGTGTATCTAGAGAGCTGAACTAGTTAATGAGGTAAGGCAAAGGTTCAAATGTACTGAATGTACTGAGGAAGAGAGAAAGGCCTGAACTCCTGAGAAAAAACATGGTCATGCCATCTATAAGGCAGAAGTTCTCTTTAGAGTATTACACGACTCTGAGACGCACTGAGAATTTTTGTAGGTATAACTTGATTTGCAAGCTTAAAAAGAAAACATTATGACCAATGAAAAAAGCACAGAAAACTTGCTTTTATATATGCTTAAGCAGATACTGTTTGTATTATCAGAAAATTCTTAGAAGGAGGTATGTATTTCTAAATGCTTCCAATCTAAAAGGTCATAACTCATCTTTTCTGTAGCAGCTCACAAACAAATTGCACACATGTGGGAACTCTTGTAGGTGATTAGGAGACTGAGTACCATTGGTCTTTTGTTTCCATTTTTGTAAGTCCTCATTTTTGCCTTTATCCTCCCCATCCTTCTCAAAACCCTAAAATATCAAGTGAATTTGCCTATGAATCCTTTGTTCCTTTACCCCCCTTGAAGTGCAACAACTAAGCAGTTAACATTTTTAAAGGATATAGTACAAGTTTTAAAAGCATGTGCAGATCTGTTGAAGCTGTGTGCATAGAGTTGGTCTTCATTGGAAATATTTTTTGTTTAGTGTTTTTTAAAGTTGTCAGTAGTACAGTGGCTCCTCTCCTGTGGCAGCAAGAGAGTAGGAAAAACTGGAGAGGGTAGCAGCAGGAGATTGCTTCTGGAAAGTTTATGATTAGAGTTAAAATCTCTGTTTAAAAGTACTGGCTTGTGTGAACAAGGTCACTAAAATGAATTACTCTTTCTTTTTAAGTTAGACTTTTCCTTTGTTGAGAAAAGAGCAGGAGAAAGAACCTTAACAAAGGTCCCCAGACATCTTTGTGTGTTGCCATCAGATATGATGATGGATGTAGGTATGGCTGTCCTCAGACTCACTCTGGGGCTTCCTGCTCTGCAGCCAACAGTACTACTGCCACAGAATGCACACATTTACTACCCTTTTTTTGACATAGCATCTCATTCCTGTCTGCAGGATACCTTGTTGCCCAAGCCAGGGGCTTAGCAAGGGCAGGGCTGAACATCAGAGCTAACTCTTCTCCTTCAGATGGGCTGTGAACTCATTTGGGTTTGCAGGGAGAATCAATAGATGTCAGTACAAGTTTTTTGTAAATCCTGAAGGTCAGGCCTGGGCAGCATAGTGTTTTATCTTAAGGAAATAACGAGTGGAAAATTTCAACAAAAGAGACTACTGTCTATGTGGTGATCCAGAATGTTTGAGGCTTGTATTTTCTTTTGTAATTGAAAGATGATAAAAACACTTATTTACATTTCTGCAAATTGAGGACAGTGCCTAGACAAAGAGATTTTTTTTTCCCCAGGTGACTCGAGATACAGTGTCTGCAGTTACTCAATCTCAGTGCTAAGCCTTTCTGTTGCCATTTATGCATGTCCAATAAAAGTGATTTATTGCTTGGCTACAAGTTGAGACACTTGATCATTATTACAATTTTTCCCCCCACATCAACCTTTTCCCATGTTATGCAAATCCAAGCTAATTTAGGTGAAGTCAAGATCTAGGCCTCTCTTTAAAAGCTTTTAACACATCTTTTCCTTCAGGTCCTTCCATCTCATTTTTGAAACATCTTTTGTAGTATCCCAAAGGCAGAGCTTGGAGAGGTTAGTGGATAATTCAGTAGTTAAACTATCATCCGATATTTGATATGCCTCCAAGGCATTAAATTTTCTCTTGTATCTGTTAAATTGCTGGGAGCTTTCATCAGTGGTTAGTTATCTTGATGAAATATGTGGGGTTTTCAGTGATGCAGAACTTCTAAAAATTCTCATAACGTCATCATTCTAAGGTGGACAAATAGATATTATAGGTTTATCCCCATGGTCTTTGGAATATATGTGTGTATACGTGTATATATACATATATGTATACGTGGAATAACAAAACAAGCTAAAAGGCTATTTAATCCTTTTCATAAATTCCGTGTGAACATAAGTCTTCCCTTCCCCCCATTAGGTATGAGTGCAGGAATCCTCTCTGAATATTTCTGCTCATGTTTAGTGTGAAAAGCAAAGCAAGAACAAGATTTTTAAAGGATTTTTTCCCAAACCATCCCTGCAGATATTTTCAGAAAAGGATAATCCATCTTAAAACACGTTGACTTGCAAATTTGTCATACCTCTGTCAGATCTGAAGAATGCTGCAGCAACTAAAGAGGCACCAGATATAGCTCTTTCCTCCAGAAATATCCTGGGGGGTTTTGTAGAGCTGGTAGTGGGTTTTGTGGACTATTCTGAATGGCCAGCTAAGTGCAGAGGGCAGTACAGGCATAGGACAAGGGAGAGAAACAACTGTCTGCGCTTTATGGAATGATGAGGGAAGAAGTTACTGTGTATAATTTTCCCCTTAACTCACAACTTGCAAGCAGGATGAGTGTTCCTCATACATATTCCTGTCTTGAGTGCATTGAGACATTCCAGCTGTTTTCAGTGGCTCCGCAGAGAACTGTTTCCATGTATTTTTGGGGTTAAATTCTTTTTAAACATATCAGTCAAAGTCTGTAATAAAACATCTATTTTTCCAGACTGATTTGAGATATTTTGTTGCTCTTTCTGATAGTATCTTACAGAAAATGAAAGTACCTTCTTCACACAGCCACTTCGCATTTTCTGTTCCATTGTAAGAATGCTAACATTGCTCTTATCACCACTGTGATCCAGAGTATAATCAATATGATTTTAATTACTAGTGGCCTGTGCTTCTGTTATCTTAGACTGCTCTTGCACATATGGTGGACCTGAGGCAAATTTAGGTGTCAATGAATTAAGTTTGGTCTGTGTTTGTAAGAAGGTTTTCAAATCCTACAAAAACAAGCCACATGTTCTTCTGTAGAGCTCCTTAAGAGGCTACTGTATGGATACATGATGTGATTGATACTTTCTTTGAAAGAGATCTGGTCTGTAAGACTACATTGTAATGTATATGAAGAGGGACTAAAAAAGGAGTATGTGCACTCTTATTTCTGCAACATGCTGAGTCATGCCTGGTAGAAGCAACAAGCAACAGATAGAGCCAGAATCTGAGACACTTGTACCAACATGCTGTTTCTCAGGAAGCGGGTCGTGTTTCTTTTGTCTGGAACCAGTTTAAATGATGCACTGTTTTTTTCCTCTGACTCCTTAATTTCTGCAGTTGGACTGTGCTGTGCTGTGCTGCCAAGGCTGTCTAACAGCAAGGAGCTCTGAGGTCAGTATTGCTGACCAAAGAATTCTCAGTCTAATGCACATAAGGCAAAGATGGACCACTAATAAAGGAACATAGTATCAGCCTTTCTGCCACTTTAATTCCATTCCTATAAATTTCAAATTGAACAATGGCTGATCAAGCAAGATTATCTTTACTTCAGCTTGTTGGATGAGGAGATATAGATATTATACTCAGCACATTTAAGAGTAACTAAATTTCTGCTCTTTACCATTCTGTAAATCTGCAGTGTCATACCCTAAGTCCAGACTTTGCCAGATGCTTTTCTTTTTAGCTTGAAGAACTATATTAAGTTAATCTGCTTTTCTCATGCTCCTCCTTTTCATGACCATTCGCATGGTTCTGTACTACTAGTCAGTTCCTTAGGGGAAGCCCAGGGAAAGGAACACGCTTCAAAGTTTTATGAGGGTGCATTCACAGAAGCTAAATATTAAATTTGGACTTGAAGATGTGCATGCCAGAATTGCTGATCTTCATTTCTGTTCTACTATGCAGCTCTCTAACTCTGGAGTATTGAATATGCCAAGAAAGTTCAGGATGTGATTTAATTTTTGCTAAAACTTTCTGATAAAAAGGGAACATACCTGAAGTTGTAACAAACTGCTAAAGATACTCAGTGACGGAAAATGTCACATAAATTATTCGTTGTGAATGGTTTGCCGTTAGCTGCTTAAACAAACAAGCAAAAACAAAACAAAACAAAACCAACCCCCCAAAACAACCCAACCATGTTTTGCAGTTACTTCTGAACTCTTTTCTATTTTTAATATCAATATTCAACTTATAAAGTGCTAGGTGTTTTTGTGAGAACACTTGTGAATTTGGCTTCCAAATACAACCTCAACAGTGAAAATTATTTAAGAAATAAGCTTCAATGTTATGTGTTGAAAGGAAAGACCTGTGTTATTTTCATCTCCAGGTTAAAAGTGTCTCTCTAACAACTGGAAATAGAGTAAAGCTTGCCAAGCATTCCTGGTGAAGCAGATGGAGAGGTAACTAACAGCCTTGCTGAAATCTTGGTGGATAAGACTTCCGACTATCCGCAAAGCTCAAGATTATCTATCAAATTAACTTGATCACTGCACTTTATGAAAGTATTCTTCAGTTTTGTCAAAGACTCTTCCAATTTTGACTCTCCCTCCCCAGATTCCGAACAGTTAAACTCTCATTTACCACTTTGTGTGCTTAAGAGTGATCACAGGTCTTATCCCTGGGGAACTACAATGGCCACCTGCATCTTCTTTTCTTACAGGCTTTACATTTTTCTTGCTGATATTCAAAAGATGCACAAGAGTATAATAGTTGTGTGCCTGTAAACTTTTGATGACTACACAGAACAGTATTATACATGGCTATATACACTGAAGTATACAAAGGGCAAAAGAGTGATTGCTAAAAAAGACTTGTTTGCAGAATGCAGAGAAAAAGCCATGGACTCCTGGCATTCTCAGATGCACAACACAATCCAAAAGCTGACTGTAAAATGCTGCTATCTGTCTGTCTAGTCATGGTGCTTGAGGGTTCTTAATATAAATCACTTGCTGCTTATGCTTCAGATGTTCTTCTGTTTTCATTGTGACCCAATAGTAAATTGATTGTTTTTTCATTTATATTTAAGAACAGATGAAAGTATGTTGGCACTTGCTTCCCTATCCATACAAAATAAATCAAGATTTCATACATATTCTGTGGTACCAATTAACTGTTCCCCATCAGAAGTATGTTGTCTGTTTTAGAAGTTACCACATCACCCATTCTCTTTGTTTCTTACTCTCACAAGTGTGCAAATAGATTTCAGACCAATATCAAAGTGTTACTTCTGGTGGGGAGAGTTGAGTTGTTTTAATTTATTTGCTCTGGAATAAAGGAAGCATAATATCTGTTTGTCAGATGTGAACTTTCCTGTTATCCTATAGCTCTCATTTTCAACCTTCCATTCTCTAGGCTGGATCTATAAAGAGTTAATGTTTGTCTTGAGAAGATCTGAAGTTATTCATCAGACAACTACTTATTTCTTCCAATAACTAGTACTCCAAGATGCTAAAAACCCTTTGGTACTAGGAACAAGAACATCTGTAAAACGGTGTTTCTTTAAAGGTGGCTCAGTAAATCAGTGTTAAGCCATGTCTGCAGATACGTCACTGTCTGACTCTACCCGATTTCTCTCTCACAATATCCAGGAGCCTGTGACAGATCAGAATAAGTGTTTAACACTATCTTGAGGTTTGAGTGACTGGTGGGTAGCTGAGTCTTAAGAGAAACATTTTTACTGAACAATGTGAGAAGACTACTATTTTGATTTTGTTTACTTAGTCCCACAGAAAGTCAAGGTATTGTCAAGCCCCACAAAGATACAGCTTGTGAGCTTGCCTAGTAGGTTTTCTGTCTGTCACGCAACTGTCAATGTGTTTGTTAGGCTTGCTTCAAAGAAAGGGCTCTAAATGTTGGCTGCACTCTTACTAGCTACCAGTTTCACTGCATTACTGATGTACTTTAGTTTCCAGAATTTTCTTTCTAGTAGTAATTTTTAGTTACTATTAATGCTGCAACTATCCTTCACTAGAGTATTTAACAATGAAAAAGGCATGTAGAAAACTGTTGGAATTTAAAGGAAAGATATAGCATGCAGAAAAGTAATTAAATCATTTTATATCCTTTCATGAGTAAAAAATACTGAGATCCAGTTGATATTTGTGGACATCTATGGGGATATGACACCATTGTCATCATGGAAGCATGCTGGAATGGCTTCTATGACTGGAGTGTTGTAATGGAGGTTATAGGCTCTTTAGAGAAGACAGGCTGGGGAGACAGGGAAGGGACATAGCTATTTATGTCAATGACAGGCTGGAGAATCTGGAACTCTGCCTGGGGATAGGTGATGGGCCAACAGAGAGCTTGAGGGTCAAGGTCAAAGGAAGAAGAACTATGGTGGGGAACATTACAGCGAGAGTCTGTTACAGGCCATCAGATCAAGAGAACTCTGTGGATGGAGCCCTCTATAGGCAGAAAGGAGCAGCCTCAAGCCCTCAGGCCCTTGTCTTTGTGGGGGATTTCAACCATGCTGATATCTGTTGGAGGGATGGTAGAGCCCGGCACAAGCAATCCAGGAGGTTCCTCAGCTGTGGAAGACAAGTTTAAACTTAAACAGGGGAGATTCAGGTTAGATAGAAAGAATGAGTTCTTTACTGAGAAGGTGGTGAGGCACTGGAACAGTTTGCAAAGGGAAATGGTAAATGTTCTAGTGTGAGACTTGCTGCCCATGGCAGTAGGTTGGAACTGGATGATCTTAAGGTGCTTTCCGAGCCTAATTAGTCTATGATTCCATGATTCTATTTCAAAATTAAGGTTAAATTCAGATCATGGCTGCTAGGTATACAGTGTATAATTTGTAAGGGAAGATGAGTTACAGCTCAAATTGGGGTTGTGTCAGATATATAGCCAGTGTCTTGAAGGTTGCTTTTAAGGTTTTTAAAGTGTTGATATCTATACTTTATCATTAAAGGAAAGTCTGGATAGATGTAGGTCCATCTCTGTGTACTGCGCTCCAGTAACTTCTATATTGTAAAGGATTCGACAGGATTGGCTAGCAGTAATGACTGCTCTGTTCATGGGAAGCATGGTAAACTTTGAAAGATGTATGACTGAAAAAAAAAGAGGTATAGTGCTGTCTGTCCAGTTGTTAGCAAATGCATGCAGAGTTGCTCCGTTTAATTCACCTTTCTCTAAGGGGGAGCCACAGAGCCCCAAAGTCTGATATAAACCCTTTTAGAACAGCTTCTCAGTCTCAGCAAAGTACAACAAGGCTGCCTCCCCTATTTACAAAGAGCAGAGTCCTGCTAGACTCCAATTTGCTCTGTGGTAACCACTGACCTCAACACCCACTGGGAGAAAGGAATTAGAAACTCAGTTACTCAGTACTGGATAGGATTAAAGGCTTCAGTTTCAGTCTATTTAAATGCATGATCAAACTTTTTTTGGTACCTTGAATTAGATTATCAAAATGGAATTAAATTTGAGAACACCAAAATTTAATGGGAAATGGAGCTCTTATTTTCTTGCTTGCCTCAATTATGACAAAAGGACCTTTGTACATTTTGTACTTTAACGACAAGTGCCCGATGTGAAGAAAAAAAGACTATACCAAAAATTAAGAGCTTCCCTTTGCTGAACTCCTTGGTAGTGCTCTAACTTTGAACTGATTGGTATCCACAGCGTCAGCTTCAAGCGCTAAAAGAAAATGGTTTTGTCTGATAGTTTTATTATATGGTTTTAAACTACATGCAATAAAAGGAGTGGTGATTTAGTGGTTCTTCAGTGTTTTACTGACTCAGCTTCAGATTATAACAGACTGCTAACCCCTATTTCTCACCTGTAACGCCAACCTATATATTATAATCATGCTGGCACAATTTTTTATTTTTTTTATAGCTCTCAGTTTATAACTCTGCTGTCCCTCAACTTGCTCTTTGTATTTGTTACAGTCTCCTGAGGGAGAATTCATTGACTAGTGACACCACATTTTAGCTCAGAGAAAATTCAGTCTAATTCTGGTGTCAACAATTTTTCACAAGACCATACTGTTCCTCATTGATTATGTACTGAGGATTAATTATGCTGTCAATTAATGTACATGCTTGGACAATGTGTTGGCTTACTTATTCTAGTATGGTCAGCATTTTTCCCTGGTATGGAGCATGTTCATTTTATTAATTGCTGGAGAAGCAACATGTTGTTGTCAGAATGAATGGAAGTGATCAGTTAGCAAAGTTGTATTTATTCCCTCAGTAAACCTGTGAAGATAATTTTCTCTTGTCTCTCAGAGAATTGGGATGCCTATATATTTTGCCTTGTGTCGTGGTTTAATCCCAATCCGCAAAGTTTGCTCACTCACTCCCCCCCTTGCTCCCCCAACTCCCGGAGAGTTAGGAAGGAGAATCCAAAGAATGTAGCCCCCATGGGTTGAGATAAGAACAGTTTAATAACTAAGGCATAACACAAGTCACTACTGATACTACTAATAATAGTAATAACGATAAAGCAAATAACAAGTGAAGAGAATACAATATCTCACCAGCCACCAACCCATAATTCACCCTACCCTGCCCGACCGAGCACTGACCGATACCTCCTCCATCCTCCAGTGCACCAGCCCTTCCAGGTAACTCCCGGTTACATCCTTGGTATCACATGCTATGGTATGGAATACCTCTTTGGCTAGCCTGGGTCAGGTGTCCTGTCTCTCCTTCCTCTCTTGCAGAGCATGAGGCTCAGGAAGTCCTTGGACAAACCAAGCCTTTGAGCAGTAACTCAAAACATACTTGCTATCAGCACCATCCCAGCCCAAAAGTCGAAACACAGCGCTGCACCAGCTATCAAGAAGGAGAAAAAATGACTGCTACTGCTGAACCCAGGACACCTTAAAAGCATCAGGAGAAATGGTGTTTCATGACAGATTACTCTTTGATAGGTTGTTTTATGCAGGTGAGTGCACTGTCCAGAGAAATGTGATATTAAGTAGATCTGCTTTTTCAAACTCATGACAAATGAACAGTGTTTAAACACGGGAATGTGTGATATGGATTCTTACTTTTTTAAGTAGGAAATTTCAAACCATTCATCTTGCAGAAATTTAAAGGTAGAAAGATACCTGGATGTTAAATATATATTTTAAAATGTTTCTCAAAGAAGTTCAGAAAGAGAAAGTAAGATTTACATAGTGAGGCGTTTTGGGATACTGAGGCTACTGCTAATTCAGAGCCTAAACATCTACTCCTCCAAGAAGTCCACACAAGAGCTAAAAGCAAGGAGGTCCCAGGAGGTTTTCTCCATAAGATGTGCCATTGGAGCTGGCAGTGTTATTGTTGTAGTTTCCTCCACTTGATTTTCTGCCAGGACTGTTAGGATTAGCCCCAGAGTTGTTAGAAGAATGCTAGAAAGCCAAGGCCATCTATGGAACAGGCTTGTGCTGTACTGTTGAGCCAGTTGCCTTAACATCTGCATATGGAGATGCAGATACATCTTGCTATTTATGCAATATATACCTGTGAAAAATGGTTCCTGTCCATGGTGTGAACTGTTGGGGAAGCACTGAGATGAAATTTCATTGAGATACCACCTGACATTGTGATATATTGCCACCTAAAATTACACAGAGGCAACTGTGAACCATATGGCTTCTGAGCTAAGTAGCAATGTCAAGTCTGAACGTTTGTTCCTTTCAGTCATTCCAGAAGGTCCCCATTTTGGATCTCTGGGGTTTTGAGGTGCCAGAAAAAGGGAATTTTGCCACAAGAAAAGTATGAATGTGCAAGCAGCTATTGCAGTAATATGCTCTGAAGGTCAGTTTATTAGAGAGGTTGAAGTTAGAGGTTAGCAGACACAGTTTTGCTTCTACTGCAAAAAAAAAAAAAAAGCAGAAAATCCATCACTAAAGTTTTTTCCCTGATTTGGGTATGTAATAGTTCCTTATTGGATACTGTTGCAGATTATTTTCATGTGTTTAAATCCATTGTAGCTATAAATCTCCGAGAGACACTTCTCATGTCTCTGGCCTAGCAATCTTTCATAGCAATTTGGTATTGAGGTGAAAGCATCTTTTTGTTGTCATTTCCATAATAACATTATGATGCTGGGATGATATTAAATCACTGCTTTCAATAAGGGTTACTACTTTGTCTCTCCTGTTGCTGTGTGCATCCATACAAAGGCAGAAAACTCTCATCATCTTTGCTAAGACGGGTTGGTGACCCAGTGTGAGTGCTATGCCAGTCTGTCTTCTGCACATCCTGCTGGACTTACATGAAAGCCCAAGCGTGTGTGAGGGGACAGTTTCAGCAAAAAATTAACTGTGTGATGGTTCATCATGCATACTTCCTGGGCTAGATCTAGTCTGTGATCACACCAATCATTTAAATGAGAAATTACTGAAAATGAGGATCCTGTATGAACTGCAAGAAAAAAATCTGTTTATTTCCAGTGACAGCACTTTCACTGAGTATGGAAGAATTCTGTTATGTGCACATAGCTTTAAGGAAACATTATCATCTTACCAAAAACAATGTAATCTAGTTAGAATAGTTCAGAACAATATGATACCTTAAGTATCATGTGTGACAGTGTTCAGAAATGATGATTGATCTGAAAGAATGTTTATTCACTTGAGAGACCTGAAAAAGGAGGATGAGCACTCACTGTGGATAAAAGAGGGAAACCCAGCTACACTGAGTGCCTTAGAAGTTTAAGAGAAAGGTGAGACTGGGAAGAGGATATAGATCTTTGTGCTGGAAAAGCAAAGGAGAGCCACAAGACATCTGTAGCATTCTGAATGCTTATTCCACACAGTAAGATTAGCTCCATCCAGTGCACTCTACAAGAGCCATGCATTGACTGCATGACATAAGCAGTCTGTGGTTATGCAGTCTGATGGAGGCTCTTTTGTTCTTTTTCCTTTCCTTAAAAAAAAAAGAAGTAATGATTTAAGTACTTTTCCCCCACTAGTGGCTCACATTATATTACTTATCATGTGTGTCCTAAGGGATTTTTAAGGAGGATTGAGAGCTGCATTTATGTCAGATGGAGCCTGAATGTTAATTACCAGTCTGACAGGGTATAATAACAATACAAACGTAACAGCAAAGGGGGGGGGGGGGGAGGAAAGGCAGAATTTGCAGTTATATTATAAAAGAGTTTCTTTCTTTGAGGGAAAAATCTGCACATATACTATCTGTGACAAAAGAGATGTTGAACTGTATAAGTGAATTAGCCACAGCTCTGTGTACATGTGTGTATGGAACAAGAAGAACTTGAAATGACATTAAGTAATTTTGTTATTGCAAGAAAAAACTAGAAAAAGTACTGAACTGCAAAGTTGCATTTCCTTCTTTTTCAAAAGTCTAATTCAGGTTGATAAATGAAACATGATGTACAGCAGAAATACCATGTAGACTTCGATGGAAATGTTTATTATACTACACAAAGCTTTCATTTTTGTTCATGCCATGTTCTAGATGGAAACTTACAGTATATTGAAAGGAAAATGTAGAAGACCTAAGTCATGTCGGTATTAATGATATGTTTAGATGGATTTTATTCATGCACAACACAGAACATTTTAGCAATAATAAGAGATGGCTTCCAGCAACAAAACCCTCTTACTGTAGAATAACTGTATTATTTGAAGTTCTTCTCTCAGCTAACTTGATGATAAGTGCTGCTCTCTGGTTTTCAGTTTTTACTTAAGCAACATCAGAAATTTAGGCCATATGACACTGCACAAATCCTGGATTTCCTTGGTTAAATTTTTTCACATGTAAGAGAAGAATTCTTAACTTTGCACCCCTTGTAAAATAGTCCTTCACAAAACTCTTATCTCAAGTCCTGATTAATCATGTGTTATCAAATGACAGGCCTTCAGTCCAGATGTCCTATGAACAAATAATTTTAAAACACAGTGGAAGATTTGTAGATAACCACAGACAAGAAGTGACTGATAGAATTTCTGTGGATCAAAGGAAGAGTGTGTGCATATTACAGACTCATTACATCAATAACATCTACATATTATTATAGATAAAAATATTTAAAATAGCATATGTGCATTCACTTGAGTTATTGTGTTATTTTATGATATTCCTCAAGGACATCATCAGAATTTTCCTGGAATAATTTTGGCTGTTTGCAGACCTGAACTTTTAGCAAGGGCCTTGGTCATTACAGGAATAGAAAATGCTGCTATCACCCTTTCACCACAAAGCGGTGTCCATGCAAAAACATTTTGTCCTGACTGTAAGGAGCACCCACTGCACAGAACATGGGGGTCAGTAGTAATGAGCTTGGCATTACACTAATTTCATTTGGCCAATGGTTTGTTTTCCTCTCCTCCTTACTTGTAAGTGAATTTTCTATGTATGTTACTAAACCAGTGAGAATTTTAACTGAGTTAAAGAATAATAATAATGAAAAGCTAGTCTTTGGGCTACAGCAGAAGTACATACAGACAAAGCTGTCATGATACCAAACTACTGTGTTCTGATTGCCATGTTGAAGTAACATTATATGATACCACTAGAAAGACCAGCTGATAAAAAACATGGAGATTAAGTGTGGGTCAGCAGTCATCACCAACTATTTGAATAGTGAAACAAAGATTTTAATAATGTAGCCTGGGTTTTAGTGTATATTTCCTTGCAGTTTGTTGTCAGGGAAAGTCAAAGCTATGTTATTTGTCTTCCCACATTTCATTCTACAAAGCTTGACAGTAACAGTACTTGCACAATTTAAATACTAAAACTGTAAATAATATATGTGCTTCCTTATACTTGTGGAAGATATGTAACAAGCTGGCATACCATGAGTGAAAGACTTCAAGAAATATTTTTTCCTAGAAAGGACAGGCATTACATAGGCTACACACCTGGTTTTAAAGACAGCTGGTGAAATCTTGACTCTGTAAGTTGATGGAAACACTCTCATTGGCTGCACTGGATGCATTTTTTACCCAATTACTTTAAAAATGCACATAGCCATATTCTTTCTTTATCACAGAATAAATGAACCTATGCATTGTAGCATCAAGCTGAGCCAGTTAAATCCATCTCACACCATCACATTTCTCTCCTGTTTTTAAAAAATCATTCTTTCCATATTGTAACTTCAGTTTGTTGCTATCTTTTTCTGGGGGAAACTAAGAACTACTTTTAGCATTGCTTTTTCAATAAATAAATAACTCTTCAATTGGATATGCTCATGCTATTAGAAAGCTGGCTTGCTTTAGCTTTATTAAGCAGTTTTACATGTTTACAAAATGTGTATTTTGTGCAGGTTGTGACATGAGCTACGTATGAGCGTAGAAATTTGCAGGGATTTTTGATTTTTGTGTGGACTAAATTAGAGCAAAATACTAAGAACACCATGCCTATACAATGTTATCTGTAGCTAAATGTGACAAAATGCTAATGCCGTGAGTTAAACTGTATATTAGTAACAAATACAAGCCATTCAGACAGTAGTCAGCAAAGACAGAATTGTGCCTTGATTGGTATGGTAGCTTCCTGGTAGTTAAGAAGTTAGAAGGGTGATACAAGTTGGACTAAAAGGAGAGAGAGGCTGTAAAGTCTCTTTCCTCAGAGATATTCAAATGCCATCTGGACACAGTTATGAATAATGTGTTCTAGATGACCTTGCTTGAGCTGGAAAGTTGGAACAGCTTCAATTTCTGTGATTCAGTAATCTGATCGCTACTCAAAACCCCAAACCTCTATCAGTTGTATATATATATATATGACTTTTCAAAGTTGCTGTCACTGTATCCTTAAGAAACAATAATTCCTTTCTGCATCCCAGCATAGTGTCACTTCATAGCAGTGTAGGCTGTTTCTCTATTAGGCAATTATATTGAAATGAACATTGATTTCAAAAATTAAAGATTAGTTTGTAAATTCTGTCATTCCTTCAATGTAGAAGGAAGTTATCAAAATACTGCCCTGAGAAGCAAAAGGTCTGAGCCTAAGCAAGGGCAGCCAATTCTTTGAGTATGCTTTCAAATGGAAATGCAACTTTTTCCAGTTTTAGGTGCTTATGTGCAATTTAGAGAATCTAAGCTATCAAAATAGGTACCTTATCTCAAACATACAAGTTGACAACCTGCCATACCTTTTACAAGCAGATGTTTGCATTTTGGCTTTCAAATGACTCCATTATTTTTCTATTACAGATGACCTTGTGGCTTTCCTGCCAAATGCCTTTTAGTAAGGAGCTCCTGCACAAAGATGTCTGCTCTAGATGGGGCAAAAATACCATTTAACACTGTCTTCTGTTGTTGTGGTTTAAACCCAGCCGGTAACTGGGCCCAAGGCAGCAATCACTCATCCATCAGTGGGATGTGGAGGAGAAGCGGAAGAATGCAAAACCCATGGGTTGAGGTAAGAACACTTTAATAACTAAAGTACAATATAATAATACTGCCTAGTAGCAGTAATAATAATAAGGATAAGGGAAAAAATGGCTTGGCACAAGCAATCCACGAGTCTCCACAGTTGTGTGGAAGACAGCTTCCTTCTGCAAGTAGTAGAGGAGCTGACAAAAAGAGCTGCCATGCTTGACCTTGTGCTCACCAACAGTGAAGGGCTGGTTGTAAATGTGACGCTCCAGGGCAGCCTTGGCTGTAGGGTTCATGAGATGGTCAAGTTCGTGATCCTCAGGACAGTGAGAAGAGCGTGCAGCAACCTCACTGCCCTGGACTTCAAGAGAGCAGAATTTGGCCTCTTCAGGAACCTGCTTAGTAAGGTTCCATGGGATATAGCCCTAGAGAGCAGCGGGGGCTAAGACTGTTGGTTGGTATTCAAGGATCACCTGCTATAAGCTCAGAAGCGTTGAGGACGGAACTAGACGGAAGTGCAGCAGGAGGGCCAGGAGACCTCCTTGGATGGATAAGGAGCTGCTGAGGAAAATTAGAGAGAAAAAAGAGGCTTATAAAAGGTGGAAGCAAGGACAGGCAGTCTGGGAAGAACACAGGAATGTTTTCCGGGAAACAAGGGACCAGGTTAGGAATGCCAAGGCCCAGTTAGAATTAAACTTTGATAGGGATGTGAAAGATAACAGGAAGGGATTCTGTAATTACACTGCAAATTAAAGACAGACTAGGAACAATATGGGCCTTCTCTGGAAGTTATTAGGAGAACTGGCTACATTGGATTTCGAGAAGACTGAGGTTCTTAATGACTTCATTATCTCAGGCTTCTCTGGCAAATGCTCTGACCACACCACCCAAGTCTTGGAAGGCAGAAGTGGGGACTGTGGGAGTGATGACCCATATCCCACTGTAGGAGAGGATCTGTTTCAAGACCACCTTAAGAATCTGAATGTGCACAAGTCCATGGGACCTGATGAAATCCATCCACGGGTCCTGAAGGAGCTGGCAAATGAAGTTGTTAAGCCACTGTACATCATATGTGAAAAAACATGGCAGTCAGGTGAAGTTCCCAATGACTGGAAAAAGGGAAAATAAACCCCATTTTCAAGAAGGGGAAAATGGATGAGCCGGGGAATTACAGAGCAGTCAGTCTCACCTCTGTGCCTGGCAAAATCTCGGAACAGACTCTCTTGGAAGGCATGCTAAGGCACATGAAAAACAACAAGGTGCTTGGTGACAGTCAGCATGGCTTCACTAAGGGGAAATCCTGCCTGACCAATTTGGTGGCCTTCTATGATGGGGCTATGGAACTGATGGACAGGGGTGGAGCAGTTGATGTCATTTGCCTGGACTTGTGCAAAGCGTTCGACACTGTCCCACATGACATCCTTGTCTCTAAACTGGAGAGACATCAATTTGATAGGTGGAGCACGCAGTGGATAAAGAACTGGCTGGATGGCCTCATGCAAAGAGTTGTAGTCAATGGCTCAGTGTCTGGCTGGAGAACAGTAACGAGTGGTGGTATTTATTGACACTAGAAAATGTTTAAATGAAATGTTGTAGTGCAGGCTGACAAGGTTTCAATTTATGTAGAGCACAGGAAGACAGGCTGCTTTTACCCAAACCTACTATTGTGGTGTAAAACCCTTTCTCCTAGGGGGATGAATAGGGCTGGGGACAAGTCTGAATCTCTTTTGGTTCAGTAGTGGTAGCTGAGAAAATTAGAATTATCTGGGAGAAACCTGTGTGCTACTGCATCAGAATCCCAAATTAGACTGTGTACAGAATGCAAGAGGTGAAAAATGGGGATTCAGGGAGAAAATAAACCTGCCCTTCACACCCAGTGGATGACATACAGGTGAAATATTGGGATCAGGGTCAGTGATTTGAAATGATTCTTTCAGTAGAGACAAGAAAATAGCAGAAAAGAGAGTGCTGCTTCTGAACTGCCTTGATATTTCCTGGCACATCCCCTTAAATAACAGTTTTTGTTTTTAAGGAATAAACTTGGGGGGGGGGAAGGGGAAGTAAAAATGAAATAATACTCAAATGTCTGATATAATATTCAGATGTATTAAACCGAATTAAATTAAACAACTACGATGGGGCTATGGAACTGAAGGACAGAGGTAGAGTAGGTGATGTCATCTACCTGGACTTGTGCAAAGTATTTGACACTGTTCCACATGACATCCTTGTCTCTAAACTGGAGAGACATCAATTTGATAGGTGAAACACTTGGTGGATAAGGAACTGGCTGGATGGCCTCACGCAAAGAGTTGTGGTCAATGACTCAGTGTCCAGCTGGAGAACAGTAATGAGTTGTGTCCCTCAGAGATCAGTGCTGGGGCCGGTCTTGTTCAACATCTTTGTCGGTGGCATGGACAGTGGGATTGAGTGCACCGTCAGTAAGTTTGGTGATGACACCAAGCTGTGTGGTTCAGTTGACACGTTGGAGGGAAGGGATTGGATCCAGAGGTACTTTGACATGCTTGTGAGGTGGGCTATTGCCCACCTTATGAAGTTTAACCACACCAAGTGCAAGGTCCTACACCTGGGTTGGAGCAATCCCAGGCACAGCTACAGGTTGGGCAGAGAAGAGATTCAGAGCAGCCCTGAGGAGAAGTAGTTGGGGGTGTTGGTTGATGAGAAAATGAACATGAGCCAGCTGCTGTGTATGCTCACAGCCCCTCTGCTCTGCTCTTGTGAGACCTCACCTGGAACATTGTGTGCAGTTCTGGTGTCCTTAACATAAAAAGGACATGGAACTGTTGGAACAAGTCCAGAGGAGGCCACGAGGATGATCAGGGGACTGGAGCACCTCCCATATGAAGACAGGCTGAGAAAGTTGGGGCTGTTCAGCCTGGAGAAGAGAAGTCTGTGTGGAGACCTCATAGCAGCCTTCCAGTATTTTGAAGGGGGCCTGTAAGGATGCTGGGGATAGACACTTCATTAAAGACTGTAGTGATGGGACAAGGGGAAACAAGTTAAAGTCTTCTTGAAGGTTTCTGTTCAATGCTTTTTTTTTCTTGTTTGTCAGCATTTTATGAGTATGTTTTTTTTGTAGATGAACTCCAAAGTGAAAATACTAATATTAGGTAAAGAACTAGTAATAAAAACAAAAACTATTTTCTTATATTCCAAATTTAATTTGTAGTAGAGGAAATTTTAAAAGCCTTCCATAATTAAAAGACAAAATATTTTTTCATCTTCAGCAAATTTAACTATCTCATACTTTTTTGTTATATTACATTTCTTATGCACATAAAATTAAAGAAAATTATTTGGTTTGCAAAGCTGTGCAGTATAAGATAGAAAATTTCATAATGGAAGCAGCTCATGCAAGTTAAGTTCATCTGTCCTGTACTTCTATGTTTATACAGCCTTTAATTGCATAACATATAGGACCATAATGTATAATTAATTAATCAGAATTATATCAATTTTTTATTGATGTTTTAGACTTCCGGAGATTTACCCTAGTTAAATGCTAGGATTACTCTTTCATTTCTTATTTTAATAGCAGTAGCTCTTACAGCATCCCAAATTTCATGTCATATTGTGTCTGACAAAGGACATAATGACATACATCCTCTGTGGCAGTGCTTATGCAGTACAGCAGTGGAATTGCTGGGATTGAGCATATGGCAATGGTTGTGCATTTGAGATTCATTCTCAAATAATCTATCATTGACTCTGTGTGGATAAAAGACCCAGTGACACATTTTGTAAGAGCAGTGGTTTGCTGTGCCCCATGTTAGCTGGCATGTTCACAAACTCCCCAGAGGGCTGATGCAGTCTAATATTGTTAAAAGCTTTAAAACCTCTCAAGCAGAGCTCCAGGGGAGTCACAGGAAGTTTTTTATGCTCAGCATTTGGAAGATCATGCTAATCAATGTAGAGCATTTTAGGATTCCTGGGATGAAACCATAATCCTCATAAGAGAAATGCCTCTCCTATTAGTGCAGTATTGCAAAAACCCATGGAAAGTTAAGAGTTTAAAAAACATTGCAGGGGAAATATAAATGGAAAACTATTTTTCTTTCACTTTGTTCAGATTAGTTACACAATTAATAAGCAAAATCTTTTCTTATCCTAGGCAGACCCTGTTAGTCTTCACAACTGTAAGCAAAATGCCTAAGCTAATGATGTAGCGCTGATGTAGGTGGTTAGGGTGCAGGCTGGTGGTGCTTTCTCAGCGTGAAAGAGGAGACTCATCATATCCCTTCCCAGGTGAGCAGGGGGTACTTTGCAGCCTGAAACTTTCTGGACCAGATGCTGGTTAGTGACCAAAGAATAGCAACACACCTAAGGCAGGCAAAGACAATCCAGTAAAACTCAGCCCCTTCTTGATTCTCAGCTGTATGAGCGCTGAGTGTACTGCTTAGCAGAACATCCTGTAAAAGGTCTGTGGGCAATACAGAAACTAATAGAAGTAGGGCCATTCTGAGTGAGCACACTTACTATGTGTGACATCCATGTACTCTTGCATTATCAAACAGCCTGTCACAGTAGTTGAGCCAAGCAGTTTGCCTTCTGGTACTGTGGCAGCCTCACCTGTAAAATGTTTTGATAATATTTACCTTCTCTGCAAGGGTGTTGTGAAAGTTAATCATGCTTTTAAGAAGCACTTTGGGGGTTCAAAATTACTGCTAACAGTATCTATTATCCACAAATAATATAGTAGTGGAAGCACATTTGATATTTTTCCTCATTTGTATTTGATTGCCATTTCTGTTTTTCAATGGATAAATGACTTCCAAACTTACTAACATAAATCCCTGCAATTGTATGCCATTTAGGATCTTAAATACTTGTGAAGTTTTGTCATCCCAGTGATAAATACTGCACTTGAAAAGGAAGCATCCCAATCATATTTGACCTGTCATATAGATAAAGTCAATAGTGTCTGCAATTACTCTGCAATCCAACAATTCATACCGATCTGTTTTTAAAGACAAATCATGCATAAACTCAAGCTAAATAGTGGTCTCCCATGATTCTGATTCATGCTGTGCTGACAGACCCTCATAAAAGCAGATAAGCTGTATCAAGAACCAATTAAGAACAGAGTGTTTTGATGACTGAAATTAAATAATGGTATTCTGGGAAGAACTAAAGAAAGAAAATCCAGTGTATTGTTTTTCTTATTCATATATAGGACTTCAAAACATGCTTTAGATTTTTCTGAAGCTTCAATTATTATATGTATCTATGGGATGTGAACGTCAAAAATAAGCCACAGACATCAGGAAAATATTTATGCCATTAAGTGTTTTGGTTGTGTTTATTCAGGGTGGGATATTTGTAAAATAATACACTAAATTATTCCTTGTGGGATTAAGACTTCCCTTAGTAACATGGTTATTTTACTTTATTGATTTTTCACTAGAGTCATCTTGTTAATTCTTTGAGGAAGAACACAGTACTTGATTGAGTAATCAAGTAACCGGGAGCTTTGCAAACCAACAAAAAGAGATTGGAAAATACTTTTGTATTAACTTGATACCTTTACTGATTTAGACTTTCTCAGAAATATAAATGGCCATAACAGTCATCCATGTTGTTTTTTTTGATAAAGTACTTTAGAAACACAGAAATGATACCTGGAATGAAAATCTGCATTGTGCTAGTAATTATGCTGATATTACCCAATGTTTCAGCCCTCTGTCCTATGCACTTGGTTAACAACAGCAGAAGTACCTTCCATATATGTATATATTCCTATGAATATTACCATATTCAGTGCAAGTAAGTTGTTAGAAGACGTTGGAAGAGCGTACAAAAGTCTGTATTTAAAATTCGATTTGATCAAAATCAAACCTATGTCTAATTAACCTAATGATCTACATTGCATGACAGTTCATTTTAATCTCTAGTGAAGTGAAGATAAAATAGTGACAGTGGTTTTACTATTTCTGGAGCTCACAATTTGAAGATCACAAAGCATTTTCTGAAGCTATGCTTACCAATACTATCATGTATTAATATGCCTATTTACAGAGATGAAAGAAAAGGCAAATGATCTGAGTATTGTTCAGGTGGCTTCGTATTCAGAGTTAAGGTTTCAAGAAAGCAGCTAAATTACCTTCTATGTAGATATTTTTTATTTTCCCCTGGTTTATATTGTAATGTCCTTTTTTTTTCCCAAATATACTTTATTTTTTATGCTGAGCTTATAAAAATAGTTTCTAGCTTATTTACACTTGAAAAGTATTTGTCATCTGTCATGGAAAATAGTTTTCTGCAAAGGAATACTGCTGTCCTCTTTCTACTTCTCTGCCTTCTGTCTCTTGACATTAATCTAAAATGACTGAAGTATGTTCGACATATATAAGTCTGACAGTATGTGGGGAAGACAGTGGTCTCAGAGTAGTTTGGCGGCATTCCCAGTGGAGAAATAGGAAGTGGCAGCAGTTCTGAAACAGCACATTTTAACTGCAGACATGTGTAACCTGAGCCTGCTGAGAAGAGAACAGGGAAGCTACCTTGAAAAAAATAATTCTGTAGGAAATTCTTTGTTAAAAAAGTTAGTTGTCAACTGCTAGATTCAAGTGAAATTCATTAGACTAGAAAGTCAAAACATCTGAAGCACTCTAGCCTGAAGAACAGCTGTGGAAGTTGTATTTCCAGAGGATCCAATACTTAATCTTAATTCAGATTAGGTAATTTCTTTGTAATATTTCATTCACTAATGTTTGAATCTCTGTTTTTTATAGAACCATTATCAAACATCAAAACACTGTATTCTCATCAGAGATTCCATAAACTGCCCATTAAGGAGACTTCTTTTTTTCCAAATTGTTTAAATGATCTGTTTTGAGGCATTCACTTGAAGATGGGCATATCTTTTGCTATTAATAGTGCTTTCATGAACACATAACCCTTTTCTGGAATGTTCCTTAATGCTTTGAGGCACTTTTTTCAGTTTGGCATTTGATATTCAAATACATATCTGTCCACAAATTAAAAATGATTAGTCATTGTCATGGTTTAAAACCAAGTCCTCACAGCTTGTTCACTCACTCCCCCCTTTGCTCCGCCAACTCCCAGAGAGTTAGGAAGGAGAATCCAAAGAATGTGGCCCCCACGGGTTGAGATAAGAACAGTTTAATAACTAAGGCATAACACAAGTCACTACTGATACTACTACTACAAATAATAACGATAAAGCAAGTAACAAGTGAAGAGAATACACCTCACCAGCCACTGACCCATAACTCACCCCACCCCTCCCGACCGAGCACCGACCGATACCTCCTCCATCCCCTCAGAGCTCCAGCCCTTCCAGGTAACTCCCGGTTACATCCTTGGTATGACATGCTCTGGTATGGAATACCTCTTTGGCTAGCCTGGGTCAGGTGTCCTGTCTCTGCTTCCTCCTGGCCTCCCCTCCTCCCTGGCAGAGCATGAGGCTCAGAAAAGGCCTTGGACAAACCAAGCCTTTGAGCAGTAACTCAAAACATACTTGCTATCAGCAACCATTCCCAGCCAGAAAGTCAAAACACAGCACTGCACCAGCTAACCAAGGAGAAAAATGACTGCTACTGCTGAACTCAGGACAGTCATATAATATGATTGGTGTTTTTCTTGTTCCCTGACTGGTATAAATGTTCACAGAAGGCTATATGTAAATGATCTCATCCTGAGATTAAAATGAATTTTCCCTGAACATCTGTGCCTGTAAACTGAATGCTCACGAGAAGTGACTATAAATGGGCTGTTCAGATGTTCAGTTCAAATATGGCTAAGTCTAATTCAATTGAAGAGTTAAACTAGCATGTATTCATTCAGTTTCAGTAGATCCTGGTAATAACTTGTAAACCTAACTGCCTGTTCCAAAGACTCATGTGTTTCTAGTGCATGTAAGTAAAAGTAGCAAGAATATTTCATGGCAGCTGAAGAAAATCAGAGCTAGACACTGCTAGCAAAAAACAGCTGAAGGAACAGGTGATGATTTCATTTTTAATTAACTTCACAAAGATTGTGGATGACTGCATCAATACATCATTTGTTAAATATATGGCTCCTACAGAATGTGAGTATGTGGGATGGTACTGTTCTATACAGTGCTGTACATATAAAGCATAATCCAGGGATCATCTTTTATTGTGGGAAAAATGCTTATTGCCTTTTTTGGCAAATTCAGAGGAGCTGGCAATCTTTTGAAATGCAAAATGACTGATTTTGATTGCTCAAAGACTGATTTCTGTTACAGGTATACAAATGGAAATGTGTAGACTTTTTCTCTATGAATGTCAACAATGGAGCTGTTAAAATGGAAGCCACCTTCCTAGGCAGAACTCTAATCTCACTGTGGTTGCTTTGGAATCTTGACAGGGGCAATCACCAAATAACATTATAATGTGTTGATGCAAAAAAGGAGAAATTTTATTCTAAGTTCCTTTCTCACAAATAATTTGTAGTAATATAAATGTGATAGAGAATTTTCCACAATACTTTTGTAATATTTTTAAAATGAAGTGCTTCATTTCAGCCATCTGGTTTAGTGGCTGGGTCATTTGAATCATAGAATGGTTTGAGTTAGAAGGAGCCTTAAAGACTGTTCAGTTCCAACCCCATGTCTGGAACACCTTCCACTGAACTACGTTGCTCCTTGAACAGTGCCAGGGATGGGGCAGCAACAGCTTCTCTGAGCAACCTGTGCCAGTGTCACAAAACAAATAGCATGTTTAGTTTAACTGGTGTTATGATGTCTAATTTTCAGTATAGTTTCATCCTTCTCTAAAAATCTGGGGCACTGTAGCGTGACTTGTACTGAACAAGAAAAATCTGTGGCTTTCCAAATCACTGCTAGGGAAAATGGCAGCAGCAAATGTAATGACAGTTTCAAATTGTAAAAATGTCATAAAAGATGGTATACTTTTTACTGACACGTAAGAGTATGGCCATAATGCAGACTTGCAGGTTATAATAAAAGATGCTAAGTGTTCTTTATTTTTATTTATTTAAACATGCTCATAAAGTTTTGACCATTGTTATCTTTCATGGTTAAGTGCCTTGGTCATTATTTATTAAATACAATCGGACAGTTTAATCCTGGTATGCTTTCATGTTTCTAAAAGTGCCATATAAAAAGCTTTCTGCAAGGTGACTTATCTGGTCTACAATAGTTGTATTTAAGTATAGAATTCAGGTTCATGTGAATTAATTGAGTAATTTTATATTTTTCAACTTCTGTTTAATGTTTTAATCCCTTGGGAAGCTGATTTTCTTGGATTACAGCATTACCTAAGATCCTTCAAACTTGTAACTCACTATCTTTTTGATGACAGGTTTAATATTAACATTCAGCACTGGAAGATTAAGTCATAAAGGCATCATTTTGTTTTTTTTTTCTTTATACATTTCAAAGGTGTTCTGGTCTGCTGGTCAAAGCTGCTTTACAGGGGTGTTTGAATGCATTGACCAACTGTCTTTTTAATAGGACTGAGCATACTCACCAGAGTTTAACCAGCTGCAGAGTACTCCTCCTGTTGCCAAGGGCATTGATGGGAAGGTTCTGTGTTTGTCTTTGGTCAGATGTGAAGCTCAATGGGATCACTCTTGTTAAGGTAGGAGGCATAATTTACTTTTGAATGTCCACAAATATCACTGAAAATATTCCCTTTACTTATCTATTGGATAAAATGGTTGGCACATTTTAGTGTTGTTAGACAGGTATACTTTTTAAACACCAGCGAGTTGTAAGAGTCACAGATGTTTCACAAGATAAAGAACATTTCTGTTCCAGCTCTAAAAATGGTTTTCTATCTTTTTTTGCCCCTCTTTTCCCTTTCATCTAAATTTGTATTTAATTCAATTTCTTTTCATTTTATTTCATTTCATTATTTCATTTAATTTAAACCATGACAATGGGTTTGACAATGGGTTTTTCAGAATCTTTTCTAATATGCATAGTCTGGAAATATTCACCAATATCTGATACATTTCCAAACAATTTGATTGCAGAAAACTACTGTGATGGTAAAACCAATCCAATGATTTGAAGATAAAATTTCCAGCTCAGTAGGTGTTGCATGAAGCATATATTTCTAATTGTTATTCATGTTTATTTTGTCTTGGTTTACTAAATACTGTCTACCACTACTGTAGGCAGTGATCTATTTGATAATGAAAGTTGTAAGCTACAAAGTGTATGTACATTTTGGCAATTGTTACAGGATGAGAAAGGGAACATTGATCCTCAAAAATAATAAATTCCCTTTATATGGTCAGATATAATACAAGCGAGGTAAAAAAAAATGTCTGTGTCCAGCTCTGCACTGGCTTTCATAGTCTTAATTTCCCCTGACACCCTTTGTAACTCACTTTAGCCATTACTGCTATAATGGTTATAGTGTGTGTGTTTATATAGGTTTTTTTTCATGTATGTGCATTAATGCGTCTGTGTGTGAATGTAAATTTGAATAAATGTAGATGTACTTATGTGTTTTTCTACACATGTAAAAACACAGACCTCCTGCTTTCATTGTTCTCAAAATCCAAATCCCAAGCACTAAGCTTTGAGCACAGATGCTGTTTTCTGCAAGATAGTACTTGTCTATTCTTCTAATGTCATGGCAGATGTTTTACCTTGAGGTTAATATCTGACTTGCTTTAAATTCATGTGGGAAATCTGAAAGTTCCATTTCCTATCTCGAAAATCAATAGAAACTTAATCAGAACTGCTAAAAACAAATCCCAGTTCTTTTGTACCAAAGAAAGTAAACAAGATAAAAAATTAAAAGTGACAGAATATTTTACATGAAGGACATGAAGTGCACCACCAACCAAGCTTCAGCTCTAAAAGGCTTGTGTCTTTCAAGCTGAGGTTTGACTAGAGAAAGCTCCATCTGTTTTTCCCCTGTACCAAGGCACTATAGTGCATTTAAGGCACATTTCAATTTTAGTATCATGTAAGCACATTTTTTTAACAGGCATTTGCTTTACATTGAACAGCTCGTATGGTGACCTGAAAAATTTTCTTTGTCACAGTCTGGGTGTTTAATATAAACTCCTCACACAAGGTTGTTATTCACATACATATGAATCCAGATCCTGAACGCTTTATTGGTCCTCCTGCCCCAACAGAATTTGTGCTTGGCCTTCACATAGCAAAAGTCCTGTATTCCCATCTCACCTAAACTGATTTATTCTCTGTTGTTGCTTCTGTTTTCTTTCATCTGGACACTATCTTGCTGAAAAAAAAGTGGTGTTTGATGTTATTTGTCCTAAATCTGACAGGATGTTGAGGACGTATAATTTAATCTCAAATGCAAAATGGAATTGAGACTGTTTCTATTTTCTGCCCAAGTTGGCTGATCATAGGACATCCGGGTCACTATATTCTGCAGCAGGATTCAGTCTCTAAACAAGGACTATTCTGTCAAGTAACTAGAGGATATCATGTAAACTGTTGAAGAAATAAAAAGAGAAAAAAAAATACGACAATGCTCATCTGTTTTGCACCATCCTTTGTCCTTGTTAGATATTCAAGGAGTGCAGGTATATTTTGATAGGAACTTTAATGGAGTCTGAAGTGACCAAACAATTGCAAAACTGCCAACTTGGATTTCTGGGCAGTTGAACCTACAAAATTTTAATACATATTTGTTAATCTTCATGTTCTTTAACACTAAAAAGTTGTATAGGGGTAGGCAGCTAACAGAGGGCAAATTTGTTTGGGAAGGGCATAGCTAAACAGCAGTTAGGAATAAAATCATGACGAAGATGCTTTCTGCAGATAGCTACAAAATACATCTAGTGATAAGGTCTAGAATACTCACAGGTCTACCTATTTTTTTATCACATTACTTCAGTTCAGCAGACAAATCTGTTTTCAGCTTGTGGACTAAACAGAAAGGAAAGAAGGCTGAGAAACATAAAATCTATATTAGGTTTTCTGTATTTGATTCACTGATTCATTAGTCATTACTGATGACTTGCTAAGTCATTACAAGAACTGCACTTGCTTACTTTTAGAAAATGCTTCATAATCTCGGTAGAAATGATCTTAGAAGCATTGTGTCTTTGAATGTTCAGTTCAAGCAAAGAAAGCTGATATGGTTAGTGTGAAAAAGATAATCACAAACCTCCTATTCATAACAAGTAAATGTTTACATTCATCCTTGATGGATATTTCCTTACTTTGGTTGTAGTGACACAAGATATACCAGATGGGAGCAAGGATCTGTTTTTGAACAGTTTTCCAGTAAAGCTTAGTTGTAAATCTACCCTTAACCAGGTCTGAGTGTGATCACTAATCCAGGCTTTATGGCCATTGTTTGAAATCACTGCAACTGTAAAAATCATCTGTTATCTTTGTTCTACTGATTTTATTTGTGGAGACTATATCCACACGGTGGCAGATAGTGTAGAATTCCTGTTCTGATCACAGTACTTTATTCTGGTGCCTGCATCACAGGAGAAAGAGTCTTCATTTCTCTACTTTGGCCTTCTGAAATTTCTCTTTTTTTTCTAGCTTGAGTTTTGAAGATAAATATGGCATCTAAGGTGAGCCTGTACTAAAATATCTTATTGCTGTCTTGTCTGGGCAAGACAGCTTATTTTTCCTTGGCCAGTGGAAGTAAGGAAAAGGGCAAGCCTATCACAGACATAACACAGGAAAGAGAAAAAAAAGGACTGGGCACTGAAAAGGTGCTGTGCAAAATGGGGCTAACAGGAGGAGCAGAAGTGCTGGCAGAGGAGTTGGATTGTGCCTATCTTCTGAAAATAAATTGGCAAGTAGAGGATAGATTTGCCTTCTCAGTCTGCATCTAAAAGAATCTACATGCTGAACAAATGACTTAGGGAAAAGCTACCAGAAATCCCAGCTAGAGGAAGGAATTCCAGAAGTTCACACTAACATAAAGCAAAATTACGTTTCTGAGGATGTAGGATTTTGGCCTACTCCACAGGGGCACAAGTTCTTTGAGAACAAGCTAGATCTGCTGCAGGCAAGAAGAAAAAGTCAAAGGAAAGAGTATGATTCAGATCAGTGAACACTCTGCTTCGTGAAACCTTCAGCTTGAATCCAGGTCACATAAAATTGTAGGTCTTCACCCTGTATGTATCTCTGAGTTTGCTTGTTTATTTGTTTTCACTTAGAACTAGCTTAACTCTGATCCCATATTTTGAAAGGCCAGCTGCAGCTGGATTGCATCTATCTGTTCGTGCTGTGAGATTGCACTGTTGCACAACCAGAGCTCAGGCAGTTGGGAGACTTGGGAGACTAACTTAAAAAGTATACTTTGGATTCAGTTTAAATTGCTAGTGTTGATGTTCTGACAGTAGATTGACTGAGAGGACTCTCCAGGGACTATTTCAGACAGATCTCCTTGAATAGATTAATATACGGAGGTTGGAAGAGGAGAGAAAGGCATGGAGAGAAGAAACAGAACACTTCATACAGGAGACTGGTGGCACAGTTGAATTCCAGTACCATTCATCTTCAGGATAACTGCCACCATTCTAATGAAGGACATGAAACTGGATACCAGACCATAAATATTTACTTATTTGAGTATATACCTTAAAAAATGTTTATGACTGCAACAAAAGTTTGACTTAATTTCTGTCAGATAAAAAATTCCAAAGAAACCAGCAAAAAAAAAAAGCAAGTGGATTTTGTTTTTAAAACAGGAGCATTGTCATTGATGTCTTTCTTCTTAAAAACCTCAGAAATTTTAATGTGTATACGAATTAGTAGAGTGAAAAAAGCTGTTAACATTCTTGTCTCATTACTTAATTTAAAAAGTTCTTTTCCTTTCTTTAAAGTTAAGAGAACAGAGCATTAATATGTTAATTAATAAGAAATTCAATAGAGATCTGGAAAGAGTTGGACTACTTTTTTCTTTAGTAAGTCTGTGAAGCTCATTAAATGTTTCTTGGAACACATATGCATAGGAAAGAAGTACAAAGAATCTTCTTAAGATGAGCTTATGAAGAATCCTCCTGTCTTAAGAGACATTGGTATTCTCAAATGTATTGAGTCTGCTCTGCTTGGAAAATCACATCCATTAAACAAATGATTTTGTTTAGTCCTTTGTGTGAATACTTGAGACAGTCCACTTTGGGTTCCAGAGCTAAGTGAAATATTGACTTTTAGATCAGTAGCTGAACTAAAAAAATAGTCTTAAATAAGTACATATTAGTCCAAGACATTTTATTTGCTTCTTTTTTTTTTCAGCATCAAAATACGATTGCTCAAAAGTGGGCTCTAAGTTGCTCATATGGAGATCATTTTATTGTCTTCAGTTTTTAAAATTAGGTACACTTAATCTTGTAAAAAGTTGCAGAGACAAGCTTTGAAACATTCTTCTTGTTGAAATGTATTTCCAAATGCATCACTTTTATTTCCTGTTCCCTCTCTGAAAGGGAAGTTGTGGGAATTCTTAAAGAGCCAAGGCCATGTAGTGAGTGATCCCGATACCCTGAGCCTTATTACTGTAAAGTAAGAAGATGCTTGGCAGGCATAAGCAAGGTCAATTGTCTTGTTAGGCCTCTGTAATTTTCCACTGAAAATGTGCAGAGAATGATTTCTCCCAAGGTTGTAGTTTCCCAAGGTAAGGTATTTAATCACAATTATAACAAGTTGTAAACATTAGCTCTGTAAACGATAGTAACCTCTAGACTAACCAATTAGAGCTCAGTATCCAAGGCTGTTACATAAGGGTGTAAGGGTATAAGAAGAGCACTGTATTTAATAAAGTTTGGCAATCGCTTGATCACATTGATCGTCTCCGCGTTGTCCGGGACTCCTGCATCGACAGGAAGTATTTCTGGATTTTAGCACAGACTTCAGTGTCTGCATCAAGATGAGGCTCCATTTATTTGTGTGACAAACTCTTGATGGAAGTATTGGCCTCACTGATTCTCCACCAGAAATCAGTGTTCTTGTTCAGTGTCAGAATTTGGTGTCTTCCTGCTTTCCCTGTGACTCCTATAAATACATGAATCATGTGATGGTCATCAAATGGCTTTGCTATATTAAAGGTGGTGGAATTTTTTTTCATCTCTTCTCTGCCTTTATAATTTTCTGTGATCAAATTTAACTGTACAGTCTCTCAAAAGACTTGTCCTTCCTGCATCTCAATTGCAGTGCATAGCAACACCTGGGTTCAGATGAGGTTCCAGAGTGACTCGAGTCTTCTTAATCCTCTCTGATAACCATTTGGAATAGCATTTTATTGTATAACAGATGCTGAAACCAGTCAATTATCACAGCTGTAGCTGGAACTTGGGATGCTATGCTATTTCCAGCCCATACCCATGTAACATAAGCAGGAGGGGCCATTTCCTATCTCTTGTTGCCCATGGTGTTAACTAGAAAACCCTGTCTTCTGAAAATACAATTTTGTTGCAACAGTAAGGGCAAGGCCAGCCCTTGACACCAGTCATGGCAGCGGAGGCTTTTAGAGAGGGCTCGTGCATTGTTCAGACATCTTTTTCTAGCAATTACTGGTAACATTAATTATTTCACTGTGGTTTTGAATGTATAAGTTTTGGAAAAATCTGATGTTAAAAGCTCCTTCAGGCACATGGAACTTACCGTTACTTAAGTAAACACAAAGCAGAGCAGGCTTCCCACAGTGCTCCGCTGTCCTTGTCTGCTATCTGTGAAGTATGTGAAAGGTTTGCAGGTTTGCCTGTTCCATGAGGAGAGGCTGAGCAAGCTGTCCTCTTCTGAGAGCCTGAAACTGGTGTGTGCTAAAGGGGAAAAATATATTAGAAGCATTAACATTGTATTAACTGCCTCCCCTCTATCCATTCAACCTAGATGGGGTTTGCTGCATATACGTAATCCTTCACAGGTATTTATTGACACTAGAAAATGTTTAAATGAAATGTTGCAGTGCAGGCTGACAAGGTTTCAATTTATGTAGAGCACAGGAAGACAGGCTGCTTTTACCCAAACCTACTATTGTGGTGTAAAACCCTTTCTCCTAGGGGGATGAATAGGGCTGGGGACAAGTCTGAATCTCTTTCGGTTCAGTAGTGGTAGCTGAGAAAATTAGAATTATCTGGGAGAAACCTGTGTGCTACTGCATCAGAATCCCAAATTAGACTGTGTACAGAATGCAAGAGGTGAAAAATGGGGATTCAGGGAGAAAATAAACCTGCCCTTCACACCCAGTGGATGACATACAGGTGAAATATTGGGATCAGGGTCAGTGATTTGAAATGATTCTTTCAGTAGAGACAAGAAAATAGCAGAAAAGAGAGTGCTGCTTCTGAACTGCCTTGATATTTCCTGGCACATCCCCTTAAATAACAGTTTTTGTTTTTAAGGAATAAACTTGGGGGGGGGAAGGGGAAGTAAAAATGAAATAATACTCAAATGTCTGATATAATATTCAGATGTATTAAACCGAATTAAATTAAACAACTACGATGGGGCTATGGAACTGAAGGACAGAGGTAGAGTAGGTGATGTCATCTACCTGGACTTGTGCAAAGTATTTGACACTGTTCCACATGACATCCTTGTCTCTAAACTGGAGAGACATCAATTTGATAGGTGAAACACTTGGTGGATAAGGAACTGGCTGGATGGCCTCATGCAAAGAGTTGTGGTCAATGACTCAGTGTCCAGCTGGAGAACAGTAATGAGTTGTGTCCCTCAGAGATCAGTGCTGGGGCCGGTCTTGTTCAACATCTTTGTCGGTGGCATGGACAGTGGGATTGAGTGCACCGTCAGTAAGTTTGGTGATGACACCAAGCTGTGTGGTTCAGTTGACACGTTGGAGGGAAGGGATTGGATCCAGAGGTACTTTGACATGCTTGTGAGGTGGGCTATTGCCCACCTTATGAAGTTTAACCACACCAAGTGCAAGGTCCTACACCTGGGTTGGAGCAATCCCAGGCACAGCTACAGGTTGGGCAGAGAAGAGATTCAGAGCAGCCCTGAGGAGAAGTAGTTGGGGGTGTTGGTTGATGAGAAAATGAACATGAGCCAGCTGCAGTGTATGCTCACAGCCCCTCTGCTCTGCTCTTGTGAGACCTCACCTGGAGCATTGTGTGCAGTTCTGGTGTCCTTAACATAAAAAGGACATGGAACTGTTGGAACAAGTCCAGAGGAGGCCACGAGGATGATCAGGGGACTGGAGCACCTCCCATATGAAGACAGGCTGAGAAAGTTGGGGCTGTTCAGCCTGGAGAAGAGAAGTCTGTGTGGAGACCTCATAGCAGCCTTCCAGTATTTGAAGGGGGCCTGTAAGGATGCTGGGGATAGACACTTCATTAAAGACTGTAGTGATGGGACAAGGGGTAACAGGCAAAAAGTTACGCAGGGGAAGTTTAGATTGGATATAAGGAAGAAGTTCTTTATTTTAAGGGTGGTGAGGCACTGGAATTGGTTGCCCAAGGAAGGTGTAAATGCTCCATCCCTGGCTGTGTTCCAAGACTGGGTTGGATGAAGCCTTGGGTGACATGGTTTAGTGTGAAGTGTCCCTACCCATGATAGGGGATTGGAACTTGATGATCTTAAGGTCCTTTCCAACCTTAACTATTCTATAATTATAGAACTTAACTATAAAACTAAAAGGGGAAATGAAAAAAAAAAAAAGAAGAGTAAACACAAGTGATGCATAATGTAATCGCTTAGCTTCCACTGACCGATACCCAGCCTGACCCAAGCAGTGATCCATCCCTTCTGAGTAACCCCCTGCAGTTTATATACTGGGCGTGATGTGCTGTGGTATGGAATATCCCTATGTATGGCTAGTTGAAGAAAGTCCCTCTTAAATTTCTTGCATATTGTTGTGTTTTTTTTTTTTTGTCCAAGCAAACAAGGTTTTGTTGGTTCTGTTGGAACTTTACAGTAGTTTGGATTCACTTCTTTATTGCAAGGCTGCACTACCCTAAATAAGCTTTTTTGTTATGTGCCCAGCTTGTGTTCTTAGATACCAGTATTGGTTCCTGTTCTTTGTGTGCACTGATCTTCTCTGTTGTACTTCTAATCATCTTCTCATTAAGTTTTTACCTTTCTCTCCAACACTTTTATTTTAGAGTACAGGTTCTGTTTCCTTGTTACTATTGTAATAATTGCCAAGTCTTTTTAAGATTGGTATTTTCCTTCTGGGGTATAGGTGATCAGAAATGTACAGAGTAATTCAGATGACATCCCATAAGTACATTGTTCTATCCTTAGTAGAAATAACTTTACAGTCAAATTTCTTGTCACAGTCACCTTGTTCACTGTTATCTTGTGATTAGCTAAGACATCTTTATCTTATTTTGCTAATCTCCTTTTTTTAATGAAAAATCTACATGGATAGAATATTCTTTAAAGGAATATTTAGAAAATGTCTATTACTGTTATCAGTTCTGTCAGACTATAGCAGAGATCTTATTGTCTGCATAACATAGTCTGTTACCACATTTTGCTCAAAATATTTGGTATTCACCTTTGTTAGTTTCTTGATTTGAACATACACAATTCTGTCAAGTACCATGTTACAGTCAAACTTTCTTGACTTTCAGCATTAACAATTTCTGTAGTCATGTACAATTCACATAAACAACTCATTATTGAGAGCATAATTAGCCATCTCTATCGCATGGGACACTGTGTGACACAGAAGATTAACAAACGGTGAATGATGAATAGCTGGAGCAAAACTTGGAAGTAGTATGTCGGGAGAAATGAATGCTTCATTGGCTGTGACCTGTGCTGAGTACCTGTCTTTCTAGGACAGTCAGAAGAGAAATAACATTGTGTTTTGTGAGTTTGGATTAATTATTTCAGGAGGTGATAGTGTTTCAGCTTTATAGTAAAAGCTTAAAATGGGATTTATGTCACACTTCCATCAGTCATATTTTGCTGTAGCCTTACAGATTTCAGCACAGCTATTTCAGGCTCATTCTACTGTAAATGATACCAGTATCATGTTCTTAGCTTGAAATACAGAATTTTTATGAACTTCACAAATTAATGTTTCTGGTCTGAAACAGAACTGTGATATAGCTTTCAAATACAAATTTCTGATAAATCAAGATCTTAAAAAGGAATGGGGTTTACTGGTAGTGATTTTGTCTTTTGTTCTCCCAAAGTGGTGATTGGTGTAACATGCATAATGTTTCAAACTAAACTCAGGAAAAAGAAAAATGCCAGCTTTTCATAGCAGCTTTCTCCTGACGACTCAGGCCAGTTCTGAGATTTATTGAGGTTTAGAAATATTTTATTTGTGTCTGGTTTCTCAATAAATTCACAATGGAACAACTGTGAGTGAGCACAAACCTTGGATCTGAAGAACACTAAAAGCTACATAAAACCACAGGATGGTCTCAGGTTGGAGACATCCTTGTCTGTACTTTCCTTGGTCTGATGTTCTGTTTTTTATCCCCATATAGCTGAACACACATAGTACAAGACAAAGCAATATTCTGAACCCCAATATCCAAGAATGCTGTGGAGGTGGTTGTCATCACCCATCTGTGGTAAAGAATTACTGGGATTTATTTTGAAAACTGAAGGAGAATGAGAAAAATATTATCTTCATGCTTTGTGTGAGATTTTCCAGGGAGATGGTCCAGACTTGCATCTTTGCCCTTGTTTAAACAAACCAACTGACATTTTGCCCTTTTTGTTGTCTTCTATTTTGAGACAGTTTCATTCAAATCCACAACATCATCTGAAGGGGATCGATAATTCACATGAAACCTTTGTAAAGCCACTGAAGCTGGTCATACCAAATCCTTGTGAACTAAACCTGGTATTTTACACATAAGCACTAAAAATGTGTTCTGTGCTGTCATCAGCAAACTGTTAGATGGCAGATGTATTTTCCTCCCCCCTCAAATATCAGAACTGATAATGAATATAGAAAATCATGTGAGGACCATCAGCAAACTTAAAACCAATTTAATCACAACTTAGCGCCTAAGTGACCTACCTATAAATTGATTTCCTTTTATAGTACATAAAAAAGCAAAAATCTTTTCAGTCTTATCTGGCTTATATCAGAAAGCTGTACTGTATAGATAAAATCTTTCCTGTGTGAACCTATTCTTATTCAGTAAAAATGTTAAAAAGCACTATTATTTAGGGCTAATATGTCATAGTGCCTGTATTTAAATATTTATTTTTGACAGCAGATGAAGAAAATGAATACAAAATAAACATGAGCTTTTAAAAACACAGACAGATTTTCAGAAGTATGAAATAGTAAAAAAATCTGTTTCTTTGGACTCAGTTTTACCTGGTATTGAGTTGTGTTCTGTAAAGAAGAGCTGTTACTGTATGACTCAAAGCCATAGGATAAATATTAGATATCCTGTATTTAGGGGGAAGAAGTTTTCATAGTTAGCAGATCTTTTTCCACCTGTAAATACATCACAGTAAATAAGTATGACTACATTTCAAATACGTGTATATGTCTAAAAACACGTGTATGAACATACAAACCAGGGTTTTAAGCTCTGATCTTTGCATCATGTTGTCATAGTCAAAACAGGAAAAAGCCTAAGAAAAGATCCAAACAAAATTCTCTGGTCTGTTTGTAATATCATACTTTAAATATTTCCCTCTGGCACTGCAGACTTCCAGAAATAAGAGATGTCCCTAGTTTTCAAAAGGCTGACTTTTGTTGTGTTCACAAATGACTGACTATAAGCAAATGGGATGGACAGTGAGGGGAAAACAGAATAAACCAGAGCAGTCTGATGCTCTATTTGAACATCCAGTTTTTTGGGAGAGATAGGGGCTATGTTCTGAGTAGAATTCCAAGCAGTGCCTTCTTTCAGAAGAAGTTATTGAGAATTGTGGTGTTACTGAGCTGCTAAAAATGGATATGCAGTGGTCATGAGGACTCTGGAGACATGGGTGAGGAATAATGTCCTGTGATACCCAATTTTCCACGAGTTTCTCTCAAAAGGGAGAAGCAAATTCCTGAATGGAAAAAGTCCCCATAACTCTGTACTGGACTATAATTACATACTTTTTTTCAAGTACCAATTTTTATTATCTTACTTCTGTCACTTTTCTTGTCTTTTCCACTTTCATTCATATAGGTTTATACTAAAAAGTGCTGGGAGTCCTGTGAGTTGTTGACTTCAGTTGTGAGACTTGAGTTGTGTCCATGGTCATGTACCTTGCCAGTCTGTGGCCAGAAAGATTGAACCTCCTAGAATGTGGCCTCCTTTTTAATAATTCTTATATGCTGGTTTTTTGTTTTGTTTTGTTTTTTAATTTCAGTATGTAATCTAAACCCCTTTAGGGTTTTTTCCTTATTATCTAGGACTTAAAATACTTGGTACTACTCTAATACTATAACCTAACTATAACAATAATTGAGCCAGTCTGAAAATTGAAAGTTTCTTTTTATTAGCAAGGCACAAAAGACAAAGATTTTAATGTAAAACTTTGATTGTCTCACTTGAATTCCTGTTTGAACACTGGAAATGCCCAGTGTTTGGCCAGCTAGTCCAAATGAAGTTTGACATCTTTTTATTCTAGAAAAAGACATATTTTTTTTACTATCTTTGTAAGTTGATGCCCCTGATGTATAGAAATGCTGTCCAATATTCCAGGAAATGTAATTAAATAATAGCCTTCTGTGAAAAAGAGACCAAATAGAAAAGCATAACCTTCATCTCTACAATGAAGATTGTATGTTTGATAGATAATGGCATTGAGGACAATGAAGTACTTGTCCCTTCCTTGGATTTTCAAAGGATTATGATGATACAAATAATAACAAATCAAAATATATCTTATATTAAAAAGCACATCAGAAATTAACAATCTCACAATAGGTTTATTGGTTTACCTTAGCCACAACTCTGACTCTTGACAGGATATGGAGGAGGAAGATAAAACTGAAATAAGGTGATCTCTTTCATGATGAAGGGGTCTGTTACAGTGAACCAACCTGAAATCAAAATGACAGGAAAATAAAGTTCATTTCTCTAAAATGACTGTAATTTCAAAAAATGTATGTACGAGAAGTAAGACCAAAAATGCTACAGAAAAGCAATATAACACTTGGGAATAATTACTTACCTGTACTAACACAGGGCTGTATTCTTAAAGGTCTTTTTCAAAGGTTTAAGCTGAAAGCTGAATCCTTGTGAGAGTTTTCATGACATCAAACAAAACCTTCACATACCTTATGAATTCCTATGTGAACCCATTTCAGCAGTTTAATAAAGTCAAATGCTGTTAAGCATTATATTAATCAACCCTATACGGAATGCAGAATATTAATTATTCTGATCAATATTTGCCAAATAATTGTTTATAATTTAAAATGGATGATAAGGGGTTTACTTTATCAAGATGTAACAGACAACAAAATAGGAACAAAAATGCAATCGTGTCGCAATACATGTGTGCAAAAATGCAAGAGTTCTTCCCTGCTATACCCACTAATTGTGCAGAACGCCTGTGTACCCCTGTCTGAGTGCATGTGGTGGCATCCAGACTCTCTGATGTTCTTCTGATGGTCTGATAACAGTTAAATGTGTCCCTTCTTAGGAGAGACTTGCCTTGTTAGGAGGAGGATCACGTCGTGATGTTATGCATATATATGAAAGATGAGCGATTTAATATGGCAAGTATTCTTGTATATGATATGGTTTCAAGCTTTCAGAGTATGGTCTGAGAAAGGCTGGGACTAGCAAATGCCCCAGCTATTTGATTAGAATGTATATACTTGGAGATGAGATTAAGAACTCGATGGAGGTCTGATACTGTAGTTATTGTGAATATACTCCTCTTATGCTGAGCACAAGCGCAATATGTTAGTGATGTTAAGTGCAAGATGTTAGGTGATAGATTTGTACAAGAGATAATGGAGGCTTTCCGTAGTAGACGCCACCTTTACCTGATTGCATATTGGATGTACTTTGCTTCTAATAACATCAGTCTTTAGTTTATTTTATGAGGAGAAGCTGTAATAAATCTGTGACACCTTAGACCCCAATTACAGTGGTATCTAAAATTTGATGCATTATGTGCAAGTAGGAGTCAAAATTAAAAGAGATTAATTCCATCCACTACTTCACAAACAGGTTTAAGGTCTTGACTTTGCATTGTAACAAGATTATAGAAACACCTGAAGGACAATTCTTGTATAAAACCAAATGTCCCCAAGTATTTAAAGTTGGGGAAAAAAATTCTCTTTCATCTTGTTATTAATTGTATAATTAATGCATTCTGTGTACTGATAACAATAATGCCATGTAATTAATTTTTAAGAATTAAAAATTAGCCTTTATCCGGTCTCATGGTTCACCTTCATGTTTATAGCTGTGACTATAAATCCTCTTATCTAATTATAACATGACTGGTTTCATTGTTCAAAAGGAACTGCTCGTTATAATTTTATATTTTATTATGTTATATTCTAATTTATTATATAAATTATATGTTTCTCTGTGTTCTTTAAAGAGACGAAAGAACACAAAATTTTAAGAATTCTGAAGCTCATCAGTGAAATTCAGTGCTGGGTTGGATAAGGTGTGATATTTCATTTGTTTTCTGTGTCTGTTTTTATCTTCCATGATTACCCATTCTGTTTACAAAAAGGTTCAATTAGCATTTGAATAGTAAGCCAGGGAGCAGACAGGTTGAGAATTCTTCTAGAACTAATTTGGCAGGCCTTCTCATCCCCCCCACCTCTCTCTCATAGTTTTTTCTTGTTCTCTAATCATGCTGCAGTTACTAAAGCTAGAATAAAAGAGCTGATTTTCCATTGCATTGATGCATGCTGAACAGTGCCTTGCTTTGCTTTTTCTTTCAGCTATGCTAATTGGACTCAAAGGAAATATTTAGTTTATAATAGCAAATGAAGAATTCATTAAAATCTAGCAAGGAAAAAAGTCAAGCAATAGAACTGGACATTATTTTTTGAGAACATCCTACCTTTCAAGGTACTTATCTTAATACTTACTTACGAATAGCAACAATATTATTTAATTTTCCAAGCTGATTACTTTGAGAAAAGAAAATTCAGATACCCTGCAAAGTCAAAAATGAGAGTGGACAGTTGATTTCAATGCAAGTTACACAGAAGCTCCTAAGGAAAAACAATTGTACTGCTGTGTCTCCACCTTCTGTCTTATTGCCCCTGAAGTAAATCGGGAATGACTGCATTAAAATCAAAAGACTTCCACTGACAAGAAAAGTCTGCAAAGCCTGGAATCACACAAGAACAATGTTTTACACTAGATTCTCAGAATTTTTGCCTCTGGTCGTATCATGTCTCATAAGAATTGTCTTGCTTGGATTCCAGACTCACTCAGATACAGTAAATGGGGGAAAGTGATTTAGAATCTTGCGATTTTATTGTTGATCTTGTGATTTGAAAGTGAAAATAGAGCTTCTCAACGTGAATTATTAATTAAACTTAAGATACTCATGCTAAATAAGATGAAAGCCCTCTTGTTATGAAAAAACACTGTCAAAAGTGCAAGGGTTCTAAAGTCATGTTTTTAAGCAATGCCATGATCTTCTGCTAGTTTAGTAAAATCTAGAAGAACTAGAGTATTTGAGGTAGGTAGTAAAGGTTATCTGAATACTACAGTTTTTAGAACCTGGTCCAAAAATTGCCTTGGGACCTGTATAAACTGGCTTAAATGGGGCTAGTTGAATTAAGGTTAAACTCAGATTAAGGTTATTAGCTGGACAAAGTTTTTGTTCAAAGATGTCTACAATTGTGATCCATTTCTGTACATAAAGAGCCTATTGCTCCCTGTGGTAATCAAGTACAGTCATCAGGAAGGTTATTGCAGCAGAATTACTACTGTACAGTGATTAAATTGTTAAAACTGTGTTTGTAAACTCTCTAGTAACCAGTACCTTGCTGGTCCCAGCACATGCACCATGAAACTGTATTAACAATAATGATGAAAGAGATTTGTGGTCAGCTGTTCTAAACCACTAATATTAAAAACACGGACTATTAAAAACAACTGGAAGTTTACTTAGTCATTAGGCCTTTTCTTAACCTTTTGTTTGAATTTAGTTGCTCGTGGACTTCATTTCAGCAAACTCAGTTATTTCAGGTCCTCAGTGCCAGCCTTGCATTAGTTTCAGAAGTGTGGGTGTGGGGTGCATGGCAGCGCATCACAGCCAATGTGCCTTTTGACTCAGATCAGGCTCATTTTACAACTGGCACACACTGATGCATTTTCCATGTTGCACTACCTAGAAAATAGTGAAAATGTGCCTTTTTCTGCCAACTACTTTTTTTATGGGTAGGTTGTCCCTTGTAAGTGACACATAATTTCTTCCTTTGCAACCTGAATCTTTACATTGCTCTGTTTTATTAATAAACCAATAAACAGATCTAAGCTTTAGTCATTGTGTAAATGAATGAACAGGCAAATCCCAGCAACAGTAAGGCAGTTCAGACTGGGCACATGCAAACGGGCTGCCAAACCCCCCTTGCCAAAATGACAGCAGAAACAAGCCCTAATGCGTGGCTGGCTCCTGCCTGCGTGACACTGCACATCAGTAACTGCAGCTCTGGTGCCGGGGCTGGGCTGGGAGGGACAGGGACACCCTCCCCACCGCCCAGGGCACAGCCTGCCTCCAGTTCCCCTCTGCTGCGTTCACTCCCTTAGCTTTCCCTTTGCTCTTCGGGTCTGACTTTTCAGGTTGCTGTGTGCCTCCTCTGACCCTTCTCCTTTTCCCCCGTGCTACTTATTACCCTCCTGGTTCCCCGCTGTTTCTGGAGCTCCAGGCACTTCTGAGCCCCAGCCTGCTCACTGTGTCATGGCAGTTTCATGGCACTGGCAGATCATACCCAAAGGTCTTTATGAGCCCCTCACATCCACTACATCATGCTGCTGCAGTGCACACTCCTTATTCTGCACTCACTGCAGGTGTCATACAGCAACTGAGACCAAAAAGAATCAGCTTTTTGTCAGAGGGAGACACCGAAAAATAAATGAAATGAATAAGAAACTCTCCTGTGTTTCCAGTTGCAAATATTCCAACTCTTTTAATATCCTAATTCCTAAAACATTTGCCTGGGAGTCACCAAACTAATCACCACAGTTAAAATGCTGTCAAGATTTAAATAAATAATGTATTGGTAAATCTTATTTATATTTTGAATATAACATATATTCCACACAATTACAGTGTATATGTAAAGTATATATAAAACAGATCATATACTCTTATGTTATGTTTACAGATAAAATGAGAGCTTTACAGAATTGGTCCCAGTCCGGCATCACTTTTGTTGGTATTGATTGAAATTTTTTTTAATGTTTAAACACAATTTTCTAACAGGGCAACATTTTATTTTTGCCCAGCTCAGCAGCAGGCAACAGAAAACATAGATGTTTAATACAAATGGATTAATTTAGGACACATAACTGGTCTGTCACTCCTGAAAGTAAAAAGCTCCCTGCAAGCAACACTGAAACCAGTGTGAGCTTCAGAACAAGATATAAAGCAACTTGTTTATGTCTGAAGTGTAGCTGTGTAATAAGGTCACTAGTCTACCCTTTGGGATTGAGGTTGTGCACCCTTTTAAGTCAGAGCAAGAAAAGAATAAATCCACCTGTGAAACATATTTCAGCCATTGCACTCCAGGGGGGAGTTTAGTTTCACTGGACCAAATTTTAAGAAGTGTTTAGGAACTGTCCTGGGTTCAGCAGTAGCAGTCATTTTTCTCCTTCTTTGTAGCTGGTGCAGTGCTGTGGTTTTGACATTCAGCCTGGGAACAACGCTGATAACACCAATGTTTTCAGTTGTTGCTCAGTAATGTTTATTGTGACCAAGGACTTTCTAAGTCTCATGCTCTGCCAGGGAGGAGGGGAAGCCAGGAGGAAGCAGAGACAGGACACCTGACCCAAACTAGCCAAAGGGGTATTCCATACCACAGCACGTTATGCTCCAGGACTGGAGGGAGTTACCCGGAAGGCCCAGATCACTGCTTGGGTTGGGCTGGGTATCGGTTGGTGAGTGGTGAGTGGTTGCATTATTTGTCACTTGTGTTTATTGTTTTCTTTTCCTTTTCTCCTTTTAGTTTTGTATTCTCTTCCCTTGTTATTTCCCATATAGTTACTATTATTGGCGGTAACAGTAGTGGTTTTGTTTTATACCTTAGTTACTGGACTGTTCTTATCTCAACCTGTGGGAGTTACAGTCTTTCCATTCTGCTCCCCATTCCTCCAGGAGTGGGTGGAAAAGAAGGAGGGGAGGTTTGAGCAAGCTGCTGCATTGCTCTGGGTTACTATCTGGGCTTAAACCATGACAGGAACCTAAAAGATGTCTATGCGTCTCTCAGCCCCAGCTCTAGGCATCCAAATGACCTTCAGAGGCCGGTCACAACTGCGACCGGGAAAACTGTACCCTTCACCTGGAGGCCAGCTCTGTGTCACTTCATCCCTGGATTTTATCATAGACACCGAAATCTCTTGAGGCTATTTTTGCATTGTCTTTTTTGCATTACATTGCAGGGAATGTTGTTTTAAATAGACGTCTAATTTTTCTGATTACAATTTGCAATCCACTCCATTGAACAGCTGAACATACAGACTCTTACTACAGTTAACGTAGATGCACCACCAGCTGCTCTTCCTATGCAGTATGTATGCTGCTTGTTTCTTAAGCTTAAGAATCTATTTGTATTGCTTGGAATCCCTTGCACGGTAACCATGATGCTAATCAGCACATTCTGTTCTTCTCTCAAAATGCATGAAAAAATTGACTATGTTTATTTATAGTGTGAAAAAGGTCTGTGGTTTTTGCATATTTGCACACTGAAAATGAAAACAAAACCAAACAAAGAAAATGAAGTATTCCCAGATGTATTTTTATGAATTTGTTCAGCATGAAAAATAAGAGATAGAATAATGAGGTAGCTAAGAAACTAAGCTGAAGCCTTTATCAAGAAGTCAGACTAAAGTTGGGTTGGCAGCTGAAAACACTCCATCAAAAATGGAGGTCCATTTTTTCTCACTATCAGTCATATTGTATTGCTGTGCTTTCACCTAACATACCTAAAAACTGGGAAAAGTCTGGAAAATTCCTCCTCTTCAAAACTGTGGAACTCCTTGCTTTATTGCTGCTTTCTTGAGTGCTGGAAGCAGCTGGAAAACTCATTACAGTGTTCGTATAGAAATATTTAGGTTCAGTGAAGACATTAATGAATTGCAATTTTATGAAGAATTATGGCAGCCAGTACTGTAAACAGCCTTTGAAGAGTGATGGAAAGCCATTTTCCATCATCAGCTGAAGCCTCTGTTTTTCATATTTAGTCTCATCTAATTATCATCTTGATTACAGCAGTTCTTTAGATCTATTGTTAATTAACTTGAGCTTTTCAGGGCTGACTTGGACTGAGAAAGTGAGCCTTAGGCTGCAAATACCCAGCCCAAATTTTTGAATGCTTTTCTTATTCAAATACAGCTGATATATAGAAGCAACCAGAATCACTTCATCTCTATGAATGTACAATAAGGAGGTGGTAAATTGAGAAAAACATGGCCTTCTTCTTGTTAAGATGTAAGGGAGAGGAGGAATCCCTCTGTAGGAGAGTTTTCAAGATACAGACCAAACTGATATGTAGGGGGAAGGTGTAGTCAGGTATATGCTGTAATGAGATCCCCAGATGAATTTTGCTGAACAACTGAATAGAAACCCAGCTTTTCAAAATACAAGGTCTTCTTTCTGCAATGAAATACATGCAAGCAGTGCTCTGTATATGAGGAAATGTGCTAAATTTAATAGTAAAACTTGCATTTGTAAATTTATTCAAATGCATGTGACAGCTTTCATTGTGAGATTGATGTCTCAAGCATGTGGTTAATTTGACTGCCATTGATTTCAATGGAGCTAATTGCAGTAGTAACATTAAGCACAAGAAAATCTTGGCAGTGCTGTGAGCTCCATAATTAAGTCCTAGAGTCTGTCACAGAACTTTCACTTCTAACATACCAGGGATAGAAAGTACCATCCTTCACACCTATAACTCCTCTGTCAACAAACAGGAAAAGAAGAAAACAAAGATTTCCATTATTTAAGAATATGCGTGTAAGTTATATCTGATTTCCATTAGAAGTTTCATTTCCATAAATGAATTCTCCAAAGTTTGCTTTAGCCTCGGAGGTTTCCTGATTGCTTGTATAAAAATGCTGATTAATGTTCATCATTTACAAATAAATGTTTTCCCTGTGGTGCCAGTGGGAAAAATGCTAATATTTATTGCTTTCCAGCAAAAGGTTTTGAGCAGGCCTGTCAGCATAACTAAAAATGCTTTACAGTGTTAAGGAAGATTAAGCTGACAGCAAGCCATTTTCTCTTGTCACATGAACAACCTTACATGAGGTTTATTTATTGAGTCAAGTGAAAATTAATTACATATATCAAAGGAAAAAACTGTTGATTTAATTTGAAGATTTGTTTACCTTTATTTGAACAGCCTGAAAGCTCTTTTCAGGATTAAGTATTTTAATTAAGTGAATTAATGAATTTAAGTGATTCAGGGTCATTTTCTGAGCCAGAGTTGTTATAACTTTAGAATAAATATTATTAAAGCATGTGATTAAGTGACAATTAATTATCAATCCCAAAGCTGACTGTATCACATAAATCTTAATAATGTTTGTTAAAGGGGAACACCACTGAAATAGTACAGGCAGTAGTCATTATTTTAAAATCTCAGTTCTCTTGAAAAATGTGAAAAAGGGAGTAATTTTCAAGTTTAACGCAAGCAGAGTTTCAGCTATGCCTGCACAAACAGGCAGATGGTAATTTATTAATATTCCACAGATTATAATAGAATAATAATAAAAAAAAAAGCTCAACAATATTTGCTATAGAAGTTGCTTCTCCAGCAATAGGTAAAAAAAAGATGCTGGCATTTCACCACAAATATCTAGGAGGGTTTTGTGGTACTGTTCTAATGCAATTAGTTCTTCTGTCTTAGAATGAGAAAACAGACTTATTTCTGGCTCTAATTCCTTGTTCTTCAGACAGGAATTCCCAGCTGTACAGATCTATATTGAATTTATTTCAGAGTTCTCCTATGTCAGGACTTTGTATTCCAGTGCTCTTGAGTTTTTTGAGACAGTGATACTACTAAAAATCCATATATTCCAGACATACACTATTGTATGCATGGCAACAAGCAGTAAAATACAGGTAAAATCAGGTAATATTTTCACTGTTTGAGACATAAGTCATGCTCCTTCACATTGGCCAGATCACTGATCCTAAAATTCTTCCTTCAGCTTTTTTGAAGCTGAGGAGAGACGTCAGGACTCCCACCCCAGCCTATAGTGCATTCTGATGGTTGTGGCACACTGCTATAAGAAATGTGAATTTTGAATCCCTTCAGGCAGAGCAAGGAACTGCACCAGAATTTCCCTCGTGGGTGTCTTTTACATAAAATGGGAGGAGGTATGGCCCTAGGCTGTTTTTTAACTGACTTAAAAACAGATCTGTGCTCAGTTGCAGAATGTGTTTCTCTTCTAAAGAAGGCTTGTAGCAACACCTTCTGGATATATGGTGTTGTGGGATTGACAGCTTCAGAACAGAAATATAGGTTTACTTAGCCATTGTGGTACAGGTTAGTTTCATTTTTTTCAAGTCTGTCTGTGGGTGACTTCTTGCTTAGTATTTAAAATGTCCTGAATCTCATTTTGAGGAGCTGAAGAATGATCCCAGGCGCTATAAAAAGATCAGAGGGAGAGATTTGGATTTCACCCTGGACATCAGATACCTAAAAATCTCTATGCACTTTGATTCTCTCAGTAAATTGATATAATAAAACTGGCCTGTATCTGGGGTGTTGTGAGAGCAAAGATAGTGAAAGATTGTGAAGTGCTCAAATGTTAAAGTAATGGAGGCTCTAGAGGGACTGCAGATTGATGTTATGTCCTGTAAGAAATAGGTAACGGAGCCTGGGGATCCCTCAGCACCATTCAATCTCAAGAAGAAAAAAGAAATGAAAGCTGTAATACAAATCTGTAAATAACAGAATTTCAATAGTCATATTCTTTTGTCCTCTAGGACCTCCATATACTAGTACCATTGTTTGCTTATGCAAGGCTGAGTTTTTCTCTTGCCATCAACTTTTATAGAATCTACTTTAGTAAACTTCACAGGTTTTTCACTGAGTTAAGTGTATGTTGAAGAGAGAGAAAAACAGGTCAGCATGGAGTCAGCAACTATTTTACAGACCTCTCAGAAAGGCAGGGGAGAAAAAAGTACAGCAAATCCAGCATAAAATCTCCTGAGATGATGCAAGTTGTAGCCTGAAATAATCATGCTTAAAGAATGTTGTTTATTAATGGTCATGTGCTGTTTTTCAAAAATGAAAAGGTAAATTTGGTGTTGTTCCACTCAGGTAGCCAGAAATTTAGTGTACATTATTGCAATTATGAGGGGAAAATACTGGTAGAATTGGCTTAAGTACGCACTTCATATGCAAACCAACATTTTTTGATGAATCCAGTGCAAATGTTTTTCCACTGCCAATACTGCCTGTTTCCCATGACCCCGACCCTCATCTCTGCAAGCTCTATCTGTGACTTCTTCCACCCTCTCTGTCCTGCTAGCTGCCTTCCTTCTAAATCCACAAGGTCTCCAACTATCTGAAACAGGAAAGGTTTTTGCTTTGCTCAGCCAGGAGAGGGAAATATCTGTTTCAGTTTAGTTTACTATCAAGTGTATGAGTTCAGTATTTTTGCACCTGGGTGTAAAGCCAGCTACAGCTGATCTGTTATGACAATTCTCACCTTTGTCTCCTTCTGTTACAAACATTAGCCATGTTGTAGTTTATTGTGATATTAATCTCTTGGCCTTTGATTACACTTATTGAAACTTTTTCCTATTAGTGGAGTTTTGAAAAACAAAAATCCTAATACCTGTCATAGAATCGTAAAATCACGGAATAGTTAGGATTGGAAAGAACCTTATGATCATCCAGTTCCAACAACCCTGCCATGGGCAGGGATGTCTCACCCTAGACTGTATCACCCAAGGTTCTGTCCAATCTGCCTTTGAACACTGCCAGGGATGGAGCATTTACCACTTCTCTGGGGCATCTATGCCAGTCCCTCACCACCCTCACAGTAAAGAGCTTCTTCCTAACCTGAACTTCTTCTATTTAAGTTTAAAAGCTTAAACTGTTTTCATGCTATAAAAAACTGTTCTCATGCTACAAGAGTATAAGACACCTTTGCACATTTGCACATTAAAATTTAAAAGTATGGCTACTCTGTTCTTCCCAAGTCCAGCACAATTTGTAATTTCTCTGTTGTGATTAAAAAAAATGGCTAGTACCTAAGCACTGCCTTTATGCCCACACTGCTCAGTAGAGAGAGCAGTTTGGGAGAGACTGCTCTCTTTGATGTGCCACTGTTTTTATTGTTCCTTCTGTCTGCAGTGTACTTTTCTTGTCTTGTTTAATCATAAGTGCTGATGAACTTTGAATACATGGAAAGTAAAACATGAACATTCCAGGAATTTCTTTACCTGCTATTTCCTTTTTCCTGAACTCAATTTCCAAGTTAATAGAGAGTAATTCTGTTGGGCACAGTGGTATTTTAACACTCTGACTAGAAAACTGTATTTTGTAACTGGGGAGGGAGGAAAAGGGGAAAGAATGGCTTAAAGTTCAGAGGTTTCGATGGTAAATACATGTATTAATTATTTTCAGAACACCATATGTATCAGGATCACAGGAGTTATGATAGAAGAATATTTTCTACTAATTTTGTTAATTGTGTAGATATTCAAAAGGTGAGAAGTTATGGTGTGGAGCAGAGTGAGAGAAAACTAAGGAATGACCACTTTTGCAAAGACACATTACCAATTACGGATCAAATGAAAGGGAGTGATATGGTGAAAATAATCAGTAGGAAGAATTTCAGAGAAAGGCAAGTGATATTTTAGCAATAAATAGATTTGTTCCTTGGGCTTCAGAACAGGGGTATGACATAGGAATCTACAGGAAAAGTGAGCAATCATTTTTAGATTTGCTTTTTTGCAATATATCAAGCTCCCCTTTCAATGTAGATTCATAATGGGAATTTGTCTTAGCTTCTACGATATGAAGATTTACAAAGACAAATGAGACAGACATTGAAAAGAAAGCCAAAGTAAGTTACTTACTGAAATCATATTGGAAGGAAGAATAACAGGCAAGTGGGTGAAGAAGGGTGCTTCTCCAAACCACAAACTTATAGATCTGCAAAGATAATATTGGAATCCCATTTTCCTCAGGGATGTTTTTTGGTATTCAGTTTAAAATAGTTCTCTGATAATGAATTACACTTCTACATATGTTTTTGTTCATGAGAAAATGGCAGAGTCATGATCAAATTATACAAAGGTTACTACAAATATTTGTCTATATAAGTGAAACTGTCTTCCAAACAGGTACATTTTCTCACTAAAATAGTGGGTGCAGATTTGGTGGGAGAGACTGAGAATACCTTTTCTTCATTCAAATGTGAAAACAATTCAGATAATACAGAAAAGACAATATGAAATCTTCAGAAGAGTTTGGCTACCTCATGTCTTTTTTGCTTATGAAGCGTTTTTCCAGTTCCCTAGATTTTAACTGAAGCAGAATAAATATTTCTGTATTTTGTATACACATCTATGCCTGTGTTGCACTCTCTGCTTACTATATAAAAACTCCTAACATATTTGCAACATATTATGGTGGGAGGGGTCCATCTTCTTCTGCATACTGTGCTGATGTGGACACTCAGCCTTCTAAGTGAGCTGTTTCTGTACTGTGTTTCTCGTCAGGATTACAGTGTTTCTGAAGTTTTAGTGTCTGAGACACAAAAAAAGTTTATAGACTTGGCCTGAGTGTTGATTGAAGTACAGTAGCTATACAGTACTGAGATTATAATGAAATAGCTTCTAGAACTACATGATTTTTATCAGTATCCCACATTTCATTTAAAGCAATGCTTTCAGCTCTTATGGTTGCAAAGACAATTTTTACAACGTCTCAAATACAATTAAATAATGTCTAATAATGTCTTATCAGCTTGCACAGTATCTGCTTGAGCAGAGGAGTTCTTTCATCTCAGATTTACCACCAGGACAGTTCCAGCCTCCTCCTGTACTTCAAAGGGCTCTCTATACCTTTGCTCTCATCATCTGTTGCTTTTTGTGCTTCACTTCACTCTGCATCTGCCTTGGTGAATATGGTTTATAAGTTTTCAGCACAATTGAGGCTAACAGGGTGGCTTTCTCACTACTTATTTCTTGGTACATTAGCACTGTACCTCCCTCTTAAAAAAGTGGAAAAAAAAGCAAGCAATATAACATTTGCACATCTAGTGATAACCAGATGTGCTGAAAGCAATGCACTAAAGAATATGTCTAAGCCTAACCTTTTTAATCGAGGTTTTCTTTATGAGTATCGTATTCCCTCTCATCACATTTGGGAGTTATAAAAGCTTTGAACAATGTAGTCCATGAAGCTAATTGCAGTCAAATGTCCTTGATTCAGCCTTTCTCCATACTTTCTTAAATCTCTCTGATACTATCCAATGTACAGCTTCTGTAAGACACATGCAGTCATGAAATGCATGTTTCCTTGATCAGCTGGTCTAAGAAAGTTATTTACCAAATAATAAATTTTCTCACATTAAAGATTTAAAGTCACATTAAGCTGCTTTGTGCTAGGTTGGCACCCAGAGCAGCTGGAATTTTTACATTAATTTTAGAAACTAAGGAAATAAAATTATAGTAATTTTCTGAGCTCCTAGATTCCCCTGTTCATTTTGTGAGGGATGTTATAGAATAAATTGATAAAACCTTCTAGGAAATCTGTACACATGTTCATACATCAATGGAGAAGTTCTGTGTCTAACGGCTACTGATGTTAATGTTGTGAGTGTAAAGTTCTTCATATATCCCTTCCCAGTGTTGGATGCAAGGGACCACTAGGCATTTTCCCACAATCAGGAAAGCCTTAATCTCTTTAACTGATATTGTCATCCATACTGTCTATTGAGGTTATGGTTTTTGTGACAGGAAATATTGAATCCTTGGGTGATATGGTTTACTGTGAGGCCCATGGCAGGGGGTTGGAACTAGATGATCTTAAGGTCCTTTCCAACCCTAACTATTCTATGATTCTATGATTAGCAGCTACACTAACAACTCATTTTATACAGGTCATTGAGCAACTATTCAGCAAATGTCAATACAGTATTATATGCATTACCATAGCATGCATAACTTCAGAAAGAAAAGATCCAAACAAAAAACAATATTCAAGTGTTTAAAATCTCTTTTTCTATGTGAGCATGGAAATAAAATCTATTTTTTCTTTTATCTGTATCCCTTAAAAAGTATATATTTGTCTGCTGAATTTTTAACCAGAGAATTATACGTGAATTTTTCTTTTAACTGTGTTCAAGTCTTCTGAACATATGTTAAAACAGCTAAGATATGTGAGAATCATCAAGAAAAGCAAAACCAAAACAAAACAGAGAAAGACTTTCATTTATCCCATAAATTGGGGCTAGAATTTTGCCTTCTCTGCTCTTTTAAATGTCATCACATGCTCATCAAAATAGGATAAATAAAATGTTATTGTGCCTATAGTGAGAGATGTTTTCATGTCAAAAAACACAACTGTCACACCTTCTTCTTAAGCTTATTTTAGTAAGCACACTCTTGACTCTCTAAGATGACACCAAAAGCTTTTTAAGTAGAGAATTTAAAATGTGCTATCATGTAGGACATTTCTCTGTCTGAACACAAATAAAAAATCTTTATACAGTACCTTGGAAAAGAATCCATGCTTCTTCAGAGAGTATGTCCTAAAAGTTGAAATAATGTGCACAAGTTCAAGAATATTTTTACTGTTGCCTTTGTTATTCTAAAACTGGAAGTTTTGGCAAAGATAAATCATTGCCAGTTTTAATAGGTTGTCTGCATTTACATGGAGGTACAGGTCCTTTCCAACCCAAAACATTCTATAATTCTATTATATATATATGTATGCATGACTCAAAAAAGTAACATGCAATTTGTGGAGGTAGTATAGTGTATGGACATTAATGTAGTTTATTCTGGTGCTATATAGAATGTGATGTCGTAAATAAGCAGTTTAAAGGACTTTCAATGTTGATAGTAGTAGGCACATACAAGGCCAGTTACTAAACCAGCCAGATTCTGAAAGTCCTAGTCTATTGTATGGCTTGTTCTTGTAATATAGGATAAGAAGGATAGAGATCAACAGTCAGTTCAACACAAGTAATTGATTGCTTTCAATTTTTCTGTTAAAAAATAATAAGTGCTCACTAGTGTGGAGATGTCACACTGTAATACCTCATTACAATGAAAGTAGTAGTTCAATGTAAACTGTAATCATAGAATCAGAGAATAGTTAGGGTTGGAAAGGACCTTAAGATCATCCAGTTCCAACCCCCCTGCCATGGGCAGGGACACCTCACACTAAACCATATCACCCAAGGCTTCATCCAACCTGGTCTTGAACACTGCCAGGGATGGAGCATTCACAACCTCCCTGGGCAACCCATTCCAGTGCCTCAGCACCCTAACAGGAAAGAATTTCTTCCTTAAATCCAATCTAAATCTCTGCAGTACAAGCTAATAGCTTGTAAGAATATTTCCTAATTTTTAGGGGTCCTCAAATTCATCTGTTGTAAGTTCACCAGGATTCAGTCATGTTTTCTCTCTTTTTTTGATGACATGGTATAATTTGTATTCTTGATTTCACTGTACTTTTAGCTTCACTTTCTCAAGGAGCATCTTCATGATTAGTGCAAGTCCTAATTGACTTGGAAGCTTTCTTGAGCATCTCTCCAAATTAAAGAACTACAGTTTCCACAATCGCCTCTTCTCTGACAGGCTTCACAGGACAACTACCAAGAGAATATTTCTTTATTCTGTGATTTATTTCTATGTTTTTTATTTACTTTATTTACTTTATTTTATTTTATTTATGTTTTATTTGAAGACTTAGGAAGGCTTCAATCTGTGCCAGGAGTTTTCTGTTTGTTGAAAGAACACAAGTTTATTCTCGCTTATTCTTTCATTATCCATTATCTGCAAACAAGAAGTTGCACTCACTGCTTTCCTTTTAACTAGAACAATTCAATTGTAAAGAATATGCCACCCACCAAAACTACAAATTTCTGAAGAAGTAGGATCATGGGAAAAGCAGATAAATAACCTTTTATCTCACTTCCTTTTCACTGAATCAGGGGAAAATAGCAAGAAAACAGCATCTAGCAATGTGGACGGGGGGAAAATATCTACAAAAATCTCTCTGAAATGAAGCTGAAAAGATTAAACTTTCTATTTATTGTCAAAGATACTTTGGGAATGTTTGATAGCCCTTTTACAATTTGTAAGGTAAAAAGTCACTGATCAATAATTTACAAACAACTTTTACTGTAGGAATTCTCATTTATGCAGTATTTAACCTTACACCACAGTAAATTCATCCTGATTTTGTGGCAATGAACTTAAATCAAAGACAAAACATCAGTCACATTTACTGCAGAACTGAAAGTTTCTGCATTAGGAGCAGTGGCTGGACTTGACTAGACCACCTCCAGAAAGGGATCTCTTCTGAAATAAGATGAAAAGTCAGACTGCTTGCTCTTTCATGTGTCAAGGGGGGTAAAATTCTAGTGAACTGTGCAGTAACTGTCTATTCCCTACTGTGTACTAAGATTAAAATATCATTTTGGCTGTGATCATTACCAATCTGAAACTTCAATAGTTGTTCCTTAGAACTGAAGATGCATTCATCTCTCATGCCACACAACATCCGTCTCTTTTTCTGTGCTACCTTTAAAAAGATCACTTACAAAACCTGATGGGAGAACAGTACGTATTGGTTTGGATAAAATTGCATTTTAGCTGTCTTGAAATAACATTTGCCAGAAATTCATGTTTGTGAAGGGAGAAATATTACAGGCTGTTAATGTAGAAGCATTTTCGCAGCATCTATAATAACTTAATGTGACACAGGAACAGAAAGAGTAATAGTTAAAAGGGATGGAGATAATCCACAAATTATGCTGTTTGGGATTAGTAGATGTAATTAAAAATGATAAACAAAAGGTGGAATGTTTTCTCTTTACAAACACAACATTACAGGGATGGATTTTCTGGTGTCTTGGAACATACTCAGATATTCACCCTGCTGAGGTTAAAAGGGGATTGCTGCTGCTTAGTAGCATTATGTCAACTTCATACATTAATTAGCTGGATCAAAAGAAATGTGCAATGAAGTTGCAAAGCAACAGAGAATCAGCTTCATTCCTTTAAAATGAAGTTTCCCAATAATTCCATTGAACATGGAGCATAAACAGTGCCTAGTGTATTAGGCTAAATAAGTAAGTGAATTTTCATGTGTTAGAAATGCCTTTTCATATGTTAGAGAGGCATTTACACAATAAAAAAACAAGAGACAATATAGGGTCACTGTTAGAATAGCCAACAAAGGATATCCCACTAATACCTCTTCTGAACTCATCTGATCCTAGCTACTGGTGTTAATCAGCAGTCATCATAAACTAATGCCATCTCGAGTGTTTGTAATTTCTATTTACAGGATAACACCAGTTCCTTGCAAGTTGAATGTGGCTTTTTTATATTCATGCTATTTTTTTAAATGGCACTGAAATGATCTCAGAGGAGCATATCTGACAGGTCAATTATTGCAGATGGTAAGTGCTTTGTTAATTATACAAAAATTTAGAAACAATTGTAGAATGTCTTGCCTCAGGAGGGATTTCTCTCTTGCTCTATTTGAGAGTAGATTTCCTCTACTGACTTGATTTGGGGTTTTTTTGTGCGGATAATCTCTCTGCTGCTTTGTAAATATAACTCCTTGCTCCTTGTTCAAATATACAACTGTATATAAGCAGAAGATATTGCAAATAAACAGTGCTATTCTTTTTAAATAATGCAATGTGTATAATTAGAACAATGCAATTACAACGGTATACAGTTCTCAGTGTAAAATTAGTTTTCTAGTAAAGTTTAATTTGTTCCATTATAAATGTTTTTCCCCAGTTCAGAAGATCCCCTTGAGTTGTTACGATAATCAGCCTATTTCTACAAATATATGCAGTTGCACTGTATGTTCAAATACACAAATCAAAGAGGACAGCTACATTATAATAAGCTATGGGAATTAGAAAGTCAGAGCAAAATTATATCAATCCTATTTTGTGAGGGAAAAATATGCCCACATATGCTCTTTCCATTTCCATTTTAATCCCAGAGATGTCAAATGCTTTTTCCGGTTTGTTTTGAATTTACTTGAAAAAATAGAAACATTTCATTGTGTTATGCTGCTACTGTATTACCCTGTCCCCCTGATGATGATATCTGAGTACTTTCCAGTCATTTATATTATTTGTAAGAGATAAAGAGGAACTATTATTGCCATTTTACAGACAAGTAACTCAACAAGAGATCTGCTTTAGATTTCACCAGAAGTTTGATAGGAAACTGGACTTTGAAGCTAGCCCTACTCTCTTCCTGTCAGCATTCCCTGTGTCAGAATTCCTCTCCTTTGCTGCTCTCACAAAGTCAGTGTAGTGCTTTAGCAGCTCTTTCTGGTAGCAGTTCATCCAGTTCAGCACAATCAATCCATCATTATCCTGCTCAGTAGTTCACAATAATTTCTATATCATTACTGTTTAAAAAGTCTGTACTTCCCCCTCAGCAGTAAAGGAAAGAAAATAAAAGCCTTGGAAGCATATGGGTATGTATCACTTCCTACACTGGTGGAAAAGGACTGGGAAGTCATATTTTTCATGTTATCTCACAGTTTTATGTTTACTAATAACTTTCCATGTCTAAAGCTAAATAAAGGATGTTGTTTTTTGACAATAAGCAAAACAGTGCTACCAGTGTGCAAACAGGCAATTTTGGGCCAGCTGAATTAGCACTTCTGAAAATGTGTGGGAGCTATAAGTAAAAGAGTTAACATGAGTACTCAGTATGGATGGATTGGAGTGCTCAACATGTTCTGTGAAAAGTGAGTTGCCTGAACTTGATTTTAGAATTTGGATTTCATTCTCTTTGTACCAAAGTGTGGAAACTTTGGGTGGTTTTCCTTCACAAACTGTGTGTGTTGTTTCTGAAGACTGCAAGCTGGTTGATCTGAGCCTCAGCCTGCAGTTACTGGTCGTGAATATTACAGTGTATTCAATGAACAATTAAAAAAGATCTCACACAGCAATAGTAATGTGCAAGGATTACAGGGCTAGGTGCCACAATAAGGTGCTGGTTTGGTTAAGTCATTGCTAATGAAACATCAGAGCTGATTAAACTGGCAAGGAGAGCAGTCCCCTATCAACAGGCTACATTTTCTTGGTAGGTCTTCAAATTCTTTCATCTCTTTCTTAAAATGCAAGTTACAAGTGAGGAAAACGAAACTTCTTTTAATTATAACTCATGCTAGAAATCACACTTTATGAATAGTGGCATGGTCTAGAAAGACTTTCTGTCTTAAATATATGTACATCACTACATTTCTTCCCCTGCATTCTAATAAAATAAGGAGTAGGAAGAAAGCACAGGAAAAAAGCACAACAGAGCCTCTGTAAGTGCAGTGAAACTAAATTGATATTTACATTCATCCTGTAACCATACATGTATCTGTTCTTGAATAACGGTAATGGTGATCAAAGCAGAAAAGATCTTTGAGCTGGGTGCTTTCAAACTGCTCACTAATCACTATAATTCAGCAGAAAATAGGAACAAAACTACCCCAATAAACACTGCAAACCTTGCACTCTGAGTAAAAGGAGCTCTCACCAAATAACGCTGAAGCAAGTTAAAGATTGCTCTATTACACAGTATGTCAAAGTTAAACACAGGTCTAGATCCATTCAGAAATTTGGAAGTTAGTTCCCAACCTAGGAATGAGCACAGACAAGCTGCTTTGTTAAGTGAATAACCCTTTCCAGAGCCTGTTGTGACATCACCATTATTGATAGCAGTGTCTGTGTTTCTAACACTGGCCTTATTTAACCTTGACTATTCTAAGTCTGGTTTTAAGGTGGTGTTTAATTTAACTAAATGCCACTTGAAAGAAGACCTGTGTACCTATAGCACGTGTACCTGGAGGAGCTTCTTGTTTTTCCTCCTCTGCATTTTGGTGTTTTTCTGTTTATGCATGGAAATGAAACTGCTTTCAGACTTGAATCTGAATGGTAGCCAGGTGCTTTATAACTGTGTTAGCCTGAAGCACTCATGAGAAATATTTTTTCCTGGAAAATAAATTAGAACATGGCTAAGTGGTGCCTGACAAAGCTAAACAGGAGCCATGCTGCTCTATTGCAAATTCATCTGCAGTCTCTTGGTAGAAAGACAAGTAAAAGCACTTCATCAAAATCAGTCAGAAAAGCACAGGAATACTCATAGGAAACCACTAAACTCTAAATACCAATCAATTTCACCAGCGCTTTTTGTCAAACTTGCAAGCCCCCTTAAGCGCTGTCATCTAAAACTGCCAGAAGATGCTGCATGGGATGTTGCAGGAATGGAGAGGGAGAGCTGTGCTGAAAGCCCCTCTCTGACAGTCATAATTAGTGTATGTGCGTATGTGCCAGCATGGTCAGGATTTATTGAGGTCAGTGGGTGGGGCTTGGCTGACATTGAAGTTTTGGAACCAGTCCTAAGGGCTCAGAACCCTTATGCTCCATCTGAGAATTGGGTTCATATTTTCTTTCTACTGGATCGGTTATTTTTCAGTGACCTGAGCACGTCCCACCTGCCAGCAGGGATTTCTGTTACATACATTGTGAGTGCCTCTAGACTTTGTCCTTGAATTCAAAGTCACTGAAATATATAATATTGAGGGATCTTAATCGAAACATTTACACTGATCCCTCTTACTACACAAATGCCAAATTTGTTTTACAGCAAATGGGACATCAAATGCTATGAGAGTGTTGATTTCCCACTCACCTTTGCCTTCTTCCTGCCATTCTTCTCAGTCAAACAGAAGTAGCTCTGAGAGAAGGAAAACATGGAATATAACCTCCTTGCCCATTTCCTTCAGCTGTGGTTATGCCCTCATTGGGATATTTATATTTTCTAAGTCAGAAGTGTATTTTAAACTTTTGCTTAAACAATGTCAGGTGCTATGAAAACAGCATAATGGACAGAGATGAAAATAGCTTCTTTAATGCACCCACATCCCACACACTGTGTATCTGTGTCAGCTTGAATTGTTGTTTTGCCTTGAATAAAAGCAAAAAGAATTAATCAAATGGGCTATGAAGCAGAGAATTTAACTTTGTGGTTTGTTGGTTTTTTTTTAAGAAAAAGAATCCAGCTCCTTCTGGATTGGCTTTCTTGTCCCACTTATTTTTCTGTCCTTCTCCCCCTGCCCATGTCCCATATATTATTGGTAGCTTCCTTTATTCTCATGCCTTTTCTTGTGTGTGCATTTCATTCCTTTACCTCAGCTTTTTGCATTCTTAACCAATCTCTGTCATGTTATTTCTCTAGGTATTTCTTTACTTCTTCATTTTATGGTTTCATTTTAGTTCCCATTCAAAATAAGACACCCAACCTCATCCAACCCCATTATCTGGAACTGGAGATCAACCTGAGCTCCACGTTTGTCTTTTGGGACAAATCTGGACTACAGATTTCTTTAAAACAAATCTGATTTTGCTTTTGGATATCATTTGCTCAGAAAAGCAAGATCAATTCAACAGTAGTTTCCAGCTATTCTCTGCTGAATTCAGAGTCTTCAATCTCAACTGCATGTTGTTCTCAATATCCTGTAGAGCATATTTTGTAGGAAGGGGCTTGTGATTTCTGTGTGTTACCTGAATCATGAAAACATGAGGAAAGCAGGAAAGAAGGAGGTTGTCTTCAGTGCTGAAATACTTCCCTGCAGTGCTCTGTAGACCACAGTTCCTACATGCACTTTTAAATATTGGGTATGTGGAGAGAGCTATCGTATTTACTTATGTACATGTTTTGGTAAGAAAAGCAATACAAAAGCAGTCTCTACAAAATACCAGTGCTTCTGTTTTGCTGGACTTGCAAAAGTGAAAACGTTTGGATTGATGTTCTGCTATGTTATAATCAACAATGCATCACAATTCTGCATTGTTTTATATAAAACTCTCTTGATCTCTCTTACAGTTCTCTATAAAATTACAAGAAAAGATATTCATATTTTCTGTGACTTCTAAATGATAAAACCAATACTTAATCTCAGTTTGGAAACAAAGCCTTAGATGGAATAGAAGGTTTGGTGATAAGCTCTAATGACTTTATTCCTTTGAATCCTACTTCAGGGGAGGGTAGTGAGTCACCTGATGCTGGATTCTCAGCAGTAAAGAAGTAGAAGGAAACAAATCAGTAGTCTTCCTGCAGAATAGTGGTCTAATCACATCTGATACCAATTAGTACCCTTGCTGATAGTTCTTATCAGGACATAGATGAAGCCTGAATTACATTTCTCCACAGTGCAGTGGTCATTTTGCTGAACAAAATTGAACTGGGAAGATAGCCAAGGACAAGAAAGCATCAGCTGAAAACCTCTTCCTGAAACAGGCCTGACTGTTTTATTCTGTCCCCCTATTTCCAGCTGAACCACATTTAACACAAATTCAGCTTCATTTTTTGTCAGCAGTGAGTAAATTTCAGAGATGTGGAGTGTGAATCCATGTCTCTCAAACTGAACAATAACCTTAACATCAAATATGCTTTCTAGGGTTAGTCCAAAAGACTAGCAAGGAAGAAAGCATTGTAACTCACCGAATATTTCTACCTTCCTTTTGCTGGTTCTATAAGCTATCAGAAGTATCCTTACAGAAAAGATCCTTCATTTTCAAAATGTATTTAATTGGCAAGAATATGTATTAAATACCTATGAATCTCACAAATATTACAGGACTTATGATAAAGTGGAATATGGGAGAATAAGTTACTCTTAAGTTTGTTTTCATCATCTAAAAATGTTGATGTGTGTTTTCAGTTCCCTGGAATTCATAAGGCAAAAACTGCTATGCTGACAAATATCTACTGGACCTTTTTCAAGAGTAGCTGACTTAAAACCCAAGAACTTCTTGGCCTGTTTTAGATTCTCAGATCTTAAAGCATATCTATGCACTGAGATAGTGTCAAGAGACACATACTCCTTAATTACAGAGAAGAGTTTTAACAAAAAATACGTTTCCTGTGCCTTCTTCAGCTCTTAATTGTTCCTGCCAATTCTCCACTACCATCTGTCATAAACACCCATTTTTCTGTTCATTTGAAGTATGAGTGTAATACTGATTCCAGAATATCACAGTAGATTCTGTTTCCCCTTTGTACTGAGTTTTCATACAAATAACCGTAGAGGCATGCAAATCTTGCTCAAAGTTGCCGGTAGCTTTGTCAGTCTTCAGAGTCAAGAAGAAAAGCTCATCTGCTAGAAGGCCTCATGACAACCTCATCTTTGATCATTGGGACAATTCTCCAATTAGGTATGCCCCCTCCAGTTCCAGGGCACTTTTAGATCTCAGAGTTTTTACAGGGAAATTTTGAAGCTCAGACTGTTCTGTATCCCAGCTCAGGCACTGTAAAATATGGGAGAAGGCCATTTTTCTCTTTGTCTCAGTTTCCTCTTAATGATGATATTTCCTTAGCATTTTTTGTTTGGGTTTTTTTTTTTCTTAAATTTTTTAGACAATGAGCCAGAAATAAATGCTGGTAAGCACCAAGCTTAAAATTCAGGATACATTCTGTAGAAATAGAAATCATGTCGTTCATGTCAGTTCATTTGTCCTTACTAGGAGCATTTTTCCCCATTTCTTGTTACTTGACATCAACTCCATAATTTCTTTGTTATATAGATTGACTTGGGAGTAAGTAGGAGCTTCATCTGTATGTTTGCTCTCTGGAGGATGGATGCATGCACACGTGCAGCTGCCTTCAAACGAGAGATCTCTTGGCCTGTCTTAGGTGATCTGATATAACTAAAAATAAATGAACAGTACATGGAAAACACAAACCAGGTGCGTCTGGGACATGACTTTGTAATGTAACCAGTCAGAAATGACTGAAGTTTGTTCCTGCTTGCTGACTGCAGTCTTTGGGGAAATAAGTCACATCTAGTCTTTCAATTAGTAGGACAAACTGTGCAGATAACACACCAAACAAATACAGCCACATTTCAGAAGAGGTCAGTAGAGTAAAAGAAATCAGCACATCAATGGCCTAGCAAAAACCTAAGGAATTTTCTTAAGGTGGGATAATACCAAATTAGAGAGCTCTTCCTGTAATCACTAAGATGACTTTGAGAAGGAAGTGGCATTGTCCTGACTGGAGGCTGAATTTCTCCACCCTTTCATGAAGTGCACCATGACTGCAATTGATAAAAAAAATATAGTTTTAAGCTTTTTCACACCTAAAGTGCACAGACTCATATCTGTGTATATGGACAGTTCGCTCAGAGGCCTTTGGCAGTAATGGGCTTCAGCAGTAAAGTGGTCAGGTGCCCAGAAAGATCTCTATATTTGTCTGCTACCAAGCATGCCCACACTTCGCTGGTTATAAGGACAAATTCTGGTTGTTACCAAGACAGATTTGAAGTCAAACCGATGCATATAAATGAAATTATTGATATCTTGTTTTTCTGAGTGTGAACATCTGTTATAAATTTTATTTGTTACAGACCCAGAGTCTTTTGGCAGTGATTCTGAGTTTGGATGGACTGGTTCAGCAACTTGTCGAACAAATAATTTTCAGCCTGCATTTTTTCAAGCTATTTTAATTATTCACTATTTTTTGGATGATTTGTAAGTTACATAGTTATAGTATTTCTGTTTTCTGATTGAACTTATTTCTTCAGAGGCATAAGCAACTCATTCCATCCATATTGTTGGATTTCAATGTAGGCTTTAATACTGGTATTATCTTGCTTTCTAGACAGAACTGTAGATTTCTACTTGCAAAGGTACCATGTTGTATTTAATGATTCAGCCAAATTATTCTCTACAAGTATTGTTGAAAATTTAGTTACTAACCAATGCTAACTTGGATAAAATGTGTATTTTGGAACAAATATACATGTGCACATGTGTACACACTCCCCACCCCTAGATACAGAATCTGATTATTAAATCAAGCTGCTAACACATTATTATTATCAGAAAAACATTGTTTCCATATAATTAGGTAACAGCAAGTCAGTCATAAAACCTTTCTTTTATTTTTATCTTCTGTGAAGTCTGCAGTGAAACAACAAAGATCAAATTAATCTATAGAAGCTGGTGATATGGATCCTAGTACTATAGCTTCAAAATTTCAGGTAAGCTGAAGACATCAAAAGAAAAATAATATTCAGAATATGCTGCTGCAAATGTATGCATTAAGCAAAGGTGCCTGGAATGCTGTCTTCTAAAAAAAAAAGCAAAATAAATTTATTTTCTTCTATGCTGTATTTTTCTACCTGTCACTAGTGATCTGTGTCATTCTACTTGAGTGATTCTTCAGACTGCAGCACATGAGTCTGCCTGCCAGATCTTACTTGGAACAGCAGAAGTAATGCTTTCCCTGCTACTGACCCATCTGATCTTTGCAGAGGTCATTGCCTGCATATCATTAAGGCAAAATGGGTCATGTTTTTATCCTTCAGATTCTGCTGCTCATAGTCCCGTGGAGCTTAGGGTCTGTTCTCTAAATTACACACTTGAGGTGCCAGCATATGCACCTGCATGTGATGTGGTAACCCCATCACCAGAGTTGCACCAGCAACTGGGAGCCTTAATCTCTGACGTTGTCCCAGAGGGATTCAGAGGAGCTGATTTATACGAACCTCTATTTTATGAGTCAGCTATTAGTGGCATGCTAATTTTCATGTATATGAACTTCTGGTCATTTAGTGTAAAGATGAGCTGAAATGTGGGATGGGTTCTGTTGTTACTTCAGGATGACAAGATGTGCTTTTCTTTCTGTGTTCATGATTTGCTACATGTTTGCAATAAATCTCTTTGTTCAGGGCATCAAGGGGTGGGGTTGGGAGCATCACTTTGTCCTACTACAAGCTGGAAAGAAAATGTAAAAACAATTTATATGCGGTAGCAGGGGAGAGACCTGGGTCAGATCTTCAGGTAACTGTCACAATCAGCAGAGGGAAACATTAAACGTCCTACATCGAACAGCCTTGATAACCAGGATCACAACCTAATTAGCACAGTTAATGGGAGTATCAAAGTGAAGAGGGGGTGGTATGTAGAGATTATTCTTCATTTGAATGCAAACAAAACCGTGCTTCTCTCTGCCATGCTTATAAACATAGACTGTGCTGCATGATGTTAACATACTGCACAAGTCTTGTAGATGAATCAGTCACTAGGTGGATCTCTCTGTGCACTATAAGGATGCCAGAACCCCCCATAACGTTGACTAGCAGCAACAGAGAGCTGTGGATGTTTCAAAACCTGTGGTTGTTTCATCTTTCCATTTCTTCTGTTACTGTTTGAATCATAGGTCCCAGAAGTAGCATTGCATAGCTCTATCAGCAGATTGTCAGCAGCTATTTTGGTGGGCTAGGTCATGACTGAATGGTTTCATTAAAGTCCCTATGTAGCACTATTGTTTGATACTAAAATGTATGTGAAAGAAACAATACAGACAAGGGAAAGAAAGAGATGAGAAAGAATTGTGTATCTTGTATAACTTAACACTTGACAGTTGAGACCACATTTTCAAAATGGCTCAGAACCCAAACTCTTTTCAAGATCTTCTTAGGCATTTAATTGGCTATATGAGAACTGAGTTCTTTTGCATTCAAATCAGAGTCATACATTCAACACTTTTTGAAATTCTTTTTCTCAGTTCTTTTGAGAACCTAGCGTGACATTATCAAAACCACATAGGCTCAAATATAAGTAACCCCACACATGAATCAACAGTTGGTACAGTTAACTAAGCTGACTCTGCAAGATAATGTTAGAACCAAAAGCATTGGTCAACACAACAAAGACCAATAGAACTCCTGCTTCACTTTAATAATTTACCAGGTCATATTTGCTATGCTACAGCTCCTCAAACTGGAGTTCCACTAAGTACTGTAAACTTGCCTTTAGGCTCTGGGGAGTTATAATTGCTTGAAAATGTGATGAAAAGCCACATTTTCTAAAAATAAAGAGAAAAGACTACTAGGATGTTCAGCAGGAGGTGTCATGGATCACAAATTACAAAACCCCTCTACAAGCTGAGGAACATCTTTGACATGTAAATATCTGATGATTTTACTTTAAGTCACTACAATATTGACTTCTTCTGTGCATAAGATAAAGACACTTATAAAGGATGCACACATGAGCTTATTTGTTGGGAAAATAATAGAAGCATTTATTTGTAAAGTCTTTAAAACCAAGGAAAGTCACTCAATACTGTCCTTCTTCACAGGTGCAAATACACATCTTCAGTAACAGAGCAAGTCACAGTTAATTCTCAGCATTAAAAAGAATTTCCTACCATGCTGACAAAATAAAGTCAACATCCTAAACTTCTTTCTGGAGTGTTTAAACAAAGTGGAATATATGAAATACACTGAGTAGTCAGTAACAGATTTTTTAAACAGGAATAAACCTAAGTCCTCCTCAAAGAAGAATTTCCTCCAAGCATCGATATCAAAGAACTTTAATAAAAATATGACATATGATAATCTCCCTTTTGAAGGGTGCAGCCAGTTTGAAAGTCTCTATTTCCCTTACCTGATAAACAGTCTCAATGTCTTTTCATTGAATGGGGATGTTTCATACAGGAATGATATTTAAAACAAGTCAAGCTAAATTATTAGAGGACCCTAATTTCTGAAAACAACTGGATTTTACTGACCAAATGCTTAATGTTATAAAACTGAAGGATGCTATGAAATAATTTGTCAGTTTGAATACATGACAAAGCACATCTTGCACCTTTAATGCACTTACAGATTTTTGAGTTCTGAGGCTGAATTAGAGCATAGGAAAGGTAGTGATGTAAAGCATATTTTTTGTTTGCTTAGGAAAACAGCTTGCAAAAATTTGGGAGGTTTTGGGGATCACTTAATACTAACTATATATTTAAACATGCAAATATTGTTTCAGGTTTTCCTTTTTGTAGTATGATAAATTAAATAGAAATTCTGAAACAGTTCTGATACACCTGAAGTTTTGCTTCCACTTATCATATGAATTAAAAAACACCCATAAAACCCCAACAACAACAACAAAACCAAGCCAAATCACACACACAAAAAACCCAATCCTGCCAAAAAACCCAACAAACCCTAAAATCCAAACCCTGTCCCAGGTTTAATTCTAATCTCATGGAAAGGAGGGTTGCTCAGTGGAGATCACTTATCAGCATTTACTGCGATAGGTGCATTACCAAGTCAAGCTCAGAGCCATGTTAAGGTTAGTAGAGCTGATCCTGAAATCTCTGGTGTATATGTAATGCACTAGGTTATACAAAGTAGTAGTTTTCTTTAAATGTTGCTGTGGCCTAAGCATTACCAACCACCTGCTTACGAAGTTAGGAGTGCTTTTATCTGTAAACACATATGAGGCACCTGTTAGAGGCTCTTAGAAAGTTACCAGTCTCAGATTTTCTTCTTGAAAAAACATTGCTATTGATAAAACCTATGAACAAAATTTTATTGTTTTTTCTCTTTCAATGAGATGAGCAAGTGCTATAAATAAATCTGAATTATAACTTCCCAACTGCACACAGGCAGAACTAGTTTCTGTCGTCATGCAAACCTTTAGTTTTTCATGGAACCATAGAAAAGCGATTGTTTTCTTGTTAGTTGTCACTGAGATTTTTTTACTGAATGGTTATAATGCTAGTTCCATTTCTAAGATACTGTATTCAAGTCTTAAAGGGAAGAAAATAATAAGGTGACAGCTGAGTAAATAATTTTTACAAACAATTTAATTCTCATTCACTTTGTTTCCTCTTTGTACTTTCAATTGTGAATGGATTTAAAACGCTCAAATATGTTTTGGTGGTGGTGGTGTTTGTTGTCTGGTTTTTTTACCTATTTCTTCAGCAAATAACTTATTGGATTGTTGACTGCAACAGGTAATTTAGTCTGCTTAATTCTATTTCAGATTTTTTTTTTCCCAATTCAGTGACATACACAAATAACTGAAGTAGTCTAAGTTATATATGTAGCACACAAATCCAGAAACACTTGTATATTAGCTTACTACAACTACAACTAGTTAAGCTGAAGTTTCATTTTGTCTGTGTTCTGATTGCAAAACAAAAGAGGAAGAGCAGAAAGCCCAGAACCATATACATGCTTGTGCTCCTGACTTCATGCAGATTTCTTGCTGGCAAGATCACCTGGGTGAGATTCACAAGTGCAGCAAATTCCATGTGTCTCATTCATACTCTAAACACCAAACATATTTATTTTGTAAATTTAAAACTGACATTTTCTCTGGTAAATTTCAGTGTTGAAGTGTATCAGTCACACTGAACACAATGAGTATTACAGACATATTTCATGTGTTTCCATGCATAACTGAAAGGAAGCTTGCGACTGCAGAAAAGCAGAGCTCAATAAAATCAAACTCAACAAAGGAGAACCAAAACCATCAAAATGTAGAAAAGTAACTAACAGGAAGATCTGAAGCAGGGAGACAATTGAGTGAAACTGACTTCTATCATTTTCATTTAGTTGACTTAGAGGAGATGAGAGAATGCATTCTCAAGTTTCTAGGTGACACCAAAATGAGAGGAAGGATTGGTATGCTTGAGGACAGAGCTGCTGTGCAGACAGCCCTAAACAGACTGGAGGAACGGACAACTAAGACCTAAAGAAATTCAGCAAGAACTAACATCAAGGGTCTCTCAGTACATGAAAGGTGTTGATAAACTGGAAAGCTTTCATCAGATTGACACCAAGTTGGCCAGGGGGCTGGAGCACTTGCTCTACAATGAAGGATTGAGGGAGCTAGGAGCCTGGAGAAGACACAGTTTTGGGGTGTATTGATTGCTGGTACCTGTGAGGAGGCATCAAAAGGAAAAACCTTTCACATTCTGAGGAGCCACCGACGAAGGAGCCTCAAATCCTCGCCAGGACTTGCCCCGGAGCCGGCAGCTCAGCTCACCCGAGGCGCTGACTCACCGGGGCGGAGCCAGGAGGCTCGGTGGCAGATTCAAACCGGGCATCAGCGGCCGTCCTCTGTCAGTTGCTGAGGTGAGTGGCTTGAGAGAGGACGCCTGCAACAGCGGAGGGAGGCGGGGAGATCAGAGTCCGGGAGCCTCACCTCAGAGCGACGAGAGCCACCGAGGAGGGAGCCTCAAGTCCTCAACAGGACTCGCCCCGGAGCCGGCAGCTCAGCTCACTCGAGCAGCTGACTCACCAGGGACGGAGCCAGGAGGAGCGGTGCCAACTGTGAGGGATTAAAAACCTGCCCAGGGAGCGCAGCGAACAGAGTGGGTCGAGGCAGTTCGCGGCAGGTGAGTGGGATGATGAGCGCTCGCCGTATGACCAGAGCCCGGTCTGGGAGCTCTGCCCCGGCTGCCCCGACGGCGGCCAGCATAGGCACCCACACAGAGCCGGTAAGAGGGGAGGCTGCAGTGCAGAGCTCGGAGTGTAGAGAGTGCCTGTGCTGGTCTGGTGAGGGAAAGGGGCAGAATGGGCAGGGCTAACTATTCTATGATTCTGTGTTGGGCACTGGAACAGGTCACCTAGAGAGGTTGGTCAGTCTCTATTCTTGGAGTTTTTTAAGATGAGCGTTGATAAACACTGAGCAACCTGATCTGAGCTCAGAGATGTCTCTGCTTTGACCAAGAGTTTGGACTACAGACCTCCCTGGGGTCCCTTCCAGCCTGAATTATCTTGTGATCCTCTGATTTTGACCAAACCGAATTACTGATCAGGTCTGTGAAGAAAACAACAAAAATCCAAATATGATGTGGGAAGACCGCGTCATTCAGTGGAAATGAGCGTATCACCCCAACACATGTAAAACCAGAGCAGTGTATTTGAGTGCAAGTAAAATTAATAAGTATTTTGACTTCTCACCAGTGTTTAGACTCACTGAATACGAATATGGTCTGAAAATGTACTCACTTTTGAGAGACCTACTGAAGAGCTCTTTGGTGTTGTACAATTGTGAACACTTTAGATAGAATATCATGTTCTGTTCTGCTTAATGTGGTGTAAAATAGATTTGGTTATTCAATTACAGATTTGTAAGTAAGGGTTAATGGAATAGACTGAAAACCATCCATTTGAAAACAGTTCAGCGCATACGGGGATATTGTTCCACATGGATACTGATATCTCACACATAGGTACTGGAAGATGGGATAAATAAAGCCTGCTTGCCAGATTGAAGACCGGCATGTTGACAAAGTAGTTTGCTTTTATAGTGTCCATCTGTGACCTCCAGAAATTACACCTTTACTGTTGTTTTCCTGACAGGACAGAACCTAAATAGTTAAACAATCTGTGACAGAAGTATGTTAAAAATTTTCCTTAATGATATCCAGTACAAAAACAGAAAAACAGATGGAGGTGGTCCGTGGTGACTACTCCCACATTAGTAGGAGGCATTCAACTAGACTTATAGGTTTGTCTTATGCTATGTATCAAAAGTTACCAACTGATACTCCTGATATTCTGACAATACAACAAATAATTTTGTTTGCATTTAGTAGTTGAATGCATACAAATTTGAAGGCAAGACATTCCACTAATATAAGCAACTTCAGTACTTACTAAAGGTGGGAGAAGTGGTTTCCAATTATTACTTGTCCTCCTTACTACTTAGTGAAGCTAATAATTCACACACCATGCCACATTAAATAAAGCAACACAGTACAAAGGCAGGGAGAGACACTCCATTGAAAATATTTGATTGGTTGTTTTATCTTCTACCAGTATGAATATGACTTCAGCATATTTAATAATGTTAAGAAACATTTTCTAAAAAGCAGATGCCAACCTTGAATTTACAGTTTCACACTTTAACCTCCAATCATATAAAGAATAACAGCATATTTTATAATTTCTTCTCTGGTCCCAGATAAGTAATAATTGCCACCAGAATCATTAAACAAGTTAAAGCATTTAGGTTCATTATAGTAGTTCTTGTTAGTCAGGCACATTGTGCCATTATCAGACCTTTACATCAGTAGAAACAATTGATAAATCTGTAATAATTCTGTGTCTCAAAGACTGGATAATGATCCCTTGTAATTCTGTGACATGACACACAAAAAGTACTGCTTTTCAGTGTGTAATTTCTCATTTCAGAGAATGTTAACCAGACTGAAAAAGAACTCTGCTTTCATACAATCTGTTCAGTGGAATGTAAATGAATGTAGAGAATGGTTCCTTAATAAATGAGCCACCATTGTGATTATTTTCAGTAATATTTGCTGTACTTAATGGTACCAACCATCTAAGGATTTCTACATTTATCCTGTTTATAGGATGGTTAAAACCTTTATGGAGGAATCATTAATTTCTTTACAAATATCACTAACTTTGAATGCTTTGATCACTCGAAGATTAGCTCAGCCCCTGTCATCAGTAGTCTCTGTTGACTTCGGTCTGATTTGCTTTGTACATCAAAGGCATAAAAAGACCACTCTCAGTCTCAGTCTTTCTGGTTACATTTTTGAAGTCTCCTAAGTTCACATGAGCCATTTTGTTATAGGAGAATGAAAAGTAGAGGACTATTGTGCTTATGGTGGACAACATGCTTCTGAATTTATGTTGCCTTTCATCAGAGACACAGAACACCTCTGGAGTGCCTTATCCTTACAGGTGAAGTTAATGGTGATAACCATAGTGATACTCATTAATATTAAAAAAAAGGAACAAGTTCCTCAGGCATCCCAGTATAGGATAGTCAGAATTGTAACTTGTGTGTTGAAAGGTGACAAAATGCATATAACTTCAAAGTTGACTTTTTTTTTTTACTTTTTGAAGTCCCTGAAGAAAACATGCATCACACAGAGCTGAGAATAGTCAACCTCTTCATCACAAGGGTTTGTATATAAGCTTTTAATTTTTTTCATCTTTCAAATTTAGCTGTATTTGTATTTTGAAAGTATATATAGAGCAAAACCCCCCAAATAAAACCCTGAATATGAAGCCTTGGGTGATATGGTTTAGTGTGAGGTGTCCCTGCCCATAGCAGGGGGGTTGGAACTAGATGATCTTAAGGTCCTTTCCAACCCTAACTATTCTATGATTACATTTTAAATAATAAACATCTTTATGCGAAATATACATTACAAACCTCTTTGAATTACCTAGTTTATCCTGCAAACCAGACTATAAATTAGGTACAGCTGTGCTCTGTTTTTTTCCAGATATTATTTATTAAAGGGTCTTCAAAAAAGTTCCACTTTCAGGTATTGCTATGTATGCATATTGCTCTGTAGCTGCAATCCCATGTGTTTATAAAACAAACATCTGAGTCAAGATTTGCTAAAGTGGTGTTTAAAATTAGTATCTTGAATGCCTGTTATAATACCTCATAGGCAAATTGATTTTCTAGAACTGTTGAGCAGTTTCATTTAAAGAGACTTCATTCAATAATGACGTTATTAAAGAAGAACTTAAAAGGTTCTAAGACATATGAAAAAATTACGACATATTTTGTGTGGTTGGTATATCATAAGGCACTAATAGTGTTAGAAAAGGGTGAAATTTTATGTTAAAAATAATTATATTTGAAAGTTTGTAAATCAATAATAGGCCTTAACAAGTTGTAATTTTGCTGTTCTGTACCTTAGTTAATCGTTTTGTACCTTAGTTGTGATTTTGCTGTTCTGTACCTTAGTTAATCGTTTTGTAACTTAGTTGTAATTTTGCTGTTCTGTACCTTAGTTGTAATTTAGGCATGGGTGGATCTAAGAAAGTATTGTAAATCCTTACCCAAGCAGAACATAAAGACTGACCAGAGGCAGCCAAGTGAAAACAAGAGAATGCTGGACTCCACATAATGGTTGGGGCCTGTCCAAAAAATGGACAGGTGAAAAGGGCAGAGCGAGGAAGACTCCTTACTTCATCTGAGGAAGACTCCTTACTTCATCAGGATGATCACCAGAGGGGGACTGCACAAACGCAGAAGAGGCTGATGTCCTAATGGACTGATGAGGCAATCCCTGATGCATATGTATTAGTCAAGGTAACAATTTGTGTTGAATATGCATTAATTGTGAAACTTTGGATGTATAAATTGCAAACGCAATGTGACAAGGTTGAAGCCAGATTTGGGCATGCCCCTAGTTTTCCAGCGCTGCAATAAAGCACCTCATATAACCATTCCGGTGGTTATGTGTGCATTCTTATGCTAACAATAGTAAGACCATGCTAGTCTTCACAGTAAAGGAATAATAGTAATAAGAGTGATCAGTGAAGAAAAGCCAGAAGAACTCCTTAACACTAGAACCTGTAGAAGTCTGAAAGCTTCTGGTGACAGTGGAAAACTGATTTTATAAATCAATATGGCTGAGAAATGGCTCTAATATGTATTTAGATACATAGAGACATCAAGTTACAAACAGGTGAAGTTCTTTCTCTTACACACCACAAATTGTGTTTGGGATACTCTAGAAATAGCTTTTCTAAGTTAACATCAGTTTAACTTCAGTATTGTGCATGGGCTATTTTACTGTCTTTAGAGAATAAAAAAACCCCAAACAAGGCAGAGGATTACTGAAAATGGTTAAAAGAGTGTTTAATTATTAGAGTTAATGAGATGAAAGTGAGTAAACAAAGTGCACAGTGAATGTAAAATTCAGATGAGTACTACAGTGGGGAGTAAGCTGCAACACTGGGACTTCTGCAGTTTCAACTGGCCTGGTCAATGTGATTATGGTATTTGTTCCTATTATTCTAGTTCCTGGAGAGCCTATATGCTATTCAGCCTGTATTTTTAGATATCGTACAAACATAGACAGTCAGGGGTATCTCTTGCCATGAAGTTTTTATACTTTGTGTAAAATGAGCAAAACTCTGGAAATAAGGAAGAAAGGACAGAATGAGATTGTGTGATGTGACTGGTATTGTAGAAGATGTGAAAGGTATTCTGGCAAGAGCATGTAGTCTAACTCCTGTCATTCACTTTTGTGCAAAGCATCATCTTGTAGTCATCAGAACGTGGATGAAGTTAACTGTTTGGCTGCTGCCAGGTATCCTTTTTACATTATTTTTATATGCTATTCTTCAAATGAAAATAGAAGCTTTGAAGAGAGCAATTATATCTGTCTTCTCCACTTTAAATAAAGTCTTCTCAATCAGAGCACAGATGGCCCTCTACCAGTCTCCTCGCAGTGCTCTACATACTCTGGCTCCCGTGGGCCAGAACATGTGCTGCTTGAAATGACAGTTCTCATAAGGGAGCACATGCAGTAGACTGAAGTAGCTCTCCGGAGTACCAATACATGTTTTGGATGCTTCATAATAGAGAATGTTTGGGACAATTTACTTTTTTTTTTGTCAATAATTTAAGCGAGCTTTCTGCTGAATTTACTGTTCAGTGGGATACTACTCTAAATACTACAGATGTTTCTGTGATTTTAAGGGTAGTACCTGCCTCCATTTTCTAGAACCTATGACTATCGGTTAGTCTCTCACACTCTTTTTTATCTGGTTTTGTTTGTTTGTCAGTTTTTTCAATCAAAGGATATAGCATCTCTGTACAGTCTCCCTTTTGTCCTCATCCTTTGATGGCTGTGTCAAAGGAGATGCACACATGTGTGCACATACACACAAATTTTTTTGTGGAAAAGGTCAGTGAGCTTCCTGTAAGTTAGTTTTATGGCAGCAAATATCATACCCACTTAACTGCTACTAAAACCGTAATACATTCAAAGCAGAATTATTACCCTTTTGTATCCCAGAATACATTTAGTTTCCTGTATTGCAGATACTTTAAAATATCCTTCTGGAATAAAGATCTGGGAACCTAATTTTCAGTTCTTCAGATTTTCTTTTTTAAATATCTAAGGAAGATCAGTGCAGGAAGACGTTAATATTATGAGAGAAAAAATACATTACAAGCCTCCAAATGCTGTATTCGGTTAGGAATCTCTTATCTACGTCAACATCAGGAAGAACTTCTTTACTGTAAGAGTGACAGAGCACTGGAACAGGTTGCCCAGGGGGGTTGGGGAGTCTCCTACTTTGGAGGTATTCAGGGCCTGCCTCTACAAGTTCCTGTGTGATGTACTCTAGGTTACCCTGCTCTTGCAGGGGGGTTGGATGAGATGATCTGTCGAGGTCCCTTCCAACCCTTGGGATTCTGTGATTCTGTGATTGTGTCATGGTGTTGCAGCTGAGGTCATAATAGGATGCTGAGACAGCTCTGTCTAGTCAGAGGAAAGTGGCTGCTTCATAGATATTTCAGTTTAAATTTTTGCCCTGTTATGTAGGTGATTTCCATCGTTATTGTGTGTGTGATCTCTACAGGATGAAAAATGTTGTAAATTTTCTGTGGCAATTTTCTGACACAGATGCATTTAGATAGTGAGAGTTGTTCTGCAATGTTTAAAGCAAGACATTTTTTGCTTTTTTCCATGATGACTGGATGCATAGTTAACCCCTTTGTTGTTGACATCCTACAGAGACCTGATATGTAGTCTTAATTATTTTAAAAGACACTTCTTTGTTACTTAGCTGGTGATTAAAAGTAAATTAGAAGGTGGCAATGGCAGACTATTGTTGTTCATTAGCAGATCTAAAAACCTAATCATCTAGTAAGGGACTAATTTTCACGTATTTTTTTAAACAATAAGTACACTGATGTAGAAATTATTTGTGCTGCTTGTACCCGTTAATTAACTAAATCACCAGAGAAGGAGAGTGAGACTGATTATTTTCTATTAATCGAACTGAGACATCTAAAGTAGGAATCCCAGGCAAAGCTTTTAATAATATTCCTTATAATTATGAGCTTGAACTTCAAGTGCTGAACAACATTGAGGATACTAGCAGGGGAGAATGGGAAGGGCAAAGGCAAGAACAAGGTGACAAAAACATTCGTAAGTTTGCAGAGAAAAAAGATTAATTATGCTGCAGGAGGAAGTGATGAAGGATACACAAGAACTTCAGTTGCAGAGCTATTGAAACAATTTCAAAGAAATACTAATTAATATTGGTTAAAAATTGTCTTTTATGACTTACTTTTCACAAAACTTTCCTGAGTTTATGAAAAGCAAACCCTCAAATTCATTGATTCAAATAATGTTCCAGTTCTCAGCAATAATAGTAGTTAGTGCTTATGCTCCCCTTTTTCCTCCATTTTCAAGCTATTATCTGTCAGATGATGTTTGATATAATGAAATACAACAGTGACTCTTGATGCTGAAGCCCTGCACATCTTCATACACTTCCACAGTAGCTGGCAGGTAGGACTGATCATCATAGATGGTGTTGGAGAATTCTCATTCCCATGGAGGAAACACTTTTTTTGAGCTCTATATCTCCCATTTTCTAGCTTGTGACTGTTCTTTTACTAGCAATCTATTTCTTCTGTGGTCCTGGTATACTAGTCCTACCTGCAAGCAGATTGCTAGAAAGTTGCTAAAAAATGAACAAAAAGGGGCAGAAATGCAGTGTGAGCAAATGGGTTCCTTGAGTGTAGTGAATTCTAAGTGATAAAGTCCATCCAGGTCTGCTGCTGTGGATGTGCTGACACTTTCAGAAGAAAAAAAAGAGAATTCTACCTGGGGTAGTAAAAAGAAATTTCGAATGTGGTTCTCCCTTGTGTGTAGTTCACTAGATGATGCTGTTGACAGCAGCTTTGAGTTATAAATACTGCATTATCTGCTATACATTGCTGTCTCAAATAACTAGATGAATTTAGTTTCATGTCATTTGGTCATTATAATTTTTCTTGGCTAATGATTTTTTCACATTTGTGTATTGCATAGGTTAAAGTTTGCATATGTAGATTTATCTATAATTTGATATAACTTATTAGTGGATCTCATTTTTGCTTTGCTATGAACATCAAAATTAATGGGAAGATTTAGTATAGAAACAAATACTGGTTATATTAACCTTGTCTTTCATGTAACTCTACTGTAGAATCTTTAAATACCTACCATTTTTCTTTCATTTGTAATCACAGACAGTATATTTATTTTTATTGAGGGAGGTTATTTGAGAGAATTGGTTAGTGCTCAGATTTAAATGAGTTTTATACAAAAGTAACTGAGTCAGTAAAGAAAAAAATGACCAGATGGTAACCTCAGTATGTGATAGAGATGAATGTGAATCCAAAATGAGGAATGCCCCAAATAATAAGGGTCGTTTGAGAGTAAGATTGTATGTGCAATTCGTGATCGTGAATAATGCATTGATGTACATACTTCAGCAATCATGATGCCTGAGTTCTCTATAAAAATTATCATGAGATCATTTTTTATGTGGGAATCAAGTGCTTTAGGTATCTTAATTGTTTAGATTATGTATCAGAGAAAAAAATGTTTGATTTTTGTATTTCTGCCTTTAGTCTTGGTGTCAAAGAAGAAAGGTGAGTTGGGGGAAAAAAATCCTGTGTGACCTTCCCAGGCAGAGTATTCTCATGATAAATATTCTTTCTATTCCTCTTTTGTTTTCTACCCATCTCGATGGGAAACTCTCCACCTCTGCAAATATGCGAGCTCAAATTCAGTTTGGTAAGAACAAACTGTACCACCTCAACAAAACTGCGAAAACCAGTCTGTCCCCCCTGTGGAAAAGGTTGCACATGTAGTTGACAGTGGAGATTCTCTCTAGAAGGAGAAATCACAGCAGTTTCTCTTGTGTGGTTACCCACTTCTTTTGCCCAGAAACAAAGCCAAACAAATAGATGTTACTCTCCTTAGTTTTAATTTCTAGCCCTGGTAACAGGGAGAGGTGTTAAAACACAAGCAAGCTGAATCAATGAGAAATTAAATGTTGGTGCTGCCAAGGTGATTTGCCATGGGAGATATGCTGCAACATGATGCTGCTTAGAACTCAATTTCTGAGGTTGTTGATTTTGCAGAAATTTTCAGGTACAAGCCTTCACTGCTTGTTCCTCTTACACTAGCTTAAGCCAAACAGTAGCCATTCAGGCCCTCCTGGTAACAGAAATCAAGCTCTTGCCAATTTAGCCATTGGGAACAAAAACTGTCTCAGAGGCACCGTTGCCCCAGTTGGTCCCTTGTGATGCTTTGCACTGTTTTCTGTCTCCTCTTTTACAGGCAGTTGCATAAGCAGATGTGTTACTCTGTTTTTTTAGAACATACTCAGCAGAGATCGTAGAATCCTTCTGGGAAGTCTCATCCCCAGTAATCTTCACTAAACAAGGAAGTGTTCTCTTTCTCCAAGAGTGATCATCCACAGAGCACTTTAGCAGCATGTTCAGACTAGGACTGATCATAATCTTGGTTTTGTCCAAATTATCCAATAAATTTTGTAGTGATAGTAACTTCTTACCCATCTAATCTTTCCTCCCAAACTCTCTCAATTTCCATAAAATACAGCATTTCAGTCTGCTGGATTATGGAGTTCAGCTTCTTTCCCTTGAACTTACTTCTATTGCCCTAAGGTCACAGTCTTTATTTTTGGTAGTGGTCTGAACAGGCAAATAGGAATAGCTTTATCTAGCACTCTTTCCAGGGGTTTGAGACCATGCAGTGTGGGATTAGTTCCAGTGTCTTCTGAAACCATGGCTGATTAAATATCTGTTATTTCAGGAGGTTTATTTTTTGCTCTTTACTTCTGCCAGAATACATTTGCAGCAGGTGACATACCATTATCCCCACTCGAGAAGTGAGGTATGAGACTTTAAAAAGAGTGAGCAGATTACAGCCCATTTGTTAAAAGAGAGAATTTATTTAGGAGAATAAATGTGTAACCTGGATGACCAAAATCACAACCAGCTGGATAAGACCTCCAAAGACTCACCACCCACCTAGTGGGAAGACTGAAACCCTTTTGGGTGCTCAGAGATCACAGGTCCTTCAGCTGCATTTTCTTTCTACATTCCACGTGAAACAAAGCTTTCAGCTTACATCTCCATCATGTAAATCCTTACTGCTTAGCTGAGTGCATATGGGTAACCTTTTACATAAAAGTTGGTCCATTGACCTTTGCTAAATTTGCTAAATATATAGCTGGAAATAAGGAAGAACTATGTAATCAAGGAACAAAAAACAAAGGGAAAAACTTATCATTTCTATCTCGCTTATCTGAAAACCATATCTAACCTATCAATAACTTAATTATTTTTCTGCCTTGGTTTACATACCTTTCCTGATACTTGCTTGGGCTGTAGGCATTGAATAGGAAAGTGTTCAAGAGTTTTCTATTTCACCACCGAATCCTGCACCAAATAATCTCATTTGGAAAAGAAATCTGTCAAACATGCACAGTCCCAATCCTTCTTGACTTGAAGGCCATTTCCACAGCATCCAAGGCCTGGCTCAGGAAGAACAATAGTTTTTAAATTTTTTTTTTTTTTGCATGGCAGTTTTGTTATTTCTGGTTCTTTGGAACATCTTTGGTGTTAGTACATGGCTGGTTTGGAACTTCAGCACCCAGAGAAAAACAGAGGACAGAGAAATCCCATCTTTAAAATAGAATTCCCTCTCTGATATGGGTTCATGGCTTCATACCAGATCCTATTCCTTCCTCAAAGTTATTAGCAATTTAAATTATTAGCAAAATAAGTATAGCAAGAATAAATAGGAAATCTTAAATATCTGTTGCTAGCTCTTTCTTTGGGTCTATATATTAGAAAAGGTTTATTTAGCATGCATTTGATGTTTTTATTGCTGTTCAGGCAAAACTTTTCACCTATACTGAGGAGTTCTGCACTTGGTGTGTAACTGAACAAATTAATCTCTTTTGTAGATCTTTTATCCCTCTTGGTGTTGCAATGTGCTCAGGCTTATCATTCAACGAGCTCTAGAGAAAAAAATGCAGTTACTTAACAACACAAATTTACATAATGGAATACAGTTACAGAAGTTAAAAAACAAACTGCAACATTAAGATCATAGTAAGTAATATCAACTATATTTATTTCCATAAACCCCCAGCTAAATTGCAAGATTGGCTAATTACCTTCCGCAGCCTTCCCTTTGGCAGGCAGTGCACTGAGAGTTACGGCTTTCCTCATCCGACCATTAGCCACGGCTAATAACCCAGTCTGAGGGTTAAATATGAGACCAGCTCAGAGGATCTGCTGTAGGCAGCTTCTTTTTTTTTCCCCCCAGAACTGTAGGGCATGAGATTTTTTCTTTCTATTATGTCCTTCAGTTCCTGAGGTTGAGTGCTGTGACGTACCATGGTGAAGTGGGAACTACAGAATTTCCTCCCTTCTACACTGTCAGTTTACTACCATTTTTATTCTGTGTGTTAATTAACACTTTCTTTGCTTTAGGCTTCAAATTACATTCTACTGTTGCAGCTTTTGAAGACACATTTTGGTAAAGCTTTTATCTCATCATAAGTAATAGTAAATATACGTTTTGCTTAATAGATTCCTTTTCTGTCTCTGAGCATCACGTAGAAAGGAAACAGATGGTAAAACTGGTAACAGGATGTTTCTCTTGGGTAATACTTGAGTTCAAATTCACCATTGATTTCTGGGTCCCTTGTGATGATCCCATCTTTTCTGAGTACAAGGACAAGTTGTCATTACAAATAACAGCAGGAAAATTACAGAGTCCAAGAGGAAAATTTTCTCTATACATTCTGTTTAAAGCCTGTTGTATTCGTGCCATGGGGCTTAAGTTTCAACTGGAATTTTAAAAAGTCTGCATTGTTTCTGGATACTTGGAGTTCTTACTAAAATAACAGTAATAACATTTCCTGGGTCAGAGCCTTCACAAACCACAGAAGGCATCAGTAAAGCATTTCCCTCTTTTCTACACAGTAGCAGAATTGGCTTTGGGCATTGGTGGAGATGTATCTTCCCCACACAAGACAACAGGTGGCAGACTATTTACTGAGATGGGACTGAAGTGGCCAGCAGGGTAGCCTGGATAAGAAGTGTTTGCAATCTTTGTTCTGATGTAGGAGCATATTCCTGGGACTCAGATTTCCTATGATGATATTTTATGATCTCTGTTTCCAGTATCAGGAAATAAACTAAATTGAAATTCCATGGCTTTTGCTTTGTTTGTGAGGCTCATGGTAAAATTCATCCCCATCTTTGACTGTTTCCTGAGCACCATAATCTAAATTTACGTGCAGCACCAAGAGTTCTCAGATCTGTCTTGCTTTACTGCTGTGGAAAGCTCATGGCTTCATTCATCTACCAGCAAGCAGCAGCAGTGTAGTAATACTGCAGTGAGCTGCAGGTGTGCCCTTGCCTGTGCAGGCCTGAGTGCACTGTGCAAAACCTGCACTGAAGGCAGAATAATCTCAGCAAAGCTGCATTCTGCAAGCAAACACCACTGCAAGGACAAACCTTCTACACTGAACTTACCTGGCATCTGCATTACAGTAACTCTGAGCACTCACTGCCTTATCCGTGCATTGTGTATGGTGGAGAAGTAGGACATTAGGACTGCAGGCTTTAAAGAACATGAGTTAATAGGAAAGTCCCAAATGACTGTTTAAGGAATACTCTGAAGTATTTCAGAGGAAAGCATTTTTAATACTGCTGGAGCTGTAAATAAACAAGTAAATCTGCTACATTGTCTAATTAAGTTATCTCGATAACATGCAGTTAACTCAAGGAAGATGTATAAGGTATGCAAAAAAGCCCCTAAACATTTTGCTCACATATCTGAGGTTTCTTTCTACATTATATTACACATTCTACTTTCCACTTCTTTCACTTGTTTTGATTTTAAAAAATGTAGTTGACCCAAACAAAACGTGCAAAACTCACGTATGCACATATAGCTGTGTGACTTAGTCCTGAGTACGCCACGTGGAAGGTAACATCTCCCTGTGTGCTTACCAGAGTAAGCCATAACCTCTTGCATCTCCTTTGACTGCCATCATTCTTCATGTTGGTTCCAAGAGTCATCCTGCCAGCTGTCCCACTGCTGCATACGTTCATGAGGCTGACAAGCAACTGAACTATTGAACGTTTTATGAATGAGCATAACTTGGACTTGATGGCACTTGCAGAAGAATTCAAAGGGCAGGGAAGAACGGACACCTCTTTGAAAGGGCAGTAATTTTCCCTCCCTGTAATCCCATCAGCCAAACCAAATCAAACTAAAGGTATAAAACAACACACAACCAAAATAAATATTCCATGGCTCACATAGCAATATTTATTTACTTTAAATTCAAAAACATGCTTCCATGTAAGTTGATATTTTTATTTACATTTTCAAGACATATTTTTGATAGTCCAGAATTATCATACAGTAATTTAGAAAAATACCAAAGGGAGAATATATTAATGGTTTCCAGGTTAATGACATCTTTAATCTATTGGGCTGTGTCAGACTGCTGCTATTGAACACATCCTTCATACTAAGGACCAGACTCGCAGCCCACCATTGCTTCTGTTAATACTGACTGATAAAAGGGTTTGCTCAAGATCATGATGGGCAACATAAGGACATGAGAGTTTAACCAAGTTATATATCACCCAAAATAACGTGAAGCAAAGAAAACTTTCAAAATTCCTGTATTGGCCTTGGTTTATACTGTGCATTATAGAGACAGGGTTTCCATTTCACAAGAATCATGAGAAAAACAATGTGATTAATTTTTCATCAACATGCATTTTGTGAGTATGCAAACTGACTTTTTATGTATATATAAACTGTCATATGTGTATGTATATATATAAGCTGTCAAGTCTTCGTTTTCCTTTTATCTTCATTCTTAATCTTCTTATCACAATAAGAAATATAAGGACTTTTTAAATTTACAATTAAAATGGGGTGGTTTTTAAAAAAAGAGTGTAAGAACCTACTAAGTTTACTTGACTAAGATATATTTGTATGAGCCTTTATTAGGTGTTAATGACACACATCACCAGAGGCATCTAAATACCTTTGATACATCTATTATCTTTAAAGTATTGAGCATGGACCTCATTAGAATAAGTGACACCGTATAAATAGTGGTTAATATCTGTTACTGAGTGCCTTTTTAGGTTAGGGCTATTCAGACAACTAGGCTTTAACACAAACTTTTCATCAGACTGGATAACAGACCTGTCAATTTGTAAGGTGGTTCAGTTCTTTCTACTCTTGTTCAGAGTATTTCTTGGTTGTAAAGGAAAACTTTAGTAATAGTGTCAGTCTTTCTAGTTGCAGCTGAATTTCCTTGTATATCACTGAATCCCTTATACCACAGTAACATTTCCTTTGTCATAAGCTCATCATGATTTTCATTTAAAGCATGTGGCAATACCAATTAAAAGACCTGTAACTGATTGTTCTCAATATTCATCTTGAGAGACTATGAAATTTCCATTGTTTTGGTAATTCTTTGGTTTTGAGAATGTCACAATAGTTGGTAGTATAATTAAAAGTGCTGATTTACTATCCTGTGGATCTCCTGAGATCAGTTACACTTGTCTCACAAAAAGGTCTATCCACCTGTGGTGGAATGAAGCTTTGCACTGTGACTCTTGCAGTTATGTGACATGATGCTTTTCCAAATCATCAGCCTCGAGTGTAGATAATAAAAGAAGTAGCTTCTTAAGGTTATTCTCTATAAAAATTCCTATAGTCTTTCTTTCTTAATCGTATATCCAAAAACTTTACTGCCTTTTAATCAGTTGTTTCCTCTTTATTTAATGATCAGGAAAACTAAGTAGAACCTTTGCACTGAACTCCAAAATGTACAGGTTACAGGATAAGCTATCCAGTTCTTCTGAAGAGATAGATAGTTATTATGGTGCTGAGTATAGGGGATAAATAAGCTAGGAAAAGAAAAAAAAGAAAGATGATATTTCCCCTTGGAGGCTAAAGTTGGTCAGGTTTAAATTTGCAAGCAGATGTGTAAGGTTCTCTTCACTGAACCCCTCTGGAGTAGGACTCTGCAGCTTCCTATTTTGTCATGTTAGAAAAGATGTTAAGAAGACTTGCCTGAGTACAATCCATGTGTCCTTTCAGATATTCATTCTATCTGTCATTTCAGTTAGAGTTTGGATGGCTGACTTTTGATTATTATACAGGTCTGATGTACACTTACAAGAACTACACAAATAACCCCCATTCTGTTGTGTAGCAATTGTCAGCTACATGTCTAATATAGGCTGGTGGGATTCTTGAAGTCAGCAGGCTCATTTCTTTTTTGAGACAGCAAAGAGCTCATTAGGAGTTTTGTAAACCACTGTTATAAGTTTTAACTCCCCCCAGTCATGACTAATAATGCAGTCTGATTATTATCCTGACATAGATTTCTGCTGCTGGAGCGAGTCTGGTTTCACAGGCCCCAGGCAATGTGGGATGACATCTGGGTCATCTTACTGGGTGATCTATGGAGTGGGACATCTGTGGCATCTACACTGGGAGCTGTTGGTCCATTTTTTCACATGGTGGTAGCAAGCTGGGATAATAGCTAAATCTGTGAAAAAAATCAGTGAGGACATTACAGAAGACGGAATGAAGAGGCCCTGAGCCTTTGTCTAGATATCTTGGGACTCATTCTGCTAAAGGGAAAAGAGTCTTTTTCAGCTTTATGGTCTACATATACAGTATATTACAGATTAAAGTAAAAGATGTGCTTTTTAGGACAGCTGAAACCACCAATAAAATTTCTGAGATGCAGATAGATCCCAAACCAAAACGGAGTTAGGTGTTTAGTTGTCAGAGGAGTTGCAGAGTTTTGCCTAAAATTTGCATGTTGTTGGAGATAATAACAGATCAGATGATAATTCCCTCTAGCCTGTCAGGCAGGCTGGAAACCAGCATGTGCTCCTAGTCTCCCTCCCTGCAGTCATCTGCTTTTGCAGTAAAAAACATTTGGGCATCCTGTAGGAGGCAATCTCACTGCAAACATTCAACATAACCAAGGAATTTATAGTCTCATTGTACAGTTCCCTGAAACCTGCAGGATCTCTCTCTGTTCATACCCACAAACTATTTGACCTTTTGACTTATTATAAATTTCTAAATAGTTCTCATATATTTAGGACTATTTGAGGTATTTAGACAGAAGAACAACAGAGCAAAATATTAGTCTAACATTTCTGAATGAACAGAACCTCTTTTGATATGAGCATCATTAATTCATAGGGCTAATTTTAGTGACACTGCATGCTGCAGGAATAATTAATACAATGTAGTTGTATAGAATTCCGAGAAAAGCAATACAATAACTTTATATTTGTTATTTAGAAAGCCTTGTCCATGAAAAATTTACGCAGAATTCTACAGTCTGACTGTAAAGCTGTTGTGTGTTTCAAGGTTCTTACTGTTTAGAACATTGATATGAAAGCTACGCCACAACAGTGTTGTAATAACAGGAGACATTACAGCAGTCACTGCTTTTCATGCCTTCCTAGGTTTGCATTAATTCTTTGAGTTTATTGTGGATGCAATTGTTCCCCTATTTAAAATGCCATGCCCTCAAATCTGTGTTCTAAGATACATTCACCCATATATTTAGTAAATGGCTGTTTGATGAGTGGCTCAGTAATTTTAATTAAGTTGGTGAAGGGGATTGCAAGTGTGGAGAAGACTGCCAGAGAAAAATAGCCTAAGGGAAAAGGAAAAATTAGCACTAGATAGTGAGATGGTGAGAGGTGCATGAACCCCAGAAAGGCATAGTTTCAAATATATTTCCACTAGGATGAGTACCCCTAGTTAATACAGCTGGGCAGCTGTTTGTATTGCTTTTTTTGCTCTGTAATTTCCTTTGCTTGTCCAGACTTGCCTTTGCTTCTTTCATATTTGTGCTGGTTTTGGCTGAGGTAGAGCTATTTTTCTTCACAGTAGCTAATATGGGGCTGTGGTTTGGGTTTGTGCTGGAAACAGAGTTGATCATACAGGGATTTTAGTTACTGCTAAGCAGTGCTTGCGCAGAGCCCAGGGCTGTTCTGCTCCTTACCCAATCAAGCAAGAAGGCTATGGGGGCAGAAGGAGTTGGGAAGGGACACAGACAGGGCAGCTGACCCCAACTGACCTAAGGGATATGCCATGCCATAGGACACCATGCTCAGTATGTAAAGCTGGGGGAAGAAGGAGGAAAGGTGGATGTTGGGAATGATGGTGCTTCTCTTCCCAAGTTACCATTACACATGATACAGCCTTGCTTTCCTGGAGATGGCCGAACAGCTGCCTACCAGTGGAAAGTGGTGAATCAATTCCTTGTTCTGCTTTGCTTGTGTGTGCAGCTTTAGCTTTTCCTATTAAACTCTCTTTAACTCAACCCATGAGTTTTCTCACTGTTACTCTTCTGATTCTCTCCCTTATTCCACTGGAGGGGGGAGTGAGTGAGAGAGTGACTGTGTGGGGCTTAGTTGACAGCTAGGGCTATGCCAGGACAATGTTGTGCTAAAATAAGCCGGTGGGTAGCTTTCTGCAAGGAAATGCCACAGGAGATCGGAAATTGATGTTGGGTTGGAAGAAGTAGGTGTAGTGATAGTGGTATACAAAACTTTAGCTAGTTCAGTGCCATTTTGATGAAGGTAACCTGCTTTCTAGAGGTTGAGAATGCTGAATATTGTGTTTTGCTACTTGCTTTGCAAGTTAAAAACTTGAACATAGTTAACAAATTTATTCATATTATCTGCAGGTTTTTAAACATTAATTATTTTCATTTAAGGTAATTCCATTGTAATAGATTTTTCAGTAAAATACTAGCTTTAGTGGAAAAATACTTGTTATGTTTATAATTATTTTTCCCCCAATAATAATTTGAATTTGGGGCACTAAAAAGTTATAAAAAGGAATTTTGCCACATGCTTCTTTTTGCTGTAGGAAAAAGGCAATACCAGTGCTATTTCAAAATATCCCAGTTTCTATGCCACTGAAATGTCAGGTATTTTAAGTTTTGCTTTCAATAACATTTCAAGACTGAAGAAGCTTTTATTATTATTAGTGAATTAAAATTTCCAAGACTATTGAAATAAAAAAATTTGCAGTTAATACCATGAGAATAATAAAAACCTTGAACATTTGTAATTATTTTGTCACAGAATAATTTAATGCCCTCATTCTTTTCTGTGGGCTCAGTGATGTTACTTGTCCTATAATAAATTAAGCTCTGGTTTCCTATGATGCCAGATGTAATAAAGATGAAGAGATAATCGTCATGTGCTCTGAAGTAATCAGTACTGAAGTTTTTGTGGACTTTTTTTCCATTAAAACCCAAACAAAAGCCCCACCTTTCAAATGGAGGCATTTGAATAATTTTTATATCTAAATAAAAAAATGCCTTTAGAATGAAATGCAAGATTTAGTCTGACATATTTCATTAGCTATGGTTAATAAGCTATTTCTGGTCATTTCCTGAATGCATCTTTCTCATATGGTAATGAAAGGACTTTATTTCAAACAAATGCAATGGAAGAAAGTCTACACATTGTTCTAGTCAAAAAAATGAGGTTTTTTGTTTTGTAAGGATTTCCTCATGCTTTCTTCAAAATCTTGAAATTAAGAGTTTGAATACTGCAGGTTTTTTCTTCATACAGACTGTTGTCCCATGTATGTGAACAGCTGTGGCTGAAAAGTACAAGAGAGGAATTTGCTCAGCAAATCTAATTATGTTAAATTTTGTGTATGTAAGACAGTAAAAGGTATTTTAGTATCATAATATCTTAATAACTGTATCTTAACTCTCTGTTAATAAGTATGCAATTTTAGAATGTTCTCCCAAGAACCAAAATCCATTCCTTGTTACCTGAATTAGATTTAGGCTGAACAAAGTTAAGCTAAAATCAGTTAAGATGATTAAACAGGCCCTTTTGCATATGCTGGTTTTGTTTCCAGAAACAAAATTGGGATAGTCATGCACTTGTGTAACTGCAGTCCTAAAATACATCAACAATTGATTAACACAGAGTTTACAATGCTACTCGTAGGACTTTATTAATAGGAATGTTCATAGCTGCCAGAGGCATAAGAAGCCATGCATTAAATTTGATTTTAAAGTAATGAAGGCTGGAACAGCTGTGTATAGAAATAACAAGAATAATTTCAGTTTTCTTTAAGATATTTTTTGTTTAATGTCATTAGATTTTTTTCTTAGGCATATCCAAGTGCTCATACAAGTTCTCTTTATTCTGAGTTTTAATCAGAAACATGGCAAAGAACAGAAATGTGACTTTAATAATGTTCTCTTTCCTTGGAACATCATGAAGCAGTTCAACATTGTAGCTGCTCAGAAAGCTTTCTTAATACTGAAACTTGATAACTTTGAAGACTGATTGCTTGACTTGGAGGATTCATTATTTCAGTGTGAAAGGGCAGTTACATCACTAGTTCTGTCATAGCTGGCACTAACCCAACAGTGTGTCAGAGATTTAGCATTCATCCATTTCTTTCTTTGGTCATTGACGTGTATATGTCAGGAGACTTCATGACAGATTCAGTTGTTGCCTCATTTTACAGTGTTTAGATTGAGTTTTTATTGCACTAAATCCCTGACATAGATGCAAGCAATAGGTCTCCTTCATGTGCTTCAATGTTTGGCATACTAGTTTAAAAATTGTACCATTTGGATATACATGAACTGTGGGTTAAAAAGATGCTTCAGCTTTTTAAAGACTTACTTGAGATTTTTGAAAATACTGCTGTCTGTTTATTGCAAATTAACAAGATCTGATAATTATTGTCATACTGGCAGACTCTCGGCTGTCGCAATGCGTCTGATTTTAAGCATACAAGGAAACATGCAGAGTAGTCAGAGCCAGTCCAGAGAATGGGAACAGATATGATCATAGAAAACATGATCTCTCAGAAATGATTGACAGAACTGGGCTTGTTTAGACAGGGAAATACAACTGACATGAAAGATCACACCAGTCTTAAAAGAATAAAGGTTATCACAAATAGGAAAATAATTTTTCTCCATGTCCATTGAAGATCAGGATAGGGGAGAGGACAGTAAGTAATGTGATTCTTTTTTAGTGAAGGAGCTTTAGATTGGACATCAGGAAAGAGAAGCAACACAAACCAACTTTCTAACTGTAACAATAGTTAAGCACTTGGATGTCACCCTGCAAGGCTGCAGACTTTTCTGCTCAGCAGAGATTTTCAAGGCCAGATTAAGGAAACAGCTGTCAGAAATCATTTTGGTATAGCTTATCTTGCTTTGTTGAGGGAGTTGGATTTTATGACTACTTAAGGTTTTGCAGTACCTTCTTGCCTGATATTAGAAGACTTACTGAATTTCACTTTTTTCCATTAAAAAAAATCTTAAATGATTATTAGTATAAAATTTACTTTTAATGGAATATGTTGATATAGGGATGTGTGTGTATATATATATTTCCAAATTAATTACTAAATTATTGCTAAGTCACTGTTAAAATATTATCCAAGCTGTTAACTATTTCACTGCTCTCCATTATAAAAAAGTCCCATCATAGTTTGTGGAGACAGTGTTCTCACAGGGGAATGGATATTTGGTACATGAGCTCTGAATAACTCTGAATTATACAACAAGGCCGTGAGAGACCAGAGGAAGCTTAAGCAAGCAAGGTAAGAAGAAGCTGGAATTCACTGAGTTATGAGAACTGTGGACTGTTGGCAAGCGTTCGAGGTCAAGTTCTCACACCTGTGCTTAACCAATTCTATGTTAGTCACTAAGGGTCCTCTAGACAAGTATCCAATCATGATATGCCAAATTGCTGTAGGTGTGTGTAAGCAATAGTGTATAAGGAGTTAATGCTTTGCAATAAATGGCTTTTTGTCTGATCATATTGATCTCTGACTGAGTCCATTCTGCAGCAATAGTTCTCTCTAGTTTCAAAAGAAGAGAAATGTGGAGCAAGAAGAAAAATAGTAAATATTCACAGTGTTTTGTGAGCTGTAATTGCTATACAAAATAGGGTCTTGATTACTTTATACTTACTTGCTTAGTTTCAATTCAAGTAAAATATTTCAGCTACTCATAGTTTTACCATTTATCAAATGTGTCATTCCCTGATGTGAATTGCAATTTTCACTTGCTCTTTTTTAATCAATAACCAATATTTGGCTTTTCTTTTACAATTCAGTATTAACTAAGCTGTCAAGAGTAAGGCATTTAAACATGCTTTCCATAGCTTAGAAATTACAAACCATCATGGCTGGAAATTGCAACATATTGTCAGTCTTCATGAAGGACTATAATGCTGTGAATTTTTATGTACAAACTGCCTAAAATTTAAAAGACCATTAAAAATCCACATAGTGGCTATGTAGAAAGTAGTCTAATAAACATCATGAGTGGCAGTGCCAAGATAAACACACCACATTAAGAATGCAAATGCTCATCTTACCCTAAAAATGTGTTTGAAATATATAAATTTTCTTGTAATAATATAACTGCAAATCAAGACTGTATGTGGCATCACAATCCTTGGCTCTTGATATTCAGGCAATATCTGTGGGTGTTTTTACAGTTTTCTATGCTGCATTGCTTCTCTAGTCATGTGGTAGGAGTAATGTGAAACTTTGCTAGTGGTAAGAGCTTATACTATTCCACAAAGGAATACTGAATAACGCTGGTTCTGTAAGACTGTGACGATAAAGGAGTTTCCTGACATCCTGTTGGAGGGAGGTGTAGAGGCAGACCATATCATCAGACAAAACAAAGTGTCATATCTGGTTCCTTAAAGTAGGTCATAAATAAGTTACCTGCTTCTGAAAATCTACTACAGTGAGGCTCATATCAGCAAAATTTCCAATTGAAGTCTTTTTCTATTAAAAATATCTTTGAAGTATTTTAATAGATTTAACCTTAGTCCAGCTGGTAGCATTCTCGAATTTTGGATATAAGTACTCATTCATTCAGACAAAGGGACAGTGTATGTAACCTATGTCTCTTCAGATTTTTGTGAATTTCTCCTTTTTTCCATTTCTTCAACCTACCAAGTTTCAAATATTTTCCATGGAAGTCAGGGATAATTTTCAGGGTTTTTTTTTTGGCAGGTCTTGTTCATCGGAATCTCTTTATTAAAGTCATAAAAACCATATGAAATAAACTGGCTGTAAAGATGTTACTCTTGAATAACCTGCTTGATTTGAATTTTCTAAAAAAAGAAGTTGAATCCATGTAAATATGTTAGATACTTCAAAGGCATTTTATCCCTCTTCTCACAAGCAGTCATTAATGTTGTTAGGAATTCATTTGATTTCCTAGTATCACAGAATTAATGAGATAATGAAAAAGAAAAATCACAGAAGTATATCTTACAATTCAGGAAATGAGGTTAAGCTCTTTAACACTGAAACAGATTTTTGTTAGAAGTTATTCTTGCTTTCTTTAAGTGCATCTGGAAGTACCCATGAGTAAGGAGTCCAAAACTGCCAAGTTCCAATATTTTATTGGTACATATTTTGAAAATACATAGAGAAGGAACACACTACAATTCTATGGTTATCCTGTAATTTCTTTTGTAAGTAATTATAACTTTAATTTATAACTTAAAATTTCACAGCTACAGAGAAAGTATTCCCTGTGTTACTGAAAAATTCTCCATGAAGGAACAAATAAAGTTACCACTTTTGATGTAAGTACCTTTTCTTTCCCACAGGAGTCCTTTCCATGGACTTGTGAGTGCTTACTTTTCTGTTAGGTGGAGAGAGAAAAAGAACAGGGTTTGCAAAATGGTTCTTACTTGTTTGGATTTGGTAAGTTTACAACTGCTTTTGTATTTCTCTTGTATGTATGCTATGTATTTCTAAAATGTTTATTGCTTTCATTGGAGTAAAAATACATTTTCAGTTTCAGTTCTGACATCACATTTATGCAGAAACGTAATATTACAAATAAAATAGCTGAAAAAAGAAGCATCCAGCCGATGATGCGGGCCAGCTCAGTTCCTCTTTCTGAGCTATACTTTTGTTCTTCATTTATCTTCTTTGGTGGTGAATTCTGATGATTTCTTCTTCAATGCAGGGTACAGACTTTGTAGCTGATGGGTAATTCATACATGCTCACTAAAATAATTTTAAATGCCAAACATACCTTCCACTCACCTTTGAAAAAGACTTTGAGCACTAATTTTCTCTTAACTGCATCTTGGTATGTGGACTAATTATGTCTTTTATGTAGTAATAATACATTATGATATATTATATTAATACAGTAATATATTAATAAATAAATATTGATATTGACATTTTATATTAATTATAATAATACTATATATTATATTAATATATTATATTATTATATAATAACATTGGGTCTACTTGCATATCAAGACTGTCATTAATAACCATTCCATCTTAATACAAAGCAGAAGATGCCATTTGGTAGGTACTGTTCTCCTGTGTAACGTGTTTTGGAGAATAAGATACTAATTATCATGACATATCCAACATGGGACCTAGGATTGTGCTTTGCACATTTTGTTTTGAAGATTCAGAAGCCTTTTCTTTGAAGGGCAGCAGGGGACTTCTATGATTACGTTATGAAATGTATGCTCAGAAATATTCATATATACGTGTGCACACACATACGCAGAGCAGGTAAAATTTTTACTTAAAAAGTATTTTGGCATGATATAGCATCTTCATTCTTTTTATATTTGATTCCATCTTTTCCTTCCTTTCACAGATTTAATGAAATGGGAAACTAATGAAAAATGTTTGCAATCCTGATTATAGAGCACTGAGCAGTACTAGCTCTGAAGACATGCACATACGAATCACAGCTCAAATGTATCTTTGATTGTTCATGTGCCTTTATACAGGTTGTGATTTGTGATATCAGGGAGTACCAGAAATCATTTTCAATACATTCATTATAGTGCACTTCAAATCTGCTGTGGAAAAACAAGTAAAGTGTTCTACTAGCCATTTGCTCTCACTGTTATTATGAAATACTGTAGGAAGTTGCATTTCATTCATGCCAGTTGTGTGGTTTAATTTAAAAGTAATACTGAGGATCTAACTTGCTCCCTTCACTTTAAAATGGGTGCTACTTAAAGATAGAAAGAATTAAATCATAGGTTGGAGACTCAAACACAGTATAAATAAACCCTGTCATTGCATTTCTGATGATATCTGATTTAAATAGTTGTTTATTAAATATGAAATTTCAAAATTACCTGATCATTTTTGGTTGCATGATAAACCATTTTACAGTACTAATTCTGCAGCATCTTATCACCTAGCTGCAGGATGTTTATGGGTAATACTGCCTTCACGTTAGACAAGCAAGCAATAATTTGTTTTGTTTGCTATGTTGTACAGAGCACTATTTTTTTTTTTTCATGTTTTGTGCTATAACAAAGTCTAATGCTTCTATTTGTCGGTACATGGGAAAGCTTCAACATCATCACATTATTGCTGTAGATTTTATTTTCTTTGTGGGTTTTTTTTTTTTGAAACCCTCCCAGAATGTAACCTGGTTACATTTTTTATTTTCTGAGTGTGGCAGGTTATGGTAATGGTGCTTGTCTACTGCCTGTTTGTAGTATGGTAGAGGTTTCAGGCCCACCTCTTTTTCCAATCTACATATGCTCTGTTGGGCATACGCAAGTAGATGCCCCATCTATAGTCATATCTTTTTGTTTTAGAGAATTCAAGTGGCATCCATTTACAAAAATGAGTAAAGGTTGCCATCTACAATTATTAATTAGCATACACATCTGCCAAGAAGGTGTTTCCGTAAGCGTGTCTAAAGTACTTTATTGTTGTTTTTTTCATTTGAGGGGATCAATGCTAATTTTCAGTGTTTACCAGCAGTCATTGATGACTTGCAGTTAAAAAGCCATCAGTTCTGTCACATTTTTCAGTGAACAGAATCCCTTTCCAGATGGTCCATCATTTGGATAATGGACAGCCTAAGGGGATAAAAATGTCACCTGTTGTAGCTAGTCAACAGTATTAATAAAAACAGGAGAATAGACCATTCATAAAATGGGCAACAGCCCAAAAATAATTTGTGAATTGTATAGTCAATGTTTTTGGTAGCAATCTTGCTTTAAAAACTCACAGAAATCCTCAGATCTGATATTTATTGCTTTTGCACTAGCTTTCTGTTTATTCATGAATGAATAATAATGTACTTTCTGATGAAAACCAAAATACATGAACAGTTATATTCTGATGATGATTGCAAAAAGTCATGATTAACAGTGGGTAAATAATAGACCTCTTAACTTGGCTCTTACGGAAAATAATTTTGGAAAGTGCTTCAGGTTTAACAAAACATTGAAATTGATTCAGAATACTGGAATTAATTGGTTAATTTTCTTATTATATTTGCTCTCTTAAAGACGTTTTTAAAATTGGAGACAAATGATATGAAAAATATGTACATAAAAATACATGTTTTCATTTGAAAATTTTTAAAAACAACCAAAATTTTAAAGTCTATTATAGAAATAATATTTTTTTAAAGAAAATTCATAGGGTCCCCCTCCCAGACTGGCAAAATTCAATAAATTTCTGAAAATAATGAATTAATTTAATGAATTAAACCTTCTGTAATGTCTTATTATGCCTTTTTTTTACCAAAGAAATGTTTTACCTGAAATTTTTTGTCCAGTAATTTGGGCAACCATGACTATCTTGTGTTAACAATTACAGCCGGGAATATTCAAAACATATATTTCAGAGTTTTCTGATCTAACAGATGATGACTGAATAACTACTTGCAGTGAGAAATCCAGTATTCATTCCCCTGAGGCTGAACAGTCACGAAAGATGATTTAAAATATGCTTGTGCACTGCGAAATATTAGTTTAAAATACGTTTTGTGTTCAATTAAGGTCGAACTAGTTATGCCTATGCCATCCACCCTGGTAAGGAGGAGTGGGGATTTCTGAGCTCTCTGTTCACTTTCAGCACATTTTCCATGAAATACCCATTCTTCTTCTCACACGTTGTTTTATTTGAGCTTTACATGAAAGCAAGAGTTACTTTATTTATAATCCATCTCTTTAGAACCTCAAGGCACACATTGACAAATAGGTGATGTATCCCAGGAAAATAATGAAGTGACTGCCTTGCCAGGCTCTCATGTTGAAGGAATACACTGGAGCAAATGGAAGGAACTGTGTCCTCTTCATGTTTTTATGTATTTATCATCTCAGAAATATAGATGATGATTCCATGCCTTCCCATTCAGGGACCTCAGCTTACTCTGCTGCATAAAGATTGCATGAGGTCTGTTTTTTCCCTCTGTCAGCAATTAATTCATATTGTACATAAAATTTTAGACTGAGGTACTTGACCAGATTATGAGGTAGAAGGAAAGCTCATGTTTTCCTTTAATAGCAACAACTCTGATTTCTATTTTATATCCTTCTGGAGAGAAAAAAAACAAATACTGGTGACTTGCTCTTCACTTATAACTCCCATTGAAGAAATAGATCTTGAATGCATAGCAGATATCATGGAATTTCCACTCACAAGCACATAAGTTATGTTTTTCTTACATAAAATCCTTACTCATGTCTTTCAAGGGATTCATGCAGGGTTCTCAGCTCTAGCCCTTTAAAGGAGGTAAATGTGATGCCCTTAGTATAAACATTTATTTATAAAAAATCATACCAGAGTCTTCTGAAAATGCATAGAAGGTAAACATGGAAGGTGATGAAACCTAAGGAGTGATGGTGAGCTGTCCTAGAGTAACTGAATTAATGTAGTGCACATGTCAGTAACAGTGCCAACAGCTGCCAACAGCTTCATGTGTATTCAGTTGTATGTATTTTCCAAAATTAAATAATTTTAAACTGAACTCTTCTTTGCAGGTAAACAAATGCTGAACATGTTGGGTAGAGATAACTTTCCAGTCATCTGAAGAAGAAAGTGTTTTCCCTTGATATTTAATGACCCCTGGTTAACGTAAAAGCACTGTTTATGGGCTTAACCAAGATCAGTAATTAGCTTTTTGTAGGTAGGAGGTAGAATGAGTTAATATAAATGCTCAGTGGTAATGGGAAAAACAGGGTAGAAATCCTCAGAGTGGAAATTGTTTGAAGCAGTGTACTCAGAAAAGGAGAGGAGAAAACCTGTGAGCTCCTGATGGACTTAAGAGTCCATTTTGGAGTAGTGCACAAGAGTAGTTTCATTGAAACTCTTTTTCTTTTTTTTTTTTCTTTTATGGCTCCATATTTATTGGAACCTATCAGGAACCACCTTTTATTTTTCTGTCTGTTTTCCCATTTCTTGTTTAAACTTACTGGAGATTAGGCAGTTTATTTTCATGGTGGAACCATTTTTCTTCCAACAGCTGGTAAGTTTGAAAATACAAATGTATGTCAGCTTCACAATCGGCCTAAAAACCTACTAAAACTAAGTATTGTATTCATAGCAAGCTGTCAATTCCATTCACTTCTTTCCTTCTTCTGCCTGTAGCCAGACAAGCAGAGGTGGCCATCTCCAAGAATTGCAGCTGGAAAACCTAATCACTTCAGGGTCCTTCTTGCTTTTGTTTTATTTGTTCTTCATATGGAGTTTTAACCACCAGTCCTGTACACAACTACTATAGGATCAAAAGAAAAAGATGTTGATTATCTTTTCTTCTTCTTCATCTTGAGCTTCACAGTGGGTAAAACACTGTGTCCAAGATAATGAAGGAACACTTTTATTCATTTTTTACGTGAACAGGATATCTACATACACCCTTTTGTGGTAGCGGATAGTGGTTAGAAATAGGCTGCTTTTATTTATGGTGTAAATATATAAGAAATTTGTTTTAAAATGAGAGAATAACTAAATTTCTACTTGCTACCTGTGGAAGTAGCAAACAGAATCTTCAGCTTTAAACTTATTACAAGGAATTTAGCAGGAATATAAATACAGAAAATTGTAAGAAAATGACATAAAATACAAACTTCCAGGGAATCCCTTGATACTAATTAAATAAATTACACTTAATAGGGCAATATTTCAGTCAGCACAGATTTTATTTTTTGTTTGCACAATGGAGAGAGTTTTTGTCAAAAGAGCAAATACTTTGATAAGATATTATGTCACGTGAAGTGTCCTCTATCAGATACTATGTTCAGTGCTTTTTTTTTTCCTGTTATTCTGAGTATCTTCCTCATCCATGTCTGATAAAAAGAATCTCTTGCAGAGTATTACAAGGCTATTTTTCCACTTTCATGTGCATTTTCTTTCCTAGATCAGAGTACTGTGAAAATAAATAAATTCTATGCACCATCTATACAAGAATGCGATAGATTAAATTTGGGTATCATTTTGTGAATGCCAAAGCACTAGTAATTTTATTTAAGCTGTGGTTTTACATCATATGCATTCACAAAGCAAATCTTATTTCCAAAAAAAGCCTATTCTAACATGTACTGTTACTGTATAATATTTAGCAATATTTTAATATTGGGTCAGCAGTGAGATTCCATAAAGCATTTAAAACAGAAACACTGAGTTAAAAATTCCACTGCATTCTGACAGCATGGTGCAGCAGCAATATCACACAGTGCTGCCATATCCCTGATATATGTGGTTCAACACCATGAGTTCAAGATAAATGAAAGCCTGAGCTTCACATTTTGGAATGTTTTAGGGGTTAATTCTATTTTTTATTGATCAATGCCTCCTGGAAAACTTAAAACACATCTCTATGAGAATATAATTCTACATCTGTGTTATACTAAATGTTGTCTTAGTTTAATAATTTTTCATTACCTTTGACATATCCTTGAATTTATGTGATATCTTTCATCTGAAGAGTCCGTCAGCCATTGGGTCTGATTCTGTCAGATGTGAAAGCCATAGTTTGTGAGGTCAAAGGCTTCCATTATTTATATATCTCTGCTATTACAGAGACGTGGTTAAATGCTTGATTTTGTAAGGTCTTGTAGAATCTTAAAATCGAATTTGGGGAGATTTTTTTAACTGCTTGTTTGGGGTTTTTTTACTATTCATGTATGCACTTAATCTGCTTGCTCATATAGTATAGGTAAATGTTCATTTTTTGGTATGCAGTGTGTTGCACTGACACGGTGAATGACTTTTTTTTCCAAATAAGTGATGTATAAAAGCTATCTGAGATTTTCTTGAAAGATAAAATGGGCATTGGAGCCTCCTCATACATCTGCCCAGCCTTTAATGGAATTATTGTACTGTCTGGTCAGTGCTGCTATTATATTTGTGTTACAGTAGTTTCTAGAAGCATGCCTGCATATTCATAGTGAGGGACTCTCACCTTACAAAGAACTCAAAGTTAAATGGGCAAAGAAAAAAGTGACTTTCTTTGCTGTACAAGTAGGGAAGTGAGTTGCAAAAAAATAGATTTGTCCAAGTTGTACAATGAACCTGTAGCTAGGCTAACGAGTGACTCCTTATCTGTCCCTTGATCAGTTTTCCTCTGCTACTATTGATGAGCAGATGATGATACATATACGCATATTGTATATATCTACAAATATTTGGTTTGTGCTGTCACCCTTTGACATGAGAGACTAGTATCAAATGATGGTGAAAGTAAGGCAACCAAAGATGAGATTAGCAATAGGTCACCTCAACACTCTTGTTTGTTTAAAAATCTGCATTTAGCTTTTATTACAAAATGAAGCAGCTGAATACAACACATTGTCTGAGGTGATGTCAAATCACATGACAGATTAAAAACAAAAGCTTGGCTAGTGCCATATGCAGGGAATTGTGAAATACCCTTCTGGTGCTCAGCAAGGGCCTACAAGAACATAAACTGTACTTAGTGTGTGTTGTGGGTCAGTAGTATTTTGCTAGAAGAGAAAGTGAGATTTTGCAAGGTTTTCAGGAAAGAGGTGATGCTGCGGTATTTCCTGCATAGTGTAGTATAATAACTCATATGCCTGTAATGTGCCATATTCCCCAGTTGATTACTGAAGAGATAGTGCTCAGCATGCCAGAACAGCATGACAACAGAACAGCAAAGTTAAAATAAAACAGAAGGAGGTGAATGAAATATATTGACTTTGTAGCAGTTCCACTGGATCAGTGCTGGACTTGGTCTGTTGTGGCACAGGGCTTTTCTCAAGCAAACACTCCATTAAATTAAGATCATCGATCTGGAGATGCTACATGAAGCTGAGTAGGTATGAAATACTTTATTGTATGTCACTTGCTCTCTTCTTTACCCTGTACAGAAGAATTTAACATGTGCTTAGTCTCCTGTGAAATAGGGCTAGGCTCAAGGAAACTGCACAACTTAAGACTAAAGCCCAAAATTCTAGCACAGTAATTTTCAGCCAGTGAAGAACAAAATGCTCCTTAGCTTAACTAATTTAGTTCTGTTTTTAGCCCATCAAAATCAGTCAGGATTATATGTTAAACATTATACAGCTGGTTTTATAGCAGTTTTAATTTGGATTACATTTGATCAAATGTCACTTTTATGTCATACAATAGGGTAATTTTCATCCCAGAAGAAAGAAAAGGCTCAAACTTGTGCCTGTTTGCCAGCAGTTTCATGGTTCTGAGAGATGATGGGTATGACTTGTTTCTGAGATGGTGGTTTTATCACTTCTCTATCAGACATTTCTTCTCCAGTGTAGGGAAGTCTCAGCTGTTCTATAGCAGCTTCAAGGCATCTTTAGAAGTTAATCAGATTCAAAAGCAAAACTCCTGACATATGGTACCTCTAAACAGCTACGAATCAGCCACATGAGGTACATCAGAAAGGGGCCAGGTTGTATGAATTCTTAAAGAGCCAAGGCCATGTAGTGAGTGATCCCGATACCCTGAGCCTTATTACTGTAAAGTAAGAAGATTCTTGGCAGGCATAAGCAAGGTCAATTGTCTTGTTAGGCCTCTGTAATTTTCCACTGAAAACGTGCAGAGAATGATCCCTGCCAAGGTTGTAGTTTCCCACTGTATTTTTAGAGTAAGGTATTTAATCACAATTATAACAAGTTGTAAACGTTAGCTCTGTAAACGATAGGAACCTCTAGACTAACCAATTAGAGCTCAGTATCCAAGGCTGTTACATAAGGGTGTAAGGGTATAAAAGGAGCACTGTATCTGAATAAATTTTGGCAATCATTTGATCATATTGATCGTCTCTGTGTTGTCCGGGACTCCTGCGTCTACACCAGGTAGGCAACGGGGGGTCAGAATAGTTACACCTTTCTCAGGCTAAGCCATTCTACCTTTCATTTAAAATAAAGAGATAAATTAGCTATTAAAGGATCAACATAAATGTGGAATCCTTAAAATGGCATACTCAGGGTGGCAGTCACCTACTCTACACTTCATAGACTTTTCCCTACATCATATAGCTAGCAGCTTGGAAGTGAACATGAAATCCATTGTGCCTATGACAATGATGCTTCATACAGGCATGAGAGAAAATAAAATGACAATTTGTTCATGAGCTCACAGTTACATACAGTGCTTATTTTTATCCAGTTATCAGCAATGTTTTCATATCTGAACTCCTTTTTGCTTTTATTCAAATTGGCTTTAGTGGAACAAAATGATTGTGAAGCTCATTAATCTTAATTTTTCACACTGAGATTCATTTTACAGAACTGGAAGCTACAGAAATGGGACCATCCACCACTTTCTCTGTCATGAGGATATGTAAATGTAATGCAGATTGAAAATTAAACGCAAGAGACAAGATGATAGCACTTCTAATAGCCTAATAATTTCTAAATAAGTAGACTTAGATTGATGGAAGTTTTCCCAATAACACAATATAGTAATACTTGTATAAAAGTCTCATGTTGATAAGGATTATCTAGAGCTTTAAATTTATGCCTCCAATCTATTTAAATGTAGGTGAAGTAGAACTACACTTATTCTACTGTCTTATATTTTCTTCAGCCACTAACAGGAAGTTGTGAACTGTGGCAGATTTGGATGGTAGTATTTCAAGGCTCCTTTGTATACTAGTATCAAAAGTACAAGATAATGAAGAGTTTGGTAAAGTATGTTGAATAAATATTTACTTTCCTTAACTCAACATGTAACCTCTGCAAAGTCCATACTTTTGTCCAGTAATTTAATATTAAATGCTGTGATATTTTAAGAAGACTTTGTATTGTTTTACTTAGTTGATAGCAATTATTATCTAAGAATATAACAAACAACAGAAAAAGTTATTTCCAATAACATTTTGACAGGAAAAGAAAAGGAATGATTTTCTACTACTGAAAGATTTCTGTTTTGCAGTGGGTGTAAAATAGCAGTATAGTATTCAAAAAATTATTGGTTCAGAGTCAACTTGTATACTTTCCTGTAATTCAATTTGTATTACTTTGTATCTTTTAAGTTGTTTCTGTAATGTGATGTTTCCATATTCCCCCAAAATAAAAATACCACCCTCCCCATTTTGCTTGCTTTCATCTAAAGTCAGGTCAGGTAACCTAAACCCATCAATTTCATCAGATATTGGTGGAAAACTTGTCCAAGGTACATTAAAATCTCACATATTTCACACATTAAAATCTCACATATTTCACAGCTGAGCTCAGCAACGTTGTTACAAAACTTTTGGGATATTCAGGTAATTTTTAGGAGTGTTATTTTTTTATAAACTTTAGAGAATGTATTATGGACTTCTCACACACATTTATAATCTGTTAACAGTTACTGGGTATGTTCAATATGAGCCTTGTATCTTTTGCTTTCATTAGGAAAGCATTAACACACTTAACTCATGTGAGTGTCTGTGAAACCTTTGGATATGTCAGCAGCTTTTCAAATTGACTCTGCCTCTGGATAATAGCAAAGGTGTATTGGAATCATGTTTGAGTGCTTTTCTTCCTTACTTTCAGAGAGATCCCAGAGGAAGGTGCTGGGTAATTGCTCATTCACTCTGAGACCTCTCTCTTCATTATAAAATAAATAAATGAATAGAAGTGAAAGAGGAAAATGCACCATTTGCTAAGTAGTCCAGACGTTACTTCATAATCTTTCAGCAGAGAAGAGGTGGGGGAAAATCCGGTGCTCTAAACCATGTATACACAAGGGAAAAAATTAAGGAAGCTTCTGTACCTGTGCTATAGACAACTCTGTGCTACATTTACTTTCTACTTATTTGGTAAGGATATTCCCCTCTGTAAAGCCATTTCATTAATCAACATCAGACTAGAATAAAGAAAAAGAGCTGGAACAGAATGGGTCATTTTCTAAATTATGAACTCTGTTCCAATTCTCCTTTTGTAAATTAATATATGTGAGAGGTTTTTGTATATGTCCATTTTATTGTGACAGAGATTTAAGAATTGTTTAAAAGCCAGTTAAGATAGACATACTACATAAGCCTACTGGTAACTTTATTCTACCATTTATATTTCTTGATTTGCTTAGAATACCCCAGTAAAGTATGAGAGAACACTGAGGACTAGTATCTCTCTGATGTGTTCTGTCGTAGGATGTTGTGGTCATTTAAATCTGAAATGGCAACTGCCAGAAGCAAGGCTGCCCATGCAATGAAGAGCCCAGGCAGCAGCAGAGGAGGAGGCTGAGGCAGAACTGATGTACCACTTGGTGTCCAGGAAAGGAAAAATACCGGGTGCTACTTCTATGCTTAAGGCTGTGTCAGGTGCCTTGTTGTGCAGTAGATGTGGTAGGGTGGCTTGGGCATCTCCTATCAAGCCAACCAGAACAAGTTTTGGAAGAGAGAGAATAGCTTATAATTTGCTGAGTTCCGAATATAAAGGAGATGTGAAAGAGAAAAGCAATTGTCTGCTGGGCTGTCTGATTTAGGAACAGATATCAGAACACTACAGGTGCACAGCAGCATAGAAAAAAATGTCATGTTCACAGTGTTGGCTGACAGCAGAAACAAGGGTATTGAACCGAAGATTTTGTAGTGGACAAGGTTGGATGGAAGTAGTTGAGAATCCAGCTAAATAAACCCACTCAGGGCTAGAGCCTGATTCATGATCTGTGACACAGACACGTTGCCTCACTATTTGGATAAGAACTAGTCAGTTGAATTATATTTGGGTTCCATTTTGTTTCAGGCACCTTAAGTGTTTTCATATTTTAAAATTTTATTTCCCTGCTTTTTTATGATAACATTTACTAATACAAGATTTTTAACTTGAAAATATTGGCAAAGGATCCTGTGTTTTTTCTCAATGTTATATTAGGCAGCCTGCTGATCAGTTACATTTCCCTGACAAGCCGTCTCCTGACATTGTTCAGACAGCACTGGTGTTCTGTGCTGATCTAGGCATCTAATGTTACCTGGAGATTAAAGCTGAAACAAATCAACAGAAGTCTGCTCAGAAACAAGAATGCTTCTGGATTTGCAGGTTTCATGGAATAATATATCAATATCAGGATGGCATTGGATGAAAGGGAGATTCAAGGTAATTCACTGAGGGTTTAGAAGAAACAATAACAGGACATTCAGTTAAAATACCCATGCTTTTCAGTCACCTCTTCAGCATCTTTTTGCTTTTATTTTATTTTTCCTAACAGGACTCCAGAGAATACCAATGTAACAAATAATATGTGATACTCTGAGGAAAAACATTTGGAGTCACAATAAACTTTTTTGGAACCAACTTGGTACAAAAATGAGCCTTGCTGTTTGAAGCAGGTTCTGCATAAAATAGTAACTATTCATCAGTTTCCTCTCACAAATTCTACTGTCTCTGATACCTCTAATTGCAATATGGAAATTAAAACCAAAATCAGTATAGTCATAGAGAGGGCAAAATTACAAAGAGCTGCAAAGGTTTAGGATGTTACTGTCTTGTACATGGAGGTTACCAGTTCTGATGGAAAGTGTCAGAACTCCTTAGCTGCTTCAGTTCAATCAACCACTGAAGCTTCATGCCTTGATACTGTGTTTTGGCAGTGTTGCGATATAGATGGAATCTTCTGACATTTTGCATAGGATCGGATGAAGAACTTTGCTCATGCTCACACACTGCAGGAAGTCTTCCCAAGTTTCACATTTAACATCCTTTATCCTATGTCTTCAAATTCTGATTGTAGGAAATAGAAAAAACTCTTTAAAGGGATGTTCATTAAAAAAATATACACATGTATACAATGTGCCTTATTTTTTCTTCTATGAGAACTGAGCTGAACTTGAATATAACAAATGTGTACAACCAGAAGGCTATTGGTTTGGGGGATTTTTTTGTGACCATCACAAGAAGGGGAAAATTGGGAAGATTATCCCACAAGGTGTCATGTGGATGATTTTTGCTGAAGTTCAAGAAAGCAAAGATATGGCTATCATCATAGACTAGCTTTTTAGTGTTGTATTACACAAGATACTTCAAAACCCCTATATTTAAAAGGGATTTAAATGCTTATAGTTGCATCTGTAAAGCTTTATTCTAACTACACAAGGTAAGGCTGTGGATACAGAATAGGAAACCAAAGCTGTATGTATAAACTTGGAGCAAGTCACATTGTGGTAGACCAAATGTTGTATTTTAATGTCTTGGAAATAACAAAGCTGTGCCCTGAAAGACAGGTGTTTGAAACCATCGCAGATGCACTTGGAATCATCAGGATGAAGCTGCTGATTTTAGAAAATTTTGAAGTTCACTGACCTGCATATTAGCCTCTTTATGTATTTGTGTCTGAAAAAGCCAATCACAAATACTATGTTACTATACAAATGCGATGAATATGTTTACATTGAATAAAAAAAGAAGATTTCTAAATTAGTTGCCAGTAGCCACATATATCTCAAAAGGAGACATATTGTTTCAAGCTTCAACAAACTGATGTGGGTTGTAGGAAGGCATTCTGCCCAGAATTGAAGAAGCATCCTGAGACAGGAAAAAAAACCCCAGCAAATCCAAGCTGATCCAAATTCTATGGGTTTGGAAATATCAGACCCACTCACCTCTTATAATTATTTTCTGAGTAGAAACTTCAGGTTATGTACTGAAAGACCTCTATATCATCTTGATTTGGGTGGAGGAAATATAATCTCTAACAGAGGTGAATATTTTTTAAAGAAATTTGTATTATCTGATTTGCAGATAATCTGAGCAAGTGTTAAGCCTGATACAATAAGGAAACAATAATTAATTTTTCTCCTTTTTTTGCTAGTAATATTCATTAATGCATGTTTTAAAATACAGTATCTTACATAAAATTATACTACTCTATGAGGACTATACACTTGATAGAAATATGGTGTTCAGAACATAGCTATATATCTAGCACCACATATCTGTATATCAAGCACTACATTATGACAGTGCTCACTTTTTTAATCTTGAAATACCCATACTATTATTAACTGTATTACATCCAGTCTAGTGACAATCCTAGAGCATTATTAGTGCCCAACTATGTGAAGTCAAGTGCTTATAAAAATGTCCTCTTAAGCAAAGTACAAAGAAAACAACATCCTAAGAGTTACTTCTATGGAATATAGGACATTAAAATGCTACCGGATGAGATCCCAGCTTGGGTTTAAAGAATTAATGAAGAACAAATGTTTTAACTGACATGTAAGCATGAAATTCTCTCTGTGGGTTGACCTTCATTCTTCTGCAGTTACTTAATGAGGATTCTCTTTGTTATCTTTCTTACTGAAAAACCTCAGGGCCTTGTATCATTATTGAATGAACACAATGTCACCTCAGTTGGCAGAAATGTTTTGTCTTTTGTCAGAAGAAGAAGTTTCCTCATGTCAGCTGGTGATAGCACAACATGGCAACAAGCAATTGAGACCAGACATTTCAATTCAGCTAACTTAGCCCAGTGGAGATGTTTAACCTGCTGTAGTTGTTTTGATCAGAATATTTAGGCTTCATTATTGCCTAGCTCTTGCATCTACTTCTGAAGTTTGCAACTTATTGTTATAAATTAATGATAAACAAAAGCATTTTATCTGGAGAGCTGCTCTCTCTATTCCCCTTTCAACAGTTAATTACCATTTGTTGCAGAACAGTGTATTTTTTGAAACGAACACTTAAAGAACAGCTGCTTTCTATCCGATTTGAAATGACAAGTGTATTGTTAACTATCAGCGGATCTTGCAGGGTGGGGATCACATCTGCTTAGAAAATTGGAGCTGTGACTTTGAGCATCTGTGAGCTGTATTGTATTATGAAGAGCTGCATAAAGGGGTAGAATGATAATTGCAAGTTTTATGCAACAAGCCCCTATTATTTGGGGTGCCCCCAATACTCATACGGTTTTCCCATTGTTCAGGACACCTACGATCATTGTACACAGCAGTAAAGACAAAATAATAATAAAAATCAACAGTGAGTCTTCTGTCTGTACTTAAAAGTGGCACAGGGTGAATGTATACATAGAGCGGAGAGAATGGATTTATTGAAAACAGCGCTGAGAAAAGTTATGAAGTAATTATTCACAAAGATGTATTATATACAACATAGTTGATACCTTATCATGGATGTACAGAAGAGCTCTGTTAAAGGAAGTAGTAGTTGTGCAGGTAGGTGTGCAGTGGTAACAAAGTTTTACAAATAAAAAAGGCAAATACATTTTTTTACATCTTTTTTGGCTACTAGGGAAAAGATCTGCCCCTTTTGTTTTTCTTTCCTCCAAAATAACTCCAGTCAAATGTGAAGATTATAGGATCATGGAATGGCTTGGGCTGGAAGGGACATTAAAGCTCATCCAGTTCCAAACTCCTGCCACAGGCAGGGACCCCTTCCACTGGAGCAGCTGCTCCAAGCCCCTGTGTCCAACCTGGCCTTGAGCACTGCCAGGGATGGGGCAGCCACAGCTTCTCTGGGCACCCTGTGCCAGCGCCTCAGCACCCTCCCAGGGAACAGCTTCTGCCTAAGAGCTCAGCTCAGTCTCCCCTGTTCTGGCAGGCTCAAGCCATTCCCCTTGGCCTGTCCCTACAGGCCCTTGTCCCAAGCCTCTCTCCAGGTTTCCTGCAGCCCCTTTAGGCACTGGAGCTGCTCTCAGGTCTCCCCTTCAGGAGCCTTCTCTTGTCCAGGCTGCCCCAGCCCAGCTCTCTCAGCCTGGCTCCAGAGCAGAGCTGCTCCAGCCCTCGCAGCATCTCTGTGGCCTCCTCTAGACCCACTCCAGCAGCTCCACGTCCCTCTTGTGCTGTTTCCTCAGAGCTGGATCAGGACTGCAGAGGGGGTCTCACAAGAGCAGAGAAGAGGGGAGAATCCTCCCCTCAGCCTGCTGCTCATGCTTCTATTGAAGCATCCTGGGACATAGTTGGCTTTCTAGGCTGCAAGCACACACTACTGAGTCATGTGAGTAACACCCCCAAGCCCTTCTCATCAGCGCTGCTCTCAATCCATTCTCTACCCAGCCTGTAGTTGCACTTGGGGTCACACTTAAAATCTCAAGCATGTGGAATGACTGCTGTGCTAGAGATGAGACTGGAAGAGAGATATTTCTCTGTACTGGGGAAGCTGTTAGGGTGGGAGTAAAACTGACTTGCTCAAGACCACCTAAATTGGATTGTAATTCCTAGTTCTGCACTGAATGGCTGAATGTTTTGTATGTGCTGAAAAGCTACAGGGCAGTATAAATTAAATTTCTGACTTATGCCTTTTTTCCATCTCACAGAAACATATTCAGATTTTAAAAAATCACCCTGGGATCAGTGTGACATCCTTCAGGCTTTCTGTGAAAACTGAGACCCATCCTAGAAAAGGAAGAAATCCATGATCAGACCTTCCTTTGGAAAGTGAGAAGCACAGGCAGGAATTTTTAATCCGGTTAACATTTCTCCATTTTCTACTCAGAGATGTCTCCTTCCACTCTAGGATTGTCTGCTTTTTGTTACAGAAGTGTGGGTGAGGTGTTTAAAAGAAATAATTTGTCATAAATATTTTTCACTTAAAAGGAAAAAAATGTGGTCGACAAGTTCAGATCACTCTAATTCAGCTGAACCTTTGCGTGACATAATGGTGATTATTGTATTTAAATAAGGTTGCCTACTCTAATAATGTGAAGAGCTATACTCTGTAATAGTTCATGTCATAGGGTAATGAGCAACAGCAAATGAGACCTGAAATGCTCTGGTGTATTCAGAGGTTTTGCTATGTTGCACATTGCCTTATAGATATTTTCCATCTTTTTTTTTTTTTTTTAAGTAACAGTAATAGATACATATTACTGTGAATCCCATTTGTTATTAATATATAGTGGAAAGGAATGACATTTGTGAGGTTTGTTATCCCAATATTCAGCTTCTCTTCAATCTCATAAACTGCATTTTGAGCTGACAGGCACATATGTTTTGTTAAAGTTATTAAAATAATGCTGTATTAAATATGTCTCTAAAGTAAGTACAACTGTGTTACCTTCTGGTTATTAGGATACATATGTCTAATATACATTCATTTGGAGTCCCTTAGGGGACAGCCTTGTTATTAGTACGGCATAGAACAGCTGAGTGAGCATATGGTTTATTAAGACATGTTTATATTAATTAAATGTGGATACTATTCAAAAGGGTGACTGGACTGAGAGACCCTTCATGATCACTACTTTGAATCTCAGAGCTCAGTAGGATTATTCTTGATCCAACCTATTTGTCTTTGAAAGGAAAAATCATTGTGTCTAAGCTGGAAATTAATGAAACATTTAAAAATCTAGTATTACGAAAACTCAATCACTTGATGAATATGCAAACCAGAAGGAAATATTGCAGGGATGATGAAATTCCATATGGGAAGGTCTAGAGTTTATGTATTTCAGCAATGTCTTATGCAGCAATCTGATCCATAATGGTTCCTTACATAATGTGTATAATAAAGCAGAATAATCTAATAGATGCAGTTCAAAATCAAAATCAGTTGCAATCCTGTTTGTATGGCTTCCATCCCTATACTGCTCAACTGATGTGCTTTTTGGTTATTGCAATTCCTGCTCTGTTGCTTACCACCAGTTAAGATCTATGATGATATTTTAAGGTTATTTTTCAATCCAGGAGATGACGCAGTACGCACTGTGTCCTGCAGTGTACCATTGCATCTTTTACTGGAGTGCCAGGTAGAAGTTTATATGAGCTTGAAAGTAAAATTGCACAGATTAAAGCTTGGAGAAGCCAGTGTGGAAGAAGCTGAGGACTAACCAGGTTTTTGTTTCTTGCTCTCACTTTGAAGCTCCTCTGATCCCAGAAAAGGTGTAATCAGCACCTAACACCTAAAGTAGCATGTGCCATGTTTGCTTTGTTTGACTTATGACGAGTTTTAGACTTTCTGTGATACTGCTGATACCAATAGGCTTCACTTTACTTTTCCTATCACTTGGGTCCTAAGCTAGTCCCTAATTTGTTGCACAGGACACAACTTCAGGGAAAAAAAATGGCACTGAGAAGATTGCTTCATGAATGTTCTAATTGCTCTGAAAATACAAAGAGAAAGACATGTTTGATACTTTTTTGTGTTAGCAGAATCTAAAAATTCTGAGTAAGGCCCCAGAACTATGTAAGTAAAACAATACAGTAAGAACAATATTTTAGTAATATTTTCTGTACAATGCATTTTTTTTACATTTTTTGAAAACTCAAGTGTACTTTTCAGTATTACTTCAAAAGCAGTAGGGCAGAAGCTATTAATAAGTTACATTTGAAGCTCTACAGCCATCATGCAATTAGTCACAGGGTGTTGGGACATTAATAGAAACCGTGAAATGGGGAAGAGCAAAAGTTGTTCCAAGTGTATAAAATAAAACCAATGCAAATACTTTCATCCTGGGTCTATCATTAGCTATCGTGAAACACTCTTGGGATATTCGGCACCTTGTGTGATGGGTAGTCAGGAAGGCATTATGTCCCAGCATCCGCTGGGGATGAGTTACTCTTCCTGACGAGGTGTGGTGTTTCTGACACTGCTCTGAGCCTCGCTTTCCCCAGCTGTGAGCAGAGATAGCACACATACATTGCATATCTAATGTAAGAGCTATGGGATTCGATTTGGAGCATTTCAATTTGGAGGTATCTGGAAAAAAAACTGAGGGACTTTAAATCTCTAGGATTTCTTAGAAATACATCCTAGAAATCTAAACCCTAAAGTAGCCCAACAATTAAATGTAATTCTGATTTATACATACGTACCTGTCATTCTTAAGAGTGATGACAGTCAACTATAAAATTACCCACATGGTAAAAATTTGCAGCTACATTTTGTTGTACTGCTTGAGAGACCACAACCCGCCCTTAAACGGTCCCTCACTTTGACTGGAAAACAAGAAGACACTGGTGTCTGACAGGAGGTACAGCCAGCACAGTGTTTTATTGGTGTGGAGTGGCTGGTGTTCAGAGTTTAGCTGAGCATTTCTTTACATCACCAGCTCAGTAGAGACTCAACAAACATGTTCTTGGCTCCAGGGGAAAAGGATTAGCTCTGGCTTTGTTTGCCATTCCTTCTCAAAAGGCCAGGGCAGCACTGAAGGGGACACACCAGTGTGGGGTTGGTCCTGGATGCTGCCTTAATCCCATACCCCCTGCAATTGCTGGGCTGCTTCTTGGAGCTGCAGCATGGGTCTATCAAAATATTTTGTTGCCGCTGAGCTGTGGTGCATTTGGTGAATAAATTGCTTGAAACAATGCAGGAGTGCTGGGACTGATTTGGGAATAGGGCTTTCATAGCTCCATGCACTTCAGGTAAGACAAAGATGGTGCCTGTTAGTCTTGTGTTTGTTTGGCTTGGTTAAAAGGAAGTGAGCTGGTGTTTTTCTGTGCTGTTTTCATTTTTAAGAAACTAACTGAAGGTGTGTGAGGGAGATACTTGCAGTTATGGCATGGTGGGGTGGTCACTGTGCCTCACAGCTGGGTGTGTGGCTGAGGTGTTGTGAGAGGCGGAAGCTATAAACAATCTTACAAAAGCAGTGTGTGTGACAACAGCGTGCCCTTTGAGTTTTAATAATGCCTTTGGTAATGCTTGATTTACCTGGGGAGTGAGTTACTAAAAACATCCAAAATAGAGATCCTGAAGTTGAAAAGAATGGAAGGAGCAAACCACAAATGAATATGTGAGGCTGCTTTTCCTGACTGGGTGCTGAGCTCTTGGCAAACCTGGGGGAAGTCCTTGGTGACCCCAGGGTGCTTGCCTGTGCTCCTCACAGCTGGTGCTGCACTGCTTTCCTCTGCTTCTTGCTGGTCCTTCCTCCATCCTCCTCTGCCTTAAAAACAGCTGCTGGGAGTGTAGTGTAATGACCCTGTGGCCTAGGTTCCTGTAAGAGACTCTGAGGTGTTGTATTTAACTCTGGTTTTGTCTAGATCTTTAAATAACTTGCCCAAGTACATCTTTTTTCTTTCTTATTAACCTTGGGGGAAGCATTTTACAGAAGTATATTGAGGACAGTATTCATAACTAGCCCTCGAGAATATGGTTTTCTCTACAAAGAGACCATAGTAATTACAAAGGTGTGTTATCTGTAGCTTCTTATTTTGGCATTTAGTTTTTAAAGCTAACCAGAAACCTTGTGGCTGGCCTAAAAACTGTTATTGTGACTATATTTGTAGTTGTGTGTTATGTCAAAGAAAATAAATAAACATAAGTATAAAACCAGCAGGGAGTAAAAGACTCCTCTGGTCTCATAAAATATTCTCCTATTCATATCAGTTTCTTTTTAGTAAAGTAACTAGGAGCATCCTTTTCTTAGATAAAGTGTCATGCAAATATCAATGTGCAAGCTTCCTTCATATGTATCCAATATTTTTGTCAGCTACCTATAAACAACAAACAGAAGCAGGAACAGTGACAGGAAACCTACTCTAATGTTCAGAAAGATCTAGCTAGTTCACTGCTAGTATTAATGAAATCTCCTTCCACCTTCAGTTCAATTGATGAAGCGTCTGCTTTCATGGAGATGGCTGCAGTTGAAATGTGGTTAGTCCCACTCAAAATTGAGCTGTGGGTAACATGGTTTCCTTGTCTATTGCTGTAGCTACTATGAGTTGACTTAATGTTTGCAAGTATAAAAATGTAACTCCTGCTTTGGGTGGTGCTGGGCACAAAATATTCACGGTGATAATCCACTACGATTTCTTTAGAGAAGTATGATTGCTTGCATAGCCAGTAGCAGCCTGGAAAGAGCATGAAACACTCAGCAAAAAAACCTGTCTTTGTTTCTTCCTAAAATAGGATTTCATAGTAGGGCATTATTCATAAGGAAAAAAAAATACCTGAACTTTTTTGTCTTTCAAGCTACCTTTGATCAGTGTTGATTGTAACAGCTGTGAGTATAAAATGAGGGAGTTGTTCAGAAAGACAGCAGTAATACACTGCTTCCGATAAGCCAGTGTTGATTTATGCAACTTTGTGCAGTATAGTTTGAAGAGCAAATGCAGCCACTCGCTTTATTTACTGTGGAAAGTCAACTGTGTTTCATTGGAAGATGTGGGTGTCTATTTGAAAGATGCTAGCCCATTTGACCCAATCTTTATTTTTCTCATTTTCTTTTCAAAGATGGGACATATGCTAAAATCAGTGTTGAAATGAGTAGAATGAAGTTGGCTGCTTAGGTTAGATATAAGGCAGAAGTTCTTCCCTGTGAGGGTGCTGAGGTGATGCCACAGGGTGTCCAGAGAAGCTGTGGCTGCCCCATCCCTGCAGTGCTCAAGGCCAGGTTGGATGGAGTCTTGGGTGACATGGTCTATTTTGAAGTGCCCCTGCCCACAGCAGAGGGTTGGAACTGAATGATCTTAAGGTCCTTTCCATCCATAACTATTCTATGATTCTATTAAAATGGAATATGTATCTTGAGTTTCAGATTTAAAACTCTTTAGTTTCTGTTCTGTTTTTATTCGTAACTTAATTAGTAAACACTGCTGGGGTTCAACATATATTAAGTGTCCTGGAAGTGGGAAAACAAAACTACTAAATGTTGCTGTGGTTGACAAAGGACTGAAATATTCTGACATTTTTAATCTGTGAATACTTGAAGTGTAACAAGCTGACTATTTGAAAATTGAGAGCTCTATAAAGTTTTCATACCAGAAGAGCCAGGTGTTGTACTTTAATCACACTAGAAGGAACAGCTGATGCACAGTACAACAGCAATAATTCCAAGCTAGAAGCCTACAAATAATCTAGCTGCAAATTATGTTGTCAAGAGAATCAAACTAGTTTGTCATATAGTCTAATACATATTAATTTGAGAGACCTATAAGGGACAGTATTGTTATTAATACACAGAGGAACAGATGTGATAGCATATGGTTTACCAACTTGTCTTTGTGTTAATTCTATGTAAATAGGATTTTAATAAGGTAACATTAGTCTATAGCTTCATTTTCCTAATATATCTTTATTCTCTGAAGGGGATCATCTAAATTGGGGTCTAGGATCATAAAAAAAAAGGTTAAGTAAAGAGTCCATTTTAGATAAGACAAAAATGGGTAAAAAAGCTATTGGTTTTTGTGGTCACTTAAAACTTTATTGGTTAAAATAATTTTGAATTTTATTCACCAGTACTACTACTTCTGAAAACACTGCTGATACCTACTTTTACCAGTTTCAAATGTTTATCTGTCCTGTGTTGATTGCAGCTTGAACTTCTATTCAGCTGGCTTGAAGAAGCTTGCAAACCTTCATAAAATCCCGTAAGATTTCCAGTATCACCTTATATCTGATGTCTCTTGAACCTGTGATGTAGCCTCTCTATTGCTGTCGGTTGGAAAAGCTACGATTGCAGTGAATGCAGTTCTGAGTTAGCTGAGGCTTCTGGGCACCTTCCTCTGGGACACAATTCTTTTTAATTATGCTCCCAGGCACTGCTAGAAGCCATTTCAGTTTGTGATGAGAACAGAGTAAGAAATCTGTGTTCCTGCAAGCAGGTGGGGAAATAAGAAGCACTAATCAGCACTAGTGCTTCAGAGGGCTTCGGAAAACTTTTGGTTTGAAACAAGTGAACCAACTTTCTAAAGTACACCACTGCTGCTCAACAGAATTGTCTTTGAGGGAGCACAAAAGTTCAAGTTCTGTTCCTGTGGCCTAGAAAACCTTAAGGTGCAGTACCTGTAACTTCCACTTCATTACTGAAAGGAAAAAGAGAACTGTTGTGGTTTAAGCCCAGCCAGTAACTCAGTACCATGCAGCCACTCCTTCACTTCCCTCCCTTCTTCCTCCCCCCACTCCCAGAGAGATGGGGAGGAGAATTGAAAGAATGTAACTCCCACGGGTTGAGATAAGAACAGTCCAGTAACTAAGGTATAACACAAACCACTGCTGCTACCACCAATAATAATAATAATGATAAGGAAATAACAAGGGAAGAGAATACAACTGCTCACAACCCACCGACTGATATCCAGCCTGACCCAAGCAGCGATATCCTGCCACTGTGCAGCAGCCCAGATGGGTTTACCTCAGTGTTGCCAGCTGCTCTGCTTCCATTGCTACAGCCATTCCCAGAGGGCATTTGCCACCACCAATGAGTTAGTATAGCAACAAAGTACTGGCCATTTTTCTCATTCAGCAATGTCCAAGGCCAGCTGGATGGCTTTCACCTCGGCAAACTGACTCGATTCACCCTCTCCTGCAGAAGTTTCTGCAACTTGTATTACAAATAATTACCATAAAGTCATTATCATAAAGTACAGCAAAATATACAAAATATAAAATGCTACAAAAAAAAAAAAAACAGCCCTCATGGTACTTTCCACCTTCATGGCCCCTCAGCCTTGGGTGTAATTTAGTACACAAACTGATTCCTCACAAAGCTGAAGTTCTGTCTTAGGCTACCAGAGACTCTTCTGTCCTGCACACTGCTTCTGACCATCTCTCATGACTTTTATATACAGAAAGATCATAAGATGATTTGGATTAGAAGGGACGTTAAAGCTCATCTCGTTCCAACTCGCTGTTGTGGTCAGACACACCTTCCACTCGAGCAAGTTGCTCAAATCCTCATCCAACCTAGCCTTGATAGAATCATAGAACCATAGAATAGTTTAGGGTTGGAAAGGACCTTAAGATCATCTAGTTCCAACCCCCCTGCCATCAGCAGGGACACCTCACACTAAACCATATCACCCAAGGCTTCATCCAACCTGGCCTTGAACACTGCCAGGGATGGAGCATTCACAACCTCCCTGGGCAACCCATTCCAGTACCTCACCACCCTAACAGTAAAGAACTTCCTCCTTATATCCAATCTAAACCTCTGCTGTGTAAGTTTAAACCCATTACCCCTTGTCCTGTCACTACAGTCTCTAATTAATAGTCTCTCACCAGCATCCCTGTAAGCCCCCTTCAGGTACTGGAAGCTGCTCTGAGGTCTCCACGCAGCCTTCTCTTTTCCAGGCTAAACAGCCCCAACTTTCTCAGCTTGTCTGCATACGGGAGGTGCTCCAGTCCCTGATCATCCTCGTGGCCTTCTCTGGATTTGTTCCAACAGTTCCATGTCTTTTTTATGTTGAGGACACCAGAACTGCACACAATACTCCGGGTGAGGTCTCATGAGAGCAGAGTAGAGGGACAGGATCACCTCCTTTGACCTGCTGGTCACACATGGCATAAAAATTTCAGTGAATGAGGGTGGATGTGCCTTGGATCTGACTGGCTGCTTGTGCAGCTGCATAAAATGTCTCTGGTCACACTTCATGCTAGTTGCTTCCTAATTCAGTAAATTCTTCCCTGGAAAAGTTCAGCCCATTGTCTTGGAGAACTTTTATATTGCACTGAAATTTCACCTGACTGCAGTGTGGCTTTCAAATGGCCTGAACAGCATTTGTGGTACCTTCCTGTTCTGGGTTCAGCACACTTCCCTATATATGTTCTGCCATTGATCACAGGATGTCTGGTTTCACTGCTTAATATGAGTGTTTAACTTTATAAAGTGATTTGACAGATTGTGATTGTAAAAGGCATTACACAAAGCCAAATTGTGTTCATTCAGTAATCTATTCCATCATCTATATGCTATGTATTAATGCAGATGTTGCAGTTAATTTTTTGCAAAACCCTGTGTATAGTATAGTATATGTATAGTAATCTCTTTAAGAATGTTTAGAAATAGAAAATATGTGTTTGGGCAGCATTATGGAAACAGAACTTAAGGGAGGCAAGAGATAATGAAGATACTTATACATTTTATTCCCTAGACAAATAAGCAAATGCCCTGAAACAATGTGGAAATGAAATAAGAGAGAATTTAAAAAAAAATAGGAGTCTTATTCATTTGTCTATATCTCAAATAAATCATGTTTAACATGGTCAGCAAGCAGTATTTCCCTATTCACTGTGAGCTGATTCTTTGCGCATAGTGAGAAACACTGGAAATTCATAATACATCCAAAGGAAAAGGACAGCTTGTGTCATCATCAGCAGAGGGATATTGGATCATGTATCTTTACCTGACAAGAGGTGGCAATTTAATCTGACAAGTTCTTGCCAATGAGGACAGCTTTAGGAGTTCAACTGCCTTAGTAAAGATTTGACACATCATTGAGGCATGTTGTGCAGAAGCTTGACAGTAAACTGGAAGTTGCTAATGCAGTTTAGAATTGTTGTAAAAATTATTGGAAATCAGAGACTATAAAATTGCTGTACTCCTCCAGAAATATTTTTCTTTCCCTGCTGGATATATGTGATATTTAATGCACAGCATACGTTTAAAAACTTGTTTCCTGATGGTATAAAACAAATCTATTACAATACACATGAAATGGCAAGGAATTCTATTAAATGTAGGTGACAATAAACAGAAAGGGAGAGCTGCCTTCTGGAGGTAGAGAAGTCTGTCTGAATTTAAGGTTTGATTGCTGAATTGATATGTCTTCCTTTGAGACTGTATTTATGTCCCTGAGGAGGGACATAAGTACTTGGCTTGTGGATTTCAAAACCATGAGAAATCCTAGATGAGTAATGAGGCACCCAAACAGCTGGGCACTAGGCTCATATGCATGCTGGAGCACAGCTTGCAGATGTCTTTTCAGCAAGACTAGTTTTTTAAATGCTCTTTTAAGTCTGGCTGCTCTCTGAACATGGAGCAAAAGTGAGTTTGCATTTCTTTCACTAAATAAATCATTGTCCTGAGTTCAGCAGTGGCAGTAAATTTTCTCTTTCTTAGTAGCTGGTGCACTGCTGTGGTTTTGACATTCAGCCTGGGAACAATGCTTATAACACCGATGGTTTTAGCTGCTGCTCAGTAATGTTTACTCTGACCAAGGACTTTGTGAGTCTCATGCTCTGCCAGGGAGGAGAGGAAGCCAGGAGGAAGCAGAGACAGGACACCTGACCCAAAATAGCCAAAGAGATATTCCATACCCCAGCACGTCATGCCCAGGATGTAAACTGGGGGCAGCTATCCAAAAGGCCCAGATCACTGCTCAGGTCAGACTGCGTGTCAGCCACCTGGTGGTGAGTGGTTGTATTCTCTTCCCTTGTTATTTTCCTTATCATTATTATTATTGGCGGTATCAGTAGTGGTTTGTGTTATACCTTAGTTACCGGACTGTTTTTATGTTAACCCATGGGAATTACATTCTTTCGATTCTCTTACCATTGCTCTGGGAGCGGGGGGAGGAAGGGGGGGGGGGAGCAGTGAGTGAGCAGCTGTGTGGTTCTGAGTTACCAGCTGGGCTTGAACTATGACAGTTCTTTGTCGCACCCAATGTGGGGCATGAAAGGTTGAGATGACAGATTTGACTGATGTGTGTCTAATCATATTTGTGATAAGCATTCATTGTTTTGGATTAATAGTCACTTGTTACAATGCTGATTTATTGGCTGTCAAAGTTGATGCTTCTGATCTCACAGTTTCAGCATGTCCTACCATACTTACAGCCAGTATTTGCTGTGTGTTTATCAGCTGAGGGCTCAGGCTAAGGTTCTTGTTTCATTGTACTTTATGGCAGTGACTTGTAATACAACAGAAGCATTTATCATAAAACTGATCCAGCTTGTGCTCCCAGTGTGGTCACCACCTCTATACTTTGGGAGGTATATAATAAAGGTGTTTAGCAGTTACACATCTTTTTCTATCTCCTTGGGTGGTCAGCCTATGAAGGCTCCCTTATGTTCCAAGCTCCCCCACCAGACTATTTACAGCATCATTTGAGAGTTCTGAAGGTTTTGAATGGCCTTCGGATACCCTTGATACATGCCTGCTGATTGTGATAGGGAAGTCTGATGTGTATCCTCAAGAGAATTTGATTTTAGGGGAAAACAGCCAATCAACTCAATTATATGCTGTTGCCTGCTATATAGCACTTTTATAGCCCATCAAACAGATGTCTTCAGGTCACCAGCAACTGGCCCTGACTTTCCTCCAGCCATCACCCCAACAAAGAATGAACTTTGATGAAACCAGATGAGTTCCACAGTGTCGTCAGCAGGCAACAATCCAACACTGCACACAGCCTCTCCTGCTCTGAAAGACTGTTACAAGAGATGGAGCCTGACATCATGGACCAGATGAACTCAGCAACTTTATAGGGCTTGGTGCATGCACTAAAGAATGATATCTCCCTCTTTGTGTACGAGTGGATATATATACATATATATATGAGACAAGAGTGATGATATATTAAAAAATGTGGGTTCTGAGCATGACATGAATGGTAAACCACTACTATCATTAATTTCAAAATGAAGTGAAATAAAAGTACTTAATGTACAGCTTGTGTTTTAAGCTTGATGCGGGGATTTTCATGGATTTGGGATAAGGTGTTCATAATATCAAATGGTAAAAACAACTCAGCAGTGCAGCTCTCTGGGACATGTTGACAAATGCCACCTAGAGAATATTAGTTATGATCTCACAAAATTAGTGAATAAACTTCAGAAGAAATGTGTATTAAAAAAGACTATGAAAAAACTGAAGAGAGACAGACATGCTTGATACATATATCTTTTCTAACGTGGATATCTCTTTAATTTCTACACAGGCAGTCATCTTGAGACTTCAGGTTAACAGAAAACACTATTGTTGCTTGAAAATTTCATTGATCACTGATGAAAGATGAATCATCATACTCTTCTGCTGCACACACTGTGAGCTCAGCTGAAGTAGATGTCTAGACCAAACTGCCTATAGCAGTGATTATACAAAATTCTTATAGTTGTCAGTATTAAGGTGGGTGAGAATACCAAAATCCTGACTTTAGTTTCTAATGACTACCTTTGGTGAAAAGGTAGATGAAAAAGGTAAGTGAAAAAGTAAAACAAGATCACTGAATGTGTTTCGATATAAAGCTGGATACATAGGAATTCTTGGAAAAGCAAAGAAGGGTGAAAACCTGGTTGAGTTTGTTCTAATGGGTGCCTTGCTGAGGTGAGTACCTTGAGAGAGGGCGCATTCACCACCGGAGCCGGGGAGATCAGCGCCATGAGCCTCACCTCAGAGCGGTGAGAGCCACTGATGGAGCCTCAAGACTCGCCCCGGAGCCGGCAGCTCAGCTCATGCGAGCAAGGACTCACGGGGGAGGAGCCAGGAGGAGCGGTGCCAGCCGTGATTGGTTAAAAAGTGCCCCAGGGAGCGGATTGAAGCAGTTTGCGCGGGCAGGCTAGCGGGATGGGGAGCGCTCGCCGTGTGACCGGTCTGGGATCTCTGCCCCGGCTGCCTCGACGGCCCCGACGGCGGCCAGCATAGGCACCCACACAGAGCTGGTAAGAGGGGAGGCCGCAGTGCAGAGCTCGGAGTGTAGAGAGTGCCTGTGCTGGTCTGGTGAGGAGAGGGTGTGCAAGGGGCAGGGATGCACTCGGTGCTCCCTTGTGCAGGTCCTCCTGCAGCAGGTGGCTGAGCTGCAGGATGCTATCAAGAACCTGCAAGACGTCAGGGGAGCTGAGAGGAAGCAGGACTGCTTGCTGCAGGCTCAAACTGTGCAGGGGCCTCAAGCTTCCCCTCTAACTCATGGAGGAAAGAAGGAGGCTGTTGATCAGGGAAGCTGGGAATTAGTAACAAAAAAAAACAACAAAGCAACAAAAGGAGTAAGAGAGCAATTGAAAGCAAGGGGCTTCCTCCTAAATCTACTGTACCTACCCAGAACCGTTTGCTGTCCTGCAGGGGGCTGATGAGGAAATGCACCAGAAACAGCCAGCGGGTGCACTGGTGTCCTGGGTTCAGCAGTAGCAGTCATGTTTTCTCCTTCTTGGTAGTAGTAGGGGACTCTGCCTTGAAAGGGACAGAAGTGCTCATCTGTCCGACTGACCTGGTCACAAGGGAGGTGTGTTGCCTACCTGGAGCACGGATCAGGGATGTTGTGGAGAGGCTGCCTGCTCTGGTAATTCCCTGGTCTATTACCCAGTTCTAGTGATACATGTGGGTGCTAGGGATATAGATAGTAGTAGCCTGAGGAGTATAAAGAAGGACTACAGAGCCCTTGGAGAGGAGTTAGAGGCTCTGAAGCTCAGATAACAGGGGAGGTTTAGATTGGATATAAGGAAGAAATTCTTTACTGTAAGGATGGTTAGGTGCTGGAATGGGTTGCCCAGGGAGGTTGTGAATGCTCCATCCCTGGCAGTGTTCAAGGCCAGGCTGGACAGAGCCTTGGGTGATATGGTTTAGTGTGAGGTGTCCCTGCCCATGGCAGGGGGGTTGGAACTAGATGATCTTAAGGTCCTTTCCAACCCTAGCTATTCTATGGTTCTAATTTGTCCCTTATGTTCTGTTAAAGAGAGAATATATTGACCTCATAAGCTAATTAAAAGCTTTTATTTTTATTTTAAAGAAGAGGATCCTTATGATGACTTTCAAACACATTAGAGCTGAGGTCAATATGGATGTCATTGGTGGCCAGAGCGAGTCTGGTAGAGTGTAAGAGTGGGCTTTATTCTTAGTCTTGGTTTTACCCAGCTTTGCTTTTTTGAAATCTCTTTAGCTGCAGTTACTTGCCAATTACACACTTTGGCTCTCCTTGGTATATTTCTGGTGTGTGGTGACATCACTAATCTAATCATATCTTAATTACTTGGTGGCCATTGACAGTCTGTTTTGGCAGGCCGGGATCTTGCTGGGGAAAGAGGCTTGAAAGGGAATCTAGCTGTGTAGGTTACTGTTTGCAAAGGGGGGACCTTTTTAATAAAATCCTTTGGACACCAACTAGCATTTGTGATAACAAAAGACCAAAGGTCACTTTTGGAGCCTGGGATGTAGTTAATTTTATGTCATTAGGCTTGATGATATTTTTTTTTCCTTTTCTGAGCAGTTAAGATAGCTATTATAATGCCATAACTTAGCAACTGAACTGCAGAGAGTGAGCCCTGTTCAAAGCCAACCCATGTTAGATGGGATTAATATTCTGGTAACAAACAGAAATATCCTGCTTTGAGCGTAGTGTAGATGTTAGAACATACTCATAATAGAGCAGAAATTAAACTGGTAAAACACAGGTAACTTTGTTCTTTAATTTTTTAATAATAAATAATTTCAATAATAAATTATTAAAAGCTGTCACAGAGCTCAGGATTTTTGTTATAAGTCAGGTCTTTATTTCTGCAGTGAATTTTGTAGGAGTCAGGTAGGGTACTGGCCTTCTGCAGCAAGCCTTGCTGCCTACTGTTTGTACATATCTGTTGCGTTTGTCTGCCAGAACTCCAGTGTTGCACTAGTGCAAAGCCTGCAGCAGCCCCCCAACCTTCAGTAGTTTCTCTGCTCCAGGAGGTCAGTGAGCTGCAGCATGCAAGAGTAGGTTATCCAGACAGACACTCTGGGAAGTGCATTGTTCAAGCAGTCTTATCCACCTTTTTGCTCTTTATTTATTTCTCTCCCCTGCTGCTTTAGGGGTATCAGCAGCATGTTGCCAATTAGGCTCATCAGCATTGTCAATAACGGATGTGGAGCTCTTGGTAATCCCCCACCCTTGTTAGTGGACTGCAAGGGCTTCTGGCTGTTTGTGATGAGCCTTAGCCTTCATCCCCCTTCAGGGAGCTAAGTCACTCTGTCAGAGACCAAATCTGTTCCATCTTTTAAGGGTTCTTTTCCTACCATTTTAGCTTCAGTTGGTTTGATTAGACTCTGTTTTAGCTACAGGTTCCAGCTTGCAGGAAAACATAATTAATTTCATCACAAATCAATATGAAAAGGATATTTTAAGAACTCTGCTTCAAGCTAAGGGTAATAGCACAAAGTTTCATTACCTGTCAAGCAGATTACTAGGGCATGTCTTGAAATGCAAGCTGCAAGCAAAACTCTTCAGTGTTACCAGTGTTATGCCATTACAGGATAAACCTGTAAACATGTTCATTAGACAGGATGTTCAAAGACTTCCAGCTTTTGCACTCTTACTGTCATCTTTGCTAAGGGCAATGCCTCAATGCATGTACTTTATTTATTCCAAGATGAGGCAACTTCAATGTTTGTGTTACAATTGCTTTCTTCCTCCTAAGGGAGTGATTCAGTTTGGGGGGAATGTAACACTTAGTGTCTTCTGGAAACAAGTTGAAATCAAAGCAATCTAGACTATATTTTTTCCTATAAGACAGGTTTTGGGAAAGTCTGTCTTATAGTGGATAGTTTTTTATGAGAGAATGTTATGAATCTTCTCGGGGTTGTTGCCTAAACACTGTAGAATCTGTAGTGGAATAAGGAATCTATGTATTTGTTCTTTAGCCATTAAATTAGAGAGGGAGGAGATCTCAGCACAATGGTTCCATTTCTCTTCTAGCTCAAGAATAAAATTAGAGGCTTGCCACAATACTGAGTCTGAATTACTGTGTAATTACTAATGGTCTTGAGATGAACAATTAGCATCTGAATTTACACTCTCATAAGTAACCTCTACAGTATGAGACATCATGCTATGGACCATTGAAAATATATAAAACACGTAAAAAAGCAATCTCAACCGAGTGCTTTGTGAGCCATTTGCTTGTCTGAAAAATAACCAGTGACAGGATGGTGCTAGTGAGCTTTGCTTTTAGTTGCTGGTGGCAATAAGCCAAGAACAGTGAAAAGCACTGGGAAATGTAGGAGAGCCTGAGACACAATTTCTGTTGGGAACACAAGCTGTATAGGTGTAGGGAATTGCATATTGATATAAAATGGTGTAAGAATATTTGATTAATCTGAATTGCAGCACTGAATACTGGCTCCTGTGCTCATCAGCATTCTTGATGCATTTAACTATCAAGACTGTATGTGTGTTTTGGGATACATTAAAATCTGTAGTCAGACTAAACCAAAGCACTTTGCTGGTGCATTTTAATTGATTACCACAGTAATTTCTTCAAAGTGGAACATGCCAAGATTTTTTCCCACTCAAATTTTAGTATAAATTTAAATATCAATAACACATGCTCCACAACACCATGGCTGATGGCTTATTGATTCATAATAATTTTTTAATCCTCTGGATATTGAGTAAATTATGAACCTATTATATTGATATCGCTGCATTTATCTCATTTGCCATTAGTGAGTTACAAATTATTTAACTTTGCTGCTTTGTCAGCAAAACTTTGTTGAAATTAGGTTTGAAGGAATTAACTCACTTCACAATTTTGTTGTACATGTTATGAGTCACTTACTTTAAGTGTTTGCCAAAAGATTGCCAGGATCTGACTGGAGAAAGCCCCAGTGCCAGACCCTGTTTCAGTTCATTCATTACCTTGCAGAACCAGCACCATCTTGCTCTTAACAAAGTGGTCCCAATTTACAGCTTACAATTAACAGTGTTGTTTTAATTTACAATTTAGCATTTCAGCTTGCAATTCCCCCCCATGCTCCCTATTTGAGGCTTACAGGACGCACATATATCCTATAAGCCTCATCTCATATTTTCCCATGTTTATTTCTGAATCACCGTTGTGAACAGCAACATTGAATCATGGCTGCTAGGGTACAAACACAAATAATAATTGTTATAATGATCACAAATTCTTTAACCATGTCCAATTTGGTAGCGAACAGGTAAGTTTGTACCATAACTCCTCAAAAACCATGAGGTATCATCGCTAGTGACTTGGTGCAAGGTTTGTCTGTTCCCAAATTTAAGTCAAATCTGCTGCTCTGATCGAAGTATATGCATCAGATTGTATTTATGATTGTACAAATGCCTCCTTGGGAAGCTAGTAGCAAGCAAAGGGCCAGACAGTTTTGCAATGTCACCTGGGATAGGCTGGGTCCCTCCATCTGTAAAGCCTGTATAGCACCTAACAAAATTGTGAAATCCTGTGGGACAATTGGCAATACATTATGAGTTGAGTTCTCTATGAGGTTGTACAAAATATAAAGCAAGTGAAAAATGTGGCACCAGATTAGGTCCCACAAAACAAGTAATTCATCTTAATTAATTTTAGAGAGCTGTCAAATATATATACACCCTCCACCCCTCTGCTCACAATCAAGGGGTGGAGATAGTGGTTAGGGCACTGGGGCCTTCGCATTTTTCCTTTTCTTTAGGACCTATGGGGTTTATTTGGGGCCACTCTAGCACCAGCTTTTCTGATTTTGCAGTGGGTAATCCATGCATTAAATGTTTAGGAACACACTTTTGCCACCCCAGTGTCCACAACCCTTGCCTTTTATTAGGAATATTTCTATCTCCTGGGCAAATAGGGGGTCTCTGGCATTTCCCATTAGTCTGGCAAGGAGGGTTTTTTGCCTCTGTTCATTTCAGTCCTTTAGTATCAATTTTACTAGAAATATTGATGGAACCATACTTTCTCCTATAATTAATCAATGCCTGGGCAACTTCCCCACATGTCCATACTTTCTTCTCTTTCAACCAGGTGATAGCAGTCCTTCCAGGGCAGCAATGACCCTTTCACTTTGGGGTGTTGCATTTATCCTTCCCTGAAATTGTATGCCCACATCTTCCAGGGAATCAAGAATACCTCAAATGAGGGGAGTAATATTTTCAGGATTGACCGGTGTCATCACTGGGGACGCTTATTTAAGTCTAAGCTCCTGATCATACATCATTTGCAGACATGCCACTTTCTCTACATTTTCTACTAACTGGTTGACTGTCCCTGTGATGGAGAGGGGATCTCCCCCCTTTCCAAAGGGTTAAGTCTTCCAGCCCAATAAATTGCTCTTCAAGTTAAGGACCAGGGTGCGCTGTGGTTACTAGTGGTTAAAAATGCTCCTGGGCCCTAACATCCCTCAGCTTCCTTCTCACTTAGTAAAATTTGATTTTCCCCAGACAGCGATATTGTCCAAACATACTCAGTTTCTGTTTCTTTTGGAGTACAACATAATTCCTATTTAAATTTAACTAATTCTGTAGCAGTAACAGAACCTCTTTACTGGCAATTTGTGGGAATTCATCCTCTCTGGTTTTGTAAGTATATTCAGGTTTTCTCAGGGGTGGAGAGAAGTGGCAGGAGTATTTAATTTTTCTAACCTTAGTCTTGCCTCTTCCAGGTCACTGTGGGGATATTCTATTGTTTTCTCAGACTGTGGAGAGGCTCTTTTCTCTGCCAGGAGTTGCACTTTCAGGGCTAATTGCAAGTAGTTAGCCTGATTCTTCTCTTTGTCTAACTGCTCTTTTAAGTTAACTACGGGGGACCAGGGCTTGTAAAGTTTGTACTGAGATTCAGCTGTTTGTTGTTCTCCAGCCTCTCCTGCAGCAGCCAAGCTGATGCACAGCACAGAAAACTGAGTTACACTTTCCAGGTGTTCTGGTTTAAGCCCAGCCATGCAGCTTGTTCACTCACTTCTCCCTCTTCCTCCCCCTCCTTCCGGAGGGATGGGGAGGAGAATCAAAAGAACGTAACTCCATGGGTTGAGATATGAGCAGCCCAGTAACTAAGGTATAACACAAATCACTGCTGCTATTGCCAATAATAAGAATGATAAGGGAAATAACAAGGGAAGAGAACACAATACCACCTGCTGACCAATACCTAGCCCGACCCAGCAGTGAACTAGCTCTTCCAGGGCTCTCCAGGTAACTCTCAGTTTATATCCTGGGCATGACGTGTAATGGCATGGAATACTTTTGTCTAGTTTGGGTCAGTTGTCCTGTCTCTGCTTTCTCCTGGCTTCCCCTCCTCCCTGGCAGAGCATGAGACTCACAAAGTCCTTGGTCAGTCTAAACATTTGAGCAGCAACTAAAAACATTGGTGCTATCAGTGCTGTTCCCAGGCTGAATGTCAAAACCACAGCACTGTACCAGTTACTAAGGTGAAAAATGACTGCTACTGCTGAACCCAGGACACTGGGCCAGTTTTGCATTCTTTTGCAGGGCGCTAGCTCTGTTGCACTGTGCAAATCATGTCCATTTCTGTTGGCCCATTCTACCCCTGGCAGAGAGTGGGAGCTTGATGTTTCTCTAAAAGACCAGGCAACACTTCTCTGCCCTGAGGGGCAGCTTCATGGCTATTCATTTCTGAATGAGACAGTCCTCTCACAAAAGCAGCACAAACCCACTTCTTAAGTCCCTGAGAGGGGCACACATAGTACAAAGCAATAGGTTGGGGTTTTTTCAGGGAGGCAGCAGGTCCGTTTCAACAAATCTACCCCTTATGTCCCTGAAAGGCATATATATAACACCCCACACTTTACGTGACATTACGGTACTTTTCACTGCAAGGGATCCTGTCCATGACGCCAGTTTAATGTCAGGGTCCAATTGGAGAAAACTCCAGTGCTGTACCCTGTTTCAATTTGTGATCTCAGGAGAGAAATTAAGATGTAGACGAGATCAAGTACTGTAATCGGTCAGTTGGTTTATTACAAAAAGATAGTTATAAAAAAGGGAAATTGTTGTAATAAAGGGGATAACGATGGAACAGATTGAAAAAAGGATGGAAATGAAGCGAGGATTCGGGGTGCAGAGAGAGTGAGAGTGAGTTATCACCGTAGACCCAGCGGTGTCCCAAGGATCTGTTGGTGGTGGTGGATATCCTTCAGGGTTCGTACTTGGTGTGAGAGCAGTGTCCCCTAGGAGTCTGTAATAGTCATTGGAGGTAAGTGCCCTCGTGGAGGCATCCTTCTGGAGTTGTCCCCTTGAAGGTTCCCCATGGATTGTGTCTCGTGGAGTTGCCCTCAGGGTGATGTTTCATTGAGGGTGTTGCTCAGGGTCCATAGTAGCCATCAGTGGAGAGTGTCCACATGGAGGTATCCTTGTGGAGTCATTCTCATGGCAATGACTCCCTGGAGATGTGCCTCTTGGTGATTACTTTTTCCCTTTTTATAATGAGCTGGGGGGAGTACCTCTGTTCTTCATGTCTGGCATTACATGTTCCTGGTGGACCAGTTTTTCTGGTCTTGCAGCCAGCTCTTCAACTGCAGCAATTCTTGGGATAATGGGCAGTTCCTCACACCAATCCTGGAGGTTTTAGCTCATTCCTACTCATCCCTCAGGCAATGGGCAGTGGAAGAGTCTTATCTCAACTCCTCCCACCCATCTCTGTGACAAAAGATAGGTGGAATCCCATCTCAGTTTCTCATACCAATCTTTGAGACAATGGACAGTAGAGTTTGATTTCAGATCAGTCTCTCACAAAGGTAAACACTTAGAAGTTTATATCTGAATCCTAGCCGAGAGAAGGCTCTATTTTCTAGAAGGCAACATGTAAGGGTTACACATTAAAAAGGAGTTTAACATATTATTCTGCTCAAGGATGAGTTTGTTCTCAATGATACAGTATTTTCATATCTATTTTGCTGTACCCACTGGAACTTGTACAGCAAAAGCAGAAAAACATATACTGGAGTGAACCTGCAAGTCTATTTGTCACTCTGTAGATGGGCAGGAGTTTCTCAAGCATATTAAGTTAAATGAAGTGTCAACTGCATATGGGTTGTTCTGATACAGCTACCTCACTAAAAATATACACCCTTGCCTAAGTTACCGTTAAACCTAGACTGTTGCATAGCCCTATATGTTGATTTGTATTTTTTTTTGTATGCTTCAAAGTGGGTTTTTATTTCCTCTTGCTACCAGTTCTGAGTTCGTATCTTTGTGTTTCCCATGGCAACAGATTTCTATGTGACTGAGCACATATCATTTTCTTGCTTTGGGTGTTAGCTAAGGTATGAACACAGAGCCTCACTAAAAGGACTGCTAAACCACAGTTTTGAAGGAATTCTTTCTCTGAATCTTAATTCTTTTTTTTTCTTTTGCTTGGTTGTTTGTTTTAAATTGATATTTAAATAAGTATGATTTATTATCATATACTGCATGTAAATACTGCAAGCTTTGATAAGATGTTTTTGTAAGCAATATGCAGTTAATGCTTGAGATCAGAACTCTTGTGAAGACTTGAGTGAACAGCTCAACCTGGCTGTTTGCTTACTGCTTTTATGCTTGACTTACCTAACACTTGGGAGAGATTGTGTGGTGGTAATTACACAAAATACAGCACCATTCTTCTCTTCATAGATATACCTATTTTTATTTTGATATTGTAAGTCATTTCTCTTGAAAGGTTGCTCTTTCCTCCACAAATTCTGTTATGATAACTTTATGTTCGCTAATGCTGTCCTAATGTCCTGAGCATTCCATCCCCCTCAGGAGTTACTTTCACAAAATGTGAGCATATGCATCTTAAACAGCAGAAAATTTTCTTCTAAGAGAGATGATATTGACAGAAAGACACTGTAGTAAGGAATTAATCTTTACTTTTCTTAATTAGTTTTATTTTGTGTAATAACTCCCCCAGGCAACTGGAGTTAGAAGTTATACTACTGCAGCTTGAAGCATCCATATCAATGAAGTGTATAAGGCTGAAACAAATGTCTGTCTCATAATTAGCAAGCAGTCAGAAATCACAGAACACAAATGTAACACTGCCTTGATGAAAACATGCACACTTTTCATATGACCTCCTTATTACTGTGAACATTTGAGTTCTGGAACTTTACTATAGATAATAATAATCTGAGTGTGCTGTAGACAGCTACATGAATCAAATGCTAGCTCACTTCCTATAAGTGGCATGATCTACAAAGTTGGTCTTACTGCAAAAAGCCATAGGGGCAAATTCTTCTGTGTTTATTTGCATTTAACGAAAAGGCAGGAAGATAAAATAGTTTTTAGAAAACAATCAAACAAACAAATCCCTTGATTGTAACTTTACTTTTTAATCTTAGTAGAAAAAATAATAGTAGTTCTAACAAAGCACCAGAACCAGATAATAACACCGTAAGGAAGTACTCTAGATTACACTAATTATGGATTGCAGTTTTGCAGCTCTAAATATTGCAAGAGCTTTGCAACTTAATTGTCCAGTTGCTTGATTTTTATCTTATGTCTTCTACTGCAGTCATTAACCCAGCATATCTGTTGATAAGAACACAGTCGTGCAGTAAAGCTCATTCAAAAAATGTGAGCTTGTTCTTATTTGTCATATTCTGCCTTTATTCTGTTAGTTGTAATGTGGAGATTGGAAATCAATGAGTTTGAGTATACTTGTTTAAGTTGCCAAGATATTTTCCCACTTCTCAAGTGAATGTGCTGTAGCTCTGTGATAAGTAACATCAAAGACCAGTTTGCTAATTTATTACTTTCCGCAGGGTTTAATGTTTGCTGCTCTGCAGCCTTATTTCTTAAGCTTGTGTTACCTCCAACTTTTGATAGATGATAAATAGGAACATACAATTTCAGTAAATTGGTTGGTGGTTAAACAAGATGGATATTGTTTGAATAGCTGTGCTCATACTGTTTTATTAAAAATGAAATAACTGTAGAAAACCTGGTAGGAGCATAGTAATAAACTGTAAGTGCCAAATGTGAAACCTATGTTTAAAAAAATATGCAAAAATCTATACCTGCTGGTATTTTATACTAAGTTTGTTAATTTTCTGATCCATCTTCTGGTTTATATAGTGATCCAGGCAAAAATATATAAAGTCCTCAGACAAACCCATCTGAAAAGGTAACAATTTGTCAGGCAGTAATCACTGCCACTATTTGAAGGATGACATTTTGCAAACTGGGACTAGAAATTGGTTGGTTAGCACTGAGCTGCACTTACAGTTGCAAGGCTTAATCAGGATGCAAATATGAAGGGGCATATCTTCATATGGTAATTACTTATAGTATGTATTAGTAGCTATTTGTGAAGAATAAAACTTGGATACAGCACAGCAGCCCTCGTCAAATTTATTTTTAGATAATGCTGTGTGTTTGACAAGGCATGATATTGATAATTCATCACAATAAGGAAAATATTAAAATCTTTGTTTAATAGGATTGGATTTCATTATATATTGAAGTCTGAGAAATCAATGTATCATAAATCTTTGTTAGAGAGGGAGGATATTTCTTTCGGAGGTCTGCTGATCATATTTCTGTAAAATTGCAGGCATGTTAGAAAAATGGCTAAAAGAATAGAAGCATGAAATACTTGCTTTAGTAATTCCCCTGCTCTTTACCTCCTGATGCAACCTTAACTATGTGCTCTTAAGAAAACTTGAACCTGACACAGAAAACAATAACTAAGAATTTAACCAGCATCTACAATGGCAACTGTTTGTGATCATTTTGGCATAGAAAGTTCATAGAATGGTTCTCAGATTTGTCTGGTTACAGTAAAGGTGTCAGAAAAAAGTTTCATTTTCTTTTGATTCTTCTTTCTGTTTCCATTTGCAGGCCCTTTTCCAGACAGCAATACATTGCATTGTTGTCATGATCTTGCCTCTTAGACAAATGAAGCATGCTAGTGCCTAAACAATTATGTGGAAAATGCTACCTTGTACTAAACAGTGCTTTATGAATGACACGGAATTATTTGATAAGGCCTGAAAAAGATCTAAGTGCAGTTAAGTCAGTGCTACAATGATACAGGTAATAGTTTAGGCCTTAAGAATGAGAGTAACTAAAGTAGTTTGAGTTGACTGACTTTCTTCCACCAACACAGCTTGACAGGATAAAACCAAGGGAAAGATAAGTACTACCACATTTAGTGCTTCTCCCGTGAATTCCATGGTCATGTGTGCTCGTTGGAAACAATTCTGTAGGACATTGCACTTGAATTTGAAAGGTTGTTAGCAAGGGCTTTGTGCCCAAAAGGTAGGTTGTAGGTATCACATTTAATTAAACATGGAGAAAACAGATGGCCTAAAAAAGAAAAGTCAGATGGACAAGTTTAGTTTTGTGTGCCTCAGACACACAAACTGCTGTGTGTAGATGCCTCTCCCAGGACTTCATTGAGTGGATGGGGAGGAGCTGAACAGCTTTTTTCAGGTCCATTACAGACCGAGAGACTTGAAACATATTTAGAACTGCTTAAAACAGTGTAAGGCTTAAGTCTGTTTGGCTTCCCCAGGACAGACTTTCCTGCTCACAGTGTCTGGGGGTAGCTTCAAGTAAAAGCAAACCCAGACAAAACCTTCCTTTGTATAACCGAGCCCAACAACAGATCCAAAACTGATAAATTACCTACTAGGACATCCCTCTGAGGCAGTAAAACAACTTGATTTCAGCCCCTGGAACAGTTGCTTAGTAGATGTAAACAGTACAAACTTGATTACATTTTCCCTTTTTTCCCCAAAAGACCCTTTTGAGTTTCTTTCCTCCTCATATGTCCTAGTTTTCTTGAATAAAAGGGGCAATTGAGAAGAGAGTTTTTCTCTTTCTTTCAGAAGTTCCCACCTAGTGGCAATGCATTATCAACAAGAGGCAGGGACATATTCCTTAAGAGCATGCATGGGAGAAGACAGATAAATACCGCTAGCTAGCTGCAAGCTCTGTTTCGGTAATGAACCATGCACAAGGAGTTCATAAGAACTAAATAAATGAACAAGGTAATGTTTGTCAAGACAGGACAACTTTAAATGCTCCCGATTTTTCTCTGCTGTTCACAACCTGACTACTATTTTTCTTTAGCCTTAATTTATTTTATTACCAGTATTATCTGGTGAAGCAGATGTCATGATACTTGTTCCTAGAGAAATTAAATTCACCATTTCACCAATAAATAGAAGCCTGAATGCTTCTTCATTCAGGAAAAAAAAAAAAAGAAAATATTTTTTAGGATATAACAGAAGCTGTATCTGTATAAACTGTTACCAAATGCTAGCTCTGATTATTTCCTGTAGCTACAAATACATATGTTATGTATGCAGTCACCTAAAACGTTAGTCTTAGGTGGGACTTCCTCCAGAATTGAAGTGTTCTGCCCAGATGTCCATCACAAAAATGTTGTGGTAGTTCCTCTCCTCCCCCCCCCTCCTCCCAGGAAAACATGTGAACTGCCTATCAGATGCTTGAGTGAATAACTTCTCATGTTTTCATTTCTGAACCTGTTTCTTCTCGGTAAATGATAGTTGCCCAGGTAAGGTATGCACTCCTTGTTTGTGAGAATGCACATCTACGGGAGAATGTGGATGGCTTAATTAGACTTTAGGATGAGATAATGGCAAAAGTGTATTCTGGACTAAGCTTAGGAGAAATAGGGAGGTGGTATGTTAATGGCATAATACTACAGAAATTGAGAGTGATACTGTCTCATCATAACTTGAATTATTGCTGTTCTTTCCTAGATAGTCTTTAAAAGCTAATAAGAAAAAGAAGCCATTGTAGCATTACTTGTCTCATTTAGATAACTTCTCTTTGTTTTCTACTTGGTTTTATATTGTGTTAATTCTAAACTATCCGGATTAGTGAAAGCAGAGAAGAAATAGGATGAGACACTTTGAGGTGAGGAAAACAAACCTTACGCTGCTGATGAATCTGAATCCTAATTTAATTTGCCCCTGCTTCTTTAGCCATTGCTTCACTGGTGTATATAGATGGTCTTTTGTTAAGTAGTATGCAAACAGGAACTGATTTCTTACTGAAATGGTTTAGAGTTAGTTTTTCCTGTGGAAAAACTTAGAGCTGACATAGCAATTTTAACAGACCAAAATGGAATGGTGCACTTGCAGATCAATGAGCTAAGTGGAAAAGATCATGAAGAAACTAATTTATGAAATGTAGGAAGTATATTATTGTGACTGTGCTCAATGTTTATCATCCTTGATTATCCTGAAAATGCCAGCATGTGGGCATGTGTGATACACTAGGGCATATACAAATAGGGCAGGATCACCTCCTTCGACCCGCTGGTCACGCTCCTTTTGATGCAGCCCAGCACAATGGTGGTTTCTTGGCTCAAGTGCACACTGAAGTGGCTCATGTTCAGTTTCTCATTGACAACACCCCCAAGCCCTTCTCTGCAGGGCTGCTCTGAATCTCTTCCTAAACTGTACCTGTGAACAGAAGCTTCGTAGTGCTGTTATGAATGACAAACCTCCGTTTGGTCTATGCTATAAAGTTATGAAAAATTAGGTGAGGTCTTCTGTGTCCTTGAAGAAAGCTGCAGTGTTCTGCAGGTCACCCCGGTAACTAACAGGTGATTTTCTTCTGATTCTGCAATGTTAATTCTGAAACCACCCTAAGTTGTCTTTGGCAAATTATTTTACTGATTTAGAGAATGTACTGTGAAGCTAAAGCACTTGCTAAGGAATCCCAGTATTCTGCTTTATAGACTTGCTCTACCTCTGGGAGAGATGTTGTTTTTAGAAAGTTACCTTGAATTTCCCCTTTACTCAAGACGGATTAAGGTAAAATGCAAATAAAGGATTTATTTTCATAATACCCAGGGCACACAGCACAGTTCCAAGAGTTTATACAGAAGATATAGATGAAAGAATAAAGGGGGTGAGGGAAAGATATTTCTGAAAGTTCTGGCTTTTCTGTATCTGAGTTGCTGCAGCTGCTTTCTTAAGCACATGTTATCAGGGATCCTTTTTCTGTGTATCCCCTATCTCCAGGAGCATTATCAGAAAGTGACCTCTTGAATGCTCTGGATTACTTGTCATAGGTTTCCTTTGTGTGCCATAATCTTTCAAGATGCATATGTGACAAATGGCAAAGGTGACTTTGAAATGGTTAGTAATAAATTACTACTTCACCCTACTAGTGCTAAATTGAATGCAGAAACACTCAACGTTGCCTGGTGTATCAGTATTAGTCAGTCTGTGTAGAGATTCTGCATTTAAAATTTCAAATTGCAGATCTTTAGGAGGGGAAGAATCATGAAATGAGCTCAGTAGTTTGTTCTTCCTAGATACATCAGCCCATGCCCTCCCCTTCCCCTCCTAGTTACAGAAGTTTGTAGCTATTTGATAAAGCTGTGTTTAGCTGATACTTGAAGACTTCTGTGGGGCTTTTTTTGATTTGAATTAAAAACTACAATTTGTTATTTATTTATCAGCTATTCACTGGCTGTGGACCACATCTGTGAACTGACCATTGAGCATTCCCCTGAATGCTAGAGCATCAGTGACAAAACACTTTGCAGCTGCTGTCTTTCTTACTAGGGCACTTTCCACTGGTATTGCCCTCTGAGGCATGTTTTGCTTCACCCAGGAAGGTGTACCAGTTAAATCTGAGAAAGAAAATAACAAGTTTGGTGTTGGATGCAAAAAGCAGCAATGCTCTCAGCAGGACTTAATGAAGAGCATTTGGAATGCTGCACTGATGGCAGAGGTGAGGTACATGAGTTATTGTTGTCAGATGCTTCTCAGTTAATGATTATGCAGTGCTTTGAAGAGGTAAAGTGCTATATCACTCTTAAGCATTATTATTATTACTATTCAGTTCCCAACAGATTATAGAGCAGATAAGGTTTTTATGGTATTTTTCCTTTGGGTTTTTTGTGTTTGAAAGCAAAATGTGAACAGGGTTCTTTGGCTGAGATGACTTAAATGTGTGCTATTTAAAAAAAGATTAAATGTGATGTTTTTAACTACCTCATTCAAACTCTTTCCAAAACACTTCATCTTCTCAGTGAAACAGTACTAATGCCTGAAAATTAATCCAAAACAAGATTCTGTACTAGCTGTGAAGAGCTGGATTGATCTAATCCATTTGTTGGGTGCAGTCCATACACACAAATGCATGCAATAAAAATCCAGCTCCTCGTGTCATTGCCTTCTCAAGACTATCCGAACTCTGTATTTTTTTTAACATCTTTAAAGAAATTTAAGCCAGGGCTAAGAGATCTGCACCAGTTCTTGAAGCCAGAGGGAATACAGGAGGACACTAAAACTGTAGAACTAGAATATTTATGAATCTCAACACCTGCATGCTGTTTTTCCCAAAACCAAAAAGAAGGATGAAATTGTCCTCCTCTGTACTTCTGCCCATAGCAGACTTCACATTATACTGCATCTCTCATCAATATTGCTTAACTCTAACCTTGTATTACAGCCTTCTTTCCAAGTCCCATGGCTTTTGGAGATTGAGCCAAACACAGATAACTTTGGGTTCTTTGTTCTCTTTGTGGAGTGCTTTAGAGACAGCAATGCATGTTCATGTATCTTACCTCTGAAGTCTAATGCAGCGTAATTAAAACAGATTTTTAGCTGCAGAATTTAAGCAAGTGAAATAGTTGTTTTCATTCTGAGTGATAGTATACCAAAGATCCTGTATTTGCTTGATAATTGTGGTTGGACACCAGGTAATGCTAAGTTAATGCTGTCATATTTTCCTGGAGGTGGCTTCTCATCTTACACTCTTTTCCCCAGCTTCTCATTTTGTAATCTGCTGTTTGGATGGTGGCAGGAAAATCCTAATTTTCAGCAATTGTGTTACAGTGTTTCAAGTTTCAGTACTTGATAAAATCCTGTCAATTTTACTGAAATTTTATGTTGGGCAGTATTTCAGTGAGGAGAAACAGTAAAGCACTATCTATCTACGTGTTATCTACCATAGTGAAATTTTAAATGTTAAAATTCCCTTAAGCCAGGGGGAAAAAAATTCCCTTGACATTTTTCTTCATAGAAAATAATGAAATCTTCATGACCTAGATTTATCTTCTGCACAGCTGTTCTTTTAAAATGTACAATTGTTACTGAACTAAAACTGGAAGATTTTGCTTTGGGGAAAAAAAACCCAAGCAAACAAACTAAAAAAACCCAACAAAACCATAAAATCTGATACCCTCAGTGGCAGGTATGATTTCTGCCTTGAACTTGGATACTGTTTTATATGTAGGGAGGGTACAGCTGGACTCTTCTTGGTGGTCTCAATTTATATGACAAGAGGTAATGGGCACAAATTTAGATACAATAAATTCCACTTAAGCCTGTGTCGTGGTTTAAGTCCAGCCGGTAACTCAGAACCATGCAGCTGCTTGCTCACTCTCCATCCCCACGCCTTTCTTCCTGCATCTTCCTCTCCCTGCACCTGGAGGGAAGGGGAGGAAAGAATGTAACTCCCACTGGTTAAGAGCAGTCCAGTAACTAAGGTATAACACAAATCACAACTGCTACCACCAATAATAATAATGAAATAACAAAGGGAGAGAATACAACTGCTCACCATCCGCCAACCGATACCCAGCACAACCCCAGCAGTGATTTAGCCCTGCTGGGTAACTGGCCCCAGTTTCTATACTGGGCATGATGTGCTGTGGTATGGAATACCCCTTTGGCTAGTTTGGGTCAGTTGTCCTGTCTCTACTTCCTGCTGGCTTCCCTTCCACCCTGGCAGAGCGTGAGACTCAGAAAGTTCTTGGTCAGGGTAAACATTACTGAGCAGCAACTAAAACCTTCTGCTATCAGCACTGTTCCCAGGCTGAATGTCAAAACCACAGCAGTGCACCAGCTACTAAGAAGGAGAAAACATGACTGCTACTGCTGAACCCAGGACAGCATGCAAAAGACCTCCTTTACTCTAAGGGTGATCCCCCTCTGGCAAAGGCACTCTGTAGAGATGGTGGCATCTCCATTTTTAGGAGTGGTCAAAATCAACTGAACCTCTCTTTGAGCAACCACTTGCATCTGCCTCTACTCTGAGATTGGGTTGAGGCTCCAGGAGCCTTGTCTGATTCTGATCTCAGCTATTTTATGGTTCCATAGATTTGAGTGTGTAGTCAATTGTTTTGAATGTGTGTTATGTTTGGTTTTGTTTGTTGTTTTTTGTTGTTGCTGTTGTTACTGTTCTTAAATTCTGCCATTTGACAACAGGAGGAGTTGGAAGGGGAGATCGTTGCACTTAATATTTTTGGGTTTGAGCCTGGCTTTTCATGAATCTTGCTCAATGTCTCATTTTCACCCTATTAACTCAGTATTATTGTTAAATGCACTGTTCACCTTAACTGGAAGCAAGTCTTATAAAACGTTTTTTTTTTTAATGCCTAAAGGATCTGAGTGAGTGAAAATATTGCTACAGATTTTTACCTGGAGTGCACCTAGAACCATAAGATAATACTGTGGTCAGGTCTGAAGAGGTGTCAGATAAGCATACTTTTAGGCAAAATTTCCCTGGAATATTACTGTTCAAAAGGTAGTAGCACAAACGTAGTTAGCACAAGCTCATTTGCAATTTAAATAAGTTGAAATACAGACAAATCAGCAAGGTTCTAAACAGCTCAAGTTTGCAATTGTGTTTCAATGTATTTTAGTATTAAAAAGCCATAATATGCCTAATTAATCTTAAACCACCAAGCAGCCTAACGTGCTCTACAGCAGTTATTAATTTTTTTCTTATTCTACGGGTTCCACCAGTCAGTGCACTTGTTAACTGACTTCTGACATGTGAAGAAAAATAAGTTTGTCATTAAAGACTGAAACTTGTTGTGAAATTCTAACAGTAATATAAATGATTCTAATGGTAATATAAATGTAGTTAGGTTGACCTGGATACTCTACAGTGCATTCTCTTCTGAATAACTGGTCTATTCTAATTGTCTGATCTGGTATCTGACTTATTTAACACTGCAGGCCTAAGTTAATAATGTCTTCAGGGAATTGGACACTGTGCAGATATAAGCCATCTTATTTGGAGGAGGAAAAGGGGACAATGTATCTCTTTATACTTTAGATAACTTTGCAATAAGTTGCAGTAGTCCACATTCCCCCTCGTAGCCTTAATACCTTAGTTTTGGTATTATCAAAAGAGCAATTAACACCTGCAGATATGATCACAGGTGGTATTGCAGAAAAGGACTCAATTTTACTCTGGAGCTCTGCTTAAACTTTTTATATCTGAAACATCAGTACTGAAATGGCTATACAGAATAGTAATGACCTGCTGTATGTATTTCTAGGTGTGACTTTTTAAATAATGATAAAAACAATGCAATTAATAATGGTTACTTTGCAACTTGGTGGGAGTACACTTGGAGTGAATATATGGAGGGGGTACTCCTCCCTGGGATCAGGTGAGCCAGGCAGATTTGATCCTCAAACATAGGAAGGTTTAGCAGAAATAGTACTGTAGAAAATAGTTATTAACTTGGGAAAACCAAGACCAGTTACCAGCAATGGATGTGAAAACTTAGAATCATAGAATCGACTAGGTTGGAAAAGACCTTAAAGATCATCAGGACCAACCATTACCGCAGGACTGCCAAGTCCATCATTAAACCATGTCACTGAGGGCCTTGTCTACATGGTCTGTGAACACTTCCAGGGACAGTGATTCCACCATTCCCTGGCCAGCCTGTTTCAATACCTGATTACCCTTTTGGTGAAGAACTTTTTCCTAATATCCAGTGTAAACCTCCCCTCTCACAGACTGAGGACACAATTCCTCTTGTCCTGTCACTTGTTATTTGGGAGAAGAAACTGACTCCTGTGTCACTATAACCTCCTCTCAGGCAGTTGTAGAGAGCAATAAGATCCCCCCTGAGCCTTCTTTTCTCCAGACTAAACCCTTCCAGGTCCCTCAGCTGCTCCTCATCAGACTTGTGCTCCAGGCCCTTTTAACTTGTAGAAAATGACATATCAGTTCTGAATATGCTTTTTTGTGCAGGGCTGAGACTATAAAATCCTTGAATGACAATGGCAATAGTCACTAACAGTTAAGAGGCATGGGAATTGGCGCATTGTGAGTCCGTTTCATTTCCAGTCACGAATAACATGTCCATATCATAGCCAGAGTGTCTTACTGTAGCAAGTATCTTGTGGCAGGTTTTCAGGGCAATAGCACCTGTTTTAGGATCCTTCTGGAAACCAGCAGGAGTACGGCAGTATTATGGCACATGCTAGCTATGTGGCAGCCCAGATACCAGTAGCACTCTTGGCAGAACAAAGCTCACCAGAAGCTGCAAAGCATTTCAAAGATGATAAATTCAACAGCACTGAGTTACCTGCCACCACAGATGAACTGCTACTGGTTCCTGAGCCAGTTTGGTTGTGGCTAGTTGGAGTATGAATATGTTTGGAATGAGTATTGCTCTCCTGTTCACATTGAGGCTTTAGCATCTTTGAAACTTACAAGTGAACTTCTTACATTTATGATGGGGAAGTTTATGACTTCCCTGCTGTTAAATTTCTGCTCTCAGGAATATCCCATATAACTAGTTAAAATAAATCCTAAAACCAACAAGTCACTGAAAGTCAAATCTAGCCTGAAGCTCTGTTAAACTAAGAGTTAAAAGCTCCTGTCATCTTATTCTCCTTGATCAGAGGTATTGCAAGACAGTGCTTCCTTCTTTTAATTTTGTGTGGGAGATTATAAGGTGTAATTAAGTAGTAAATGTAGTGATCAAATACTTAGAGAAAAATGCTTTCAAATTAATTTTGAAGGTGCTTCAAGAAAGAGGGCTAGATATTTACAATAGTTACAACTAAAAAGTGACTCTTTGGCCTATTAGAAATATAACTCTATTTGTAAGGTAACCTTTGCTGATTAAATCTCCAGTGCTGAAAACATTTTGCACAAGAAGCAGGTTTATCAGGCAATTGCCCACTCTGACCCAAATAGTCCAAGAAAAGTAAGTTCATGGCAGCTCTTTTCCCCCATGGTGCTACCTGTAAATGAGTGGAAGGAGTAAGATCAAAACGGTGACTTTAATGTTAAGAGGTAGTAAAGAAAATTACATAACCTTTTTTTTCAAGTAAGTCTGTAAGCCTACCGATATGAATGATAGTTAGCCTTGCTGCATTTTTCAGTTGGATTTTACTTCTTCCAGGGCTGTGGATTGTCTGCTTGCCTATAGGTATCAATCCTGTTGTTCAGTATTGTCTGAAAGACACTTCTGCATTCTCTTTTTGTTTATTCAAAATTAGATATCCCTTGTATGAGATGTTTGAGAATACTAATTAACTGAAGCTATAAATAGAAAGTTACTAGCCGTCTTCACTCAGGTGACATGACTTGCTGTCTTGCCAAGAAATCTACTAAATCTATCTCCATTCTTGTTTGGTTTTGTGCCATTCACTTATGAACACTTTCAGTATTCATGTCCCAGCTGCTTTCCAGTCCCTCTCCACAAAAGCATACCTTTGGGAACTTTGGGTGAATGCTTTTTTCAGGAAGAGTAGAAAACAGCAGGCTTTTGTTTCCCCCTCACCTAATTCCTTGTAGGGTTTTCTTCTACATCTCAGGATCAAGAAGATAGTCCAAGGATTGATGACAAGCTCTAGTGCAGAGCATGAAGGAGAGGTGTTCATGTTAGTTAACATTTAATTGAAGGTTCCTTGGTGTTCTGAACTTAGTCTGACTCCAGCAATAAAACGTTAATACATGTAACTTAATGTGACAGGTAAGGGGAACACTCAGCTGCAGTTATCAGTTGGATACAGATATTTTTACATACAAAATCTTGATGTTGGAGGCATTTGTTGGCAACTAGTCAATAATTGCTTTTCGACTGGAAAGATGAGAGCAGTATTTAAAACTGTTGATACTTGCCTTTGACTACTGGCACTCTGTGTAGCGTTTTGTATTGCATCAGGGATCCCTTACATGCTGTTGCTCATTGGGCTTGTACTTTGATGCGTGAGCAGTGGTTCAGGTCATCATTTATACAATCACCATATGCATAGTATTTGTCACTTTCCATATATCATCATGAGTCTCCTGGATTACAGGGAGCAACTGCTTTTATTTATTTTTTCAGACTTGAAGCTTTTTTTCTGTTACAGTTCCAACAATTACTGCCTCTTTTTAGTTTGTTTAAAAAGCAATCAAGTCTGTCCAGAATAACTTTTTAAAGTGGTTTGAAGACAGCCTGGAAAAAATGACACCCTCTCACTTCTTACTTTTTGGTCTTGGTTGAGACAGAAAAATGTCTGAAAAGAAGGAGAAAACCTCTAAAATGGAAAACCGTTTCCTCTTTCAGCATGTCAAATAATTACTTTGTGCTCATTGTCCAGTTAAACCCCAGAAGCTTTAGCCTCTGTGCCCCTGATAATGTAATCCTACAGACTCTAGTAGAATCATTGTGGTATAATACCTATGTGGAGGTGTAAAAAGTAAGCTCCTTAGGGCATGCACCAGCTTTTGTTCTGTGTTGGTACAGCCTCTAGTGCACTGGACTGTGACAGAAACTCCTATAGACTTCAGAATAACAATTACTATAGCTTTGTAGGCTTCAAGAACGTGTGTTTGGATTTGGTTTTGGTTGGTTTGCTTGTTTTAAATAAAAGCATACCTGACCCACCCCACCACCAAAACAGAAACCGAACCCCAAAGCATCCAAACCTTTTTCAAATACCCTGCAGAACTGACACGATTATTTCCTTTTGGATTTTGCTCATTTTAGAAACTACTTTTTCATTTCTCCCTTCAGTTCTGGTTTTCTATCTACCTGAAATATCTTCTTGGCCTTCCATTCTACTTCTCATAGTCAAAGGAGCATTTTCTGAACTCAATATATGTACTCTTGAAAAAGTCAGAATAGGCTTTTGAGGTAGGAACTTAGATTTGCTTCAGGAAAATAAAACACAGCTCAAACAGAACAAACCACCAAGTGAAATCAAGGGTTTAGTAGAACTGTTTCAAGATGTAAGACTTCTTTAAAAAGCTGATGGAGATATGAATAAATTACAAGTGATAAAAGACCGGCACAGTGGGTTTTTTAATATATTCAATTGATGCTTATATAATAATCCTGTGTAGATTTAGTATTTGATAGAGTTCCATGAAGGAAAAAAGTCCCAGATCACTTCCCACCAAATACAAGAGCTCACAAGAAATAAAATACTATTGCTCCCTTTGACCACTAGGTGATAGTCTTGCTCAATTTATTAATTTTATCAAGGTCATTTATATAAAGATTAAAAATGTTTTACACTGAAGATTTTAAGGAATTTGATTCATAAAAATAGATCTTGGTTTGTTTTTTTTTTTTTTTCTGAGTATCAAACCAAACTTCACAGCTTTTCTGGTTTACAAGTATTTATCAGCTATAACACAACCTTTTCCATTGCTGTGTTGGATTTATTTTACTATGATTACTCCCCAACAAACACAACAATGTACACAGTAAATGCATGTATACTTGTCTTACTCGTCTGGCTCAGTGACACCAATGCAATTAGAACTATTGGGCTTTTGTGTAGACTGAAGTGTTGAAATTCAAGTTTGATTTCTATCAGTCTTTATAGTCAGGCTAAAATATTTTTCTTACTATTAATAACTTCATGTCTTCTTTAAAGGACTGATTTTTAGATTAAACCCCATCTTTTCATGTATTTAAATACTGGCACACAAATGTTTTGATCTTGTGAAAGGACTATCTCAAATCAGGATGATAAAAACTCTAAACATAATATATTTCACATGTTAAGCATTGAGTTTTCACAATATTGAAATCCCTTTTGGAGAATTTACTAGGACTTGTCAAGACCTGACCAGCAATAGTGTATGTGGCTTTGTTAAGCTAAGAAATACCCAACATTTATAGTACTGGAAGCAAAACTAGCAATTCTGAAGTATAGTCCTTAGATCAAATGATATATCAACTTTAATTTTTGTAGTATTATTTTCTTAAGATTACATCTATTTTTAGCATGGTTTTTGGGGGGTTTGTTTGGTTATTTTTTTAGAAGAGTAATAGCTCCTTGATTTATTTTTTTTTCAGAGCAAGAAAGGGGCAAATACTTGTGAGGAGTTTGAATGCATTCGGTACAGCTTTCCTCTTGTTGTCTTTGCTTTGATCTGCTGACAGTCTGACACTGAAAAGTATTTCTCTACATACCTACCTTTATTTTATGACAGAAATCTCATGTGAAGGAGAGTATAGGAATAAACTAATTCTGTGGAAATACTAGGCATATCATTGCAGTGTTGGAAGTGGAAGCAGGACTCCAGAGAACATACATAACCCATATTGTATGAAAATGTGTCCTTTGAAAATTGACATTGTTCAAGTTTCATTTGTAAATTGTCTACTGACTGCTCACATTAGTGTGTTCTTTGCTCTGCCAGAATTCAACTGCCAGTCTGTAAAATCATTTAAAGTACTTTCCTGTGAAGCTTGGTGCATGTAGAGTCCAGAAACTGGGTGGAATTTTCCAAAGAAGTTGTCCTGATCTGGAGTCAATGATCTGTTACAGACACTTGCATTCCTGTTCTGCATGCAGTTATGTTTGCTTCCATCAATCTACAGTGTGCAGGTGCTTTCTAAAAGGCAAACAAATCAGCTGTTAAGGCCATTTCTATTATTGGATTCTGGTTGGAGTGCTCACTCCTGGTGTGTTGTCATGAGAAAGTTGTCTTCTCTGCATTGATTAAAATACAAAATAAATTACCTTGCTTGCATGGTTCAAGAGATCTCCTGTCTGCCTGTGGTCACTGTTAAGCTTTCTTCCTGATCTTATTTGGAACTTGAAGAGGGAAAGTTTTTATGGTTAATGAATAAATAAACCGCAGCCTCATAACTGTACTCTAGGGATGAGGTTTTAATATGGGATTTATAGCTTCGTGAGGTCATCTTAGGCATAGCCAGGTCCCAGTCTTCTGTCAAAAGACCATTCCTTGTTTTTTCCAGGCATGACCATCTGAAGTAGAGCTGTATTATATGACATCCATCCCATCTGATCCTATGCTACCATTGCTTCTGTTGCCTCATTGTTCATACTAGTTCCCCGCACTTCTAAAGAGGTTACTGCAGGTCTATAGGACACAGAGCTTCTGTGAGGAAGCAGCTAGAACTGACTGTACCCGGAGAGGGAACCAAATGGGAAGAAAAAGCTGATGAGAATTTTTAATTAACTGATAGAGAGGGTCAGAGAGGATAGCTTCGAGAGAACAGAGCACTTTCATTTTTTAGCTTGAAGAATCTCGGTCTAATGTCAAAGCAATCCAACCCTTCAAGATGTGCAAGCTTCCACTGAGATAGTATAGGAAGGCAAAAGCAGCAAAAAGTAAGGAAGCAGGGAAAATATTGCTGTGCCACTTTGAAGAGTCAGGGAAAAATGAACATGTGCTGCCCTGAATGGTTAGGCACTCTAGTGGGCAGCTGGGAAGAAAGTTAAGTGGCATCTGCTGTTAACTGTACATTCCCATATACCACCTTCCTGCCTTTCAGTATAGTAGGATTCAGCTCATTCAGATACGAGCCCTTTGTGTGGCATGTGCCTGCCCCCCGTGATGTGAAATCAAAACATCACATACTCACCCCAAACGCAGCAGGCACTGGAGAACAACAGATATCACTGTGTCAGTGTTGGTAAAACTGCTGAACCTTGGGCCAATGCTGTGATTGCTCACACTTAGCTGGCTGAAATTCCACTTTCTAACATAAGTGGGTGGTTTCTTCGTTATGTGTTGTATTTTGGTCTGTAATAGGCATTTTGTTTTTTTATGAGAAAAAGAGTGCTGGTACTTGCAGAGAAAAGTTAAACTCAGACTGGTGTATACAGGGAGTTTTGCTGTCATCCTCTATAATTCCTTTTCATGTTGCAGTCCTCTCTGTTTTAAGTGAGAATGAATGAGCTTTTTCTTCATGACTTTCAGGGTTCCATGCTTCTGTTACCTGTTGTTTTCTTATTCTACTAGGTAGTGGAAAGATAAGACTAATAAATGACATCCTGGTAAAGAAATAGGGCTCAGTTCCAAGGAATCTTGACTTTGGCGTTCTGCAGCCAAGCAATAGTAAGCAGATAAAAGCTACCATCAAGGATGGCATGGCTGAACTTCGTATTATTAATGATATCAAAATATAATAGTTAGAGGGCTGGAGCACAGTATGTGGTAAGAAACTGGAAGATCTGAGAAGATTAAGGGGATGATCCCATTGCCATCTTCAGTTATTTAAAGGGACTTTACAGAGAAGATGAATACTGTGACAAGAGAAATTCCTGTTGAGAGTGAGGGGAAAGGGGGGTGATTTCAAAGTGATGGTAGTCAGCCATTGGAGCAGGTTACCAAGGTTTGGTGATCTCCACCTATGGAAATGTTCAGAACTCTGATGCTATCAGCAACTTGGTCTAGCTTTGGGTCTAACCTTGAGATTGGCCTTGACCAGCTGGTCTCTAGAGATCCTTTCGAATCTAAAGCAATTTGATTCTACCATCCTGTTAGCGTAAGAACAGACACATAACCATCAGAATGGTTATATGAGGCGCTTTATTGCAGCGCTGGGAAACCAGGGGCACTCGCCCAAATCTGCCTTTGACCTCGTCACATCACGCTCGCAATTTATACATCAAAAGTTTTGCAATTAATGCATATTCAACCTAAATTGCTACCTTAACTAATACATATGCATCAGGGATTGCCTCATCAGTCTATTGCGACATCAGCCTCTTCTGCGCTTGCGTAGTCCCCCTCTGGTGGTTGTCCTGATGAAGTAAGGAGTCTTCCTCGCTTTGTCCTTTTCACCTGTCTGTTCTTTGGACAGGCCCCAACCATTATGTGGATTCCAGCATTCTTTTGTTTTCACTTGGCTGCCTCTGGTCAGTCTGTATGTTCTGCTTGGATGAGGTTTTACAATACTTTCTTATATCCACCCATGCCTAAATTACAACTAAGGTACAGAACAGCAAAGTTACAACTAAGGTACAAAATGATTATCTAAGGTACAGAACAGCAAAATCAAAGGCCTACTATTGATTTACAAACATTCAAATATAATTTTTAACATAAAATTTCACCCTTTTCTAACAATCCTACTTGCATGGCTGTGTAAAGTATGTGATTATCTTGGCCGTTGTCATACCACCTGGAACTGGCTGTGTGAGAGTCTGTATTAATCTCCAATGACTTGCTGTATGACAGTAAAATTGCTTTCTGTTGTCAAGCTGGGGGACAAGTATCTGGTCTGAAGAGCTCAGCAGTGGCATAGCACATATATTGTTAGGAAAAGCTCCCTCAACTAGTATGATACTGCCTGAAGACCTCTCCTGACATATCCAGGAGGAGTGTGTTTCTTTTCTGAAATAAGGTCCCCTGAGCAAGCACACACAGAACTGGGCTTTGCACACCATGCAAGTAAAGCCAACAGCAGGGCAAATTTGTTTAACCGAGATCCAGTCAGCAGGGTACACACTGGCACAAACCCACTCCGGAGGTGTGTGGCAGTTTGTGCTTCTTTCTAAGGAAGTGGTGAATTTTTAAGTTCAGCACAAGCTACTTGAACTCTGGTATGCAGCTGATGCAGAATTGTGCTCAAATGGAGTGCAGTGGCTGAGCAGCTGGCTCCAGCCACGCATGGCTGCATGTCTGCTCCTTGGTCCTTATGTCTACCTGGTGAAAATGATCTTAACGTTTATCATTCCCGTTGCTCTGGCAGGCTTCCAAAGACAAATGGAAAGTTGTCATCTCTCTGTTGTGTTGGTCTGGGAAGTAGCCAGTTTTGTATGGATTCTGTAAACAGTGGCTTATATTTTGAAATTATTTACATAAGCAAGCTAGCTGCATGTTCAGAAGAGACGGTCTGGCTTTTAGGACTAAGTTGTTAGAAAACCTATTAATGACTATAAAGTACATTTTAGACTTTTCACTTTTGGTGCATGTTGTGTTACATTTTCCTTTGTATATCGCTTTTAGTTTAGATTCTAATTGCAGTACACATGCAGCTATTAGAAATCTGGTGCTACTGAGTGTTTCAGAGTTTCTTAATTTTTCTAGTGGATTCCACTCCACTGAAGCTGCACAAAATCCAGTTTTCCTGTAATTTTTAACTCTAACACAAACAATAGTGATTTCCCTGCTTCAACAGACTTTATTCAAGTACAGTATAATTACTTTTTTAATCTGTTAACAAGACTCTACTAAGCAGTGTGTCAAAAGAAACACTAATCTTTTGTGTTTTCCACACCTACCCAAATGTCTGAGGTGTCCTAAAGAGCTTGAAAGAGCAAACAGCATATGTTTAGAGACTGGATTTCTTTTCCAGAGTTAGGGTATTCTACTAGGGAAAGAAATACCACACTTATCCTAATGTTGTTTAACTCATTAATGATGGAAATTTAGGGAAGCTGATGATGGTCTCAAGGTCCTTTCCAACCCTAAGTATTCTATGATTCTATGGTTGAAGCACACATGTATTGGCTCCCTGCTGATTTGGTATCTTCTCCCTGAATAATTCAAATAAATTTTTTTGCCTTTAGTTGGATCACGAAAATCACTTCTGGGTTTACTTGTGACTAGAGTACAGACCACCTGATCTAACCTTTTTTAGAGAGGTTTTATCTGAAAACAAAGAAGTGTGTGATACATTAGATAACAGCTACTTTGTAATTATTTTAATCCCTGTGTACTGAGTTTGTATTTTGTATATGGATTTTACTAGGGCTTTATATTCCTTATTTTGTAAAGTGAACATTTAATCAGCCTACAAAAGCTTTATATGAAAAATGTTTGCTAATAAATGTAGCATCACAAAGCTTTCATGGATTTGCCTTTTTCCCAGAAGCAGGTACGTGTTCTGGTACCAGATGAATAAAATGTGGGCTGCCTCTGAATACTGCAGAATACTACATATGACATGTAAAGCTAGAGGTTCTTTGGTGTTTTAATTTGCATTTAGGAGTATGTGGGTGTCAAAAGCTTGAAGTTAGAAAGTGCCTTCTTTGAAATCACATTCATAGGCTGGGAAACATTGTTTGAATGTCAGGAGCCTTGAAATTTCACTTAATATTTTGTGCTGCAAGTTCCTGTAATGCAGTGTCTTGTTTTCTGCAGTGATAATGAAAGTAAAGTGCCATCAGATATATTTAAAGGATACTCTGTTGTCTTCAAAATTTACACCTTGCCTATTATCCTGCTATTTAATGTATAGTGTAGCTTGCCCCTTAATAGTCATATATGCAAAAAAAAAATGACTGTGAAATGAGAAATCTGACACTGTTTCTTTTCAGTGAAATGTAATGTAGAAGGACTCCACAAGAGCAGCAATGTCAACAGTTACAGTAAACCTCATGTATCTTGATCCTAAACTTCATCTTTATATATATAGGAGAGATGCAATTATGAGAGACTAGTTACTACATTTCTCTTCTGTTTAATCAGTAATGATGACTTAAGTCAGGAAAGAGAATTAGTAGAAATATGAAGTGAAAGCTTAACAGATGGTTGGGGTGAGAGTCTGTTAGTCCTGGAACATGTCAAATGACTCGCACAAAGGTGTAAAAAAATTTATTAGTGCATGGGGCAAGATAAGTCATTGAAGATGGGCTTTAGGAATCTCCAGTTACTGAGTGAAAAAAGTAACTGACATCTGTTACTCCTTTCTCAAGAAAAAGCCCCAAAGCTCAGTATAAAATTTGTTCTGGCTTCAGTGTGTGGAAGGAAGTTTGTACTTGCCATAAAGCAGAGGCTTTCATGTGTGGCTTCTCACAGAACTGTCTGACAGGAGGCATGTGTCATGATCCAGTTAGTGCAGTCAATCAAAGAGGAAAAGGCTTTGGCATGAGAAGAATTAGGTGCTACTGCAGAAGGGAAACACAGACACAAAGGGCTTGTTTCTGATTTACCTTACATAGCAACAGAACAACCTCAGTGTTAGTGATGGCAGCATTTGAACCCTAATACAATGCTCCATTAATACATGTGACTGCTTCATTTCACATGTTGGCATGACAGAATAAATGTTCCATCCCATAAAAAAAGCTGCTACCTAATGATGGACACAATGATAAAAGGTCAATTTCTGATGAGTATGAAGCAGCCTTGTGCCTGAGCTGCCTTTTAAGGTAACTGTTGCGTGAAAGATGTGAAAATTCTGGTAGATTAATCTATGAGAGTGTGCTCAAATCCATCCCCATGTCTTACCAAACTCTTGACCATTCCATAAGAATTTCTAATTGCCGGATGACAGATGCTTTTATTGCATAGTTGCACGGCATACTGTAACTAAGAACATACAGACACTTACCCACGTTAATGCTGAAATAAGTGTTATAAACTAGCTTTTTTGGATTTACAATAGGAATATAAATTGTCAAATTAATTAAGGTCAAGGGGTTTCCAAGCCCATCCCCATTAGTTCTCTGAACCTAAACTGTCTAATGTGAAGAACATGCATTTTATTTTTTAACAAATGTTTTATATGTTCTTACGTCTGTATGGTATCAGCACAAAGTACTTCACGCCTGCAGCTGGCATCCTAAACTCTCCATAGAATCATAGAATAGTTAGGGTTGGAAAGGACCTTAAGATCATCTAGTTCCAACCCCCCTGCCATCAGCAGGGACACCTCACACTAAACCATATCACCCAAGGCTTCATCCAACCTGGCCTTTTTTACTCACAGTGTCCAAAGCTTTGGTGAGGTCAATGAAAGTTACATAGAACCCCTTATTCTGTTCTCTACACTTTTCTTGCAGTTGTCTGAGAACAAATATTATGTCTGTGGTACTTCTATTAGATCTGAAACCACACTGACTTCCAGGTAGAAGTTCTTCTGCAATAGCGGGTACTAATCTGTTCTATGGTATTCTTGCAAGAATTTTTCCACTAAACACTAAAACTGAAAGTATTTTCTCTGTTTTCTGCAGAATAGTACAGAACTGAGTTGGTTTTATACTTAACTAATAAACGTAACTGCAGTTTGCTTTTTCTGGATTTCTGCTCTATCCAGAATATCACCTTTCCTCATAGCAGGAGAAGTGGGGAAAACACTTGTGTTTTCTTATTCAAAACAGCCTGTAGAGAAACTCTTCATTCATCTAGAATTACTGATTTGAATGAAAGTTCGAACTGATTACCCTACCTTAAACCAATCTTTTTGCTCTTCCAAATGAGCTTTCCTTGGAACAAAATGAAGTATTTGCTACCTTTCTTCTCATACAAAATAAGTAGTCAAGGAAATCATGTGTCATCTTCTGCCTTGAGTATGCTTATGACAGAGTTCGTATTTTTATTCAAGTAAGTATTTAATCCAGCTGTTGGTATTCATCCTTTTTGTGAGTAGTTCTACACCATCATTCATCCAGTGACTTCCTATTCCAAGCACTAATTGACTAAGCTTCAAGACATAACACTTCAGTGAAGTACATCAGAAATATGCAGGGGTCACTTCATAGTGCTGATGCACAGTCACCCTTGGAATAAAAAATGGCAACTGGTCAGTGCTGTGCCCTCAGATATTTGGTATATCCAGCTGAAGCTTCATGCAGAATCTGGGGAGCTGAGAATGTGATTATTGTAACTGGCATTTGGCCAGCGTGCCTAAGTCAAATAACACTCTCCTAGCAAAAGTAATGGGAAATTTTTGTCAGACCCAAGAATTGGGATCCTATTTTCTGTCTTAAAAAAAATTAAAGCCCAAACTAATCTGTATGAAACTTCAAGACTAGGCTTTGTGTCTGAAATGACAAAGTATTCCCTGCTGAATGACTGATACATTCTGCATTGCTCAGGTATTGATTTGAAGTCTCTCCAACATTGACTGAAGTTAGTTCACAATATTTGACACAACTTCTGCTCAAGACGCAGGACAAACTCAAATGCCTGGGATATGTCAGATGCATAAGTTGATATCAGCAGGTGACACTTTATTCCACTGTGATTTAAATCCCTTGCCAATTGTTTGGCATCAACAGAAAAGAGAAGTAGAATTACTAGTAGGATATTGAATGAGGAAGCACCTGTTTGTGCAGATGTTTGTTTAGATAGATATGTTTACCCTTCCACAACATAAAAAATCTAATGATTTTGTGTTTACAGTTTTAAGCTGGGTGTTTTTCAAACTTGAAATAAATCAGCTTTAAATTACAAAGAAACAAAGGACATAATAAAAACATAATTTGATCATTAGCAAATCATTTTGTATTTTAAAAAAATTAGGTCTTAAACCGTCAGGATTGATATAACTCTTCAAATGGAATCAGTTAATGAAATACCATTTCCAGCAAAATCCATTTTCTAAATGTCACTGTTTTTGTAGCAATACTGTTAACTTCAAAGGATGTTTAACTGGACCAGAGTTAAGGTCTAAAAACTCTGTCCTGAAATTACTGCAATTTTATTGTCACTGGTTACTGAGCTAGCACAAAAGTACCTTGGCAAGGGGCAAATGCATTATAGAAGTGGGATAAGTGCCTTTTTTCTGCCCTGTCTGTATTTATTGGAGGTTGTAATGCTGTGTCCCGGATCAAGATGTTTAACAGGGGATGTCCTTGGTTACAGCTCCTGTAATGGAATTCTCTACTGCAGATACTTGTGGGGTCATCAGGAGAGTCTGAGAAACTTTCTAGTTAGAAGGAAGGTTCATATTCCTCTTCTGGTGAACATTTCTTTATCTGTACAGAAACAGCTTCTTCCAGCAGGCTCTATCAGGGCAGACCTACTGGCTACTACAGACCTGCAGATGTTAGACATCTGGCTACTTAATATAGCCAGGTGTCTAACATGCTCGTGTAGGTTGCAGCAAGGTTCAAGCAAGGTCTCACACCAATTCTCTTGTGCCATGCCCTCACCAGTGTTGCTCCATGGTCCGATTCTGAAGTGCTTCCCTCTTGTTATTCATGAACAATTTTCTGGTTTAGTAATAGGAAGAACACCTTTCTTGAGGGGATTATCATGTGTTTATAGGAAAGTGAATTGTAAGTATGAGTGACGTATGAGTGAGTCTTTCTTAAACTTCAGCATGTGAAGCTTGAGTGTTTAGTACTTTATAACTTTCTTTAATCACACAGAGAAAAAAACAATACTGCTTTCCTCTCAGAAAAGCTGGTGGCAGCCCAGTTTCTCTAGGTTAAGGCCAGATTAAAACACAGCTGCAATGCTTGCCTGCTACTCTTCATATGAGACATTTCCAGGTACCTTCAGTTTTTGGTCTTCTGCTTTTACCAGGGAGAACAAGAGTTGCAGGACATAGTTATGAAAATAATTCTGGGTTTAGAATATTCAGTCAGGACAAGGGTTGCAGTCTCAGCCTTTTTAAGAAGAATCTGTGTGCCAAGTTGGTGGGCAGCTTTATGACCCATTAAGAGTGAATGCATTTCAGTAGTACTCGTATTTCTAGAGTCAAACCTTTTGAAAGCCCCACTTTAAAAAGACTGACATAATTTAATGATTCTCTATGTAAAATGAAAGACATCTATTATTTCCTGTTACTAACCCCGAGAGAAATGCTTCCTAATAAAAGAAAATATTGTTAATTTTAAAGGAATAATTAAAAGAAGGGAAGAAGAGACATTGAGGGAGAAGCATTTGCTTTAACCCTTGAGAAATAATAAGGAAATGAAGAGCTAACAACATTCATGATCACAGTCCTGTCAGAGCTAAAGAAAAGGCAGCTGTGAAAGATGGGATAATGGCTCAGAATGGATCACATCCTCCCTGGTGAACATGAACAATTATTAGTTGGGTGGTGTTTGTTATCATTTCGATTAGCTGCAGTGTTATTGTGCTATAAGAACTACAACAGGAAGGTTTCCTGATCCTGCAGCATGAGGCAACAACAGGAATGTAGAGAGTTGTGAGACAGCAGTGATGCTGGAGCATGCCAGGAGAAAAAGCCTGTTTCTGTAGCTGTTTCCCATATACATATTAGGACACTTTTATGATAAATCCACTTCTCCCCCTTCCCTGCCCCCTCTTGGCTTTTACTTTGGCTTACTGAAACTCAGCAACATGTTGCTAGAAGAGAGCTTCCTCTTCAGGAGCAGTTTGGGTTTTGTTATGGATTTTTCCTTGTGGGAATTCCCAAAGAGCCAAGGCCATGTAGTAAGCGATCCCGATACCCTGAGCCTTATTACTGTAAAGTAAGAAGATTCTTGGCAGGCATAAGCAAGGTCAATTGTCTTGTTAGGCCTCTGTAATTTTCCACTGAAAACGTGCAGAGAATGATCCCTGCCAAGGTTGTAGTTTCCCACTGTATTTTTAGAGTAAGGTATTTAATCACAATTATAACAAGTTGTAAACGTTAGCTCTGTAAACGATAGTAACCTCCAGACTAACCAATTAGAGCTCAGTATCCAAGGCTGTTACATAAGGGTGTAAGGGTATAAGAAGAGCACTGTATCTAATAAAGTTTGGCAATCGCTTGATCACATTGATTGTCTCCGCGTTGTCCGGGACTCCTGCGTTGACATTTCCTCTGCTTCCCTCTCAAAGTGCTCTTATAATCCAATTTCTCTCCCTGTTTTTTCCATTAGATAAAATCATAATCCTCTTTGCAGCATCACATGTTACACCATGAACAGACAAAGAGCAAACCCTGTCTTATTGAGCTTTTCATTTATTAAAAGTAAATGTGTGTGGCCCTTTCTTAGGGGAGGGCAGGATGAACCAAAGTGAAACAGTAGGTCCAGTTTGTGTGTGGCATAGACACAGGAAAGAAAGTTCAGGAAAGAAAGAATTTAATGAGAAGTAATTTTTTAAAATTTTTTTTATTTCAGTTTGCCATTTAAATATAAACAGTTCTTTTCAATGAATTTAAAGTTAAAATGTCACTTCATTGTGGTTTGGCAGCTAAAAAAAGAAACAAAATGACATTTCAAAATGAAATAAAAATATCATTTTGAATCAATGTTAATATGAAAGGTCACCTTGTTTTCGTAGCCAAAAAGTCCCTCTGGAACAGAATAGTTCATCGTTAGGCAGGAATTAGTATTTTTTCAAGGATGTCTTATGAGAAAATGTACATACTTTATATGTATACATGTTGCCTTTGAGACTATTTGCATGTGGAATATGTTGCCTAGCTGTATCAAACCCATACTTTGTTTGAATTCTGTATCTCTGCTGTCTTGGAAATACCTCTCAGCTCTTTGCAGCTTGAGCTTTGTTAGTGATATGGACCATGGACATAGGGCTTCTCCATGGGACCCTGGGCAGGTTGCTTGTCCTTTCTGTGTCTGTGAAGTGATCCCGCTCCTGTACATACATGCCTTTCCATCTCTTCTGACTTGTTACAAGCTCCCTCTGTGGATGTCAGAGCCCACTGGAGTTGCACAATGTCTGGTGTTACCTTCCTGGCAGAAAGGTCCTACCCTATCATGTAGTGATTGAACGTGATGTGGAGAGAGATATCAGGAACTCCTTACTCCTAATCCTCCTATTCTACAGTAAATTCACAGCTGTTGGACCTAATCTGTGTGTGCAATGCCTCATCCCTCAGCTAGGGAATCTACCAATAAAGTTAAGGTTATATGCAACTGCGGAAGAGAACTAGTATCGTACCTTGCTTTGCAGTGTACTCTGGCTTGTACTACAGAAATGTTTACCATTTTTCTCAGCTTTTACAAGTAATTACCAAGGATGCAATTTCGTGCTTAATGAACAACTAAGCACTGAACCTTTAAAAAAACCAGCTTGCACTCTCTAAATACTAATTCATCTTTCATGTGAAAATATTTTAACGAAAACATTCAGTTTTAGATACCCTAGCTTGACTACTTTCCATTTTCAAATGGTCAGATATCTATTTTCTTTGAGTCACATACCACATATCATAAAGAAGCAAATGAGCTCAAGTACACTTGAAAGCTTTTCTTATGTGTTTGGGTTTTTATGCTCCTTTTTCTGTCTACAGTCTCCAGTATTTTTCATATTAAGGTGTTCTTAGTCTAAGACTAGCTGGAGTCTGACCCGGTTTCCCTGTGTCCCTGTCCTTCACAGTTTCCCTGTCAGTTTAAGCTCAGGCTGGGGCTGGTCACCTGCCTGTGCACCACTGCAGCAGGAACCTCACTCCTGTTGAGCCCCCCACCACTCCTGTTGGGACTAACCCTGATGTCAGAGCACATTGCTCAGGGCCTTGGTACCTGGAGTTTTGGATATCTCCAAGAACAGGGATACCTTCTCCATGTTAGAGGTAATGCAAATGTTATCAGGCAATAGAGCAGGAAGCAAGTTACAATCTCTAGGTTCTACCCTTAATTTAAAAGAAATATTTGGGTGGAAACTTTTTCAGTTTCAGTTTTTATCTAACTAGCCAATAGAAGAAGATAAATTACTGTACTTCTCTGTTTGCACTTGAGAAGAAAGAAAATAAATACTCCAGTTAAGTTCGTAAGTTTTTATTCAAGGTCTTCTGGTATCTGTAGAAGCTTCTGAGTACTCCTTAACATTTCTTAGTTGTCCTTGAACTCAAGCAGTAGGTGTATGAAACCAGTGCTTTAAACATCACAATTAAAAAAAATAGCTCTAGATAAATAAAATAGGAGGTAATGCTGCATTCATATAGTGACTTTATAGAGAAACAGACACAGAGCTACACAGGTGCTTACAGATTGGCAGCTTTCCCAATAGTTTACACAAATACAAGATAAAGGAGAAATTAACTTGACACACTTGGTCTGTCTTTACCTTGGCTCATAATATTTGAGGTCACTGTTTATTGCTTTTTTGTCTCCCTATCTGAAAACATATTTTAACAAAAAAACAAATAGACAAAAGAGGTCACCTGGTGTGCCCACCCACCTTGTTCAGATAAGGAGCAGCTCATGCTTATGCTTGCTGCTAACTGAGGTGGGTATATCCAGCAGAGTGGGGGAAAGTCACTTTTCTCCATGCTCACTGAGTGGCTTTGCTACAGCATGGAAAGCCCATAGTAAAGTAAGAAGTGTGCAAGTTTCCATGGGTACATAAAATAGAGCTGGTTTGGATACTGTGGATTTTGGCAAGTAGACTTTAACAAATATTAAGTGTTCTCTCATTGTCTCGTGTGCAGTAGTGTTCCTGAGGATGAAAAATGTCTGGGCTTTATTTATTTATTCTAGTGAGTTGAAGGCAATGTCAGCAACTGGAGAAGGAGGGAGAAAGATGTGAGTATGGCATGGAGTAATTCTTCAATGACACAAGTGTAATAAATCAGTGATTGTACCCATTCTTCAGAACTGCAAACATGCAGTGGGCCACACACAGCTGTGCAGTGGGCCACACACAGTTGATCAGTGTGTTGTATTCTACTTGTGTTTTTCAGTGTTAGCAACAGTATGATTCTCTTTTGTGAGTTTTGGCTTCTTTTTTTACTTCACTGGAAACACATGGAGTGGGCAATGTGGATTCCATGCCTTATGTGGGACGTGGGGCCCACATTCCAGTTTACCTTTCAGTTTGCCAAGCTTCTAGCAGTCAATCACTTCTAATCAAGATAACTTAAAAACATGCTAATAGGATTTCACAGTTGGATAATGACAGCAATAGACTGAACATGGTATCCCTAGGGTTCCAAATATGTAAATGAAATAAATATTAACTCTATAATTTTCCTGTTAAGAATGAAATTACACAATAAGATAACTAGACAGTAAGAGACAGTAAAATCTCTGAGTTGTTCTACTTAACTGCTAAGCATTTTAAGCTGTAAATAAATAAAACAGCAACAAAAAAATACTCATCTTGTCAGCCTCTGGGCAAAACTGCCTTCTGTTGTTACAGCCCCATAGGTAGTAACACTAGGAAGTATTAGTAGAAAGACAAAAGTGAAAATACTTTAGAATTTGTTTTTCTTTCCCTTTTATTCACACCTAAATTTGCATTCATTTCATAGCTGTTTGGACACGTTGGAGGGCAAATATATTGATGAAAAGTTAGCACATTTTGTGCGTGTGCATATATGTAAGGGCATGCAACATACATATGTTTATGCTAGGGAAATTTTACATAGTAAAATATGCTAAAGTAGGGATAACACTTCCTCCTATTTAATTTTTTTTCTCAATATCTTCTTGAAAGAGTTTATGTATAAAAATATGTCCTGAAGATCATCAATTTATAAGCAGGATACTATAATTTTTTATATTTTATTGGCTATTACATTATACTGTAATAGATTCTCTCAGTGCTGTCTAATCTTAGAATGCTTCCATGCAGCAATATCTCTATGAATTATTAATTCCTAAAAGGGTGATATCAGAGAACATTTTCAATGGGATGGTTATAAAATGAAAGTGCAGCATTGGGCAGAAGAGTGACTGTTCAAATGAGAGAAAAAAAACCCTCTTAGCTAGCATAAAACTGTACGGTACTGTGTTATGTTTTCCTTTTTTAAGAGTTGCATGTTCTGCCCTCAAAGGCTTGTGCTTTTCTACTTTTTTCTTTTCTTGTTCTTTTAACTTCTCTGAGTTGCAATATCTGAGTGTGCTATTTCAGTCTGTAATATCAGCTGAATTCTAATAAAAAGTAATAGCATAGTCAAAACTAGGAAGATAGTGACTTTTCTGTAGTACTTGGGGCTATTATCCCAAATATCAATATTTTTATTAAGAGAAATATTTTAAATCTTGTACTAAGACATCTCTAATTGCATACAGTCTCTATTTTATCCAGCAGAATTCAGCCTTCAGTGATGAGAAGCAGGCAGACTGCTGGCTTCTAGAGAAGCTCAACAGCATTTTTTCAAATTACTAGCATGAAAGGGATCTGCCATTGAACTTGCTTTACTGCTAATGTGTGCTACAGAATATAGTTTTTGCACGAGAAGTCTGGGGCCATGTTCTCAAGCCAGGGAATGGTTTAGATAGCATTTCCACAGTAGGGTAAGATAACTCAATAACTGTACTGCGATGAATGGGAAATAGTTACACAAAACAGTGCTCCAGCTCTTGGGAAGAAGCTGTAGTGACAATCAGCTGGAAAGATTAATTTGCATCTTTAACTAGCAAGGCTGTTTCTGAAGTGAACATCTGATCATAGCTTCAGATTTATGAGGTCATATTCTGTGTTGTATTTAAAACACTGACTGCAGTCAGGTGAAATTAATCTGTGGCTTCCTCTTGGTTGTTTACATCCTATCTATACAGGCTAACGAGATTCTTCTGAGGAGTATATGCTCTGGACATGTTATGTCTTTGTTGCCTACGGTCTTTGTAAGACTTTTATTATTTATTAAGGGGAGATTAGATCATGAAAGTGTATTTAACTCAATCTCTTGGTGTAATCCATAAACTTAAGCCAAAGGTGTGGAGTCTGTAAAGCAAGGTAAAAAATGTTCACAGGTTTCAGTGGCTTTGCTTGAATCATGGTAGACAGAAAAAAGGTCTTTTGTGTGATGCATGACTGCATTTGTAATGTATGGCCATGTGTTTGCAATGGATGATATGCGTGTCTTCCAGCATAAACAAAATAGTGCTCTGGGTTACAATTATGTTTGTTAAATGTGATTTTCTTATTGCCTATTACCCTTTGAGCACCTAATAAGTTTTGCATGTTTATCATAATTATAGTGCCTCATAGTGAAGTTGAAGCTTGAAACTCAGCTGCTGCTTTTATGAGAGAAGAGCATTTCTCTTATTTCACTGGATCTTCTAGTCCTAGAGGGTCCACTGAAAGGTTTCCTGGACAAACTCATCTTGTTTTGGTTTGGCTGTTTGGGTTTTGGTTTTGTTTGTAGCTACATTATCAGTATTTTCTGATAAAAGCTTCCAGAGCTATAGAGTTTTCTTGCAGTGAAAAAATTCTGTTGGAGTCAATGCAAACTTTGCTGAGATGAGCAGTGAAGAACAGACCCTGGCAGGTTTGTGCTGCAAAGTATCTACCTAGAGTGTAGACTGCAGACAGAATTGTGGGGTACCTCAACCTCACAGCAATATAAGGTTTTGCATTTCAGAAGTGCTCAGACATGAGACTACTCTAGAGGTTTTGGTTTCAGCCAAAAGCTGAGCATTTGGACATCATTTTAGGGTTTGTGCATGAATGAATTTTCATGGATTTTTTTTTTGCAATTTTCCCAATTCTTTCTCTTCCCAGTATGTGATAACCCAATGAGTTTCCCAATAAGTTGTAAATTTAACAGATAAGAGGGAGTATTTACACTTCTTATATATAGTAGAGAGACTAATTACTAAATTAAACTTCTGAATTACATGCTAACACACTGGGATTATTGTTTTCCCTTAAGTTTTTGTTAATGCATATCTGTTATTGGTGGGGGAAAAATGTTTGCATTAACTCTGTGCATCCACCTTATTTTCTAAGACATTTTATACACTTCTGTCCACTCTGAAAGTTACATCTTCTGAAGGAAAACTTCTGAATGTGAGATAACGGGCAGTAGCTGCAAAGCAACTTTAAGTGTTTGCCCTACATGCAGATTAGCTACACTCAGTATAGATTAGTAGGATATTTTAGTCACACAGACAGATCATGAGTGACACTTTGGTCACCTCTACAGACTATGGCTTAATACTGACAAACAGAAGTAGTTTAGAGCTTTGAAATAAATGCATAGATAGTTCTGCAGCTTCTTGCATTGACTTGCAATGATAACAAGCAGATGTTTTATCTACCAAACATAGAAACACCACAATACCTTCTGCATTCCCTTGATGGTACTTGTACTGGAAATACACAGTTGAGTGGAAGAAAAGCATCTCAGTAACATAGATAACTAGCACACATTGCGATATCAGCAAAAGAAAGGATTTCACAGGTAAAATAGTTCAGATTCAGTTCATGTTGTTTTGTCTGATACTAAACCTAATTTTAAAATTTCTCTTGGAAACACATTTTCAAATTCTAGAATAATTTTTGTCTAAAAAGAAAGTTTAGTAATATGCATCTCAAAGTAACTGAAGGGAATTGTTCACAGTAGCTCTCTGATCCTACCGTCATCAGTATGTATTTTGTAACTCCCTATGGATTGAGCAGTCAGGGTGATACCAAATCACTTCCAGTTCTTCAGTATGACTACATTATCACCAACTGGTTTTAGTTCTTTAGAGAGCTTTGTTTCAATCTCCCCTTTCTCATTCTCTTCCTCTTATCCAGTTCTTCTTGTTTACTTTTCACATTTTTATTAATATCCTTATCTGTGACATTTTGCAATGATTCGTCAGATTCTTGTATTTTTGTGTAATGCACAGAATCACAGAGTGGTTTGGGTTGGAAAGGACCTTAAAGACCATCTAGTTCCAACCTCTTTTCATGAGCAACGACACCTTCCACTATACCAGGTTGCTCCAAGCCCTATCAAACCTGGCTTTTTACTTTTCGTTGTCTCATTTAGAGAGCATACTGCTTATATAGATGGGTGAACTGCATAATTCTTTGACTGCTGTAAGAGTTGAAGAATGCTATGACATTCGCTTTAAGACCCAGTGATACTGAAGCTATTAAAAGTCTGGATCTAACAACCTGTTTTTCTAATAACTGATTTAGAGAGAGGTAATTTGTTTATGTAATCAGTTGCCCTCTTTCTTTCTGCACATACTTAGTCTATTTTCCCAGCTTCATCAACAAATACTTTCACCCCTGTGCTTGATATCTGAGTAGTATATTCTTGGAGCATATGACAATCACCATTTGAAGAAAGAGATAAAGAGTTAATGTATCAGCTGTAGAGTTCTGCAGAGCAGATTGAAGTCTTTGTGTTCTAATATCCATAGCCCTCTGCTTGGTAAGGATTTTGAAGTTATACCATCACTTATCCATTACAGTAGCAAGGAAACTGTTTACTAACTTGTAGAAGAGAAACAAAAGGAGGAAGCATAACCTGTAGCTGATATAATAAATGAATCATTTATACAAGGCTGTATAGACACTTAGCTGTTTCCATTCCTTTTTCTTCTACTGAATTATTTTCCCTCATTTTCTGTCTATTTCTGAACGCTGTTCATATTAAAGGGAAAAAGGTCTCTATCTCCCAACTTTATTTCCTCATTGTTATTCATTGGTCCAAAAAAGCTGAGATGGATATCTCAGTTTATTTAATCAGTAGCTCTCTGCAAGGGAGGTTAGGAATCATCTTTGTGTATCAGAACTGATATGTAGCAATGCCCGTCAGAAGAGATTAGAAGGTCCATGTCGAGGTGGAATCATCAGGGTAGAATGAAACCTGAAGCTGGGTTAAGTAATTGGGTTCTTGTTCAATAAAAGTGCTTGTTTGTGTGTTGTAATGAAAGATCTTTGGTGCAATGGATGTCTGAATCCAAATATCCTCTGGATTTTCTGATGGATAAAGTGATAAGGGTGAAAGGGATTTAATTTAGGACTACTGAAAAACTTTAAAGAGATTAGAGAAATTTGTGAATATATTCTCTCTTTTGTCATGGTAGCTTTTGTGACTTACCAGAACTAGACTGGGTGAGGAGAGGGACCCAAGGAGTTCAGGGTTTTAATTTGGGGTGGGGTGATCTGGGGATGCTGCTACTATTAAATTCCCATTTGAGATGCAAACGGAGAAAAGGTAATGAAAGGGAATTTTTGGCTTTGTGTTCTCTTTTATAGACCTAGGAGGATGACTTTTTTGCCTTCCCTCTCCCCTCCCCGATTTAAGGTCTATACTACTAGCAATTCTTATTTGAACACTTATTTTTCTTATTTCTTCTGTGCTTCATATTAAGATTTATTTTTCAAGATTTTTTATACCATAAGATCTATAATATTTCCATTGACTATGTCTCTTGAAGTTAATAGCCATTTTTGGTGATATTCTTTTTAGATGTGAGAGCTTTCTCTGACTGCAAAATTCTGTTCTTGCAAAAACTTAGGTTCTTCAGCTTCGCTGGATGTTTATACCAACATACGACAAATATGTAAGAGAAGAATGCTGAGGATGTGGATAACGAAATCTTGCCTGCATTTGAGACAGCGCGTGTCATGTTCTCTCTGTCTTTCCTCTGTGTTTGAACAGAACTACACTCTCTAGCTTGGAGCTGCTTTTTCTCAAGCATAATTGTTTATAAGGGTTAATTAATAAATATCCCATTGTTAAGTTAGCTTCAGTAAATATATGAAAATCCTTGAAAGCAGACTGATTTTTTTTCACAGCTGGTTTAATGTATGTGTCTAGCCATAGATTTAGAAGAATTAAAGGTAGACTAAGACCAAAAGTTTCCAGGGCCAATGCATTTGTTATAGAAACATAGAATCATAGAATAGTTAGGGTTGGAAAGGACCTTATCTTGAAGCATCAGTCCTTGAAAAACTCTCTCTGGTCTTATACATGTATGCACACATACTAGGAAAAAAAGCCACATGCTTCAATGAATTCCAAAAGCATGAAGCATTTTGTTTATATTAATGCTTGTTTTATAACATTGTAACTTCAGGCACTGTCAAGTTGCCCACACCTCTTGTTTACGGCATCCATATCCCTTTGTTCATTGAGGTCACAGGATAAGTTAGGGACAATTTTTTTTTCCCATGGCTTTTGCTGCAACTGCAAAGGGTAAAATCCCAGAAATGAAGAGAAATCTCATATGCTTATTTGTTGTAACGATTCCTGTACAAAATATTTCCAGAACTGTATTATGAAAAACTAAGACTTGCAATGAATGTGAGAGTTGGCAGCATTTGGCATCTTAGATGATAAATCTCAAATGCTCAGACAAACCTTTCCTTGTAATTTCTCGTTAGCAAAAACCCCAACAAACCTCAAACAAAACGAAAACAACCACCCCCACCCTGGGAACCCAAACAAAACCCAGCAAGCTATTCTTTTCAATCTGGGACTAGAAAATATTCCTCAAGAGACAACATATCCTGTCCTTGTTGTGACTACCATATTCCATCTCTGTATTTGTCCATAAGGCCATTGTAATGGGATAGTCAAGGATTTAATCCCATTTGGAATGTACATAAATTTCTGAATGTTTGCAATTTCTGCAAATGATAACACCTTCTGATTGAGTCTTTAAATCTGAAATCTTGATTTTTCTGTGTCCAGCTTTGTCTAGACTGCTTTTTATTTCAGCTTCACCAATAGAGTAGCCAGAATAAGTAGTCTCCTAGTCAGAAATTTTTCTGTGGTTTCTTAGATCAGGGGATGGCTATATAGTTCATTAATCTCCTGTGACATTGAGACTAAGCACTTCACTGTAAGAAGGGTACAACTGTTGTCTATGCCTGCTTGTATAAAAGGAGATTTTCAATATTTATTTCCACTTCTTTATCATGAAACTCTGTACTTTTCATCTGACAAGTTAAGTCAGATGATCAGATTGTCTGTGCCTATCTCAATTTTATAGCTGCAGGAGACAATATAATTAACGTCCCTGTTATAGAAGAGGGGTAAAAACCCTGTCTCCTGACAGGGCCATATTCTGCCAGCCTGGCAGTCAGCAGATGGGCTTTACCTGATAACTGATACCGTGAGAAAGGCCTTACCCTAACAGCTGTGTACAAACAGGGATGCCACCTGACTGAATGGTGCTCATTTTGTCACTTGGGATGTTGGGAAACAGAGGGTTGTCACTTGTACTCAGAAAGGAAACGAGCTGTCATCAGCAATAGCCTAGTTAATGGAGGAACTCCACATAGGATTCTGGACCCCAAAGGAAGAAAAAGTGCCTCATGTCCCTTGACATGCTACTTAATTGGCACCTCGTATCTGCTTACTTAAACCTTAATTAAGGTTTTATCTTATACCTTCCAAAGTCCATTCACTGGTTCTCTGGGCAGAGAGTATCAGACAACCACCTGAGTCCCAAATGGGTAGGGTTTATCTTGCAGTAAGCAGGCCTGTGGAGTGTTGTCTTATTTTGACAATGATAACTGGCAGTCTTGCTTGCGTGCTTGGTAAATGACGGCTTGTACAACAATACTTGCATTAATATTATATTGGTATTTTTTTAATGGGAATAGGCATGGTGACAGGATTTTTCCAAGCCATGTTACTTACTAAAGGAAACCCTGATCCCTGCCATCCCTGATTCATTCAAAAGAGTAAAACAAAACAATTTCAGGAAAAGCAGAGCTGGGTTTGGGATGTAAGCTTGTGTTTTTCAAAGGGAGTGTGAATACCTGGTCAAAATATATTCAGGTACAAAAGTGTTTGCATTCCCCCTTGTGCATTTTTGTACGTTTAAAATAAAATTATTTCTTTCTTTCATCAACAGCGTATCTTTTAAGCATTTGATAATTTGAACATTACAAAATTACTTGATAAATAACCATACATTTGTTAGGTCAGCTAGTACAGAAAAAGAAATGCATTCTTAAATACTCTGTTTCCAGACGTAAAAGTTTATTATTGCAGAAATTGCTTATGCATAGTTTGCTTGTTCCCAAAAGAATAAATATACCTGCTGCAATTCATGAAGTGAGCTCTGAGAAGGAATTTTACTTTCTTGTGAAAACAGGATTTTTCCCTGCATCAATTTACATTTGTATATCTGTGACACTTTTACAGTGATGAAAGATCTCACATGATCTGAGAATCCACCCAAACCAGCAATAAATATGCCACCTAAATAGTATTTTTGGAAGGATTTAATCTACATTTGAGTATGCCGTCAAAATATGACCCAAGATAAATTCAATGTAGTTTCCTTTTTGAGGGGAAAATTTCAGGGGTAGAATCATAGAATCATAGAATAGTTAGGGTTGGAAAGGACCTTAAGATCATCTAGTTCCAACCCCCCTGCAAGTGCATTTCCTCATCAGCCCCCTGCAGGACAGCAAAGTGGTTCTGGTGGGTACAGCAGATTTAGGAGGAAGCCCCTTGCTTTCAATTGCTCTCTTCCCCCTTTTGTTGTTTTTTTTTGTTACTAATTCCCAGCTTCCCTCATCAACAGCCTCCTTCTTTCCTCCATGAGTTAGAGGGGAAGCTTGAGGCCGCTGCTCTGTCTGGGCCTGGAGCAAGCAGTCCTGCTTCCTCTCAGCTTCCCTGACATCTTGCAGCTTCCTGACTGCATCCTGCAGCTCAGCCACCTGCTGCAGGAGGACCTGCACCAGGGAGCAGCAAGCGAAGCCCTGCCCATTGTGCACCTTTCCCTCACCAGACCAGTTAAAGTATGAAATCCTCATTCAGTCTGATGACTGCAAACCCATTCACATGAAGAGAAGCCCAGTACTTCTGTTCGTGTCACTGAGTCCTCTTCCTCATCCCCCAGGAATGGTACTTAGCAGACAAAATGCTGTCATTCACATTACTGTAGAAAAGGAAAGTCAATACTTGTGTAGATGTAGGCCTGTTTTGTTCAGTGGAATGAGATTTCATTCTGAGATTCAGACTGGCTATTTCTATTCTGCATTTTCTTCATAGAGCAAAATCCATTATAAACTTTTTCAATATGTTTTTTCTTACCAGAACATATGGTTTATGTGAAAAGTAGACAAGCTGTTTCTTAGCTGCCTGACCGTATACATTATTGTTACTTCTAATAACACAGTTCCAAAGGGTAAAATAGGTTTATATATCAGATGAGAAGGATTTTGTCTCTTAAAACAGACGTTATTGAGCAACTTCACAAGAATGGTGCTGATTTACATGAGCTCATATTCTGAACCACAGTATGCAGCCTCTGGTAGTTAATCACAGACTATGTTAGAGTCAGCTGCCTTTGTAATGAAAATAATGCAAAGAAAGAATTCTGAGTACCATGAAAAGAAAGCAACCTTTAAAGTAATTGATGCTAAACTGAGTATTTTCCCTGTGCCTCACTCAGTGCCAACTGTCTGAAAAAAGTGATAGGAAAATACCATTAAAATAGTCTCCTTGTATAATACCTGTTCTGCACAACTGTGTGACGTTTTCTTTGCTTCTTTTCAGCACAAATTCCTATGGTATTTAACTCTTTTAAGCCATTGTTTCATCACACAGATAAGCTAGTTTTTGCTTTCTCAGCTTCAATCTCAAATGCTATTAATATTATCAGCTAAGCAATAACTCTAAAATCTGTCCTTTACTGGTCAAAATATGGATGCTTCAGATAGATAGCTATAAATAATGGCCCTTCCTGGGAAGGAAATATTCCCCACAAATTGAACAAGTAAATGAGAAATTGCTCTTGTTCCCTTACTCTGCACTTGTTGAAAAAAAACCAAAATCATGTTTTAATACCTATGTATCATACAGAAGAGAGGAGTCACCTGCAGTAACTGCCCATGTACTATCAATCATTTGTCGGAGATATAGCTAAGAGACATTTGACCATTCATAATTACAGAAGGTCTGATGATAAAACAGTGGGGGGAAAGAAAAGCTGCAGTAGCAATGTACAACTGACACAAAGCTGCTGTTTTCTTTTGGGGGGCAAAGAGCACTGTAAAAAATCTTTTGTTTTTTAGGGTGAAATAATTGGCTTAATTAGTACTTTTCCTAAATTGGCACTTCCCCTACAATTTGAATTTCATTACACAGCCTTTATGGAAATCATTATATTGTGGTTTAGTGTTATAAAATGCTCTTGTTGGGTGTAGAAATAGAGGAACGAATGACATAACATTATCTTACCTGTCATCCCACAGCGCTTAGCAGTCTATACAGGTATGATGTTTTAAGTGTGTGCTCCCACTGAATAGCAGTATATTACACTAAATGAGAGATTACAATCTAACAAAACTACTGCAGTAAACTGTTTTAAAGGGAAAAAAGGGTGTGGGGAGGGAGAGAAGGGGGAATAAAAGTCTTAAATTTTTTTCTCTTACATTTATTACTAGCTGTAACCATTTAACTTAGTGCATGTACTGAAGAAGATATGCCAATGAAGTTGATTTAGCTCTTTCTGCTGCTTTCTGACATTAACACCTTTGTATCGGAGCTGCTCTTTCAGGAGTGCTGTGACAGACTCTGGCAATAAGTCTTTTTGAGAAATCTCTGGAAACTGGGATAAATTCACATGTTGTATATAGAGAAATAAAAACATAGATATTTTATTGTCTGTATCTATGTACTTGGGTCTTTTCTCCAGAAGCAACCTTTTAAAAGCAGCATGAATTCCAGGTTAGAGTAATTTGAGGTAAAGAAACTGTAGAAATCCTTTTAGGTACTAACCCCAGGAACTGGTAGTGAAGGTTTTGTGGGGAGGGGCTGGCATCCAATGGTAGTACATTCCTGTACTGCCATCCGTGTGAGGTGCTGATGCCTGGGGTACAGCCCCATGCGCTGGTGACCCCATTTCAGTCCAGAGCACTGCTGCAGATGCAGTGACTTTACTGAAACTTGTGGGTGCTCCTCCTGCTTTTATAGACAGAATACACAACCAGGAAGGATGGGCTGGCAGGAAGTAAGTAATGTGTAACTGTCATCTGTTTTGGAGCCTTTTGTGTTGCACTTTGCCCTAATACCATCAGCCCAGGGCAACTGTGGAGGAAAGGATGTGAGCGCAGCTTCTATGCTAATGTATTTCAAGGTGTTTGAGATTTTAGATGCTACATCTGCATGCATATCAGCTTAAGCCTCTAAAATTCAGCTCATCCAAAACTTTTCTCTTCCCTTTTTCTTCATTATATTGCTCAATCATCCAACCCTATTCTTTCTTGCTCTGGAAATTTCAAGTAAGATGAAAAGAGAAAACAATAATCAGCACAAGGTTGAAGAAAAACATGAAAATTCTAGTTAGGGAAGAGAGAACAGGGTATCATACAAGCACTCAAATCAAAGAAATAGTGAATTGAGAAATACATATCTGATGTCTGAATGCATGACACAGGAATTTTTGTGGATGTGTAATTTACAGAAAGGCTCAATTTATATAATGTAATAGCTGAGAGCATGCAGTTGTGCGCTATCAGATGAATAATTGGGATTCTACAGATCATGTCAGGAACCTTGCATGGCAGGTAGGAAGAAAATAGAAGATAGATGAACAGTCTGGTAAAGAGAGAATTTCTATTTATAAGCAGCATATGAAACAATTTTGACTGTATCTTTCACAAAAAAATTTATGTCTGCAAACTGTCTTTTAAGCTTTTTTTTTTATAGTAGAAAAACTCCTTAGTAAGGAAGAAAGCTGTAGTTGAGGAGAGTTACAAATACTTTTCTTTTAATCTGTGTAAAAGTCAGAACACAAGGAAGATGGTTTTCTTTTTCCTGTGTGTTAAATTGTCCTGATGCTTGAACAGATAACATCTGCAAGCTTCTTTAAGATAATAATTAAGTAACAGGTGCTGAGTGTAATTATCAGTGTGCTGGAGGACATTGGCTTATGTTGTGCTTGTTTTGCTGGTTCTGGAAGGTAACTGTCTTGGTTTATGTAACCATATAGCAAAATAAAGCTATGGTAAGCTGAAAAAACACCTTTCTCCCATTTAGGTGTTGCTTGAGAGGCCTATATTTATACACTGTATATTGTACACTATAAAACATCTTTCATATTGAATAAAAACTAGTAAAATGTCTCTGCCACAGCTGAAATCTCAGCAACCTTCTCAGTAAGGTTTGTCATGAGACCCAATGCCTTCATCTTTGCAAGTTTTAAAACTACATGCAGTATCTCTCACTGGTGATTGAGTGTCCTACAGCAGTAAGGGCCCTTCCTGTGTCTATGTATTCTTCAAGCAAAGCATGGGTAAATTACTTTCCATTCCTTTGGCACTAATGCAGATATCAGCTTAATCTGTAGGTAATTTATAGGGAGGAAATTCCAGTCTGAACTTTGTCTCTTGGTGTTAGCTTTAATACTAAATACATTTTATTTTTATATTACGAGGGGAAGGGGAAGAGTGTTTTTGGAGACCATTTGTTTGCTCCCTCTTCTTCTAGAGCTGTAAAGAGTGTAGAGAATACAACAGCAGTGATTTTTTTTTCAGCTTGTTAGGCACTATATTCTATCCAATCTTCTTTAAGCAGTTATTCTAATAGCCTGTATAAATAATTTTGTTTAGCTTCACTAACAACCTGTATAAATAACTTTGTTTAACTTCACTAAATCTTGTGAAGAAATCAGCAATGGGAAAATTATTGAGCATAAGATGATTTTTAATAGGTACCATGTTAGATTTGTAATAGTTCTGAAAAAAGAACATCAATTTCACCTAACCACCTTCTGTTCTTTGAACAGACTGAAAACATTTTCAGTTTGTACTATAACTACCTGATTTGATAGTATGAAAATGACCAATCTACTCCAACAGCAACCACAGTGAGAGAGTCAGAGGAAAACCAAGTAATAATGTAAAATATATTTGCCCTGCAGTCCTATCTATATGAAGACAGACCTACACATAAAAACACTAACTTTCATGGTCAAAGTCCTGTGTCAAGGTTAGTGGAAACCTGCAGTACAGAAAAAGAAAACTGAGTTAGATTTGGTTCTGGCTTGTTAGATTTCCCCACTTTTAGAGAGAGAAGGGGAGGAGATGAGACTGTAGAAGAAATAGGTATGATATAAGGTCTAAGAAAGCATAGTGATTTGAAAAGTCTGAGTGACATTGACCCAAATACAATCTTTCTGTAGTTTGCTGGATAAGGAAAAAAAAAGAAGAAAAAGGATTGATTTTTTTTAAGCTGCTGCTGTATGATTTCTTAACTCTTCTGGGTTTGCTTCTGCTGTATTGATTGCTACTGATGCTTATCTCACAGTGTCTGCACAAAGTCTATCCCAAACAGTTATCTATTCAGCCCTCAAGTTCACTGTATGTTTCCTCCAGTTGACCTCAGTTAACCTTTTTTACATTGTTAAACATCAAATGCTAGCAAGATAAGTCAACCCTCCCCCTCTGGGATTATGATTATGACTTTTGTCTATAAGGCTTGCTGCCTATGGAAACCTTTGCTGAGGAATCACAGAATCCCAAGGGTTGGAAGGGACCTCAAAAGATCACCTGGTCCAACCCCCCTGCAAGAGCAGGGTAACCTAGAGTACATCACACAGGAACTTGTCCAGGCGGGCCTTGAATATCTCCAATGGAGGAGACTCCACAACCCCCCTGGGCAACCTGTTCCAGAAGCCACTGTTGTAGTCCAGACATCTACGGCACTTTGGGTACAGGTTGATGTTCCTTTGCAAATACAAAGAATTAACCTGACTTGTCAAGGCAGATTCTATTTTAGCTTTCCTTTTCATCTGCAGTAGACTGCAGAGGTGCAGATTCTGATCTCATGGTATTGTAAATTTTGAATAGCTTACCTTAGCATAATGCACTAATACTGGTATAAAACCAATATAAATGTGATCATAATCTATTCCTCAAAGTACTAATTTTATAACAGGACACCCGTATCTTGTGGCAGTTTTAAGATTAAAATATATTAACTGATTTATTTAGCAATTTTTTAAGGTCAGATTTGTTTTAACTTTCTTACTTGGAATGAGAGTTATGGGTCATGATTAATAATAAAAGCAGAAGGCAATTGGAGCAGACCATTTTAATTTTTTTTTTAAATATTTATGGTACTCCAGGCATTAAGCTCAAAGTCAGTAGTTTGAGAAGTTCTCTGAATGTGAAATTTGGGGGAAGGATGTAAGAGAGAACTAAAGTGTATGAAATAAGTAGTATCTGACTACAGCTTGTTAATGTCATCTGGCATTCTGTAGTGGATATGGAAAATCAATGACAGAAGCAGTAGTGAATAAATACATACAAGACATCGGAAACAACCAGAAGAAAGAGATTTCACAGAGAACTCATGCTATAGGGTTTAGAAAAGGGGCAACTGAACAGTGAAACCCAACAAGGTGCAATTGCATAATGATATAGTCCTTGGAACTTTTCGGCTTAACCACTGTCCAAGGTTACCTAAAGTCTCTGTTCCTGTGCCAGCATTTCCTGCCTCCACAGTAGGACAGGAAGAGATAGGTACCTCTGACTTAAGTAAAGCCTATCACCTTAAGCTGCTTGTTTATACCTTTTTCTGAGAAAAACTAGAATTCAGAGAAACAAAAGAACAAAAATGTATTTTTAAGACTGGATTTTCAAATTTCAATAATGAATTTGGAGAGGCATTTTCGAAATCCAAACTTCCTCAAATTGTGGACTTTACTACAATTTTCTGGTTCTATATTACTCATACCACAAAGAATTGCTCTGAAATGCTTTCTGTGATCCCTTTCAAGCCACAGTCTTCAAATGAGCATTCATGGGAATTAATATAGATCCTTTATCCAAATCTTTCTTATGAGGGTATATTTGTGCCTTGATGCTCCCACTGTGTGAAACAAATGCAGGATTTTTACTAATATTTAGGAACACTTAAAGAAATGTGTTGTTTTTCAAAATGAAAATTATAGATGCTGTTTATCTGTACAGTGACTTCAGAGATCTCTATGAATGAGAGCTTACTGAACTCTATGGAGAAAGAGGCCTTTGGAGTGTAATTTTAGTTCCTGGTCTTTCATGGCATAAGAAGAGAAACACGTTAATCAGTGCATCACTCACTGCCATATGCACACAGGACAATATATTATTCATAACATTGGCTGAAGATAACAAAACTGATCTTGGCTTCCACAGAGGCAAGCTTTCATAACGTCCCCTTATCATATACAAATGACATTTGATTTGCACTCCCAGATAGAATAATTTTTATGTAAAGTTTATGCTGCAGTAGGAAACTGCTCAGTTGCCCTTTTTTGAGATAAGGCTACAAATAAATTTCCTTTAAGAAGCTGGACTTTTAATGTGATAAAAAAGAGTAGGCTTAGATTTTTCAGAGTAGGCGCAAATGCTATTTGATGCTTTCAAACAGACTTCATGGTACCCTTTCTACGGAAGATAACATTACTGAGTGTGCCTCTATTGCATTTGTTTGGGAGAAAATTATCTTCTGCTGTGGCAGTCAGCTGACGACCATGAAGTTGGACCAATAGAACTGGGATAATTTTGTTGATTGTAAGATTTCCTCTGCTTCCAAACATCATTCGTGCTCAAAAAGGCAGTAATTTACCAGAAAAAAAAACTCTTGTTATTTCAAATTATGACATACATGAATTATTTTAACTTCTTTAAGAAGCTATAAACAATTCCTAGAGGAATGCAAGAGAGATGTGAAGAGACAGAAGATGCAATAAAAAGTATTGCTTGCATATAAATCATACATGTAAACTTTTAGAGAACTGATTAAAGTAAGCATTTGTAATGCTTAATCTAGTGAGTTAACACATGCCATAGTCACAACCTGCCTGAAAGTTGTATAACACCACCATTAAAATGTGCGATAAATCCTTATCACTGCTCTTAGCATTCAGAGAATTAGCTTGAATGATTCTAGCTTATTCCAGTGTTCAAAAAATGTGTCTTCTAGTCATTAAATTCCCTTGTAACTCAGCCTGAATGAATGCTTACTTGCCTGAAAGTGTTAATAACTGTTGCTTTATTGAAACATTTAATATTTGCTTTCAGATTTTTAATTTAGATATGACCTTTCAACAAATAAGCCTTTGTCAGTGAAAAGTGATGTCATGGAAGGATGCTCCCTTTTCTACTGCTTACTGAACTACACATATAGAGTGAGCTTGTATGAGCAAAGTTTAAAATTGATGAAGGAAGTAGATTGTTTTGTAATACCCCTGCATTTAGTCAGCAATTCATACTAACTTGTTCTGACTTTTGCAGTACAGAGTGCATTCCTCCTGTGAGAAGTAAGAAAAGATGTTTGCACAACACTTTTTAAGTGTGTAGCTGGAAAATAATGACCACCCAAAGGTCATTAGATTTTTATTTGTTTTGTTTTATAGGTGTTTACAATTCAGAGGAGTGAAAATAAACTTATTAATCTCTTCACATAACACAGATGTTAACAAAATCTGTAGGAAAACATGTACTTAAAGTATTTGAAAACCTTGCCTACCCACATGAAACAAAAGGATCAACTCTTAAACAGATGAGCAGGAATTACTCTATTTCATGATTTACCATTCTGAATGTAAGTATGTAGCGCTGTAACCTGGAAAAACCTGTTTGTAAAGTTGCATATATTAGTAGCATTGAGCTTAAAGTGAGTATAGATATCTGTATGCACACCTGAAGTCCGAACCTTTGCACTGATTTATAACCTTCTATTTGACACCTGAAGTTTAATGCTGAGGTCTCAATGCTGGGGTTTTTAAAGCCTGGGGTCTTTAGGACCAGTCTACAGGAGAAATTGGAAGAACATTGATCATACTGTGTGAAAGATGAACTTCATTGTCATCCTCTGACTATCTGAATGTTTTTTGCATAAAGCTATGTGCAAACATATGAAGAAACAAACTGGTGTATGTAAGCATTGTGAATTTATCAAGGAAAAATTAGCTTAAATATTCCTACCTTTTTTCCATGATGGAGGGAAATTATTAATGAGTCACAGTCCATACTGAGGCATCTTCTAGGTGAGTTCGCTAGGATATGTCCTAACCATGCTTCTGCTCAGTGTATTCATGAATGGTCTGCATAATGATTAGAAAACATGAAAGGTAAATATGTAGATGATACCAACCTGGGGGGTATTAAAGCTGTATTTAAGGACAACATTATATTTCAGGGAGATATCAGTGAATTTGAGAAAAGTTTTATGTTGTTGTTTGGTGGGGGGAAAGAAAGGATTCAGCGTGGTGAGGAAGTTGATCATGTTGATCACATTAATCATGAGGATAAGAACATATGTAATGAAGAAAAATCTAATCTGCAAATTCTGAGTGTATAAGAATGATCTCATATGCATGGTGGTTCGTGAAAAAAGCAAAAGCACATCTGCAAGGTCATAGTGGCATTCATGAATAGGAGCATAATATTAAAAAATACTGCATAGAATCATAGAATAGTTAGGGTTGGAAAGGACCTTCAGATCATCTAGTTCCAACCCCCTGCCATGGGCAGGGACAAACCTTTGGTAAAGAGCACTTTATTTAGTTTTGGGCATCACCCTTGGAAAATAAAAAGGAAAAATGAGATCAACTGACAAAGTCTAGGGAAGAATCAAGAAAGATCAGAGGTAGAAAATCCAGTATTTCCTAAGAGGAGAGGAACTAACGTTTCTTAGCTTAGAATAGGGGACACTGAGTGGACTCATGAAAATTCTTCAAATATAGGGGCAGTCACTGTAAAGAGAAATGCGGATGATCTCTTCTGGTAGTTATTTGGAAAAAGGAAAGAATTTATCAAAACGTCCAAAAGGATTACTTGGATTAGATACTTATTTTTTTTTCTACAAGTAAGAGTGATGAAGCATTAAAATATTGCTTTGGGAAACTGAGAAAACATAGAGCCTTTTAGAGTAGGCTATGTAAGTATCTGTTGTGGTTTAAGTCCAGTCAGTAATTCAGTACCACGCAGCTGTTTGCTCAGTCCCCCCCTTCCTCCCCCTGCTCCTGGATGGATGGGGAGGAGAATCAAAAGAATGTAACTCCCACAGGTTGACATAAGAACAGTCCAGTAACTAAGGTATAACACAAACCACTACTGCTGCCACCAATAATAATAATAAGGGAAATAACAAGGGGAGACAATACAACTGCTCACCACCTGCTGACTGACACCCAGCCCGACCCAAGCAGTGATCTAGCTCTTCTGGGTAACTGGCCCCAGTTTCTCTACTGGGCATGACGTGCTGTGGTATGGAGAACCTCTTCAGTAAGTTTGGGTCAGTTGTCCTGTCTCTGCTTCCTCATGGCTTTCTTTCCTTCCTGGCAGAGCATGAGACTCAGAAAGTCCTTGGTCAGAGTAAACATTACTGAGCAGCAACTAAAAACACCTGTGTTATCAGTGCTGTTCCCAGGCTGAAAGTCAAAAATACAGCAGTGCACCAGCTACTAAGAAGGAGAAAAATGACTGCTACTGTTGAACCCAGGACAGTATCTTTCTGAATAACATGTTACAATGGATGGAATAAATTGTCTAACACCCTACACCCTTTCCACCTTTTTTTTTTCCTTCATTTTCTGTGATTATTGTATTTTTATGCATAAGGATATGATATGAGTAATAAGCCTTTTTGGAACCAATCTCTATCTCACTGAAATCACCGGAATGAAGCTCGAATCCACAAATGACTGGAATACATTTATGTCAGTCATGATTCTGAGCTTCTGTGTTATCCTTCAGCAAAGTTAAGTGAATAATTTGTCCTTGTAAAAATGTTAATGGAAAATGATTGCTCACTCCGGTACTCAAGATGTAGGCACAATCCTCCGGAATGTATCTGGCCCAAAACAACTCAGGTATACTTGTACAATTTGGTTAGGAAAACACATTGAACTTTGAAATTACTTTGTCATTAGAGTGTGTAGGATTTATTTATTTTAACATTTCCTATATTTTTACTATGTTGATTCATGCTTTTTATATTACTGAGCTGCCAAGTTTTATATTTTTAACTCCCTTTAAACTACAGATTGTGAGAATAAATTCTGTATTTTCCTCTTACTCTTCCGTATGCTTTCTCTGCTCAAAATCCTCGTGTGAACCAGTGCAGTTCAAAAGCTTTTCTTAATGGGAGTTGAGTATTTTTACCATTGAATGCAAAAAGAAGAAAATTAGTTTTGTTTATGTGTAGGGATATTCTGCAGCAGACAATCTAAATGCATTTGGATTCAGTTCAGAAGGGAATGAAACTCGAGAAATTCAAGGTGTAGTATTTAGTATAATGTTTTAGGGCTTAGCTACACCTTGTGTGAACCCTGCAAAGTTTGTTACTACTTCTCTTAAAAACAAACCAAACCACAAAACCCAAACTGTAAACCCAAAATACTATTTAAGCTTTATCTTGGAAGTAGGTTTCATAGTGAATAAAAAGCTTAGTAGAAGCTGAATCCTAATATTCTTCAAAAAGCAACTTTAAGTGGGTTTTTAAAGCCACATTAACATCTGAACACAATACTTCTTCAAATTATTTTGCTCTCCATGTTGGATATATAGCATCATTTAAATAATGAGCAAAGTATGGTGTGAGAAATTAGGTGTTTTGGAAACATTAATTAAAAGACAGAGACAGAGGTTTGTAGAGTCAATGAAGTTTCCTGCCAGAAAGCAAAATTATTTCAGGCAAGAAAATTGAGTCTAAGCTGCTAGACATACTGTGGGTATCCTGTTTGGGCAAAGGAATGAAATGCTAGACTGAAATGTTTTCTAAAGCTCTTGTATCCAGCTGACGTTGTATTTCACTTTGTGGTTGCTAGCACAATCACACTGGCAGACATTTTCAGCTACAGCTGGCAACTTCCAGAATGCTTTTCTCCGAAAGTGATGAAATTTGCTCCCAAAATCTGAAGTCATGAAAGGTTGTGGAGCCAAAGATGTCAGCAGAGTCTGACTGAAAGTGTTAGGTCTGGGAAAGTCTGATCACTGCTCTTAATGTAGCTATTGGAATGTATTACAGAGCTGCTAATTATGTGTTAGAAAAGCAACATGTAGGTGTTTCTCTTTTATTGGCTCAGAAACAGGGAAAATAAAGGAGTGTAGAGGAAATGGGAAACTATTATGTGGTTGACTACATTATGGTTCTTGGTCAGACTCAGCAGTACAGGATATATTGCATGAAAAAGTAGTACGGTCTGTACAAAACCAGTGTAGATCTATGAACCTCCTCTCTAAATGCCAGTAATACCATTTATGTAAGAAATATTGCATCTGTATATTTTAAATAATAGGGATCATGTCTTAATTGTTATGTTAGATTGAAGAAATCTCTAATGTCACACAGTTTTGTATTTTAAACTGATACAGGCAGAAGTAGACACCAAAATTTAGCAGATCTAAAATCTTAATTTGTCAGAAAACAGTGAGTTTTAAGATATTTTGCTGATATTTAAAACCTGGAGAATAAATTTTGAAATGAAACTGAGCTACTGAGCAAAATTACTTAATGAAAATTGCTTTTAAAAACAGAACAAGGCATCAGGAATGGTTATAACGTTCACTCATAAACCTGGTATAATGTTCACTCATATACCTGGTAGACCACAGCAAACTCAAGTATAAATAGCATGTTAGACTTTTCATTTACACTTGTACGCTTGTGTTTCATCAAAAGTTATTTTTTAAGGCAGAGAAATATTAAATCATTGCCCTTATCAGTTCTGCAGAGAACCTAATAATTGCTAAATCATCAGCTAAAGTAGTTTAGCCTGTACTGAACCTGAAAATCACTTTTTAAATGATGTACAGTAACTGCAGAATGATTAGTATGTTGTGTCCAATGCCAAAACCTCAGAGAGAAAACTACTATATGCAGCACACATTTGTGCAACTTAACTTTGTTCTTACCTATGGATGTATTGATTCAGGCTTTGAATAGACAAAGAATGTACATGGAGAATGTCTGACTTGCAGAGTCAAAGGGTAACAGCTTAGCTCAAACTGCAGCTAAAGCTGCCAAGATGGTCCCTTCTCAAGCACGCAGAGGGCAAAGGGAACGGAGCTGACAAATGTGATTCAAACACTGTTTAAATTTTAAGATGATTTCTCTCTCCACACCTGCCCTCCCTCATCCTCTGCCTGCTGCAGTGGTTATTGGTTGGAACCTGAGAGACCTAACAAAATTTGACAACATCCGTGGCAAGACTTAGTTGAAATGCAGAGGAATGCTTGGGCAGTGGGGTCTGTGCGCTGGAAACAGCAAGCAGATAAAGCACATCCCTTAGCTACAGCTATGTCCTATGGGATTCTGTAACTTTATTAATACTAGACAAATTTGATATCTAATGGCACAAAACATGTTAAAGAATCTTTCACCTCTCTGAACTGCAAAGGTCATGTCCAAACCCAAAGGATTTCTTAACTGAAATGTTGTCTTTGTGCATGAAGATTTGGAAGCCTTTATGGACACAAAGTACCAGAAGTTTTCTCTAAGGTGGGATACTGGTACTGTCCCTCTTTTCAATGCATTGAAGTATAGGAGAAATTATTTATTCTTAAAGGCATTTTTTTCTCCAAGAATGTTTCTCATCTTAAAAGACTTTGGTACTTCTGAGCAGGATTTAGGTTTTCAGGATTCAACTTGGAATTTTTATGTGATGTAGAACTGTACTCTTAGGATGTTAATCACTTTCTAAATAGGAACCTACTGCCTATGGAATGACTGAAAAGGAATGAAAGTTTACCAGGATAAAATAATACTTAGTGAAAGTGGGCAGGGTTAAAATCTGTATTTTAAAAGAACACAGTATTCTAACTAAGGTTTCAGGAGCGCAGTACTTGTGAATTCAAATATTTATTCTTTCAGCAAAGGAAAAAAATTCTGAATGATCATAAGTGGATAACCAAGTGTTGTTACTCAGTACATTTTCAGTATCAGTTAAATTTCTGTTTAAGCCAGTTTTTATTGTACTAAAAACATTCAGTTCTGTGCTGAAACAATTAAAGGTTATCTGCACAGAAACTTAGCGTGAAAATGTAATAGTATGATGGAAAGCAGCAGCAACAACAGTTGTCAAAAATTGATATTTAAGGATTAATATCGAGCACCTAAACTGAAAAGTATTTTCTTTTCTTGAAAAAGCCTGGGAGGTTGCCCCATGTTTTTCCTTGGTTTTGTGAAAGCTTGTAGAAGGTGACAGGTTGAGTCTATATTTGAACATTAATGCTCATAAGGCAGTATCCCTATGACCATCTTACTGTGTGAGGCTAAGTTCAGAAGATACCTGCTCAGCTCCAGCATAGTTTTGAAATTGCTGTTTACTGCTTATAATAAAATGCAGCCAATCTAAAATGATTTCTGGACACCTCTAGCATTTTGAAACAGTGCCAGATCTTCTAAAGCACTTGAAGGTGAACTTCTTGTATAAATTGAAAGAAAACTAGACTACAAACTAAATGTGAATTGAAAACTTCCAGTATATACTGTGTTCTTTTAAAACTAACAAATTTCAGTTATATCTGCATTTGAGAAAATGAGGCTTTATCTAATTTATTTCTTAGAAAGGGAGATGTCTGAACAAAGGAACTGCCTCTAAAACTCCTCAGCAATGGTTCATTTCCTCTCTTTTGCGACTCTGATATTGTACCTTCACTGCTGATACTTGGTTATATAGCATTTAACCAAGATAGTGAGAAAAATCTCACTAGTTTTTTTCGCATTCAACTTTTAGGGATGATTACCCCTTCCTGGGGTGAGAAAGGGAGAAAAACCCCAGAAAGGAATATTTAGGCAATTGCATTCTATTAGGAAAATATTACAGAAAAGTTGTGTTTGTGTCACTTTGGAGAAGTCATAACATGCAATAACCTATCCTGTAATTTTACCCTCTTTTGCTGTATTCTACAATGCCTACATGTGGATCACAATTCTGCTAAACCAAACCTGTTACTCGTAAACATTTCATTTTGTGTGCGTACTTCTTAGAATGTGTTTTTAATTTCATGTATTAATATTAATTGATTTTGCAACCATTTTATTTGGATAGACACCGTCAAGGCTGTGATTTTAGCTACGATTGGTTAGATGTATTATGTAGTTTCTGATCCTAGGGTGAATGAACACTTGAACACTTCTGCTGTGAACAAACTTCATTATGAATGTAAAATTAATTGCCCACAAGTTTTTTCTTGAACATCTTTTGATGTTCAATTTCTATGAACATTCATGCCAATTAAAATCTGTCTCTCATGAAAAGCAAAAACAGCAGAGGCCAAACATTACCAAAGGAAGCTTCTTGGAAAAACTCAGCTTTGCAAACCTAGAACAGTTCTTCAAACATTAATTTGAGTCTACAGTTAATGTTGAAAATATTGGTATTTCAAAGCTGTCATCAGGCACAGCATACTTTGCAGATATTAGAAAAGAATTTAATTAGAGACACAGATGCTAAAAATAAATCAAAGCTTCCCTCTCATTTTAATAAAGTACTGTTTTGCTCTCATCAGAGAAACCTCTGTACTCTCAAATATTTCTATTCACTGTGTAAATGGGCAGTGGTCTGTGTGGTTATTCCAATGGGCAATGAATATACAGATACAAAAGGGATTTAACTTTGAAACTGTAAGAGCAAACTCTCAAGAAACCTGAATTTTTCAAGCTACTTGCTCAGTCTTTACAGTTTTTCTGGCAAAACTGAAATTTGGTGATGACTGCATGGTGGTCAGCACAGGGGACTGCAGAGTAACTTCTTCAGCTGTAGCATGAGGTGGCAGAGCAAGGCTGTGGGACAGGATCCTACAGCCCATTGCCGCATGAAACTCAGCTGCAGGGAGCAGGATGGGGATGTGCATGCATCATGCACTGGACAGCAGCCTGCATTGCATTTGAACAACTTTGACTTAAATGGCAAGAGCACTCATGAAATATGGGTGGAATGAAAATGTGTTTGCAGTCTGGAACAATGTGGAATTGTGACAAACAAAACCAGTACTTTCGCAAAGGATAGTTTACCTTTTTTTTTAAGGTTGTCTGTACTTTTCCTGTTACTTCTTACTCAGAACTCCAAGGTGTTGACACACAGATGTATGGTAGGCTTAGGACATTGAAAGTAAAAGTTCTGCAGTAATTTGCTTTCCTTCTGGCTTGACCCTGCATGCAATGCTGATAGAGGTGAACTGCTGGCTCTTCCTACTGAGGCTCCCACCGGGGGTGGCTTCAACAGTTGACAGGTCAAATGACTGAAGCCACAATGTCAAAAAAAATGATTGATTGTAGGACTTGCACACTCTGTGAGAAGCAATGTAGTATTTCCCTGTCAGAGGCAGCGAACAGGACCTAAGGCTGCCAGTGGAGTCACTCAGTTGACCTTGCAAGACCTGCAGCTTCCATAAGATGGAGTTGTGCTGAATATGATTAGATTTTCCTCTACTTGTCCTACAATGTCCCTTTACGACAGAACTGCTGTACAGTATGCACAATCTTTACTCAGTATTATGCAACATGTAGTGTTACTGTAACCATATGAACCTCAATTACTTTAAATTACTTGTTATCCAAAAAAGGGTTTTGTTCCCAGATGCATCCGTTACTTAGACTAAAAATTGTCTTGGTTATCAAGATGTATTAAACATCTATTCCTCTTCAAGTTTCCCTCTGGGAATCTCATGTAGTCCAGGTCACCTTTTACTATGCTTGAGTATAATGTTCTGCAAGTTAAATATTCTTTTTCCAAAGCACAGGTTGCTGAATAAATAATCAACTTGTCCACAAGGGACCACTACAACAGTGAATATCACTTTTTAAGTTCTGCATAAACTTTGCTCTGATTGCTCTCTTGCATGATCTACCTACTTGGTTTTTCTCTTGTCCGTTTGTTCCCCCTCATACTCTCAGTTCCCTCCTTAGGCAAGAACATGTGCACGTTTCACAGTAGGTTTTCAACAAACACTTGTTAGAACACAGGGACTACATTTCACCTTTATATAATTGTATTTTGTCCCTTTTAGCTATTTGACAAACAATTTTAATTCAAGTGAATGTTTACTAAAACATGTTTCAGACATAGACTTAATGGATTTTCAGACTTAGGTAGTAGAAAAAATAAAGGTTCTCCAAACTTCAGAGTCCTTCCAGATATAATAAAACTGAATAGAATGATCTGTTCTGTATACCTTTTTCTAGGACCTGAGATGCACTTTCCTGTAAATCATTTCAGTCGTGAATTTTGTGACTATCTTATGTAATCTAAAAAGCAGTGCGAATTTCACATATCTAATACAGCAAAATGTTTCAATCATTTCATATAATCTGAGTCCCAGGAAATGATGAAAATCAGTCTGAAGCAAGAAAGTGTCATTTATTTAGAGATCTGGTGAGCAAAGTTTAATGTAAGTTATTCACTCTGATTTATTTGCTCAGCTTGCAAACCTTCCATGAGGTTACTTTTTCAGCTCTACAAATCTAATAATTTGACTTTTAGGAGCATCAACTTATCTTCCTCTCATTACATCATAGTGCTTTTACAATATGCCCTGCTTGTTATACCAAGTAATTGTTTCTATCAACATTATCTTCTCTCTTCTTATCCATCATCCTTCTGATAACAGCCTATTTCTTTGCCAGCTCTGTTTTTCAGTGTCTGCATCATATTAATAATAGCAAAAATGGAAAAGTTCTGTGAGGTCACTCAGCACAATCCATTTCCTGATGCAGTGTTGAGCTTTTGTATGTTCTCCAATATATGTAACCTAATGGTAAATGAGTCAAGTGACTGGATTTTCACAATCTCATCCCAGTCTTAATGCAGTATCTTTTTTTCTTTCTATCTTTCTTTTTCCCCTTCTACCTTTTTATACTTTTTCCAGTAGCTAAAAAGTGCTTCTTGATGGATAAGAAATTGCATAGGCTTATGAAATCTCTGGCACAGAATCAAGAACATCATATTCTTAACAGCATTATTAATATGTTAACAGGAGGAAGCTTATTATTGTTGAGTGCTTTAAGTGTGAAGTGTCTCATATTCTTTTTTTATTCACTTATGTAGGCTTGATTAACAGCTTGGGCTGTTAACTTCTTGAACTATTTTTATATTTCATAAAGACAAAATACAGTAATTGAGAATTCTTTTGCTTTTGGTTCTGATAATCACCTACTTCTATTTTTGGACTACATAAAATTTAAACTGAATTATTTTTTATCAGTGTTGAATAACTTTTTAATCTTAATTGCCTAATAATACTGGCAGAAAACAAAGAAATGGAAGAGGTAGGGAATGTCACAGCAACTGAAGCATTGCTTGCTCCAATTGTATAAAGTAGCTTCCCATGTCAGAAGGCATTGCATTAAAATAAGAGATTTTAACAATTTACAGACTGATGTAGCCACTTTAAGGCTTTTTACAAGCCAGGTGTTTAGAGGGGTGAAACTTACTGCAGCAGAGACCTGGAATAAAGCAGGGGATAAAAGTTCTGCTCAGGGCAGCCTAGGCAAGTGCTTTCTAGTTTTGCCTCTTTGAATCTTTATGTTAAAAAGTGTTATACTGATTTTTCTACCCCACACTCAGTTACATATAAAATATGTAATGATTAAAAAACTGTAACTGAAACTTCCCAAAAGAATAAAAGGAAGAGGTCATAGGAGTCTTCAAGATAGTGTTCTCCAACATGAAGTGTGTTCACTTCCCTCTCACTTGGTGAGGGGAACAAATTTGTCAGCTTTATCCAATACCTGCTAACCTTGGCTTTATGCCTAGTATGCTGACCTGCTCTTAGACACTGTGCTTATTGGGACAGCTGTCTGTACCACCTCCACACTGCTCTGTTTGCAAAGGTGATGCTTACGCTGCAAGTCTGCCTGTTCTCTGCAGTAGTCCTTCCCCCACTACAGGAACCATCTCGTGTATGCACCTGTATGACACATATGTCAGGGTAAGGCTGTGTAGTCCAGGTTTCTTGTTTTGCTCATATAACCATTTGATTTTTGATTCTGAGTATGCTGTGAAAGCTGTTTCTTTTACAAAGACTTAGAGTTACACTAATGTTAGTATTAAAGTACTGTATAAATAAAGTTTTCAAATCTAAAATAAAAAAATCCACAGGCATGTGGATTTTGTTTAGAGGCAGTTTGATAATGTCAAAAGTGAGAGCAAGTTTGAGCCTGGAAATTATCACTGGGCAAGTGATTTTACTTTAAAATATTCTGGCTGTTTCTTTTCTCCTGCTTCATTTAAATAAGATTCAAAGGAGAAAAATTCTCTCCTAAGCAGTGTTTACAGAGTACCTAGTGGAAGAGGGTATCATTTGGGTATCATTTGGTTGTCTTCTGGATTATAAATTTCATTTGCAAATATAAATCAAGGAACCTATAGCTATTGTACACAGAATTCTAGGTTACAATGATCTTCCTAAACTAGACATCTCAAATACATTATAGAGAGCCAGTACTGACTCCTTACTCCTTATATTTTGCACGTGCATAGTGACCTAAGGCTGTTGGTACCCCTGAAAATACAGGCTAAGAGGAGTAGTCTTGATTCGTAGCAGAAATTCTCCTCATACTATAAATTCTGCCAGTTCAGAAATGTTAGTCTTGTTACTTTAATAAGGCTTCTCTATGAGCAAATTAGCACAATGCAGTAATATATTTGCAGTATACATGCACTAACATGATTTTACTGATACCGCTGTATTTTATTTAGGAAACAACAAAATTTCTATCTCTAGAATCAACTGGTTTGCCAACATAGTGTTGTACCTACAGCAGGCATGATGATAGTTATACTAGGTGACACTTTTAGGGCTTATTATAATTTCCAAGACACCTATTCAAATTATTTGAAATGTTAAATATATATTATAGTTCCACAAGCACTTAAAAGTAATATAATCCTGCCACTGGAGGAAGCTTTTCCTTCCCTTCCATCCATTTCAGCTGACTGCGAAATGAATCAGACAAGACAATTGCTGTGGCTTATGCTGGTGTTATTCCTGCCTCCCCAGTTTGGTCTATGTGGATCACTTCAGAATGGTTTGAAGACTTAAACTTGCACAAGGGAGAGGACAAAGAGGGGAAGAAAGTAATTAGTACCTAAGCATGAAAAGGGGTATCTTTTGCATCAGCACAATTTCTGCAGGTTAAGCTACTTGCTAAACTTAGGTGTTACTTATGTTATGTTCACAGTGTTCAGATGATGTAGAATTGGGGAATAGGATTAGTCTTAGGGATCCCCTAGGTGTCTTTTAAAAAATTTAATACACTTCAATTTCCATATTGGTCAAATGTGTTCAGTGTTCTTTTAGTTGTTTACATATCTTCTTGCATATTTGTGGGACATTATCCTATCACACTCTTACTTATGTCACAGATAAACTATTATTACTGTTTTTCCAACAAGCTGCTCTAGGAGGTGCTTCTCAAATTTCTAAGATGCACTGTCTGTGGCGCAAAAGCTGCTGCAAGCTCCATCCTTTATGCATCAGTCCACAACATGCTGATCTGAGGCCTGAGACCCTCGGTCAGGTTGTGTGGGGTCCAGTTATGATTAAGTCAGGGTGGTTAAACATAGTCATCAAGACATCACCCAAGCCACAGTGTCTATATGCACACCTTTACCTTGGGAAAAGGCGACAAATCAAATTAGTTCAACACTCATGTTTCAAACAAGTCAAACTTTTACAGTTTTATTTGTATGTACAAATAGAGAAAACAGTGAATCCTACCAAACATGCTGAGCTACCACTACACTGGCAGGTCTTTAGTCTGTTGGTGTTAGCACAAGCATGGTAATAGTAACTGAAAGGAGCTTTGTGACTCCTTGTGAGGTAGTTTGTTGTTTTTTTCTAAAAACACAACTATTAAAATGGAGAGTTACTAAATGTTAGTGAATTTATCTGGTTGATTTCCAGCTTGATATTTTGGAATGCTTTATTGGTGGAACACCTTATTTTTGGTGCTAGGAATTAGTACTGCTTTTGAATGAAGCTGTTATATTAGACACTGCTTGTATTTCAGAATGCTTCATGCATGACTGATTGTACTGAGGTAAGCATTTTGTTGCAGGGAACATGGAAGTCTACCTAACATATATGGTCAGGCTTTATAGGTAAAAAATATTTCAGTCTGGTATTTATGGTGGAAATCTACTGTCTTTCAGTGTGATAGCTACCACTTTTTATTCTCTTTTGTTCCTTTGCAGTATCTATGAAGGGTAATACAGCTATTTTGAGGTTGAAATATTTGGGTTCAAGGGTTCTTTAAGTTTAGATACATGACTGCATCTGAAAGAATCAAACTGCAATTTGCCTTAGGTTGTCCTACGATGAGCAAGGAGAGGGGTTTAATCTCCAATTAGTAGGGAGAGAGGGAGGGACTTTCTGAGGAGTTTACACACAGAACTAAGCTCACTTAACATTTGCTGGGAGACAGAAGAGGAAGGATTTGGAGGAAAATCATGGTTGATGAATGTAGATGGATTTGGTAGCTTGCACAATAGCTGATGCGGGCAGAGCTCTGCTGAAGGAGAACCTCAGCGCAGTGTCAGAGCCTTGGTGTGCTGAGTGAGTTGCTATGGCTACCAGCACTCCACAAGCCAGGTGTTGAAATCAGGGAAGAAAAATGTAGCTATTGCATTCAAAGTTATGACACTTGCTATTTTTCTGTTCTTTCTTTTAAAGGTTGTTAAATGTCATTTTTCACCCAAGCTCTAAATGGGCTCTTCTGAAGAGGTTCCATGTGGAATTTAGACACTGATATGCCTTCTGTATGAATTGCTAATTTGATGGCATTGGCATTCTGCTTTGGGTTTTTCTTGAGATGGAAGAGATGATGGGAGAGGAGGGTGAAAGAAGAAAGGGATTTTATTGTTGGGCTGCTCCTTTTCTTGTATGTGTTTTGTTTCTGAAGTAGTAGATGTAGTGCTTATCCTGATTTAAAGACTAAATATCATAGAATAATGGGATCATTTACCTTGGAAGAAACCTTTAAGTCTCTTTAAGACCATTGAGTCCAACCATTAACCCAGCACTGCCAAGTTCACCACTAAGCAATGTCCCTCAGTGATACATCTACAGGTCACCAGACATGGTGACTGCTCCACTTTGCAGGGCAGCCTTTTTCAATGCTTGGCAATCTTTTTGGTGAAGAAATATTTCCCAGTATCTATCTGATATCTATCTGAATTAAGCTGCTGTGTTAAACATCAATTGCAATTTAAGGTTATTTCCTCTTGCCCTACTGTTTATTACTTGGGAGAGGAGACTGACCCCCCTCTCACTATAATCTCCTTTCAGGTAGTTGTAGAGTAATAAGGTCTCCCCTGAGTGTCTTTTTCTCCAAGCCACACAACCCCAGATCCCTCAACTGCTCCTCATAAGATTTGTGCTCTAGATCCTACACCAGCTATTCACCCAATCCCACTGTTTAATCTAAATTGATATGGCTCAGGCTTGTACTTTTTATACCAAATATACTGAATTAAGTATTAAGTATGATTTGAAACAAAACTATTAAGTAGGTCTTCTTGAAGAATGTCTGACAGCCTTCTCTGAACCAGCACTTACCTAAATACTGAGTCAGATGCTGATGGATTTGCTGAACAGCAACAAGATCCTTGTAATATTCTATATATTGAATATACTTCTGACTGAAAATCTTCTAGGTGTGCTAGATTAGAAAGCAAGTAATTTCTTGCAATTACCCATGAAGCAGTGGTTTTATTTACAGAATTTTTCTAAAATTCAGTAAAAAAGTAAATATAAAAATAACTGTCATGATTACTGCAGATGATGTTTCATCTATAGTTGCCTTACACTTGAACGCTTAGTGATAATTTGAGTGACATATTTTATCTGAAGCATGTAATGCCCTTTCTCAAATGCAGTGTATTGAAATTCTTGCTCACAGTGAGAGAAAAAGGAAAATTGTCTTCCAGCTAATAAGAGAAAATGTGTCTGCTGAATGGGACAAATGGAGGAAATTATTTATTTAGTGGGGATTCTATTTTGTTCAAATAGAAAAAAATTGTTGAGAACTATTTTCTTGATGAATATTGTGAAAATAATTAAAAAAAGAAAAATATTTATTTTGAAACATATGTGTTAAAACATGAACACATGTAACATAACACATGTCTATCTGAGTTCAGAAACATATACAAGCTATAAGGTTTTATGTCTTTTAAAACATTTGAGATTCCAAGGAAGTTAAACCAATCCTTATGCTTACCGGCCATTCCTTAAGATAATTTGCATGGAGTAATCTTCTGGAGGTCTGGAAATATTCCTTCAGAAACAAATTTTGCTGTCCTCAAGTCATTGCTGTCCAGGAAAATTCAATGAAGTTCACATGAATGCTCAGGGGTCTTTGACCAGAGCAGGAGCTAACTAACTCCATAGTCTGAACTCTCATGCAGTAGATGTGTAAAAGACTTTGATTTTCTGTGTATGATAGTAATGATTTCTGACATGGAATCCCTGCACAACGAATCAGAAAAATCAGATTATTTCTCAGTATTAATGACATTTGGAATGAAACCCTGTAGCAAGTAGGATTTGGAACTGTGCTGGGTTTTTTTGTTTGTTTGTACATACATAGCTAAAGATACACTTCTAAGGGTTTAACCCAAATTTCTAACAGGGTTAAATCACCTTTTTATTTTCAGGCAATAGCTGGTTTTAAAATGTGTCTTCTCTATTATTTTTCCTTTGTGATGTCAAGAGAAAAAGTAATCTTGATAACATTAACTATGTAATGCTTCTGAGGATGCTTGAGGCCCCTGCGCAGTTTGGGCCTGGAGCAAGCAGTCCTGCTTCCTCTCAGCTCCCCTGACATCTTGCAGCCTATTGACAGCATCCCGCAGCTCAGCCCCTGCTGCAGTAGAACCTGCACCAGGGAGCACCGAGTGCAGCCCTGCCCATTGTGCACCGCTCCCTCACCAGATCAGTGCAGGCACTCTCTACACTCCGAGCTCTGTGCTGCAGCCTCCGTTCTCTTCGGCTCTGTCTGGGTGCCTACACCGGCAACGGCCATAGCAGAGCTCCCAGACCGGGACGTGGCCGTAAGGCGAGCGCTCATCCTGCCGCTTGAACTGAGGGCAAAGTGCCTTGATGCGCCCTGGTCATCCCTGGGGTGGGGTTTTACCCAATCGGGGTTGGTGCCGCTCCTCCTGGCTCGGCCCCGTGTGAGTCCCTGCTGGCGTCAGCGGAGCTGCCTGCTCCTGGGCAAGTCCTGTGGAGGAGCTGAGGCTCCTTTGGTGGCATTGCTGCTCTTATCTTTTTATTGTTACTTTACAAAACACCCTCATTCTCTCTTAACCACTTGAAACCCTGTAGAAATTACTCAACCTGTCCTACATAAGGATTTATATTTCTCCCTTGTGATGTCTTGAAGTGCTATTACAGTGTACAGGAGTTCTTTCAGTTTTATATTCCATGGCTATTGCAGAATTGTGGCCATGTACAGAAAGGTGGCAGAGTGTTGTACAAGGATGAGGGGAACATCACAATTCTACAGGCATCAGGATGCAGCAGAAGCTTTCTTTGTGCTAAGTTTCTCCTACATATATCGAGAGGGATGTTTGCTAAAATAGCTTCTGCCAATTGAGCAGGGAGAGACTGAAAAATTCATGTAGTTTGTGGGTTGTGTGAGGGGCAGGTGGAGCTGGGGCAAAACGTTTGGTATAAGATGGTGGTACACCTCCTGATATATGTCCCCAGTTCAAAGTCCAGTTTATTATCACAGATGGTTTTGTATGCTGTCTGTGGGTATGGGAAGGTTATCCTCACTTTCTGAAGGGGGGCAAGGGGGGGAAAGGGGGAAAGAGCAATATTTTATTTTGTTTATAGTCTTGTGATATAGCATTTATTTCCCCACTTATCTGGACAGTGTTGTCTCCTTTGCTTTAGTTTTCAAAGCTTCAGAAAGAACCTGAAGGGATAAAAGAAATACCATTTTTAAATAGGGCCTTTTTGCTTTCAGGATTCTGGAGAACAATTGCTACATCAGAAAAATATGTTGAATGTAAAGATCTCCAGTCATACATCAATGATGTAGGCTGATACAGCATATAGTTATACTGTTGTGCTGGTTTTGGCTGTCATAGAGTTAATTTTCATTGCACACATTATCTACTATGGAACTATGGTTTGGATTTGTGCTGGAGACAGTGTTGGTAGCACCAGGTTTAGTTACTGCTGAGCAGTGCTTACACAGAGCCAAGGCCTTTTCTGCTTCTCATACCACTAGTGAGGAGGCTGGGAGGGCACAAGGAGCTGGGAGGGGATACAGCCAGGACAGCTGACCCCAAATGACCCAAGGGATATCCCATGCCATGGAATATCATGCTCAGTATATAAAGCTGGGGGAAGAAGGAGTAAGGGGGGTATGTTGGGAGTGATAGTGTTTGTCTTCCAAAGTCGCTTTTAGTGCCTGAGTGCTGGAGCTCTGCTTTCCTGGAGATGGCTGAACACCTGCCTGACAACGTGATACAGTGAATCAATCCCTTCTTTTGCTTTACTTGCATGTGTGGCTTTTTATTTACCTATTAAACTATCTTTATCTCAACTCACAAGTTTTCTTACTTTTATGATTCTCTTCCCCACCCACAGAGAGGGGGAGTGAGGGAATGGATCTGTGGGGCTTAGTTGCTGACAGGGGTTAAACCATGACTAGAGGTGGCTCTAGGAATATGGCTGATCTCAGAACATGGTCCATCTTCAGTCTTCGCAGTTCTGATAAGTTCACCAATGTGATTATTAGGATTTGCTGCCCTTGAGACTGATGAAGAGCAGATGCTGACATAAAGCTAATTCTGTGTTCTTCAGAATTAATTTTACTTGTATTTGTTCAAGCTCACTATTTGTTTTCTTGTAGGTAAAATTCTTCCAATCTAAATTTCATCATTTAAATCCAGTTTTTCATATCTACTTACTAAATCTGTCTTGAAATTGTGACAAATTATAGCATTGACCAATTTGAACAGATTATTCTGAAAATTTAGTTTAGTTCATTTTGCCGCTTGAATGTTTTAGTACTTATTCTTGCTCAACTGACAGCTGATCCTATTTCAGAGCCTTCACTGCACTGCAATTCTTTTGCTTCTTTCAATCCCCTGTTGAATGCTTAATGTTGGTGGATTAAATAATATACAAGTAATGCACAATCACATAACTAAAGAATGGATCCTAACATAGCTGGAAGCCTGGGTAATAAGAACACCCATAGCTGTCTGTGTTGTGTAAAAACAGTACAGATATATGAGCAAACAGTAAGGTCAAAATTTTAGCTCAAACAAAGATGACCCAAGCCTCCACAAAATGAAAAATCTTAGAGTATAACCTATAAGCCAGTGCTTCAATAACAATAACAGTAATATTTTTTCTTATGGAATAGAGTGAAAATCTGTAGAACTAAATTGTATGTTGATAGGAAGTAGCTCATCAATATTTTGAGTTAAAAATGCACTTTTAGAGTCCTATTAAAGAAGTCCTTTGAACTTGGCAAAACTGCCTGAATATTTGAGTTTACACTTTTCTCTGCATCTTTTTAGTCAGTTTATCAGTCCTAGCTCATATACCTTCTGTAGCCACAGGTTTGACAGTTTTTGTCCTTGTGGTACATTCAGGTTTTTCAAAGGTTTTTCTTGTTGTGTAGCAGCAGCTCATCAGGCCTGAGTGGCAAGCATTTAGACAGTGTTTCTTGTTATGTATTTTCAATCTTGTTTATTATTCCATTCAAAACCTCAACTTCCCTAATTTCCCCTTTGAAATTCCAAAACATTCCTTCATAGCATATATTTTCAATGAATTTGCAATTAAAAAGTATGTAAATTAATCTTAGTTCATAAAACAGTAGAGTTCTTACCACTGAGATCTCCAAAATCCTTGAAAATTAGTCCTTGCCTCCTCTGACATATTGAATAGATTGCTACCCTGTCATGCAAAAATATTCTACACAATGCTAGAAAATTGTGTACAATTATTAATTCAATTATGGGTTGGACAGCCAAAGGCTTATATCATCTTGGTTAAATGCAGTGCACTGAAATTATATCTGTGCATAGTTGAAAAGAGTTAATTTATGGTCAGGAGAGACTGAAATCGTGCATATTTCAGAAACTTTGTTTATTTGAAGCATATAACTAATAATTTCTGCCACTTTATAGGTCTTTTGTAAATCCTAAGAATAAATTTCATTAAGGAAATATATCCCCTCCCAAAATGTAGACATTCTTTGGTTTTCTTTTTTTAGAGCTATTTAGAAGATGGAATCATATGGCCACTAGCCATGACCTTCCAGTATGATATGACTAGAGTATCAGTCTGTTTAAGCAATGCATATCTTGCTATTCAACATTTCAATTAACTTTTAAAGTAACTGTTGCAGTGATTTACTATGAGTGTCTTCTTTTTCTGTTTTCCTCAGCAAAGAAAGAGATAATGTTAGTGAAACCTGGAATTTATTATTCAAATTGTTATTTGTTGATTGCAGCACACTAAACTTGCCTAGGTTATAGAAGTACAAATCTGCTTTACACAGTGGAACAGTGTAAAATTACCAACATCTGTTAAGAAGCTCTTGAGGTGTTCTCTTCATTTTCCTCATATTTTTACAGGAATCTCTCCTATTTCTGTTCCCTAGCTTTCTTTTTATTGCTGTATCCTGCTTCCAGGATACAGCAGATGAGGGGAATGTTGTGACACATTTTAAATTGACTGTAGAATCATAGAATCATAGAATGGTTTGGGTTGAAAAGGACCTTAAGATCATCTAGTTCCACACCCCTGTCATGGGCATGGATACCTCACACTAGACCATGTCGCCCAAGGCTCTGTCCAACCTTGCTGTGAACACTGCCAGGGATGGAGCATTGACCACTTTTTTTGGCAGTGTGTTTCAGTCCCTCACTACCCTCACAAAGAAGAACTTCTTCCTTATCTCTAACCTGAACTTACCCTGTTTCAGTTTGAACCCATCACCCCTTGTCCTATCGCTACAGTCCCTGATGAAGAGTCCCTCACCAGCATCCTTGTAGCCCCCTTTGGACACTGGAAGCTGCTCTGAGGTCTCCACGCAGCCTTCTCTTCCCCAGGGTGAACAGCCCCAACTTTCTCAGCCTGTCTTCATATGGGAGCTGCTCCAGCCCCTGATTGTCCTCATGCCCTCCTTTGGACTTGCTCCAACAGCTTCATGGCCTTCTTATGTTGAGGACACCAGAACTGCACACAATGTTCCAAGTGAGGTCTCACATGAGCAGAGTAGAGGGGCAGGATCACCTCCCTTGACCTGCTGGTCGAAATTTATTGATGCAGCCCAGCACACAGGTGGTTTCTGGGCTCTGAGAGCACATTGAAGCTGGCTCATGTTCAGTTTCTCATCAACCAACACACATACATATATGTGCTTAAGTAGAGTCTAGGGTAAACACTGTAAAAAGTAACACCTGCAATGAAACCAAGATTTTGAAGGAGGTTTTTTTCTTTTTTAATACATCAAAATCCCTTGTTTTTACCAATGCTCAGATTTTTCCCAGTGTGAGAGGTCATGTGTCAAATTTTCAGACAAACTGTTCGCTGATTTTTATTTTTTAAGAAATACTGGCTTAAGAAGAATGATTGTCATGCACAGTAGGTGTAAATGAATTATTTATCACACATATTTTCATTCTTACTGAAAACATCGCTGATCGGTTTTGCTGAGTGCTTTATTGTAGTAGTCATTTGCACACAAAGCAAGTCTTTACTTAAGTAAATGCTTATCACTGTTTGTATGAAAAATGAAACATGTCACAAACAGAATTGATTACACTTATTTTGACTCTGCACTTTTTTAGAAAAATATACTTGTCAGAAAAAAAAGAAAAGGCAGAAAAGTGGGTGTTGGAGCAGATCTGCTTTAACAAAATCCATGTCAAAAAGTTGTCTAAATGGTGGATGGACAACCACAAGTACTTGCTGGCGCTGTTTCAGATAAGGGCTGTTGTTTGGGTTATCCAGATTTCACCGAAGTATCCTGTCCAGTTTTTGTTTTCTCCTGGGTGAGAACCTTTCTGTCTCCCATACTGGAAGCTTTTAATTCTTCATTCATCCATTAAAGTTCTGTGCTCAACATGCTTATCAAGTCATTTCCTCTGACCTGGTTAATAATTTAAAGTGGAAAAGCTGAAGTGCAACACACCAAAAAATTCTTTAGCTTCCTTGTCTCAAGTACAAAGAAGTACTTGATTCTGGGTCTCTGCCATCCCAACTGATCTTCTTGCTCAATAGACTTTTAACTGTTCAGGATCATAAAGTGCTTTTGTGAGAAATTTTGAAAGATTTTGGTTTGTCTTTGGTTGGAATGGAAAAAACCTTTTGCTGCCCCATTCACTCTGCAATATTTTGAATGCAGAAAGACAGTTAGTGAATAATAACTTTATTTCATAAACTTCGCACAGATAACTCATTCTTAGTTTCTGACACTAAAGTTGTATTTTAACACTGAAGCAATGCGTTAGAATTTCAGCTTTTTAAGGACTTGTTTGGTGTGTGCCAATCTCAGCATCCTGGCCTGTATCAGCAATAGTGTGGCCAGCAGGACCAGGACATTGATTGTCCCCCTGTAGTGGGCACTGGTGAGGCTGCACCGTGAGTCCTGTGTTCAGCTCTGGGCCCCTCACTACAAGAGAGACATTGAGGTGCTGGAGCAGGGCCAGAGAAGGACAACAGAGCTGGTGCAGGGCCTGGAGCACAAGTGTGATGGGGAACGGCTGAGGGACCTGGAGGGGTTTAGTCTGGAGAAGAGAAAGCTCAGGGGGGACCTGATCACTCTGTACAGCTGCCTCACAGGCGGTTGTAGCGTGGTGGGTTTGGTCTCTTCTCCCAAGTAACAAGTGACAGGACAAGAGGAAACAGCCTTAAGCTGCATCAGGAGAGGTTTAGTCTGGAGATTAAGAACAATTCCTTCCCCAAAGGGTGCTCAGGCATTGGAACAGGCTGCCCAGGGCAGTGGTGGAGTCACCATCCCTGGAAGTGTTCACCGTGTAGACATGGCCCTCAGTGATATGGTTTAATGGTGGTCTTGGCAGTCCTGGGATAATGGTTGGACTTGGTGATCTTAAGGGCTTTTTCCAACCTGATTGATTCTACTATTCTATGATTCTATAAGAGTCAATTTTGGTTTTATGGGTTTAGTGCAATCAGAAAGATTAATTATAGAATCATAGAATGATTTGGTTGGAAGGGACCTCCAAAGGTCATCTACTCCAACCCTCCCTCCAATGAGCAGGGACATATTCATCTAGATCAGGTTGCCCAGAACCACATACATCTTGGTCTTAAATGCCTCCAGGGTTGTTTCATCCACCATCTCTCTGGGCAACCTGTGCCAGTGTTTTACCACCCTCATTGTAAAGGATTTTTCCTCATGTCCAGCCTCAACCTCCTCTGTTTTAGTTTAAAACTACCACCCCTCATCTTATTGCAACAGGCCCTGCTAAAAGGCCTTATAGGCCCTTCTTAACAACTGAAAGGCTACAATAATGTTTCTCCAGATTCTTCTTCAGGCTAAACAACCCCAATTCTCTCAGCCTTTCCTTACAGCAGAGGTGCTCCATCCATCTGATCATTTCTATGGCCCTTCTCTGGACCCTCTTCAGCAGGTCCATGTCTTTCCTGTACTGAGGACTGCAGAGCTGGATGCAGGACTGCAGATGTGGTCTCACCGGAGCAATGTTAGAGTGGCAGAATCACCTCCCTTGTCCTGTTGTTCACACTCCTCTGGATGCAGCCCAAGACTCGATTGGCCTCTCTTCTGCAAGCGCACATTGCCAGCTCATGTCCAGTCTTTCACCCACCAGTACCCCCAAGTCCTTCTCCTTGGGGCTGCTCTCAATCCTTCCATCCCCAGCCTGTATTGATACTGGGGTTGACCTGACCCTGCGGTTGACCTGACCCGTGTGCAGGATGCTGCACTTGGCCCCACTGAACCTCATGAGGTTTGCATGGACCTGATCTTGAGCCTGTCCGTGTTCCACCGTATGGCATGCTGTTCCTCAGGCATGTCAGCTGCACCACTCAGCTTCGTGTCATCTGCAAACTTGCTGATGATGATCATACTGTAGGGTCTACATAAAGGGAAAAAAAGTAAATAAACTCATCATTTTCCTCTGAATAACTCTAAATTAGTGAGAAGAATGTGAACTTGGTGCTCTCAGCTCATTCACTTCTAGGCAAATGAGTTATCATTAGTGGTATTTGGAGGCACTGCTTGTATTAAAGCAAGGAGAAAATCTGTACTGTAAGGGGGAAAGGGGAAGGTGATCAATCTGCCCTATCCCAGCTGTTCTTGGGAGCCTCAGAGGCAGGGTGGCTGGGGAAGGAGTTCTTTCAGGAGCCGGGGTTCAGGAAGGGTCTTGGTGCTGGGAGGGTCAGAGCCCAGGGCCCAGGTTTAGAAGATTGCCACACATTAGTACATGCATCCCCCGAGTGAATGAAAAGTAACCTTTTCCTTATGAAAAAACTAGTAGCCCAAAGGTCAGACTGTAGTAATAGGCAACTGCTTACATTTCAATTTTAGGTGTTACATGGTGCTTTAAAGGATAATACCCAGGTGATGACTATAAATATATTTGCAATTACTCTATCTGACCCCTGCTGTGATTTGCAGTTTTACTAAATAGCAATGTAAAAAAACCCCAACCAACCAACCAAACCTCCCATGTTCTAGAATACTGTCAGCTGCTAAACATACATGAAGGGATTGGTTACAGAGTTTTTTCACAAGCTGTCAGGCTTTAATAAGGAATTTGGGAAAGACAAATAACCCTTCCCTGCAAAGTTGATTTTGAGTATGAACTTTAATGAAACTGTTTCCGTCCTGGGCATTTCCGAATTGTGCAAAGTCTCTTTTCTGCTAAAGTACTTAGGAAATATGCATGGACACATGTGGAGTGATCTCTGAGACTGAATGAGTTAAATGCAAACGTGGACACAGTTTTTAAAGCTCAGCATGCTGCCTCTATTTTCTTGCAGAGAGCTTATTCAAGCACAGTAATAAAACCATATATTATGGAAAGAAGATTTTTGTTGCTGTGAGTCATAAAGAAAAAATGTAAAGAATTACAGCGTGAGGAGAAAGGAAGCATTGCCTTGAATTGGTTAAGACTGAGTGATGGGCTTCTGAAACTGCATATGTCATGCAAGAAGGAATGAGGGGCAATCAAATACTCTTGCCTTTGAACTAGTCAGGACAAGGGCTGAGCATAAAAGAACTGTTTTTCCTTGGAGCATAGTATGCCAGTTATGACATAAAGGGTGATTTGTAAATCTGCCAAAAATAAATGACAAATGGTAGCAGAGTGGTTGTCAAGGTATTCATTAGTACTTACATGTGTGTCAGCTATAGTAAAATGATCAGAGTCTGTTGTTCTAACAGGGAAGACTTCTAAGAACTACTGTCATCTGATTTCTGACACCTGCAAGATGACAGCTAAACTAAATTGAGGACATTGTTGGGAGGTTTATAAAGCTGACATTATGCATTGTAAAAAAAAATCACAACACTTGTTGAAACCTGACACTAGCAATTTAACTTGGAGGGAGCAAAAAATATAGACATAGGTAAGCATTCAAAGAATACTGATGGTTGTAGTGTCCCTTTGGAGTAAAAATAACCAAAAACCTAACAGAGGTCTCCATGTCAGCCACTGACCTGCAGCTTTTTCCCTAAAAGAATGTGGGTTTGTTTGGTTTTTAGTTTTGTTTTTGTGGTTTCTTTTTATTATCTGCTCATCAAGAACCATTTTTAGCCATTTTAAAAGAATCAGTGTGAATCACGTAGAAATATGCCACAAGAGAATATACTGCAGGAGCAAACCAGCCAGGATTTACCAATGGTAAAAAGAAAAGCAAAACAAGCATAAAAAACCCCTATTTGTTGCCAAGAAAGTTTACATGTCCAGAAAGATACAGCAATCACAGACATTGCAGAATGGCACATAGCTGAACACTGTATAACATGAAAGTACACGTGGATTGAGGTGGCCTGGAATGAGACTGCTGCTTCTGCACATTCCGGGTGAGAATGTCTGGCGTACAAAGGCAGAATAGTACAGGGACATGCACAGTGCCAGACATCCTTTGTGAAAGGGGGAAAATTTGAGCACTGTCCATTTCATAGATGATGTGGTGAATATAACTTAGATTTGCCAGCGGTTATAGAATGAAACTTGGTGTCCTCTCTTTTGTCCCTGCACAGCATTTTCTTCAGTCTTTGTTAAAATCAAATTTCTTTCACTTGTATAGCTCTCTAAACATGGACAAACCAAGTTTAAGTAATTTATTAAATGACTCCAGGCTTGAAATATGAAGCTTTTCCTTTGCAGACAGGAACACCTAATAACCCTGTGGATACGTTTTTTAATAAGGGCCAAAAAGGGTAACGAACTTTTTCTCCCACTGTCTCTGGAAACCTTATGACTTAACACAGATGCAATTCCTGGATGTTTTCCCAGAAAGGCTCAAGTAAAATTATTTATTGCAAATAAAAAGAACAAAGGGTTATCTACCTCCTGCAGATAAATTTAGGGTCGATGGGATGAATAAACTTCTGGCAATAGAAATGTCCTATGCCAAGATACGAACTGAAAAAAGAGTTAATTCAAAACCGGACTGAAGGTTTAATGATGTAACAGAATTATGTAAATACTGTCATCCTCTGCAATTTTTTTTAACACAAACTGCAAATTTTATCTACAGTAATCTGAAGCAGGATGATTTAAACATTTTCATTCAGGAGACTATTTTGGAAGGGAGATTCTAACCACCTACAAATATAGAGTGAATCTGTTAAAGGGTTTTCACAGGGCAGAATGCATCTTAAAAAGGGAGCTGATTGTTTGCTAGACTCAGTTCCCAGAGATCAATATATGGCAATGATAATAAAGAAAGGAGGTTGGAATCATAAAAAAATACTGGTTCATTCAATCTGCACCACTGTGTTGAGGATGATGCTCTCCTTTTCTTAACTTTTTGTGTATTTATTGATGTACTACTTCTAGACTACTTTCTTTCACCCCACCTAAAAGCATTATTTTTACTCTCAGAAGGATTTCCATTGGTGGTAGGGATCTTCTACAGTAGTTACACTGGAATGTATGATGGTTTATTCAGCTTTGTAGGTCTGAGAAAAAAGGTAGACACATACTTTAATTTTATATTTCTGTGTCAGTAGGTTGAATAATATAAAATCTTCATATGTATTCTGAGTGGTTCTTCAGATTGTGCTAATTTTGATAGAGTTGTGCAATCCTACAAATGTCTGGGGATTGGTATTCATTTCTGCCCTTGGCATATATTTTTCTAAGTACTTCCTTGTTATAAGGACATGAGTATTTATTATCTGCTTTTGAGGGTACACACCTAAGTGTACCAACCCAAACCAGCCTATGATTCTAGGAAAACCAGGTATCTGAAAATTTATCAGAAGAAATTTTCTTACTGAACAATATTGATTTTAGAACTGCCATCATTCAACAACAGCTTCAAACGGACATCTATATTAGGGCCACACCATATTCTGCTTATAAGCACAAAGAAACTGAATCTTGCACATGAAGTCATGCTGATTTTGCTTTGCTAGGTTTTCCTTTTAGAATGACTCAGTGAAGAAGCACCACTGTGCCTGTATTTTATGGGATTCTTTCTGCACAGCAGGAGAGCTAAAACTGACTTTTCAGGAAAGCATGGATTCACTCAAGCTCAACTCTATTCTTAAAGAAGCTGAAAGAGTGCAATCTGGAGTCCTTGTTTCACTTGCTCATGAACTCTGCTGTTTTCAGTTAAGCACTTTCTCAAACCCAGATGACTGTAACTCATCCCCCTCATCCCCTGCCTTGTTTTACAAAATCACAGAGGAAGTTTATGATTCTTCCTTTAACTTCCATTGTAGCAACACCTACAATGAACTGAAGCAGCACATTCCTACCTGTTACACTGGTTTAACAACTTGTCTTGCCTGAATTGCTATTGATTTTAAAGCAGGATATGGGTTGCTATAGCAATCCTGTACTTGAACATTCAAAGGAGAAGACCATTAAACTGATTGCTTTATAAATCCTGAAAACTCAAGATCTTAGGCTGAAACTGTCAAATATCTCATGTTTTGCACTGTATTTCCAGTGATGATTCATTTTTTGATACATTGTATGATAAATTTGTAGATAATTTGTAGATAAATTAGCGTTTTGTGCCTTTTCTGTATGTATCTGACTCAAGATGCTTTATCCATGACTGGATTGCTCCTAACAAAGGGAAAAAGGATCAACTTAATGTATGTAGTCTCAGGGCAAACTTGTCACTTGTGGAATGACAGTCTGAAATGGGCAACAGTACTCACACCAGCTGCTTGACATCCAGGCAGATGCAGAGTCCTAGGAAATGTCACACAATCAGATGCAGCTTCAGAGCATGCAACTGGCAAAAAAGCTTCTGGCCACAGCCATCTCCCCAGGCCATAGCTAACACCCCAGGCCACATCATCCCCTAGCTTGAAACCATTGCTGAGCTGTCACTTTAATAAATGAGTAGCAATTTTGTTTTGATCAACAATGTCAGGGCTTATTTCAAAAGTGATTCTGATTCCATCACACAGCCTAGCCCAGCCAAAGAAAATTGGTGCAATTTCAAAGTGAATTTATTAATTCTTTATAAAAGTTCTATTCACGAATATATCAAGACTGTTGAATAAATTGAAATAAATAGACTTGGAGTTGCATAGTCTCCTAGTAATTGAAATAGTTTCCCCTCAGTATGTTTGTAGTTACAATGTTACTTTTATGAAAACTGGACTGTCTACAGATGGGGAAGTGTGGAATTACTATATTGATAACATATTTGGAGAATGGATTGGGGCTAATACGTTGAAAAGGGCACCTCAAAGTTGTTCTTGCCTTCAGCACAGCTCAGAAGATAAAGTTATATGAAAGCTTACCATCAAATAATGTTTCATAATTAATTCTTTCTTCAAGAAATGTGCTTTCAACTAACTTTCTCTCTGTTTTAATGCAGGTGTTAACTTCTAGAACAGAGACTCTATAGGTAACACATTAAAAGCTGAATTCTGCAACAGTGCGCTGTATGAACAGCCTGTTTTCTATATTCATAGGATAGGAAATCAAGTGGAAGATGTCAAGCCCGTGATGTTGTTTTATATGTTTGTGCAGGTTTTATCATTACTTTTGTTGGGGACTTTTTGGGGGTTTTCACTTTTGTTTAGCTTTTTTTGTGTTTTAAGCCCAGCTGGTAACTCAGAACCATGATACCCCCCTTTGTCATCCTCCTGCTCCAGGAGGGACGGGGAGGAGAACTGAAAGAATGTAACTCCCATGGGTTGAGACAAGAACAGTCCAGTAACTAAGGTATAACACAAACCACTACTGCTACTACCAATAATAACAATGATAAGGGAAATAAGGTAGGAAGAGTACAACCACTCACCACCCGCCGACCAATACCCAGCCTGAAATGAGCAGTGATCTACTCCTTTGAGATAACTCCCCCCAGTTTCTATCTTGGGCACGACGTGCTGTGGTATGGAATACCCCTTTGGCTAGTTTGGGTCAGTTGTCCTGTCTCTGCTTCCTCCTGGCTTCCCCTCCTCCCTGGCAGAGCATGAGACTCATAAAGTCCTTGGTCAGAGTAAACGTTACTGAGCAACAACTAAAAACATTGGTGTTATCAGCGCTGTTCCCAGGCTGAATGTCAAAACCACAGCACTGCACCAGCTACTAAGAAGGAGAAAAATGACTGCTACTGCTGAACCCAGGACAGGGTGTTTTCTCTAATTAAGATTATATGTTTTGGGTTTTTTTTTGCTTTGCATTTAACAGTGTCAAATTCCCACAAGCTCAAGACTTCCTCCTTATTTCATTTAGAAAATAGTTCAATGTTGAAAATATTTTCTGTTTTTCAGAGAACAACTCAAGCTGGAAAAGGGGCAAAAAATATTCTTGCTTTTCTACGTGGAGGATTATGAATAGAAGCAACGGAAACAAAGGCATTAATTAGAAGGTAACAATTCATTACTCAGGTGGCTTTTCAAAGTTGACAAGTATGTTAGCTGTCAGAAGTGCAGTTCTGATTTGAGTTTGTCTTTCAAGTGTTCTCAACAGGTGTTTTCAGGACAATGCAGGTTTTGAAAGCTTTTCAAAGGAAGAATTTTGTTGTTTCTTTATTATGCTTCTGAAACAGTACCCCAAAATAACCAGAATTATTGTGGCTGTAAAAGATTAAGGCATTCTTTCTTTTCTCCTTGATCTACTTTGATGTCATCAAGCATCTACCACTGACTTAGATCGGTAACCATGATGATCCCTTCCCCTGTGTCCTGGTAGACAGTGACTTGAAGTGCCACCTTGCCACCAACCCAGGGTTGAGGGGTGGATTTATTCTTTTCATTCCCTTTCCTGGGGCTGGTCCAGGCTGTAGCTGTCACTCTGTCAGCTTTCTTGCCTTGTCCCATGGGACTCAGACACAACTTGAGTGACTTGAATGCTTGGTGAAGACTCTCCTTCTGACCCACTTTAAGAGTATGGGAAGGGCAGGGGAAGGGCAGTGACCTGCAACAGATCCTAGAAAAGCAAGGGAGAAAACCTAATTATACTCTGGCAGCATGTGAAAGGAGGCAGTAAAGCAAGTGAGCACACTCTTAGTAATGAGCCTGTACTTAACTGAATCAGGGAGGGCAGTGAAGTGCTCAATATTTGTTGTTTCTTTTTTGTTGTTGTGGTTTACTCTTACTTTCCAGTTTCACTAATATATATATAATATATATATAATATAGTATTTCTTAATTAATGTGTTAAGAATTAGCAAAAGTGCCAAGGTAGTATTTTCAAGATTGGGAATTAAAAAACTCTTATTCTGAGTTTTCCCCAGAAAAAGGAAAAGTGATTGATTACTGGAACTCCTTTTTTATTAACATTTTAGCAGTTTAAAATGTTAACATATCATTAAGTAAAATTGAGAAGTTGTTTACTATTCACATAACAATGTATTTTGTTCAACAATTAATGCCCAGAACTATTATGAACTTGTGATTGTATATGATGTATTTTAAGAAACAAAATCCTTTTGATTTAAAAGAAGAGCAAACTGTCTAAAATGTCAGCTCCAAAATCCATTTGTATTTTGTGTCTTTTTAAATCATACCATTGGAAAGAAAAAGATGCTCCTGACCTTATAACCTTGCACAGTAAATTTTGTTCTAGAGCAAAATTTTATAGATAGCTTACACATCCTCTTAGAAATCAAAGTTTTTATAGTGACAGCATCAGCCCCTCAACTGGAACAAACTGTTCTGCTGTGATGAAAGTAAAATATATATTTGACTTTGGGAGTTGAATGTACACAAGTCCATGGGCCCTGATGAAATCCATCTGCGGGTCTTGAAGGAGCTGGCGAATGAGGTTACAAAGCCACTGGCCATCATATTTGAAAAATCATGGCAGTCAGGTGAAGTTCCCAATGACTGGAAAAAGGGAAATATAACCCCATTTTCAAGAAGGGGAAAATGGATGACCTGGGGGATTACAGAGCAGTCAGTGTCACCTCTGTGCCTGGCAAAGTCTGGGAGCAGATTCTCTTTGGATTTTTGGATATTTGAGTTCATTTGTTTTAGTGTATCTTGAGAGATATAAATCAAATACTTCAGTGTAATTTCCAGGCACTTGCATGAAGCCAAGGACACATATTACACATCAGTGCAAAGGATGTATGTTACCACAGAAGTATAAAAAGTAAAGGATGATATTTTTTTCTCAAATTAAAAAAAGCCTCAGCTGTGATATTTGACAGATCCACCTAATTCTCTTGAGTATGTCAGCTCTTAACAGTTAGGGAACTCCTCCTGAGCAGCCAGGAATGTCTCTGCCAGTATTTCTTTATACAATCCTGCAAAACATAATCGATTCTAGTTGGCATTCATTCATTTAATATTGCAATTTCATTTTCTTCACCATTGCCAGGCTGGATTTACTTTATATCAAAATCAGCCTCTATAAATGCCTAGGTATTTTACTAAAAGTTAAATAGATCTTTCAAAAGTTTCATCTCCCTCATATGTAATTATTTTGTTCCCCTGACAAGTTTCTTTGGAAGTGAAATGAATAAAGGATTTAAGAAATTAAACTGTTTAAAAAAATAAATTAACAAAAAAGATTAATTAAAACAAATATTGAGAGGGGCTTCATTTCATTAGATTTTTTTTCTAGTTCTCTGAAAAAACCTCCCCAAACCTTGAAAAGGTTTAAGACATTTTCATGAGGATATTTGAGAATTGACCTATTTTATAAAGTACTTCCTATGGTTGTTCTGATTTGATGGTAAACTCATCTGTCTGTTTCTGAGCACACCTGAAAGAAATAAGATGATAAGCTGTGCTCCTTTGATTGCCGAGTACTCTTAGGCAGCTTTCTTGGGCTGGCAACACTGCTAGATAAGTGATTTTGTGGTGTGGCCAAGAAACCGAATGAGGAAAATCATTCTGTATCCCAAAACTGTATTTGTAAATGACTCTGAAGCTTTCTTCCTGCATTTCAGATCTCTTCGAAGTCTTGTGGGAGGTATGTAGAATTTACTTTTGCCACTGTTTCATTATTTCTTTAGTCAACCATTAATAAGTATTCAAAAAACCTCATCTAGGCAATAGCTAGTAGGAATACAAGGAAGGTGCCTATTAGTAATGCACAAGATTCAACAAATTTTATATAATATCCTGAACAATCAGATAAATTAATTTTTAAAACTAGTTGCACAGAAATATAAATAGATGCATTCAATCAACCATGACTATTCTGAGTTTCATGTCCACTGGAGTGGCAGTCATGACACATTATTAAAAGATCAGATTAAAATATGAAGAAGTTTAACTAATGAAACTATGTGAAAAAAAAATCTGCAATGTAATTGCCTGTTACTGTTTTCAGCCTCCTGTCTGCCAGCTGCCATGCTCTAGTAAACTGTATTTTACCAAAGTCCGTTATATAATAACTTTTTATAGTAACAAAATTATGGGTTTTTGCATTGACATTTAAGCAAAAACATTATAATTGAATGTGGGAATATGCCGAAGATGTAGCTTGCTATGACTGATATAGCTGCTTTCAGAATGTGTACTGTACCATTGCCCTTTTTTAGCTCTATCTTTAACATGAATAAAAGCCAAAATTTTAGTGGTGTACAGACAACAAAGAAATCAGAAGAATGAGAAGGTATGAGACAGGATTTATCAGAACTATGTTTTCATAATATAGAACTTATTATCAATGTTCTCTGTGATATTGTACTTGTGTAAAGGCAATTATAAAATAATGCCTTTTAATGGTCCCATACACTTCATTCTAAAAGGATGACTAGAATTTTCTTGTTATTGTTTACTGCAGTTGTGCTGCTTTGTTAGTTTGGTACTTCACAACGAGTACTTTGGAAGTTAACACATGTAGGCACCTATACCTTGAAAATTGAGACTGGTAATTTAAGTATTTTTCTCCTAAATATACTGTAGTCAAAGAATGGTAGTTGTGAAACCTGGTCTTAAATGTAAGTAAAAAAACAGGAATCAGAATCAAGCAGAGTCAAATATCTTGAACTGGGACATTTGCGGCTGCTCATTGTGCCTTTCCATCTTTCACTTTCTTCATTGCAACATCTGTGTTTTTTGCATTTCCAGTGCACAAGATAAGATGTAGGATTCTAGACAGGATAAGAATAAGAGAAGCTGAAATTTTGGGTGGATGGAGCATAATGCTTTAAAAAATTAAAATCTCTAAGCAATATGCAGTAGTTTGTCCAATACCTTGTAACCAAGTTATCTGAATGCACCCCATTCTCAATATCAGATTGCACAAGATTGCACTTGTTGGAACTTACAAGAACAAAGATGTCTTACAAAAGACAAAAGATGTTGTAAATTACTTCAACCCCCTGTCAAACAATATAGAGGCCAAGAAAAAGCTAGATAGACTTATTTAAAATTAAATGGAAGACCTCTTTTTTCATACTTTATGTGTGCAACAGCTATAAATATGAAGGTAGTAAGTTGCATTACATAGGCACTTGAAAAATTTGCTGAACTATCTGAGCTCCAAAGCTTGCTTGTTTGGTTTCTTGGGTTTCTTGTTTGTTTTGAAACTGATATGGTGCAAAATTAGGTGATGAACTCCTTACTTAAGCATGCCATGTTGTTATCAGGATAGTTTGAAATTCTGCAGTCAGTGATGAGCCAACTGAAGGTTGTCTGGCAGCTCTTCAGGAATTCCTCACTCCTGTTTTCTGTGTCGGTAGTGTGATTTCAATGAGCTGCAAGTAATCTGGTCATTGAAAACGGAGCTGGGTGTGGTACCAAAGATGACCTGGGTTAAGTGTTATATGAAGCAGGACATGGTTTCAAGGGGAAGAGTCCTGCCAGACTTCCTTTCAGAGCTGTGAGGGTCTATTCAAAGCAAAATGTCCTTTCCTCAGTGCATTGTCTGTTTTTTGAAACTTTTCTTATAATGGAAGATGTCTTAGACACAGTGGGTTCGTCAGCATTATCCAGCTTTTGAATCCTTAAGATCTAGCAAGCAAAACATTTCTACATCATGGTATATACTTTATAGGGACAACTACTTAGCTGACTTTTTGGGGGGTTTTATATAGCTGTGCCTTTATATGGGGGTTTGATTTTGTTTATTTGTAGGGGGTTTTGTAGTTTTATTTTGGTTTTGGGGTTTTTTTTTGGTTGGTTGGAGTGTTTTTTAACTGATAAAACCATTTGAAACTTGTTATATGCAACCTCTTAATAACAGTATGGGAGAAAGGAAGCAACTGTGCCAGGCCTCAGGAATCTAAACCATTTCTGAAAGCAGTCAGTGCCCTAACATCACTTGTCTCTTGAGACTGCTGCTCACCTGTTTGAATCCTGATGTGGTTACATCACATCTTTTAAGGCAGTGAACCAAAGGAAGATTGTCTTGCTCTCAGAAAGAATGTTTTTTAAGGGGAGGTGGAGGAGGAAGAGGACAAGGAGATGGGAAAACTGCTAGAAGACAGTAAATAGCAGTTGATTTAAGTTGCATTGTGGTCACTGTTCTTTCCATTATCTCTAGCCAGAGTAGTAGGATACACTAAGTATCTTCATCACTGACTATCTTTAAGGTGGAAAAACTACAAAACTTTTGAAATCTATAACTGTTTCACAGTAAAAAAAACCAAATTATTTGTTGGCTAGATCTATCCACATTGCTTCTCTAGCAAATGTATCCTGCAGCAGCACATCAGGGTGCATGTTCTAGGCAGGTACTTGTCCCATAAGTGAAATACTTCAGTGTTGCTATTAATCTTCAAGGGTCATATTGCTATGTGTCTTATCAGCGTAATTTTGTTATATCTTTCAACATTCCAATACTGCATTGTTACAAGAATTCTACAATACTTGGTTGAATTATACCTATGTGAAATGAAAAATTAGTGGAGATTGACTGAAGGAATAGATTAGATATATGTTTACATTGAAATGTAATGGTGTTTCGCAAGTAGATGTAAACTCACATTGTAGAAACAAAGTGAAAATGCAGACATCTATGCTTCCCAAGTCATTCACAAGAGAAAAATTCTCTAGTTTAAGGCTTGGCCAGATGAATTCTTTATGCCAAGAATCAAATGGTGCATTTCTTTTTTCATACAGAAAACAAATTGCCATCAGTTCTAGCACTGACTTCTGATTACGATTTGTCCTCTTTGTTTATTTCACAATTAGTGTACATAGATTAATAATTACAATTCACGAACCTAATAATTTATGCATTAGTATTAAGCCCTTTTCATGTCTTTAATTTTTGGAATTAATTGTTTTAATAACAGGAAGGTTAATTGCACTATTCATCAGAACTGCTTGCTGTGAAATGGTAGACAAATAAGAATCTTCAAAGATAAATGAAGCTAGTCTGAGCTGTCATTCCAGCCAAGGAAACTTGTTGAAATTGCCTAGCATATTCCCCCAGTTGCTGAAATCTTGGGGATCAGGACTGATTCTGTTCAGAGAAAGAGAATTGTGCCAAAATATGGGCCACTAAAAATAATTAAAAACAAGAAAAAAACAACAGCAGCAAAAGAATTCCTTGTTGAACAGTATCTTATGTTCTTCTGTATGCATCATGGCATGGTACATAGACATGCATTTCTCTACATCTTGCTTTGAATACTGGTGGTTAAAATGGTGTTTTCAGACTTTTTAGGACTACTGTGCAGAATCTGAGTGCTGCTTATAGCCCAATCAACCCTTTTTACTACAAGGCCAAGTTACTGACTAAACTTAGGAACTATCTGTTGTGCAGCCATTAGACCCACGATAAAAGCAAACTCACAATTAATGTGTACCTGTGATTATGCATATGCAAAGTGCTTAATGACCCTTTATTGTTAAACAACCATTAAATATGCAGGTGTACATAACTGGCAATGCTTCGGATTTTCCAAGTCTACCTAAATTTTGTTTATTGAGATATTTGCCTAGGAATTGACTCATTAATGTTAAAAGTAGTTGCCCTGATATAATGCTGTTAACTTTCAGTATTTTTATATGTACGTACGTCCTGGGTTTAGCTGTTGCAGTCATTTTTCTCCTTAGTAGCTGGTGCAGTGCTGTGGTTTTGACATTCAGCCTGGGAACAGCACTGATAACACCAATGTTTTCAGTTGCTGCTCAGTAATGCTTACTCTGATCAAGGACTTTTTCAGTCTCATGCTCTGCCATGGAGGAGGGGAAGCCGGGAGGGAGCAGAGATAGGACATCTGTCTCAAACTAGCCAAAGAGGTATTAGATACCACAGCACATCATGCCTAGGATAGAAACTGGGGGGAGTTACCCAGGAGGCCCAGATCGCTGCTCAGTTTGGGCTGGGTATCAGCTGGTAGGTGATGAGTAGTTGTATTTCCTTCCCTCATTATTTCCCTTATTGTTACTGGTGGTAGCAGTAGTGGTTTTGTGTTATGCCTTAGTTACTGGACTGTTCTTATCTCAACGCATGGGAGTTACACCAGGAGCATGAGGAGGAAAAAGCAGGGGATTGAGCAAGCAGCTGCGTGGTTCTGAGATACCAGATGGGCTTAAACCACAAAAATGTAATTAAGTCAAGAGTAGTGTGTGCTTAAAGGAGAAAACAGATTATTATTCTGGAGCCAATACGAAGTATTTTAGCAGAGCTCTTTGGAAATATTCTTCATTCATGATATTCACTGAACCGATATTCACTGAACCATACCTGTTCCAAGTCAGAAAAAGAAAATTGTGCTTGGTGTTCTAAGCTGTCAGTCAGATCTGTCAAGTAGTCTAATTTTAAATTTGAGGAAAAAAGCAAAAGTTCAGGTTTAGTTTTCTGTGTCTATTTACCACCAAGGCATCATTCTAATTGAATAAAAACTTACTTCAAAATAACAGAATTGCTGACTGGATGAAAATTATGTTTTATAAACAAACATTAAAACTATGTGGAAGATTTTTTTAGGCTAACAAGAAGTGACCCAGAGTGTCTTCAGACAGCAATTTTTTCTTCATATATCACATACTGAAATGAATAGCGGATGAAAGATCAAAGGAAAAGTCATGCAGGTTAATCATGTGAATGTAATGGTATTAACAAGACAAATGTCAATTTTTCTGCAAATTTTGGTCAATAAGAACCAGAACATGAGCTGGCTTTAGTGTGCACTCACAGCCCAGAAACCACCCATGTGCTGGGCTGCATCAAAAAGAAGGTGACCTGCAGATTGAAGGAGGTGTTCATGCCCATCTCCTCTGCTCTTGAGAGACCTCAGAGAAAGCCACAAGGATGATCAGGGGCTGGAGCACCTCCCGTACGAAGACAGGCTGAGAAAGTTGGGGCTGTTCTGCCTGGAAAAGAGAAGGCTGCGTGGAGACCTTAGAGCAGTTTTAAGTATCTGAAGGTTGCTACAGGGATGCTTGAGAGGGACTCTTCGTCAAGGACTGTAGCAACAGGACAAGGAATGATGGGTTTAGACTTAAACAGGGGAAGTTCAGGTTAGATGTAAAGAAGTTCTTTACTGTGAGATTCGTGAGGAGTTGGCACAGATTGTCCATAGAAGTGGTGAATGCTCCGTCCCTGGCAGTGTTCAAGGCCAGGTTGGACAGAGCCTTGGGTGACATGGTCTAGTGTGAGGCATCCCTGCCCCTGGCAGGGAGTTGGATCTAAATGATCTGAAGGTCCTTTCCAACACAAACCATTCTGTGAAATAGGGGTATAAACTAGCAGAGTTTGCTGAAATCTACACTTTGGTATTTGTTTTTCAATTTATCTGAATGAGAGTCTCAGTTTGCAAATAACCCTATCATGCTACCAGTGGTAAACTTAGTGGCAAAATCCTTAGACAATTCCCACCTTTAGTTATAAATAAGTTTGCATTAGTACAGACTTTCCTCAAGAAATATTTAAGGAAAAATTTCAAGTCTCTTTAAGCTATATCTCACTATTAAGTTGTTCAACAGATGTTATTTTTATTTTCTATATAAGAAGGTAGATAAAGATCCGCTGAAAAACATAGGGCTGATTTCTAATCTGGCCATGAACACTGCAAAATATAAATCTCCAATAAGTGTAGGTTTTTATGATGCAGATATTTGATAGAATCCTCTCATGAAATATGTATTTTCTCTATCCCTCAGTATACTTTTCCTTTCTATATTGGGCTAAATCAGTTGTGTACAAAATGAAAGTGGGGGACTAAAAAGACACACTCAAAAAAGACAGTGTGTTAGAAAATAAATCTGATCATAAATAGGCAGTAATTAGTTTTTGATGGACCACAACCTTTTAACTTGCCTTCTAAAACCTGTGTTTCAAAATGTTCCATGTGATTATATCTGGACTGCAGAGATGCTTTCCTTAACATAACTGTAATTAAGAGCCTTTCCATACAAACAGCTTTGATGGAATCTTTGTTCCATTGGCATCAACATAAATATTTTTATTTGTTTTTCTGGGCCCAAAATTTTATATCTGTCTTTTCCACTTGAACACTTGAGTTTCATTTCTCTTTTCTGCAGCCCATAATCAGGCGCCTGACTGCCGTTCACAGATGACCAGTGCTTTTCATTCCAAACACAAAACATGCTCCAAGAAAAGAAATCAAATTAATCAGATGCTTTTATTAGATAGCTTTTGAAATTTCAATACAAATGCTTCTTACAAATTGTGTATGTGCATACATATATAATCAGTATATCACACTGTGTATTTTTCTTTCCAATCTTTTGCACAGTTTTTATTTTTCCTGTAGCCTTGCAGAAACTGATATTCAATGTCAAGGACTTTGACAAATGCAGGGCTGTAACTGTTCAGTCACTTTTTCCTCTACATGTGATGAAAAATATAGGTTCGTTGGCTCTTGATGGTAATTGGCTGAGATAAATGCTCAAGTCTGCACCGAGAAGTTACAAGGCAGAAGAAGTAAGAGTCTGCTCTGTGCTGTGGGCTCTATGCCACACTTGGCTAACACTGCAGTCACAATGAACTGGTGGGCAAGTGTCTGCTTCGAATGGCAGATTCTTGAGAGATGTGTGCAAAGCAATGTGGAGATGTTACGTGTCTGAGTTAACTGTAATTTTGCAAGAACAGAGGGATAGCAACGAAGACGTAATGGCACAGGGTGCCACAGCTGGGAAGAGACCAGTCAGTGGCACTGCAGTGATGGTCCCCAGCGGTGGTTGTGGTGTGGCAGAACAACAGCATGTGCCATGGGATGAGGCTTAAATCATCTAAAGTGGCACACCTCTGTAGTGAGTTTCACACACATTTAGTGAAAGGGTGTTAGAATTTAAAATAAGCCTAAATGTTTTTCAACCTGAGAACTTGAATTTTCTTGCTAAAACCTTAGCACAGAAACCTCATAGCAGCCTTCCAGTACCTGAGGGCAGGCCTATAAAGATGATGGGGAGGGAGTCTTCATTAGGGACTGTAGTGATAAGACAAGGGGTAATGGGTTCAAACTTAAACAGGAGAAGTTTAGATTGGTGCAAGGTCCTATACCTGGGTCAGAGCAATCCCAGGCACAGCTACAGGTGGGGCAAAAAGGAAATTCAGAGCAGCCCTGAGGAGAAGGACTTGGAGGTTTTGGTCAATGAGAAAATGAACATGAGCCAGCTTCAGTGTGCACTCACAGCCCAGAAAGCAGCCGTATCCTGGACTGCATCAAAAGGAATGTGACCAGCAGGTCAAATGAGGTGATCTTGCCCCTCTGCTCTGCTCTCGTGAGACCTCACCTGGAGCATTGTGTGCAGTTCTGGTGTCCTCAGCATAAAAAGGACATGGAACTGTTGGAACAAGTCCAGAGGAGGCCACGAGGATGATCAGGGGACTGGAGCACCTCCCATATGAAGACAGGCTGAGAAAGTTGGGGCTGTTCAGCCTGGAGAAGAGAAGGCTGCATGGAGACCTCAGAGCAGCCTTCCAGTATTTGAAGGGGGCCTACAGGGATGCTGGGGAGGGACTCTTCATTAGGGACTGTAGTGATAGGACAAGGGGTAACGGGTTCAAACTTACACAGCAGAGGTTTAGATTGGATATAAGGAGGAAGTTCTTTACTGTTAGGGTGGTGAGGCACTGGAATGGGTTGCCCAGGGAGGTTGTGAATTCTCCATCCCTGGCAGTGTTCAAGACCAAGTTAGATGAAGCCTTGGGTGACATGGTTTAGTGTGAGGTGTCCCTGCCCGTGGCAGGGGGGGTTGGAACTAGATGATCTTAAGGTCCTTTCCAACCCTAACTATTCTATGATTCTATGACTCTATGGATATAAGGAAGTTCTTTACTGTGAGGGTGGTGATGCGCTTGAATGGGTTGCCCAGGGAAGTTTTGTATGCTCCATCCCTTGTTGTTTCAGGGCCGGGTTGGGCAGAGCCTTAGGGGACATGGTTTAGTGCGAGATGCCCTGCCCATGGCAGGGGGGTTGGAATTAGGCAATCTTATGGTCCTTTCCAACCCTAACTGTTCTATGATTCTATAGTTCTATGATTCTGTCATTTCTAAGATGATCCTCTGCTAAGCAAGCCAGTTTAAAAAAGAACCAAAAAAACCACAAAACAAATAAAACCAAAACCAACACCAAATAAGTCCAAAAAAAGAGAAACAAAACCAAAACCCCTCGCACCCATTCAGATACATACACACACACACCCTCTACAAAATAAGCAAACCAAAAGAGTTTCATTACATCTCCACCAAATCTGTGAGCTGCTGTTTTATACAGCACTATGGTTGGATTTGATTATAAACCTGAAATATAGGCTCAGCTGCTGAAACTGAAGCTCTGGATAACCATAAGCTGCAGTGTAATTGCAGGATGATGACCTCATCATAAAGTCTTTAGGCAAAAGTAACTTACTTCCATGAGCCAAGGTAACTCATGAATCCTCTAACTGATGAATCCCCTAACTGATATAGGGCAGACCTATACTGCCCTTCCACTGTTAAGACCCAAATTTTTCTTCAGTCTGTATTGTTTCAAGGGATGACAAGGATTTGAGTCTCACTTTCTAGCCTGTGTGGGATTTACTGGCCATGGCTAGTCTCATCATGGTTTCCTTGAAGAATCCTGAAGTGTGCTTTTTACATGGATTTGTCTTAGTAGTCACCAAGATCTTGCTCGTAGTCCAGCCTGAGCTCCTCCACAGAAGTGTCTCTATTGCCCATTGTGGAGCAGCATGGGAGGTGCTGTGTAGGCAGCCTTTTGGTGATGGGATAGCAAGGAAAATGTGCTTTTAGATCATTCTCAGTCTTGGCTGTTACACAGAATTTAGGTGTAACCATATATGCTTTTGATAATTAAAGAACAAAAGTATGAAAAAGAAATTTAACTTGTACGTTCCATAGCATTGTTTTTCTTTTACCTAGAGATGAGCAATCATCTGTGACTGTTTTTTGCTAGTACTGTAGGCTGCCTGTAAGGAAAACTCACCACTTAAAAGTAAAGCTTTCATTAAGTATTCCTACTTAAATTTTTTTGGTAACAGCATACTGCTTCTTGTGCTTGTCTTTCTTCCTCTACTTGGAATATGCTTACAGGTCATATGTCAGAAATTGAACTTTCTGATGTTTATTAACACTTTTAAGTGATAAGCAAAAATTACCTACTGGAAAACATAACTAATATAAAGCAGCTACTCATCTCCACCTCAAGGATGGATTTTAAGCACCGAACAGAAGGTTTTTTCCTTTGGTGGTGCTGATGCTGAAGGCATCATTTAAATTAGACTCCTTTGATATGTTAATTATTTATTGTTGTAAATTATGCATCTTCTAAAAATCAAAGAGACACATAACCTATAATTTATTATTCATTTAGCATGAAAATTTGTCTTCATATAACAATTTCTCTGTTAGGTACAGAGTTCTGATTAGAAATAAAACCTTTTAATATGAGCTACAGTTAAAACATGAGAGGTTGGGGTTTTTTTCTGAAAATGTGCAAATGATCACTAAGGCACAGTTTAACTCCTGCAGCTTCTTTAATGAGCTTCTAAGTTCACCGAGCAATGTACAGTTATGCATTCATTAGATATAAGTTAAAAGTTACTGTAGTTTAATTCATGTATCTATTGTTAGAAGATTGGTAAGTAAAAGTGGACTTTGTTACTGCAAGAACTTCAAAGAGCAGCTACATGGGTTGTCATCTACAACAAATTTTGCAAATCTTGATCCATTTTTACTTTGAGGAGGAGGCTGTTTCTGACTTACTCTTTGAATTGGTTTTATTCTGTTTCAAGATTTAGAACAAAATGCTGGGGTTTGGATCCAGACAAACCAAAACAGATCTGTGCTGCACAATTAGAAACCATGGATATTTGTATAGCTGTAACAAAACTTCAAGTGTTTTCAAACCAAAACTTTATGGCCTTTTTCTCCCTTCTGTGCACTATGCATTCTGTTGCTGTTGGAACTGAATGTAAAGTAAATGCAAATTTTTGGTTGCTAAGAGCTTGGGATTTCTTAGAGACTTTATTTTTTGTTCCAGAAGTGAACTGGGTAGGAAAGAGATTGGTTTTAGTTCTGACTGAAAGAAAAGTAACAGGAAATTATTATGCATATGTAATATGTACACAACATGTATTGAAAACAGTGTAGTCTTGGGGCCAGGAGAGAAACTGAGAGAGAGGTTCTGTTGTTCTTCAAATGTTTTGTCATAGAAAAATAATGTTCCATTGTAAAAAACGTTAGCAGTCTGAGTTTTAGTGAACGGAAATGTACTAGAACACAGATGACCCCTGAGTTCTTTAATTTGTTCAGAAGGGTTGGTTTGATTTTCTCATGATACTAAATACCTAGGGATATTTCAGATGTATTACAGCATTTAGAACTTTTGCATAATATATATAGTAAAATGTGTAAAAGTGCTCTCAATGGAAGTATGTAAAGCAAAGATAAAATCTTCATAGAAAATAGTAAGAATCCTGTGCAAGAACTGGTTTTGGAGAAGTGCCCAATTCAGCCAGTACAACACCCTCCTTTGATCAGACCTCTAGACTTTTGTTTTGTGTTGTAACAGAGTTGTAACACAGTAAGAATGGGAGTTAAAGGTGAATGCCAAATCCACTATTGGCAACATGTGTGTTCTGATTAAGATTAAATCGGGATGCTCCTGAGATGAGGAAAAAGTCCCCAAAGTGTGTTTAAGCAGTTACATTTACTTTCTATGCCCTTGTTCTGCACAAAACCAGTGGATAAAAATGTCAGCAAAATGGACATGAGTCTCTTAGAGTATCAGCTGAAGAGTTCTTTGAAGAGTGCTCTTTTGCATTCAGGACTTGTACATATTTGTAAATACAAATGAGATAAATGATTGCTAACAATTTCCACTGAGAATGGGAAACCCAGCATTTTTGCAGGATTAAGGAGAGAAGAAAAATAAGGTGTAACAATGTGATTATTGTAACAAATCCTTCATTCCATGTATTTTTGCCTCTAAGATGAAGCAATGCTTTTTTCTTTCTACCGTAAACCTCTGTAAAGCTGCTTGTGTGCATGCTGACTTTATTGAAGAGAAAAATGATCCAAAATAGGAAAAGAGATTTTCAATAACTCAACAGGGGTGCCAAGGTATGTCAGCTCTCTTCTGCATGTGAAACATTTTGAATAGCTTCTGAGTGCAGATGATGTTTCTAAGCCTTCCTTAAGTAAAGGTCAGTGTCAACTACAAGAAGCTGTAGCCAATAAGTCACAGTAATAAAAAGAAATATGTTCTTCCACCTGTTTGGCTGTGTTAACAAGCTCAGCTATTTAGTGTCAAAATAAGAATTTAGTCAACCATCTTGTACAGACAATGTAAGTTTTCACATACATAAGTGTAACTGTATACATATATATCGTGTATATAGAATCATAGAAGAGTTAGGGTTGGAAAGGACCTTAAGATCATCTAGTTCCAACCCCCCCTGCCATCAGCAGGGACACCTCACACTAAACCATATCACCCAAGGCTTCATCCAACCTGGCCTTGAACACTGCCAGGGATGGAGCATTCACAACCTCCCTGGGCAACCCATTCCAGTACCTCACCACCCTAACTGTAAAGAATTTCTTCCTTATATCCAGTCTAAACCTCTGCTGTGTAAGTTTGAACCCGTTACCCCTTGTCCTATCACTACATTCCCTAATGAATAGTCCCTCCCCAGAATCCCTGTAGGCCCCCTTCAAATACTGAATGCTGCTATGTATACATATATGTTATGATACAGTTTTCTGCTTTTGTTCTTTTGTTTCAATTAGCAAATGCTTTTCCTTCTCCCTTAAGTGAACTTTATTCTTTGATAGTTTGCCTTGGAAACAAGTTTATTTTTTTAAGGAACCAGAAAATCTTCATCAATGCACTTTTCTTGAAATGATGACCTGATATGTGTTAGCAATTTCTGTTGTTCCCAGAGTTGTTTGGTTAATTATATTTAAGGCAATTGTAAGATTAGTACTTCTTGTTTTTTCTTGTTGAACTCTGGTCTCCCTGAATATAATGCTGCAAAAAGAAATCCTTGTCATCAAACCATTTTTTGTATCATTTTGCATAACAAAATACAATAATCTAGGACTATAGTCTCTATAGAATAAATCTTTGTAATGTTAAGCCTTAATATTTATTACATGTTCCATCTTGCTGCTGACATTTCTATTATGCTTTACTTAGCAAGGCAGAAGTGATACTCCTGTTCTTCGTAGTGCTAGCAAAGATGAAAAAACTTTGTGCACAAATCACAAGAAAGCATAACTTATCTATTATAGGGCAAGGAGATTAAATACATGGCCATAAACTCCTTGCAATCATGGGGAATGAGTAGAGGCTTCTTCTGATTGCTTTAATAAATCCTTTCAGTATGCTTCCAATCTCTCAGTGATTCCTGACAAAGCTGTTGTTGTGCATCTGCTGACATCTAAAGTTCCAGTTATGAATATTTTATATGGCTTATCACTGCACTTATGTCACTGGTTCCGAAGATGCTGGTGTGCTGTTTGTTAGTGTTTGTTAATGCTGTACTAAGCAGGAAAAAAAAGGAGGAGATATGTAATTTTAGAATCTTTCATTTTAAAGAATATAAAAAGAAATATGTGAATGCCTGATGAGGTGATTGCATTTCACAGATTATGAGACCTTGGTCCCTTAGAAAAATCATTTGATAACTTGTCTTAGCTTCCTTTATACAGTGCATAAGGGACTGGGTCAATGATATTGCAATAATACAGTGGTGAAACTGTATACTGGAAAGTCTGCTGTATCTGTAACTGCTCAATATTTCTTTTTTTTGTGTAGGACAAACAAATCAAACATGAGTGTCCTTCTGAGAACAGGCTCTTCAGTTGTGTTCATGTTTGAGTTTTTCCATTTGATTTATTTATAGTTAGACATTTACTGCAAGTTTGTTTCAATCACCAACATTAATCATTTAAATACTAGTAAGCACTGAATTTTCAAGCTGTCTAAATGAGTACATAAAATGATTCCCATGTACTCACATTTGTTCTTAGTTCCATGCCTACCAAACAGCATTTATGCGTGTCCATACAAGTACTCTTATACTCACAGAAGTGTGTTTTGGTGGAAGAGAAGCTAGTAGGCTATCATGTGCACAATACTATTTTATATTTTGGGTGAAGAAAGAGGCATATTGTAATGACATAATCATGGCTGGTTTTGAGTCTTCATTTTTTCTCCCATAGGAAAGGAATTTTGCATTGTATTTCAAAGTTGTCAACAATTAGAAAAGTGAATGTTAGATACAAATGAATAATGAAATAAACCAGAATTGTGTTTGGTAGCTCTTCAGGAATACTTTGTCTGAGTGAGCTAATGGGGCCAGGGTTGTTTTAAGTGAATAGCAGAAAAATCAGAATGCAAATTTTAGACTTCTAAGTGAGGCTGTCTTAAAAATATATTTGGTGGGTTAAGATCTCTGGGGATGGCGTGATTTTTTTTTATCCCACTATAGATTCTGCAGTATATATCTCTAAAATAATTCAATTTGTAGCAGCAAACCAAATGCTTTGGGTTAAAGAGGTTATGAAAATAAAGTAATAAATGTTAAAGCAGAAGATGCAACTAAATGGTGTAATGCCATGCAAATAGAGAAGAAACCAGTGTATGGAAACTGCAAAGATATCTGTGTACATGCCTGAATTGGGTTCAATAGTTCAAAGAGAGCATTACATAGCTATCTATATTTGGTGATGTAATTACATTTGTTGATGCCTACTTTCAGCACATGTAGATAACAGATCTATGTAACTATACAAAAAATGAAAGGCAATTTACTGTCACTCATTTTTAAGACAAGATTTTCTTCTTACCTGTCCTTATTTGTCTTGGCAGAAAACAGTTTCCAGAAGAAATCTGATTTGAGATTTCATAAGCTTGCAAAACGATGAGGACACATTTGGTAATTAGAGCTGGAACAGGTATGCTTGTTTCCAGTACCTTAGAGAAATTCCCTTGCAGAATTGTCAGTGATTGCATTAGGTTTAGGTCTGTATTTTATGGTCATTCTTGCTGAAATGTGAGCCAGTTTATTCACTGCATTTCATTTGTTGAAGCATTTGTCCAGAATGTGTTATTCCCTTCTTTCATAGGATTAGTGTATTCAAAATATTAAAAATCAAGTCAAATAAATAAGCTGTTAGGTTCCTATACTTTATGTATCCTCAGAAATAAGATATTAATGTATCAAAAGCAGATGGAGAATTATCTATTTTAACTTGGCTATGATCTCAATCCAACTGAGATAGCACTTAGATGAACAAGATTACTTATGTAAATATCATCTTAGGAACACTAAATTTGAATTTCTTTCCTAGCAAAAAGAGGGTATACGTAGTGCTCTGATAATAAGATGTGTTAAAGGTTTTGGTGAATGTTAGGAAATCGGTGGTGAATATAGAACTATGAAGATGATACTTTCTGTTTTTCATAATGGAACGAGACACTGGTATATCATATAAGGTACAAAGTGTACATAGAACTCAGGGATTTCTGTTAGAAAAAGCTATGGATAACAAAAGCTAAGATCTCATAATGATTCAAGAAATCAACAGTATAGATCAAAATATTTTTCTTAACAATTACTTTTAGTCCTTTTGAAATACATTGGTTTATAAAATGTATAAACAATTTTGCAAGTCCATGGCAGGGGTTTAAGTGTTTATGGGTTTTTTGTGGGGTTTTTGTTTGTTTGCTTGCTTTTTTATTATTATTATTATTTTATATTTTGTCTCCTAGCAGTTTAAAATTCCACATGCAATCACAATACATGTTTCACCTTTTTAGATTCTTGGAAAGCAGAAATTACTTAAGACAACTACTTATCAAGCCAATTAAGAGAATAAAGTTGTCACTATTAAAATTCATTGTCTCATCCCCTGAAATCTGTTGTTATCTGCAAGATTTAATGTGATTTCATGACTAGTGCTAAGTCTACAATTCAATTTTTGATGTCTTCTCAGCCAAAAACTGATTTGGGGCAAACTATCTCACATTAATGGTCTTAATAAAGTGAGAAAATTGGTTTCAGATTAACTGTTTTAGATCCCCCACAGGAATAGGAGAGGACTGACTGACAGCAGTTATACTTTCCAATGGGGTCTGCTATTTCTGAAAGATCTGTTATTTGAAAAATCTGTAACTCTGTAAGTCTGCACTTGCAGCACACAGAGCTGGTTGCACCCTGATGCTCCAGACAGCCAAGGCTTTATTGCTCTGGATAAGGTCTGTTCTTTTCCATTCTCACTGAAGCAGAATTTCACCTTGTATCTTCCTCATTTTAAGCCCATAATGCCCATAAGTTTCTCTGATTGGTTTCCTTCCAAGATTTCTTCCTAGGGCCATTCCATGTGTGTGAAGACTGTCCTTTTCATCCCTGGGTTCTCTTTGCTTCCAGCAAGGCTTATAATGTGCTGTTGGTTCATATTCACTCATCCCTCCAAGTGGCAACTTTCAGACTGATTTCTCTATAATTTTCACTAAGATACTGACAGCTCTAATATAGAACTGGTTTTTATTTATTTCTTGCTGCTAATGAATTAAGTCTTGCATGAAAAAGAGGGTTGTGGGGGTCACTTGATAGTTTTTTAGAGTGCAGTTTTTAAAGGCAATGAAAGTTTCCCTCTGAATTTGGCAATAAAAATGCACTATGTGCATTTTTTAGAGGCAATGAAAATTGAATTTAATGTGCTATGACTGAAATTTTAACAGCTGGATGAATTTGTACATGTTTTAATATTCATGAACATTCTCAAAGAGATTCACATTGATTCTGATATCTCTGAGTATGCACATAAGTATTAGTTTGCTTAATATCTCTTTCTTGTCATTTTCTGTATTAGTTAACTTTTTTTTGGTTGATGTAGGTGGTGCTTTGGTAAGTGAACATGAAAAGCAAGAAGCAACTTAAACTATGTTTTCCTGTTTTGTAAAAATAATATAGTATAAGCATGTGAGGAGAATGATTGCACATTGAATGGAAACTCAATGGCAGTTCTTGGCTTGAGTAAGAAAACACCTGCTATCTGTGCTCATGGTGGGAAAGTCTGAAATTATGGACTTTAAAAGTTCTAAACCTGGAAATCAACAAAAAGAGATGAAGTGAGCCTGGTACTATTTGTCCTCAAACATCTTTTGGCATTCTATAAATTCTTTCTACTCTACTTGATCAGTAATCATAGGCAAGACGTTAGGTCAGCTGTTCTGGTATCTCTCCACTACTTATTTGAAAGAAAATAATTGGGGGAAGGAAGGGAATCAGTAGCTTCATTCTCTAAAGAATCTTAAGGACAGGACGGGATGCGATGGGAAGAGAACAAATGGGCATGTGAAATAATTGTAGGACACAATTCCTTCTGTTGAGGTATCATTTTTATGACTCTGTCCAGTTTTATACATAGAAGCTGAAGAGGTTTTACCTGTGATGGTTGACTGTGTAAAACTGAGGGAGTAGTGAAAGGAAAGGGAAAGATTTCCATTTCTGAATATTAACAAAATCATTGCTATGTTGAGAAACAAATATTTATGTCTTGCGCAGAATACTGTAAGGAGGAGAGAAACTATAGCTGTTTTGTTGCTAAAGGACCTCTGGCAAACAAAGTAGTTTATGACACCAAAGTTTTCTCACTGTAATGCATGGAATGATTGGCATATGGCAATAATTGATACTGGTATATTTTCATATGCAGGGTGTGAATATGTGTGGTATGCATCTGAGCAGGGAAAAAGGGCACAACACTAGGTCAGAAAACTCATAAACCTTAGGCTAACTTGGAGATCATCGGCAAAAAAAATGAGGTGTGCTGAGCTGACAAACCAATAAACATCTTAGGCACAGAAGGTGGAAGTTTATTCTGAGACAAGCTACAATGCAATATTCTCATAATAATAGGAAAATATAAGCTATTGGTTATCCTTTTATAGTAGGAAGAGGAGGAAAATCAATCTCTTATTGACAGAATGTTTCAATTAGGAAAAATTATTGCAACAGTTGATTTTGTTGTATTTCTCTCTAGTGAACGTTGGTTATTTATATTTGGTGATACGTTGGTTATTTATTTTGTCTTCTTATACCAATTGAAATTACAATCTGTCAGTCTTGTTTAGTCACAGCTAAACCACATTCACAGCTTCACAATATGGTAACACCTTTTTTATCTGTGGGGAATTTTACAGTATCTTAGTCAGATTCATATAAAACCATTGTTTACTCTCTTATATGTTGCTTCAGAAGTGCCACCTAAATTTGTATGTGTTATTCTTTCAGATTTAGTGTATGTTGGTTTTATTCACCTTTTACTTTGCGGGTCTGTACTCTATTATTCTGGGGAGAAAGGGGGCGGGGCTTGTTTGTTTAAGTAATTTAATCTGCGTTCCAAATAATGCATCTGTGAACTTGTAGGAAAAGAGATTTCAGCAAGAATGCTTCCAACAGACCTTTTCATGAGCAGTGTTGTACAACAGACTTTTAGTCAGCTCTTCTCAGAGAAAGTGTAGACAAGAAGCACCTCTCCTGGCAGAGCTTTCACTGGACAGCTGCACTGACAAAGCTGGATTAGCCAGTATTGCATTTAGAGTACTTTCTTTCCCTTGGATAAGCTGAGTCAAGAACATCTGCATCTTGTTTTAACACCACCCACAACTCCTTCCATTTTAAAAAGATTTCATGGTTTGTATACTTGAGAAGCATCCCAATGCTGATGTATGGGACAGGGTTTACTAGGAAATTAAGTATTCACTTTTACCATGTGTTATATCTTAGGCATGCTTGTTAGCCATGCAACATGTAATAGCAATATCACACTCTACAGCCTATTTTGGGACCTGGAAATACCTTGCAGTATGCAGTGAGATGTGTCTTCCTTCACCCAGCTTTTCTTCCCTACCTATCCAGCTTTCATCTGTGGGGAACCTTTTGAGGACAAAAGTGCCACTTTATTGCACCTTATTACCAAATTTGGCACAGAATGTTGTAGCAGTTATTTTTCTCCTTCTTAGTAGCTGGTGCAGTGTGTTTTGACTTTAGTCTGAGAATAATGTTGATAATACATCGATGGTTTAGTTGTTTCTCAGTAGCACTTACCCTTTTCAGCCTCTCATGCTCTGCCAGTGAGGAGGGGCACAAAAAGCTGTGAGGGAGCACAGAGAGGACACCTCAGCCAGACTAGCCAAAGGGGTATTCCATACCACAGCATGTCATGCCCAGCATATAAACTGGGGGAAAGCACCTGGATGGCAGATTGCTGCTTGGGTCAGGCTGGGTATCGGTCATGAGGTGGTGAGAGATTGTACTGGGCATCAGTTGTGTTTTCTGAGCTTTCATTTCTTCTCTTGTTGTTTACTACTACTAATACTATTGCTACTACTACGACTATTTGGGGGGTTTAATTACTATTATTAATAACAATAATTGTATTTTTTTCTATTATCACTGTAGTTTATTTTATTTTAATTATTAAACTGTTCTTATCTCCACCTTCCCATTTTCCCCATCCTGGCTGGGGGCTGAGCAAAAGCAGCTGCCTGATGTTGAGCTGACACCTGGGACTAACCCACAACATTACCCCAGGCTTTTCCTTAACACTGTGACTTAAACTGGTTTGAGTTTCTACAGTATGTCTAGTGAAGAATGTCCCAATCAACCAATAATAATAGTGGACAATTAATTTTATGCTACTGCCCTTACTGAAATAAACTTTGTTTTAGGTGAGGATATAATACATTCAAGGTGCAGAATGGAGCTTTTAGGAGAAACAGTTTTGTTACTAGTATGACTCCAGTAAACCTGTGGGTTTTATTTACCTTACAACAGAATTTAAACATCTTGTATGTGATTGAAATTTCATTTTAACTCAGACAAAAGACACCAGAAAATGATTAAGAATTTTAAAATATTTTCCCACAACAATGTATAATCTATCTGAATTAGTTGTTTATTGTTGAAATCTGCATGTACAAGTGTAGGAAAAATATTTAGCAGAACCACCATTTATTTGTTGGTCCAGATTGGAGAATAAGGATATAAGGGGAAAGCTGAGCTCAGAGTAATCTTGCATCAATCCACTTGGCAGAGCTGTAGGGGAGTCCTAAGCTCTCATGCCATGAGGAATGAAACGTCACTGTCTAGAGCTAAGCTGCCATAGAGAACTATTTGTGTAGAATAGCCAGCAGAACGGATTGTGTGCTCAGCAGCCGTAGGGTAACCAAGGGAAGGCATCTGTGCCTTCAGCTGCCACTGCTACATCCAACAGGCTGCCTGGGAGCACTTTGCTAAAGCAGACAGCTTGGGCAGCTGAGGATATTGGCTCCTCCCTTGGTTTGGTCCATATATGTCCAGGTCTCAGTGGTTGCACTCTGCTGTCTGCCATAGAAGCACTTCCCTGGAGGGGAAACCAGCCTTTGAGCAAACCTACTAAAGCTGGATAGAAGAGAGGTATCCTGCTGAACTACTGGAAATTATTTATTCTGAAAGACTCTTGTAAGACATGAAATTTCTATGTGTGAATTTTAAAAGATGAAATGACTCATATTAATTTCTGATCCCTAAAGTTACATTAAGTATACATACTCCTGAAAAGATTAAATTCAATTTCATAGTATTGAGTGTGCAACAGTTAATTCTTTTCCGTTATTTCTTACTTGCACTGCAGTAAAATGTTTCCTTCAATCTTCAAAAACATTATCATTCACTAAATTGGTAGCTAATGTATCATTTTTCCAAATAAGTTTAGCACATATTCCATTGTCTAGGCTTCCTCTTATGAAAGCTGACTCTGAATAGCCACTACTCCATTTTGAATTGTGGGGGCTAGAATAGAAATCCAAACTAATGCAGCCATTTTTCAGTCTCATAAAATGATTAAAGGTGGTGTAAAAGGACTCATTAAAACTGAAAACATCAGGATCATTAAAAACCCATTAAACCACCTCACTCCTATGATTTATTTTACACTAACCTTATTTGGTCACTGCTTTAAAGCCACAGAGTGCCCTTTTTGTCTGTAATTATTGGCAGTACACCCACAATGCATCAGGAGGATATGCTCGTGATGAATCCATTCTTTGTAAGCCGCCTTTTAACCTAATTCTTTAACCTTTGCAGATCCTGCTGTTGCAGCCACTTTGACCATATGCTTAAGTTCAAACGTGAATAGATCAACTGAAATCTGTATAACTGGTTGCCTACTTATAAAACTAATGTTCAGGGTATCAGAACTTACTCAAATAACCCACACTGATTTCTACTATTACCTTAATGGATCATATTTAATTCCAAGTAATTTGCTTACAAATTACATCAGAATTTTAAGCAATGTTTTCTGAAAAAGCTAAACCAGAGATGCTTTGAGGCAAACTTTAGTTCCTACAAAAAATAAATAGAATTATTTAACATAACATAGCAATAGAAATCCCAGGCCATGGGGGGGGTGGGGGGGGAGGAACCTTTATCACAGTTCTTGTCCCTTGTTACTTAATGATTCATGCACACAATTGACTTCAAATATAGCTGCTGTCCCATGGAGTTCGTTGAAGCTATTCATGTACTTAATAAACAAGCATATTTATAGTTCTAATGTGGAGAACTAGTCTTTTCAAAAGGGCTTTTTATCTTTATGAAAAGGATCTTAATCTCAGCAAACTAGAGTTTAAGAATAAATTCCTGTTTCCTTTTCCCAAAGGGGACCACTAGTACTGTTGAAAAAAATGCTGAAATTCAGGAGAAATTAATTATTTTGTAAAGACTGTGCTCAGATTACTGACAGAGCTGTCAGACATACTGAGAGGGATGAAACCAACGTACTTGTTTTTGCAAACATTTTCTGATGAACTTTTACATCAGTTGTTAATTCTACAAAGTGTATCTTCAGCAGAGAGTGACAGGAAAAAAAGAGGATTTTCACAAAATAGCCATTTGACAAAAAAAAAAACAACCAAAAACCCTCATTAAAACTTGTGTTTAATGTAAACATGTAATTTTAAATGTCATAAATAAAAGCACACATTTCCAAGAGTATCTTCAGTTTGCCTTGCAGGCTACTCCACAGATTGCACTGTTCTTGTGGAGTTCCTTGTTAGCATAACCAGGGGGGTTTAATCTGGGATAGCCACATTTAGGGCTTTTTGGCTGGGCATGGAAGGGGACTACTTTGTTGTTTGCATATCGGGTACAACCAGGTTTGAGTGATTGTAAATGGATGAATTGACATTCACCCTCATCAAAAAAGTTCAGGGTTCATAAGAACAAAATTCTCACTGATGATTATTTTTAGTGTACATCTCAGGCCTTAGGTACAAGATACTTGAGAAATTTCTTCATTTTTCATAAAAAGATAACATGCTTAAGACACCCTTCTGTAGGTGTCTAATCCTTTCACTGTTAAGAAGCCAGTATTTTATCATGTGTATTTCACCTGATACTGTGTATCAGTGCTTTCTTTTATACTACAGTTTTCATTTTACTGTTAAGCACTATTGTTTTGATACTACTTCCAAGGTGTTTTTCTTTGTTACTGTGTTAAAGCATCAAAATTGATCATTGACATTAAAACTGGTTATTTTGAATAATACATTATATTACAAACTGAGAGCTTTACATTCTAAATATTTTTCTACAGATTCTTCTGAAAACTGTTATCAAGAAAAAGAGGAGTGTATGTGGTCATGTTTTAAATTCAGGAACTTAGTGCAAGCTAGCTGCTTGTTTAACATAGCTGAAAGCTTCTCAGAAAAAAGTGTAGAGGTTGGACTATCCAGAAAACAGTTGTTAATCACAGTTTTATGCTTAAGTATGTCTAGATGCATATTCCTAAGAGTGTCTTTGGAAACAAAAGGTTATTTGCAAGCTGTAACTCTAGCATTTCTCATAGCAGAAGGAAGTCTTTTCAGTTTTGGAAAGGAATGTGCTAGGGGAGCTGCATTTGGGGAATACTTGATGGAAGGCTTTCAGGTCTTCTCTTATTCTGTAATGAAAGTAGTAAGGTTTTAATAGAAATGTGCTTCATACATCATGGTTGCTTCTCCAACTTTCCTCAAATCTGCTGGAAAATCTAGATGAAAAAGTAAGATTTGAGTCTCATTGTTAATGGCAAGTTCTAGAAGAATACACCCATGTAAACAAGAACAGGAAAGCTCAGATCTATCATCTGGGGGAATGCCCAAGCAGTCCTCAAATTTGTCCTGTTTAAAAACTACTCATGTTTTAAAATATGAGGATGAGTGAGTAAAAAGCACTACTGTGGTGACATCCTGGTAACATCTATATCTTGTGTGTCAAAGATACCTATGAAAAAGATAGCTAAGTTTATGAAGATTGAACCTAGTAAAAAAAAAGCATAATTACATACAGAAATCCTGGTTGAATTTCCTTTCAGCCATTGCCCAGGGGTACAAACACGTGCAGTCTCAAATTTTGGAGTGGGGTTCTTCTTCAGAGAGCAATCAGGAAATGCTGTGCTTTTTTAAGACTATTTCCATCTATCAAGAGATACTCAGTTTTGAGTTAGCAAACTGTTTTTCCTATGGATTTTATTAATAGCACATTGGAATAATCCATAATCTTTTGTCAGTTAATATTACAACATAATATCAGATCATAGTATTTCAGTTTGAGAAAAAAGCTACAATAAAGTTGCTGCAAAAGAGTTCAGCTCTCATCCTCTGTTCTGAAGAATAGTTTCTGGTTCTTATTACTAATGGTGTTTGTTATAATAAATTAAAGAGAAAAAGAGATCAAACAGTATCTTTGCACTACGCATGTTAGTTGTGCATTTGACTGATAAGGCTAATGGATAATTTTTTCGCAAGGCTGCCACATGAAAAATTGATGCACTTTGTAACAATTGATATTAAGCACCTCTTCTGCCCTTCGTGAAAAATAAAGTAGCTGCTTTTCCTGTGCCCAGCACAGTGCAAGATAGACAAATCAAAAGATTTAATTTTAGGCTAACTTGTGTCAGCATACTGGAGGAAGATGCAAGATCATAAATGGCATAGTCATAAAGGTGAGGTCCTAATTTACTTCCCAGTTTTATTTCAGCTTAGTTTTCCATTGCCAGGAGGCATCAAAGTTACTGAGTTATATAATACATTCACCTCACGCTGGTCTCCTATCAAAAGGAATATCAGTGGAGCACCTTCACGGGGCTCTCTACATGAAATTGTCCTTTTGTATGTCTCATAATCGGCTGCAATGTGACCAAGCATCTGGTAGTGACAAGCAGACATCTTTGATTTATTGGCTAGTATCACTGCTTGTTAGTGGATGGTTGAGCAGAAGACTAAAAGAGCATAAAATCAGAGAGAATAAATTATGAAGGCATCAAACTGTGGCATTATAAACCCCTCCTTGTCACAGCTGTGACATCTCCTAGGAAATGTGGGATAAGACAGACATTCCTCTTCAAAGACAGTGGCTACTGTCTTCTGATTTTCAATAAAATAGAAAAAACAAATTGCCCAAATTCACCAGCACCTTGGAAATTGAGTTGGTTAACATCTAATTCAAGAGTCTGGGGAATCTGAAGGACATTGTGAAGAATGGTTTGCCATAGCTTGTTCTAGCTAATGCATGGGTAAGAAGGGAATTAACTTTCCAGTATGTGGTGTATTCTCTTTTACAAGCAGCATATCGGTAACTAAGACATTCGGGTCTATTTTCTGTTGCAAAGATCCTTTTTGTACTTGACAGGAGGACTGTAATGGTGTAGGTGTGCAAACACGTGACAAAAAAAGTCTCAACTTTTAAGACTGCAGTAGTTTTAAATACAGTTTCTATTTCATCTCCTTTTAAATAGTGAGTACCTACCAAATTAAACAAAGTATGTGACAGTCCCTCAGGACAGCAATGCAATAGGTCTCAACTATTATTCATTACTGACAATTATTTTGAGCTGCAGAGCAGTGATAATTGTGACAACTCATAATGTCAAATAAACATTATGTATATGTTTATTCAATAAATCAGCTTGAAGTATGAAAGGAAGAAGATAGTCTTATGCAGCGATAAGATGTTAAACTGACTAATGGCAACAAGCTATGCAATGATTTGGTAGGAAGCCAGTTAAGAGTTGTAATACCTTCAAGGAAGAAATGTGGCTATTAACTTACATAATTAACAGTTGTGTGTTAAAATATTTATGCATTTTTTTTTGTTCAAATGGGAAAGTAAGAAAGCTTATGTATAGTTCTACTGACAAGTTTAATTTTACTATTTCAATTAAAATCCAGTGGGAGTTCTTGCAAATTTTCCTTTTACCTATTCAATGCTAGATAGCTGTAGCCATAATGAGGAGATATTTCTTGTACCTTTAATGAGCAACACCAGTAGCTGGTTACGACCTATTGAGAAGTAAAAGGAAACTTTTAAGGGTGCCCATTGGAACTATTTTGTTACTACGGTTATCTGAGGATATTAGACTTGAGCAGATTCTGGGAACTGTAGAAAGAGCCTACACAATTAAAAAGGCAGGAAGGAGCCAAGTAGTAGCTCTTAGTAAAGGGGAAGAGGAGCACAGGATAATGACATGAGACCCTCAGGCAGAAGTAAACCAATATGGTACTACAGAATAGTTACATCAGAATGCCCTAAAACCATTTGTTCAAGGATTTCAGTTTACAAGGGGGAAAAAACAGGAATTCTATGAAGAAAGGGTTGTTTTGTATTGTTTTTTTAACAATTCATTAATATTCTGGAAAAAAAGTCTTCATAAGAGTCGTTATCCAAAGCATAGTCTAGAGATATTTGATATATAAAATCACAGATAATAGAGTACTGAGAAATGTAGACTGAGGGCTTGATAAGAAACAGTTGCAAATGATGAAGTCATGATGCTTTAGTGTTTCAACAATTTCTGAGTAGTCCTTTTTAATCTGAAATCCTTTTTTAAAGTGAGAGCTGTTCTGCCTAATGGATTTGAATGTACAGAATAGATTTGAAAGGATTTCCTTCATGTTCAGTTTATTTCTGAAGCAATTCAGCCTGTTTCTGCTTGGAGTTACAAAAGGAAACAAAGAGGAAAGTCTCCATAAAATATGCATACGATTTTTCGTAATGAGCTCCAAAAATTTCTCATATAAATAAGGACCACTGATGAAATCCTTGTGCGTATTTTCAGTAAGAAGCATGACATCTTGAGACAGAATTCTGTTGCTTGTTAGGCAGTAGCTGTGTGTCAGTCAAAACATTTCTGACAGTGGAAGACATTCAAAGCCACAAACATGCAGAATCTTGAACAACATAGATGGAAGATAGTCTATTAATAGAAAATATAAAAATAAATACCAGCTGGAGCAAGTGCTTCATTTGGAGTGTTCAAAAAAACAACTTGTCAAAACTGTCATAGGCATTGGGATCTTAGTGGATAGACTTTACTTTCCCTGAAGTGTTTCTCATAATGCCAAAAGCAAGGGGAAGAAACCCTAAAAATAACTTAAGCATAGGAACAGGAAAATATCCAAGAGATGAGACTTTAATTTCTAAGATGTTCTGCTTCAAAAAGAAAAGGTCTTTCATTTCATTCGCAGCCCAGAATGCCAACCGTATCCTGGACTGCATCAAGAGTAGCCAGACAAGCAGGTCGAAAGAAGTGATCCTGCCCCTCTGCTCTGCTCTTGTGCCACCTCACCTGGAGTATTGTGTACAGTTCTGGTGTCCTCAGCATAAAAAGGACATGGAACTGTTGGAACAAGTCCAGAGGAGGCCACGAGGATGATCAGGGACTGGAGCACCTCCCATATGAAGACAGGCTGAGAAAATTGGGGCTGTTCAGCCTGGAGAAGTCTGTGTGGAGACCTCATAGCAGCCTTCCAGTATCTGAAGGGGGCCTACAGGGATGCTGGTGAGGGACTCTTCATTAGGGACTGTAGTGATAGGACAAGGGGTAGCGGATTGAAACTTAAACAGCAGAGGTTTAGGTTGGATCTAAGGAAGAAATTCTTTCCTGTTAGGGTGGTGAGGCACTGGAATGGGTTGCCCAGGGAGGTTGTGAATGCTTCATCCCTGGAAGTGTTCAAGACCAAGTTAGATGAAGCCTTGGGTGATATGGCAGCTCTTTCTCTTTCTCTTTCTCTTAATTATGGTTTTGGAGAAAGTTATTTTGATCCTGATGGTCCCAGTCAATTCAGCAGCATATCTGCATCTGCTCCAAACAATGGCAAGCTCTCCCCAGAAGTGCTGGTTGGTATGATTCATTGGTTGGTATGATTCATTCCCATCCATCTGACTGTATATACATTGGAATAAAATCCCAGAAGTGCAGAGACCTATATCAAAAGGGAAAAGTATTTCCATGCTGCTGAGCCCCTTTTCCTGTCCAGGGTTGTTGGTTTGACTGTTTAAATATACAGTAGGATTTCAGCTTTTCAAATCAGAGGAAAGGCTTCATACCATAAGAACATTTTCACCATCAGGTATTAGTTCAGGATCTTGACAATTAAAACATTACTACTGCAAAGTCCTAGAGACTTGGGAATAGCCATTTCTTGTATACTCGAGTGAATCAAGTGTAACCATGCGCAGCCATGTGTGGTGAATCTGTCACAGCTAACAGCAGGAACTTTGATAAGAGTTCTCCATCAGTAAACCTGTTTGAGAGCTCAAGGTCTTTGTATTGTTATTGTAAGTGGCATCCAGTAGGGCTGCTGAAGTTAAGGGTCTGTCAGATTTCCCCTACACACACATCCTCGGGGATTTATTATATCTCAGTTTCTCCTAGATATGTTGAGGCTAAAACTATAGCCAACGACTTGTCAGGACACACAGGATTTTTATGACTTAGTTTAAGAATTGGAGAGGATGAGGATCAGGACAGTATGTGTCCTTTATGTATTCAAGTACATTGGAGTGAGAATCATTAACAGCAATTAAGAAGAATGAGCATTGCTTTTCCACGAGAAGTTAGGATTTTCACCATGAAAAGCAGATCAAGAGAAGGAGATGACTGGAGTGTAGTAAAACCAAAACAGACCACATGACAGAGTTAATTTCTTCTGAGAAATTACACTTTCAGACATTTATTTCTGTATGCTCCATATTTGAAAGATGGAAGAACTACCATTTTTGACTTCGCATTTCACTATTACCATATTTACCAGCCTTTTCACTGACAATAAGCACAGACTGGAAGTAGACACAAAACCAGACAGTTATAATTTATGGAATTCAAAAGTCCTATAGTATTAAAGTTTATGGCTTTCTGGTTTTAAGACTTGATTACAGAGGAAAATAGTATCAGGTCCTGAAGATCAGGCAGCCAAAAAGCAATGGGGATTGATGTTGAGCTGATTGGGCAAGGGAGATAAGGATCCCCTTACTGATACCAGGAATAATAGCAAAGTCTTATTTACATACTGTTGTTAAAACATGTAGCTGTTTGTACTGTTCTCACACTTGTCAGAGCAGATTTAGGAGTGTTTCTACTGTAACTGCAGAATGACTTTATAAGTACACTTAAGCAGTTGTACAAAAAATAACATAAAAGCTTCATAGTTTTCTTGTAATCACTCTGCTTCATAGATTCATGCCAAAATGTGCTGAGTAATATAGACTGCTAAGTAAACGGTTGTGTGAAGACTTTTAGTCATGAATCTCATAAGGTGTGGGGTATGGCAGTGCAGAAACCCCTGAGACATGAGGAGATATTTCTGGTTCTCAGTGAGTAAGGAGCTGGTTTACTGACTGACTAGGGTATTAAGTCATGTTGCTACTTTAGGAACAATCATGAGTGCTTTTGTTTGTTTGAAAACCTTCTCACCTGCAAGTGAGAGCTGCATACCAATTCCTGTGTGCTGTAATGTGCTCTCTGAAAATTAAAACCCTGTACACATAAGAAAGCCTGAACACATCTTGGTATATTATCTAAGAGCTGTGTCCCAAGTCCTGCAGTGTATGGATCAGATGTTCCTTACCAAATCTTACTTTACTGGACAAGAACCCCATTTTTAACTCTGGTCATCTATCCATTTAAATCAGATTTTCTAGTACTTCTCCAGCAATTGTTTGCTTCTTTAAATATATTATTTAATTTTTAATTCTTGTCAGTTTGAGCTGTTCTACTACAACTACTTCATCTGTGGACACACATCCTCTTTATTTCATAGGAGAGGCAAACGGTGGGTGGCTGTCTGTATAGGAATTTTGTTTGTTCCTATTAGGGCAGTGTGGCAAAGGGGCACTACGCCTGAGATGGTCCCTACATCGAATTAAGCTTGTGACAGGATAGAGATATAATCCAAACGGATCAAAGGTCTGCTTTTGACCTTCCATGCCCAAGGCAAGCTCTCTCCACACAAATAAATCCTAGATGAAAGTGTTTATTCAGGCTTCTGTAAATCCACAGTTCCCAACCCTAAGTAGTGTGACCTTTCTATCTTACCACAAGAGAGAAAATTTGTATTTCAGCACTGCTATAGATAATACAGATGGTTCAGGTTTTTGTATTGTAATGACAGTCTGTCATGGAGAGGCTGTGATTCAGCAAATGTGTGTTCTGGTGGTCTTTGATTTGAGTTCATTTTGTCTTTTTGTTTCTGGCATAGATCAGAGAAAGCTTGTGTGATGGCCTTAATAAATAAAGGATGACCCATGAGTAAATGTCAAGAACTATCCTTATCCTCTGTGGTTTCTACAGCAAGATTATTATTTATTTATTTTCTTCCCCAGCAAAATTTAAATGTGTGTGAAGGTGATTTAATTCCTATAAAGATCCTGTGGAAACAGTTTTAGTTGCAGTCCTGTGTGGTTATTAATCAGCTTTTCTGCCTAGGCCCTCAGTATCCTGTTAAGTTGGAAGCTGTGTAGTTGAAAAGCCAACACTCAGTCTTTCAGCTGCTTTTTAGGCAGGGGAGACACAGGCATTAGAGGCTTGGCAGGGACTCACAAAACAGCATTGGTGGTGCTGGGTGCTTTAACAGCTGCAGGCTGGAGTCAGCTGGAGTCTGTCAGGATCAGCACTGCTCCCTGCATGGGGACATGAAAAGGGAACAGACTCCTGCAGTGAGCAGCCTGGCAATTCTTGTGAGCAGCATTCCTGGCTGGAGGTCCTTGTGTCGGGGGCAGTTCCATAGGCTGGCAGCCAGGGTGCTTGGAAAGAGCCTTCTTCTGGGTGCATCGGGAGCAAAATATTGCATATGTCATTGCTGAAATATTTTATTTGTATTTTATCCTGTCTCAGTCTGCAAACTGTTTTTGAAATGGAATGGGTACTAGAACTAAAGTGTAGTTTCTCAGAGCATTGAGGCAATAAATGTGAGCACTGTCCTTTAGTTTACCATTACAGAAATGTGCAATTATTTCAAACTGGAGCTGGAGAGCATATGCTCTATGAATTCAAAAATAACTGAATTCATCTGAGATGTTCAGGATATGATCTGAATTTTTGTTTGTGTTTTTTCCCCCTGAAAATAAAAAGATTTTCAGGACATTGAAACCATTGTCAAGAGTTTATGTTTGGGAAAATACAAATTCATTTCTCCCCCCTCCCATTCAGGTGGTTAGCATAGTGTTTTATAAGTTTTACCAAATAATTATCACCTGCAGCCAAGCAATACGTTTTGTATCTACTTAAAAGTGTAGGATGGGCAATGTGCAATGGCTAGAGGATCTTCAGTTTTATTTAATCACTTCACTTTGCATTTGAAAAGTAATTCATCATGGAAAGTCAGTGGGGTATAGAGAGCACTAATTGCAGCAGAATATCAAGGACAGTTTTCCCTCTGTCTTAATTAAACATTAATAAGTAAAGTTATTTGCAAATGCATGCTGCAGGGATGGACTTGTCTACCCAGATTTTGTAAACACTGACACCGGGTGTCAAAATAAAACACCTTAATTGATTTATACAGAAATAGTTTAAAAATAGTGCACCTGGAGTGACATTTCTCTAGCTTTTCATAGAGTAGTTTCCTGATTAATTACTTATAAAGAAACTTGGCCTGACCTATCTTAATCACACAAGTGATTGTTTTCAAACTAATCAATTTTGTAAGTGAAGTGAATTCTCCCCACTGTCAGTCCTTACTGCTTCAAGAAGGAAATGTATTAAGAAATGAATCTTTTGACAAAAGTTCCTACTGTATCAGTGAACTGCCAATTGCATCCTTAAAGTTACTAGTAAGCTCACACAACAAAACTTCTAATTTCAAGTTATCCATGTATTAATGAAGAGTGTAACTAAGAAAGCAGTAAGAAAGGCTGTGAAAAATCCAGCATCAGTACCTAATTTTTACTTCCTACCTATAGGGCATATCAAGTAAATAAAGATAAGAGGATGAAGAGACCAGATTGTTTCATATTAAGAGATTGTTGGAATTGAAATGCTCTGTAGCAGGTATTCCTTATTTCAGAAACATGCTAATAAGATACGAAATAGTTCAAATAAATGAATTTTTTCTTCCTCTCTAAGAGTAAATACACATTTATTTCCTGAATATTTTATATTTAAGTAACTATTTATTTAGCATGATAATTTCTTTAAACCAAAGCAAATAAAAAAGCCCACAACACCTGGAGCTTGTGAGTTAGCAGAATAAGGTGTAATTAATAATAGCAACTGCTGTGCAGACGGAGGAAAGCATCTATCAAAGGGCAGGAGTGTAAATGTGTTCTACTGGTAGCTTGTAGTAGAGAAGAATGTTGAATAGAGTAATTCCAGAAATATTCATATTGAACTTCTACTAAATTATGTATTCAGTGAGAAAACTTGAACAGAGACAAAAAGGAGAGAAATGATTCAGGTAAGAGGAATAAAAAAAATGACATGAAAGGAAAGGCAAAAATCTCTTCTCTGTGACTATGGTAAAATCCCTTCCTGCCTCGTTTCCTGTTGATTCTCCTGAGAAGTAAGTTTGTCTGTTACAGTGTCCCTCTGAGAACTTATGTTCTTTTCAGTGTCTGAAGAAGAATCTTAAGCCTAATTAATATTGCAGTACCCATTAAATTTATAAATAATAATTAATAAAAATCTAGAAGCTGCAGTTTTTATTTTTTTTAGAGTAATTCATATTAATTGAAAAGTAAAGGTTGACACCATGGGGATATTCAGCATTTAGAGGAACAGCAGTATCATAAGTCCGATGGGAATTTAACCAGCTTGACCTGCCAATTGCAAAATCTGGAATGATTTTTTACTAAGGGATATAAATTATTTTCTAAGTGTTGTTGCTCTGAATGAGGAAAAAAACAAGTATTTAATGATAAATCCCAGAACTTTATCTGTGAAGACATAACAAAGAATACAGTAAGACTAAAACATTCCAAATGTTTGCTTTAATATGTTCAAACTAAGAAAACAATGAATGTGAGAAGTCAGTTAAATAAGCAAAAAGCTGCAAATATGGCCAATGATCTACATTTATTTTGAAAGGCAAATAATACACAATTTTGAAAAGAAAATCTGTCATGAGATTTGTCTTCTTGGCAATATCTTCATTTCCTTGAAGGACTGTTAATGTGTAGCTGTAGGAATATTTTGAAATTACACCAAAAAATAGGACATTCTGTGTTGGATTTACAGGTTCCCAGTTTTTAGTAATCAAGTGGAGGTCCTTTTACATCAACATGAAGAGAAAAATCATCCACTTACAGCTTGTTTTAGGAGAGTTAAAATGGAGAATTATAACTGTGACAATTAAAGGGGTTTCATAAAACCATTCAAAAGGGAAAGGCTGTAAATCACAGACCCCTATTAAAATTCAACATTTTGGCCTGGGCTTTTTTGTGCCTACAGTTGTTATTTTCCACTCTGTCATTGAGTAGTGGTGTCAGTATGATTGGCATGTAGAGCTGAAAACCATGGGCTTTACTACTGCTTCTCAGCTCATAAGCTGGAGATTCATTTGCAGAAAGTTCAAAGTCAGCCATGGTTAGAAACAGTTTCCCATATGGGTCATGGGGTTATGGCTCCAGAAATTTATTGGTTTTCCCCAGAATTGGCCTTTTTGGCTGTTTATCTCTGGCCCCCAAATTGTAGAGGGGGACAGTGTTTGTATTACCTGTTCAAGCATCTGCAGCTGTTTTCCCTTCCCTGGCAGCATAGGAAAAGGATATCCTCTATATGTTGTGTCACACATAAAAACCTCAGGCATGTGTAAAAAGTAGTGGAAAAAAAATAAAGAAATTATTTAGATCAATTCACCTGTGCAGGTTTGTTTGGTTTTTGTTTTTTTCCCTGGAAATGTCCAATTGCTGTTTCTGTGGCAGTGAAGCCAAGGAGTGGTAGAGAAAACTACAAATGTAAACATAATCACCTACATTAAAGTGGTCAAATTACTTGTTAGAAAAAGAATAGAATAGTGGTATCTTGATTGTAAGGCAAAGGTGAGAAAAGAGGTGGCTGTAAACTAGCAACTGCTGTACAATAAGAAGAAATGGAAAACTGCTGACAGTACAAGGCATTGAAACATATAGATCTGAAATTCCAATTCCTCCCCCCAACCCTAATAAATACACACATACACAAATTTTTTAAAAGTTATCTTAAACTACCCTATCATTACAGATATGTTCTCAGGAAAGGACTATTTAGTTAAGTGTAGGTTACAGGCAGTAGTCTGCAGAAAGTTTCTGACCTAACATTAAATCCAGTTCCTAAACTGTGATGCAGATACTGCACTTCTTACAGTATATGATACAGGCCCAGATGGCTCAGGTGACTGACAATGTCACACAGAAGCTATTGTTATAGGTCAAGAGGTTGAAACTAAATTAGACAGTAGGCAGAAGTTCTTTCCTATGAGGGTGGTGGGACACTGGCACAGGATGCCCAGAGAAGCTGTGGCTGCACCATCCATGGCAGTGTTCAAGGCTGGGTTGGACAGGGCTTGGAGCAACCTGCTCTAGTGGAAGGTGTTCCTGCCTGTGGCAGGGGTTGGAACTGGGTGAGCTTTGTGGTCCTTCCAGTCCAAAGCATTTTATGATCAAATATTAGCAAGTGAGAAAGGCTTAGCAAGAGTCAGCAGTCTTTGATTTTGCCTGAATCAAGGCTGCAAAACTCTTATCATCTAGCACTAATGGCAGCCTCATTGAGATGCAGTCACTGAGGAATCTGAGGTTTCCATGTGCTTGGGGTGTGAACTGCCCTCAACTGTAACAGAGAGAAACAGCCTAAGTACATTATTCAGTATTAGTAGGAAAGACAAAATAGCTGAACTTCTGTGTATGTATAGCTATTTTATTGTCTCCCCTAATGCTTTCCTATAATTCTACAAGTTTTACCCTGAAAGTATCAGAGAGGAATCTGTTATGTGACAAATTCATAAATCTCCAGTGAGTAGTAGTATGTTGAGTTGGTACATGGCGGGTGTTATCCCTAACAATGTTCATGCTATTTTTCTTCTGTTAGAACAGTATAGATAATGGTGCCAGCAGTTTTCGCTTATACAACATTTTAATGCTTTCTATACATGCATTTATTTTATTTATGCAAGTTTTTCTTTTAAATTTGTCCACCAAATATTGGACCCATAAGTAGTAAATTGTCATAAAGGCAATGTGCTCTTTGTATCTCAGTTGTTCACCTTTCATAGCAGAGTATGCATTGTCTGTCAATTTAGTCCTCAAAGCTGAAATCTACAATTTAATGGAATTCAAGAAAATGATTGTTGTGCCTTGTCAATGTTTCTGTCTTTATTTATTGACAGTATTTATGTTGCAGTTCCTGTTTTAATTCCAGTTTTAGTTTCTTTCATTTGCATGTTTTGTGTGCTTGTACCAAACCTGCTTCTACAAATACCTAAGAGTGAGCCTCACAGAGGCTCACAGACAACTGCTCTTCAAAGGGGGTGTCTGTCCAATTTATCGTCCTTTCCCAGTGCCCACTTGAGAGACTTCTTGTAAGCACTAATCTCTTACATGATTGATGATACAATGAAAGCACTGAAGGTTAAGGTGTGGGAACAGGACAGAGGTAGGAAAATGCTCCCTTCTTTTACTATCAATATTTAAAGATGAAAGTGTGTTTCTGTTGTTTATACAGTATATTTGCCAGATGGAGCGCTTGCTGCCCAGGCTGTAATACTGCTCTGTACTACCCCCACACCTTTACACTCAACTTAGTTGTGCACTACAAATGTAGTCAGTGGTTGTTGTCACTTGTATTTTATATACATGACCATTTAGTGACAGAAATATGCTGCTGCTCTTGCTCCTGTTCTGATTCCCTAATTTCATTATCTTGACTTTGAGGGCTTGAATCAGCAATAGCTTACTAAAAAGACTGTATGAAGACAGTGTGTTAAATGGGGTCCTCCTACTACTTTGAAAACACAGACACACACTGGGCACTGAGAAATTGAGCTTCGTGAATGAATAAATGATAAATGAGTATGTAGAACATGGCTTTTTATCTTCAAGTTTTATAGGCTTCATATAACCTCTAATCTCCACAAAATTCAGTGAATGTAATACAACAGATAAATTGTAGTGGGCTCTGGTAAGCTTATGTGAAAATTTTGAATTAAAATCCTTGTGTTTCTCATGTTAAGCTAACTTGCAATTTGCCTAATATCTCAATTCAGAATTCTTTTTCTTGCAGTCAATTTAACCAGTTTCTATTATCTTCCAGTTTCAAACAAATCAATCATCATCTGACACAGCCTTGTGGGTCCTCAGTCATGTTTGCCCAAGGCAAAGGAAATAAAATCAAAAGCTACCTCTTGAGTAGGGAGTTTTCAACTTAACGCAGCAAAATAATGTTCTGTTCTGTTGAATACAATAAAATACACCATGAGTAAATTAGACTAACTATTTTCTGCTGGTTGTGAACTGGGATTTTTAAGCTTATGCAGGGATTTAATCTATTTGGTCCTCTAGGATCTGATTTTTAAAGATGCCTTTCATTCTGATTTGAAAGGATGTTTGTCCCTTTCAGGTTTATAGCCTGAAGTTTATCCTCTTAATTGAAATTTAATAGATTCCCTCAGGTTATGATACTTCCTTATGACAGTTTCTGTGCATGAGCTTTTTTCATTTCTGAGACCAAATGAAAAATAAAAATAATTCTTTATTCGATTTCCTCCATTTGGAGGCAAATGTTGTGTGTCACCTAAGTATATTGTATAAAATGCTAATGGTTTTTCAAGTGCATTGTGTTCATAATACATTTTGTGCTCATTTATGTTCAAAATGATCAGTGATAACTGCCTATGACCAATGTATCTTGCTAGATACCTGGTTTGCCTTGATTATAACAAGTAGTGAAAGAATTATTATGTTGTGACCTAATTAAATAGTTGAAGGCAAAGCACTCTTCAGGGATAGGGCTCTAGGGAATTCATCTGCCCAATTTGTTGAAGCTGTCAAGAAAAGCAAAAATGATAAGAACTTGCTGAATAATTGACTGGAGCACAGATAAATCGATTAGAATAGAAGTAGCAGGACCCTACTGAACAGGGGCATCAGCAATCTAAAAGGTAGCAAGCCTCGCATTTTGCATCAAATCAGTCACTTTTCTTTACTCCTGTAATGTGGTAGGGCACAGGGGGATCTACTTCCCTTCATATAAGAGCAGCAATGTACACTGGCTCTCCAGCTGACAGTTCTCTGAATCCTGTTAAACAAAACCATGAATTATCAGAGGTTTTGACATCTGTATTTTTGTTCGGGTGTCATAGGCAGGAACAGACAAGTCCAGCAGAAACTCTCTTAGTAAACCTTCATACCAGGCGTACCAAAGAGGGAATTGCTGACAGTGATGTTATGCTTGCATATCTATCCCTTTCAAGGACTTGGATTCATAAATTATTAGAAGCATTTTAACCACTGTTTTATCCCTATGGGATATCCCTATGGAACAGTTAATCTCGTGATGTTTGGTTTTTTTATTTTCAGCTATTACCAGTACTGTACCAGTAGTGGAAGCCAGTGGAAAAACTGAAGTTTAAACAAGGCGTATAAAGAATGAAGGGATTAATAATGCATATGAAAACTTACTTTATCTCAATTAACTTAAAAAGGCCAGCATATTTATCATACAAATATACAAATATACAGTGGTTTCCTGCCAAATTGATAGGATATATCTTGTGTTCAATATCTCTTTATGGAAGCTATGGATTCTATACCTTCTAAGCTATAAGAAATCAGTGTTAAGAATACATACTATGACTGCAACAGAATAACTTAACAAGGCTCATTCTTATTCTGTGGCTACTTGACAGAAAATAAAACCTTGTGCTTTATATCTGAGGGAACCAATGTGTTCTTAATTTCAGGCTTGTAATTCTGAAAACCAGGCATGCTTATTTGACTTTCTTGCACACCAGCTGTATCTTTTTGTGAATAAATTGGAAAGAAAACTCCAGATTTAATCTTCATTTTGAATTCAGAAGTACTTCAGAGCTGCCCAGAGTTATTAATAGCCAGTTACTTTACAGAAGAGTGAAACAGTGTATTTTACAGAAACAGGAATTACTTTCCCTGAATGTCTGAAAATGTGAGGCATATAAGGGGTCTGTGTACAAAATACTGCGATACAGTAACAGCAGCAATGCAGTTTGTAGGTACTGTGTTTCACTGGTCTCATGTGTGTGCTGGAAAGAGTAAGGCATCATTTGGGCCAGAAATGGGACCTACAAGATATCCCCGCTAAAGCCCTTTTGAATTAAGTCTGTTGTTTCTGTGACCAGAGCTATGCGCCTGCTTTTTTTTCTGCCTTACTCATGGTATGCTGGCTAGTGAAGTGTCTTGCTGTGTGTAAACTGACAACTAGAGCGATGCTGGGCAGCAAGATTCTTACCAAGAACACACGAAACTCACCTAACATGTTCAGGAAACCCTGTATTATATGCTGTGTAGGGAGTAGAGTGTCTGTTGGTAATCTAAATTTTCATCAGCTCTAAAATTACCCGTAAAAGGTGTGAGCAGACAGGCCTGGAGAACAGTTATTTGCTCTTGGGAAGGCAGAGCATAAGGAGTAATGAGAACTGTCTCGTGTTTCCCGAGTTTGCCTTGGCACATACTCCAGTGAGGTCTCAGAGAGGAGATATTTTGTAGTTTCCAAGCCAGTCAAGGTTTCATTTTGTCTGGACAGGAAACACACAATAAATACCACCTATGACACAGTCTAATATGGGCTTTTGGAAATGGCTTTCTGTCCTGGTTTCAGCTGGGATAGTTTATTTTCTTCCTCATAGCTGGTACAGTGTTGATAACACACTAAGTTTTACAGTTGTTGCTCAGTAGTGCTTACCCTGGTCAAGGACTCTTCAGTCTCATGCTTTGCCAGTGACCATGGATTACATTTTTTTCTGATTCTCCTCCCCATCCCACTTGGGCAGTGAAGGGAGTAAGTGAGCAGCTGTGTGGTGCTTAGTTCCCAGCTGGAGTTACACCTTAACACCTTCTGAAATGCATTTCACAGTCAAATGGAAAAGCTCTGTGCTCTGTTACTGGTCAAGTCTTTCCGAGATTAGATATGTTGACTAATGTGTTTTACTTGATATTTAGGGTCTTGTCCTGGGTTCAGCAGCAGCAGTCATTTTTCTCCTTCTCAGTAGCTGGTGCAGTGCTGTGTTTTGACTTTCAGCCTGGGAACAGAGCTGATAACATTGATGTTTTCAGTTGTTGCTGACTAATGTTTACTGTGACCAAGGACTTTACGAGTCTCGTGCTCTGCCAGGGAGGAGGGGGGTAAGGAGGTAGCAGAGACAGGACACCTGACCCAAGCTGCCCAAAGGGGTATTCCATACCACAGCACGTCATGCCCGGGGAGGAGATTGGAAGTGCCCCAGAAGGGCTAGTTCTCTTCTAGTTCGGGCTTGTTTCAGAGGGTGGTATCGTATTCTCTTCCCTTGTTATTTCCCTCATCATTATTATTTTCGGTGGTAGCAGTAGTGGTTTGTGTTATACCTTAGTTACTGGACTGTTCTTATCTCAACCTGTGGGAGTTACATTCTTTCAATTCTCCTCCCCATCCCCCCAGGAGAGGGTAGGGGGTGGGGAAGGAAAGAAGGACTGGGGGGGGAGGGAATGTGTGGTGTGTGAGAGAAACTGTGGTTGGGTTTTAAACCACGACAGATCTATATTTGCCTGTATCCCATTGCAAGTTTGTATGCACTGCAGGGTTGAATATTTGCTGTAAGAAACAACGTTCCTGTAAAGCAAGCTTTCTTGCCTTGTTATCAGTAAGAAGTATGTTGGAGATGCTAACTGTCAAATTGCGCACAGAGAGTACAGCCAGGATATTGCTTCATGTGGTAAATCAGCAATTGTCAAATGGCAGTTATTCAGATGTGCAAGCCATAAGAGATTAAGATCATTTGGAGGTAAATATTGAAGAGACTACTTTAGCTATTTTGTGGACTCACGAAGAAAATCAGTCTTTTGAATGGGAGGGATCTTCAGCTGACATTCCTGGTCCTATGTTTATAAACAAGAGGAGTTTGAGTTCTATCACTCCTTTTTTTTGTCTGTCTGATTTTTGAGTTTTATTTTCAATTAAATGTTTTATAAACTTCAAAACAAAGTGGAATTAAAATTGTGTAATGAGGTATTAGTGAAAAAGACATTTATGCAATAAACCAAAATAAGGCGAAAATTGGTTGGAGTGAACCAGACGGTGCCACTGCAGTGGAATTGTCAAAACCTGAGCAATGGAAGAACTGACAGGGGTTTGCTAGTGCTGCACTTCCTGGCAGCTGCAGTGGGGCCGGTTTGTCCGTGTGCTGTGTTCTGTTGTGCTGCAGAGCACGGTGAGACAGCATCTCTCGCTGCGGGCGCTGTCAGTGCTGCCCATGTGCCAGCCACACACTGCGGGAGTGAACCTTCCTGTGTTCCTGGACAAGGGCCTATGGAAGCTTCTGTGGAATTCATTTCACTGTGGTCTCTGCTGAGCTGTGGGTCTGCAAAGTGGGGCTGGAGGGTAGGATGCAGGCCATGGGCTGGCAGCTCACACCAGCTCTCAGGACTTGTAATTGAATCTCCTCACCTGGAAGTGAAAAGATACAGAGTGATTTCTACAGAAAGGATTGCTTTGAGTTTTAAGTTCGGTGTTGAAAACTGAACAAATAATTCTTCTGGTTTCGGTAGCTCAGTTGAATAGTGTTTATTGCAGTTTAGTATATATCACCTATGGACAATAAAGAATCTAGCACAGGACTAAATATTAGACTGGGTTAATCACTAGATACATATTTATGGAAATAGTGCTTGTAGTACTTGGCAGAGAATGGAACATATAAACTTATCTGCTTACCTGACATGCTGTGGAAGTTGTAGAAATAACAAAAAGTGAAGGCTGGTCGCATGAACTGCCTACCAGGGCTCAAAAGTTCAGCACAAATGTTTCATTTTTGACAAAGTTATAAATAGACAAAACCAGATTAGAAAGCAGTGGACATCAGAAGCTGCAGCATCAGCTCCTCATTCAGGTGAGCTGCAGTGGCTCACACAGCAGCGTGGTCTCTTTTAGCTCTGTAACTTCTCAAAGTTTGTGATTCAGTTTTGGTTTTGTGCCAAATGTGTAGGATCAGGGTATACATTGAGGTGGAAGGTACCTGGCAAGTAACAATCTGCTGATAAGATCCTGAACCAAGAAAGGTGCCTTGTGGGAATCACAGAGACTGATCTCTGCAGTAGCAGAACTTTTTGCTTGGCTGTCAGCCCTATGGAGAGTCACCACATTTGCTTATAGCATTTCTTTCTGTACTTTACCTCAGCCCCTGTCACCCTTTTCCTTCTTTTTCCCTAGAATTAAAAAGATGGGGGATGCAGCTGATTGATAGTGAGAATAGGAAGCAAGCAGTATATTAGTTGAGGAAAACAATATTGATTTTAAACTCTCAGGAAAATGAAAAAGTTGAATTTTAGAAATTTAAAGAGAGGTCCTTAAGGTTTCTTCCTTTTAAAATGTTTGAACTTGTCTATAAAAGGGGATTTAAGGAAATTTTAATGCTAAGTAAAACATTTTTATCTAAACCAGAATGAAATTCTTTTCACTTTAGATTGCTGAGAAAATTGATTTTCTGTAATTGCTTTATACGAGTCTCCAAATACATTCCTTATATCCCATTGTCACTAAGTGCATTGCAACCAATTTATTTCAGACAAGAGGTAATTCTGTATCCTGTGAAACTGCTTCAATGGAAACAAATAGACCCCAACTCTAGAATGGTAATTTTGTCAAATGATTACACCACCACGTGCTGTTCCTATTGCACTGGCAGATTGCTACCTAGAATATTATACTGGGTAGTATAATGCATAGCCTCAAAGTCAGTTGTGACACACAATTTCAGGGAATGCACCGATAAACATGGGGTATGATTCTGATTTTGGAAGTCTTTGCCTACAAATTTGTCCCTTTATGATTGCTGTTTGCCTTCAGAAATTCTGTAACATTCTGATCTCACATCAATTTTTGCTCACAGTTTTTTGGGTTTTGTGGGTTTTTTTGCTTACTTTTTATGATTATTTTTAGAAAATGTTTTAGAAACACATAAATCAAAAGTTTTGATGCGCTCTGCTTTGAAATGCGTAGCTCCCCACCTGAGGGATAACAACATCTAAGTGATAATAAGCCACTAGAATTGAGGACATAATAGATATTTGGGGCTTCTAAAGACTGCATATGTGGTGTGAGTTTAACAAGGCAGAGCTATTCAAAATGTACTCAGAGCTAGCAGAGGATATATAGTGAGACTATCCTTTATTAAAATGCTTGATCCTCCTGAATAGCAAGGATATTAACTTAACTAATGATCCTTTAAATGGGTATGTAAAATATAATTTAACCTACTTGCAACATAGAAAAGAGAGGCATTATTTGTTACTGCCAAGCTCAACAGCATGTGGAAATCAGAAAATCATTAGCCTTGATAGAAATAGTTTCATACAGCAAGGAAGAGAACACATTATTTAGAGGAGTTAAATGACAATTGATGCAACTGCTGGCAAAATGTAGAAAAATTAGTGTGATTTAGCAAATGATAAATACTGCACTTAGAATAGCATTCAGCAACCCTATTTTTTGTAACTTTGTTTCTAGACAAGCCTCATTTTTTGCCCATGGAATGCCCCATATTGCATAAGAAGTAACCTACAGATACCATCTCTCATTCCATAACTGCAGAAATGCATTAAGAAAGGAGGTTTCTATGCTGCTTTAACATTTACTAGTAGCTGCCTACAGTCATGTTCTAGGTGGTGCCAGCTGGCTCTGACATGAGTTTCCCCAGTGAACAAACCAGCTCTTATTCTTACATATGAGGAAATTATTTTATATATCTTTGGAAGAGATTTAATAGTAAATGTAAGTGTAATTTTAACTTTCATAAAGGCCTCTTTTTACATTGAGGGTAGTGTAAAATGACACTGGGATAACTGAGAAGCAACTGGAGTCTACTTCCCTCGAGCAAAGCTGTACGTACTGCTCAGGGCAAGCTGAAGAAACAAACGCCTTGTTCAGTACTGGGGGAATGTAGCTGCATAAAATTTACCTTAGAAAGGGAGAAATTACATCAGTATATGATCATCGTCTTTATATTTATCCTTCTAGAAATACAAAGAAAAATAGAAACAAACCCCAAAGGAAGGAAAGAAACTCAGACACCACACACACACAAAGCTATGCATTTCTTAGCAGAACTCAGCATGTACTTGTCAAATATGCTTTTATGTGTCACTGAATTTCTTCTCAAAGACAGGTTTGAAGTGTCAGGTTTGTTACTGTGCCTTTGGAACCTGCAATAGATACAGCGATGTGATTTTACGGGCATATACCTGAACTTGCAAAAGCTTTACCCAATACCATTGTTTTGGAGTGGTACCCCTGCATTGCACCAACACAAGAGAGCTGCATCTGGCCTGTTGATCTCCATTTCTGTTTTTATCTTTAATTATATAGTGGCAAATTTAAATCCAGAGAGAAGGGGAAAAAATCCTCAAGTGTTTTAAACATTTATGAGTACTTGCCTGGGCTTCTACAGAGATTTGTGTGTTCTGTGATCTTTTGTCAGTTCTAATAATGGGTGAAATATGACGATGGATGTTTTGACTGACTGGCAGGTTTGTACATATGAAGTCGTTATCCTGTGTAATTCTTATACTATTTTATTGCACTAATACATATCGTAATTATCAAATTGACAACATATTTGCAGTTGCTAGGGGTTATTTTACATGAAGACTGTTTAGTAAAGTGGAAGGTATTTACACCAGTACAGCAAAATATTATGACTAAAAGTATCTTGTCCTCTATGAAATCACTTCAAAGTAATGATGTTGAATATAATGAAAAGTGAATAAAGGCAATTAAAATACTTCTATTAGTGCCAAATTTTTCTGGTAATCTATACACAAAATATTCTGGGGACATTTTGCTCCCCTCTTATTGCATGAATTTGAGATCTTAGAAGTCTTTGGAGAAAACAGTTTGAATTTTCTTTAGAGCTACTATGGTAGTGTATAAGTAAGCTCAGTTTTTGCTCTACAGCTCCCACACCCTTCCCTTCTCTCCCACATAATTTTTCAAAAGTATAATAAATAAATATCCTTCTGCACTCTGGGTTTTGTGAAAACAGGAGACCATGAAAATTTGATTTTAAGATTTTTGATGGAAATCAAGAAGTGACTAAATCAATACAAATGGATAAAAACACACTGCTTTTCTTGATATTTTGAAGCATTTAAGTAGCTATTGTAAATTCAGATCAAGAACATGTAAAATATCTAATGCTCTTCACATCTGCAGAAAAAACATGACTCATTCTAGCTATGTAATCTGTTTAATGAATAAAGTCAGAAAAGATTGAAAAAGGCCCCTGATCTACACCTATTTAATCTATACTTACTTGTCACTACAATGGGTCACAGTTTTCAGGAGGTGCCAGTAAAAATCTTGTTACCTTGCAGTTTTGTGGGTGTAACTGAGGTGCATATCATTGTGTTTAGACATCTGACTACTCATCACAATTCAGAGGCTCTGGATAAAAGCCCATAAATCAGATTGCTTATGCTAAAGATTTTTTCTGAACATATAAGTAGCTGAGAGCTGAAGTAATTCTCAAAGGCAATGGGCTCATAGAGCTTTTTCCTCAAAGATCCCTCCCTCAATATTAAAACATGTTGTGACATCTTTGGTTTGGGTTTTTATATTTTTTCATATAAAAGTATTAACTGCCAGAATTTAGGATTGACAATATCCAGAAAAAATATCACTTTGTGTCCTATAAATTATCTGTGTCTCTCAATTTTTTGAAAACAGTATTCCAGGGAAGGGAGCAGTGCTCCAGTTCCAAACGTGCTGACCAACGGCTAGATCTGAACAACCAAAGCAATACAGACACCTGAACGCGTTTGCTCTTGGACACAAATGGTGAATATCAGAGCAGTAAAGCAGATAGTAAAAAGTGCCAACACTTTTTAAACAATCAAATCTACAGATATAGAAATGTTTTTTTATTGTACCAGTACATAGTGCTATTTACTTAGCAAGTGCAACTTAAAAATGCGGAAGTATAAGGTGTTGTGTGCATGTATATTCATCTACTGAGACAAGGCTGTGCTGTTGAATTTGTCAGGATGTTGCCTGCAGCTTTCATGTACATTGGGTCAGACAAAAACGAACTGAGCATGGTGTCTGATCACACCAGCATAGAAATGTGCAAGCCAGTATTTAAGGAATGGTAGTACAGTACTCCTGATTTCATGTCTTTTCCTGCTGTAAGTGCAAGGGTTGATCACACTGGTTATAATGTAAGTGGCTGTCTGACTTCTGCTTCTGCCTCTCTTAAGCCTTCTCAAGGAATTTTGAATTCACTCTTGCAAGTCTCCTGAAAATGAGTGCCAGGCAGGAGAACATTGTGTGCCTGTGCAGAGGGAGGGCTGCCTTCAAACCCTCTGCATCAGCTGTTATCAAAACATACACCAGTTAGGTAGTTCTTTCTTGGGTAATAATGATCAACTGATGTAGTAAGAAAAGGATGGATCAAGTGAAAAAGAACAGTGGGGAAACAAACTGCAAGAATGTACGTAATAGTGCATATGCTTATTCTTTTGTTGTCTTCAGTTCCTTGAAGGTGTTTTGTATCTCAGAAGTGTTTTAACCTAAAGTTTGAAAAAAAAGGTGTCAAATGATTTTATAATTATTATTTCTTTCTTTTCATAACAGTGCTTTTATCAAAATATCCATGCTAGAAGCATGGGGTCTATTAATTCCTGTTGTTACATAGGAGTGACATTGACATTTCAGATTATTTTTTTAAATGGAATAGTGTGAAAATGATTTAAAGTCAGAACAAACATTGCAATTAAAATAATATTTACTTTGAGACTGATTTTGCTTGTCAGCTTCTATTGCTTTCTTCCTCCTTTGATCAAATTTACTTTTCTGGCTGTCCAGGTGGAAAGATGTAGCAAGTGGCTGTGGTGGTAATCTGCAAAGGTTATTTAAGAATGGTCCTTGATGGAGAATGATACATAATCTAGATGATTTTTCTTCTCTTGTACTTTAGAAGTAAATTAATCTTGTAATATTTGCTCACAAAAGTTCATTTTTACATTATATGCAGATTCAAGTAGAATTTCTGAGTTTTTCCACAGCTGAGGGTAAAAGTGTAAACAGATGATGAAGGCTAAAACAGAACTACAATAACTTATAGTCCACAATATATAAGCACTGACAGTCCCTGTCATCATCTGGATTTCTCTCACATCCGAATGAAAACTTTTTTACATTTCTTCATATTTTCTATACTCTCAAAAAGTCTTTTATTTTTTTTCTTCACCCTACTCCCAACAGTTTGAGTTTTCCAAAAAGAAAGGTTGGTTTCGACATGGATAACATACATTTCAATGAACTTTCTTCTGTCAATAATAGTGAATGCTTGAAAACTAGGTCTGTTTTAGGAAAGTACATATTTTTACAACTGTTTCAAAATACTTTTTTAATTACAATGTTATTAAGTATGTTGCTTGCTTTGAATGAGATGAAGGTTTTGCTTGGTCAGTAAAAAAATCAGAGTTTTACTGTGCATGAAAATGTAGAAATGCAATTCTCCTTTGATACAGTAGGAACCTGTAAAAAAGAAGTTATTCAGGACAGGAGGGATACAGTTTCCCGTGAATCTCTGTTCCTCAAACACTGGATATTTTTCTGTGATCTGAAAAAAAAATAGACTCCAAAAGTTTAAACCGGCTTTTTTTTGATGCTTTCAGCACTGAGGTTACTTTAGGAGTAGGTCTGTGCTGGGGCAATTGTCAGTTTTATTTAGGACTTTAGGTCTGTTTGGTGGGAGGGAAGTTGACTGCCCTTGTGAAGAGCATGTTCTTTTATTGAGCTTGTCTTTCATTAACTTCTGGCAAAACAGTAACACCTGTTTGTGAAATAAGTGTGCATCAAAGCCAACCTGCTTGCTTGAAACAGCCAGATCCAACCGCGGTATACTGAACATGAAATTAAGTGCATGTTCTCCTGGAAAAGCTCAGGAAGGTAATGGCTGTGCACAGTGGGGAGAAAGGAGGCGGCTGTTTTGGGGCTGAACGAGGAGCTCAGGAAGAATCCAACACGGGAAATGGGGCTTGGAATTTTTTTATGTTACTGTCTTAATGGGCAAAGTCAGATTTCTGCTATCCTGAGGGATTTGGGTTATGTGGGGTTTTTTTTAGCTGTTAGTCTTTCTTGTACACATCTGGAATGTGGTCTTTGAAATGGTCACGCTGCTTGGATTCTGGAGCATGTCTGGGTGCTTGCAGTTTGTAGCACTCTGAACCTTTCAAACTCTTTTTGTGTGCCTAGATGAAAGGGCAAAATAGACTTATTTCATTAGACTGACTTTCTGAAAGGCAAGCAGATGTGGGAACCACATACAAGTCACATAAGTAAGGTAAGATACTGAAAGAAAATGGATGACGTGAAAGAAAGCAGAGTGGCAAGTGGCCATAGCCAACCTAAGGTTCAGTCCAGCTATTTAATCACTGTCAAATGTTACTCTATATAAATCCTAAGGTTTTGGATTCCTAATTTTTTGTACCTTTTTTGTAGATAAGGGAAGATCAGCTATGTCATTAGGCTTGTTCAGGGCTGTGATTTCTGTAATTGGAAAGGTTCTGGTTTGTCTTGGGTTTCTTTGCCGGGGGGGGCATACGCATAGATACGTATATATGTGTATGGCTGTTACATATACTTCTTAGTTAAATAGTAAAACACTGAATGATCCTGCCAGGTTCTGGTATTCAGAGTAACTCATGAAGGGATAGTGGGTGTATCAAAGAGTAAAAAAAAGCACCGCAGTTTCTCCTACAGTTAACATAATTAGCAAGTTAATGCTTCTTCTAGCCTCTGCTATCCTGATTCTGTTTGTGTAGACTGTTGAATACCTGGAGAGTAGGCAAGACCACAAACACAAAGTCCTTTGTCACAAACTCCAATGCCTGGCATGCACTTTAAAAACACTTTCCCAAAAATTTAAAGTCTCTCTGGCTTTTTTAGAGTTTTCTTCCCCACAGCCCCGTGCCTTTCTTTCTACAGCAACTCTGAGCGTGGTTCAAGACAGATGAAAGAAGGCAAAGTACCTTCACACTTTGTGTGCTAGCTGGTTAAGCATTAGTCTGGTTACAGTGACAGTGAGAAAAACCTCCAGACTGTGAAAACTTAAATATCCCAAACAACCTATCCCATCCTCAACATTGCATCAATTACTGATGAGTAATTATTTGCTTGGTAAGTATTTATATTACTTAATCTAGTAAGAGTTCCTTACAATGTACCATAATTATAGGACAAATACTGAAAACATAAGTACTGTTTTTACTAGTGTTATCTTTTTCCATTTTCATTTGTTTACATTACAAAGTTCATTTACTGCAAGCTGCAGAAAACTGCTGTAGTAGCAACAAACATGGATAGTTTCTGTGTATCTGTGATAATAGAATAAGACCTTTTGTAGATACTTGTCAAGCAGAGCCCTTTTCTTTCCTGCTACTTTCTCACTGTTGTGTATGTAATAATTCTTTTGCAGAGTGAACAAACATAGTGTATTATCCTGTGTCTGAAGATAAATAGAATATGCTTTCATGTTACTATCAACTAAAAAGATAAGTGAGGATTTTTTATGTGGAAAACTTCATTTAGATCATACACTATGACATACATTAGATATGAAATTGGTCTTTACTGGTTCTGGTTCTCATGGAACTATTCCATAGAGGAGGTAGTGTGGGTAACTAAATCAAACTGTACTAGCTAATTGTGAATAAGTAAAGATAAAGAGAATGGTGAGAAAATTGCATATGCTCAGTTGTCCTGGGTTCAGCAGTAGCAGTTATTTTTTATCCTTAGTAGCTGGTGCAGTGCTGTGGTTTTAACTTTCAGCCTGGGAACAGCGCTGATAACAGCGATGTTTTTATTTACTGCTCAAATGTTTGGTCTGGCCAAGGACTTTGTGAGTCTCATGTTCTGCCAAGGAGGAGGGGAAGCCGGGAGGAAGCAGAGACAGGACACCTGACCCAGGCTAGCCAAAGAGGTATTCCATAACACAGTACGTCATGCCCAGGATGTAACTGAGAGTTACCTGGAAGGGCTGGCTCACTGGTCTGCCAGGCTGGGTGTCAATGGGTGGTATTGTATTCTCTTCCCTTGTTATTTCCTTTATCATTATTGTTACTGGTGGCAGCAGTAATGGTTTGGTTTTTGCCCCAGTTACTGAGCTGTTCTTATCTCAACCTGTGGGAGTTACATTCTTTTGACTCTAGTCTGGGAGCTGGGGCGGGGGGAAGGGAGGGGAGAAAGGGGGGAAGAAAGAGAGCTGTGTGGCTGACTTACAGCCTGGGCTTAAACCATGACATCAGTCAAAATAGAAAAATTAACAGTCACTGACACATGCTCTTAATGGGTCGTTATGAATGTGATGGAGATGCTTGAAAGTTTAATAGGTTATAAATACTTCATATTGTGTTTACAAGTCTTTGTGATTTTTTTTGTCCTACTTATATTGCTCTTGAAAACATGTATTCATGAGTCAGTTCCTGATTTGTTAGTTTTAGGTATAGTATAGTGCACATAAAGATGAGTGTTATTTGTTTTAGCATAGCATAGAAATATCTTTGAATCAACTTTCTACAAAATGTTAGGTATTTAATGATTTTGTCATACAAGCTTGGTTGTGAAAGCTGTGAAAAGGACAGGGATAAATACTGTTTCTTACTTTCATTTAGAAACACCCTACAGTGGAAAATGAAAGTATGTTGCCTTTTATGGAACAGATGGGTAAAAACCCCTGTGATTTTCCCTCTTGTTTTCTTTTGCTTCTATTGCCCTAGGGTATTTATTCTGTGTGGTCCTCCACATGAACAGGATTTGTCATAAAACCTAGCAAGTAAGTACAAAGATCAAACATTTGCAGTAGTTAATAAACAGTGCTGCTGTTAAATAATCTTATTGAAAAAACATTTACTGTCGTGATGGACTTTAAAAAAACCTTTTGGATTGATCCTGCATTGAAATGATAGCAGAATGGTTGTAAACACTTTTCAAGTGCCAGGTCTGAAACCCTGAATTCAGTGAATAATCCTGAAAAATGCAGGGAAGAAAGCCTAGCTCAGAAACTGAGAAAGAGTGACAATAAAAACTGTTGGTAAAACTGGAGCTACTGCTGCTTGCTGCAGAAAACAGTTCAACTTTTCTCACTTTCAAGGTTCCCAGTAGGGTTCTGTAGACATCCAGCTGGAGACTGGAAGAGGATACAGGATGACAGTACAAGGATATAAAAAAATTACTGATGAGTTTCTGAGAACATCTTTAAACCACAGAAGCCATTTTAGGGTCCAGGATTATTTTGTTCCTTTTATTTTCATGAATAGGTGACAGATTTTTTCTTTTCCTACGAATGGTTCAAAATATCCTCATCAGGTCAATAAATGTTGACACTTCTATGCACATGAGTAGCATGAAATCTCAGCTTTCACAGCTGATCATATAGGTAGGGAAATTAACACAAAATATATTCTTATCACCCCCAGCAAATATTTATTGTTTAGTTAAGGATTAAAAAAATGCATGCACTGAATCCATCCCTGGATTCTGGCTTTGGAAATCCACAGTTGCTTTACTGCCATTTTTATTCTAATCAAAATTGCCTGCTTTAGGGAAGTTCAACTGAGAGTCACCTTCCTCCAAGAGCTTGGAGGCAGTTTTTGTATATTAATCACATTTCAAAATACCACTGTGAAATATGTAGAATAATACCTTTTACAAATGAGGAAAGTGACACACGTCACTCACATCCCTTGTTCAAGGTCATCCAGTTTGACTGGTGGCAGAGCTCATTAAAAAAAAAACAGTTTCTTGTTATTGAAACCACTGGATCACAAAGACTCCAGCAATTTCCTCAGCATCCAGTGAAAATCATGCATTGTTTCTCTGAAGTCTCTTCTATTGGAGGTGCCCAATGCTTCCATTAATGTCAATAGTTCTTTTTCTTTTTAACTGTTTTTTTTCCCTGTTGACTCATCCTGTCTAACTATTTGGTGGTTTAAGGCTCTGCTTTGAGAATTTACCCAACTGCCCCCTCCAAGTTGTGTGAAACATTCTGTGGTTCTGAATGACATTGAGTTAGTAACTCACCTGTCAAACCTTTCAGAGGATTTTTCAGCAAACCAATAGAAAGTTTAAAGACTTTATAGTCCTGTAACTGTTACTTTTAATGTTTATGCCCAGCAACAATCTGGCCATTGAAATGGATAATATAAAAGAGAAATTCCAGTCTATGCTTGCTTTCTGGTGTTCAGAGTTAATGCAACTCTCATTTAGGCACTATATATTAGCAGTCTTTTTGGTTTTCCTTAGTTTGTCATCCTTTTATTTCTTTGCTTAACACTCACTCAAAACTGTGACACCTTATCTCAAGCTGACATGACAGGTGAGTGTCAGTCCTTGAGGAATACTCCTTCCTGCCTCAACAGAGCATGGGTAGAAGTCATCCTCTAGAGAGACTGAACATATCACTTCTTTGACATGCTTAGCCTTTGCTAACCAGACAGACACCTATGAATGCATATGGGTGACAATATATTAGCCTCTCACTGCTCTCTTTCCCAGCTCCAGTCTGTTGTCCTTTATTTTGGAAAAAGTGGAGTTTTACTTCTCTGTATGAAGGATTAGAGATTGTGTCACAGGTGCTGAGAAGTTTAAATATTTAAAGCACCTTTTGAGTTCAGGTTGAACAGTTGTTTTTATCATTTTCACAATACTTCATATTGTAAGTTAAACTGTTGCATCGGGATTATGAAAACTAAGCTTAGTCCTTATCTACTTTCTGTAGATTGATTTGCCATATTGTTATTTAGGAGGTGACAGAGCACAGAGGAATATTAGGCATGAAACATTAATCAGGAAATTATGCATTGCTTTCACAATTAATGTGCAACTGGACTTTACTTTGTAATATTGCATTAGCTCTTAACATGCAAATTATTGTAGGTAATTACCTCATTTTTCAGCAGCCATTTGATGGATTGAAGTTTCATGCAGAATGTTCAGTGTAATTTAAAATCTTGCAATGATTTTCTTTTTCATAAGAATCTTAGTTTTCTCTATCATACATCAGTCATGAAGAGCCTACAGCACTATCAAATCTAATGTACAAAGTTTGATTTTTCAATTCTCTTAACTCTAACTAGAGCTTGCAGTTTGGTCAAGTGTTACAGTAAAAAAGTCTCCTGCTGCAATATGTTGAAAAAAAAAAGGAATTACCTGTGATGCTATTTATAGTGCACAAGTCAAACTGCCTTAAACTCAAACTGCCATCTACTTAAAATAAAAGTGACAGAGTAGTCTAATATATTATCATTTTATTCTGTAATATATGAATGCATCATATTCAATAATCTGTGATCAATCAAGTAATATAGAATCATAGAATAGTTACAGTTGGAAAGGACCTTAAGATCATCAAGTTCCAACCCCCCTGCCATGGGCAGGGACACCTCACACTAAACCATAGCACCCAAGGCTTCATCCAGCCTGGTCTTGAACACTGCCAGGGATGGAGCATTCACAACCTCCCTGGGCAACCCATTCCAGTGACTCACCACCCTAACAGTAAAGAATTTCTTCCTTATATCCAGTCTAAACATTGCTCTCTCCAAAACAGATCCAACAGAACAACAGCCATACCTGATATACATCTCTTCACAGTTAATGTTCTTGTAGAAATTCTAGGGACAGGTAGAAGTTATCTCCTAATTTCTTTTATTAAAACAAGATAAAAATACATGTGCTAAAGCTTCATGTTTCCTGGGAGCTGGACAGCACAATAAATACATTATCTACAGACTATCTTATGTTTAAACCTGGCACTACTGCAGTCAAGATTTTAATCTTTTCTAATTTCTAATTTCTATCTTTTAAACAGTAAAGCCAACCGTATCCTGGGCTGCATCAAGAGGAGCGTGACCAGCTGGTCGAAGGAGGTGATCCTGCCCTTCTACTCTGCTCTTGTGCGACCCCACTTGGAGTATTGTGTGCAGTTCTGGTGTCCTCAACATAAAAAGGACATGGAACTGTTAGAACAAGTCCAGAGGAGGCCACGAGGATGATCAGGGGACTGGAGCACCTCCCATATGAAGACAGGCTGAGAAAGTTGGGGCTGTTCAGTGTCTGAAGGGGGCCTACAGGGATGCTGGTGAGTGACTATTCATTAGGGACTGTGGTGATAGGATATGGGTTAAGGGGTTAAAGCTTAAACAGGGGAGGTTTAGATTGGATATAAGGAAGAAATTCTTTCCTGTTAGGGTGCTGAGGCACTGGAATGGATTGCCCAGGGAGGTTGTGAATGCTCCACCCCTGGCAGTGTTCAAGGCCAGGTTGGATGAAGCCTTGGGTGCTATGGTTTAGTGTGAGGTGTCCCTGCCTATGGCAGGGGGGCTGAAACTAGATGATCTTTCCAGCCCTAACTATTCCATGATTCTATGATTCTAACACTGTTTTTGAAACCCTAATGAAAACAATATATCACTTATGAAGAATTCTACCTAAAAACTTGGAAATCTTTTACCTTCATGACTGCTTAATTTGTCGTACTGTTTGTGAAAGATTCAGCCTCAGAAGTTTATCTCATACATCATGTCTCTGGATGTGTCTAAGTAATGGAAGATAATAAGGGATACATTGTATTCAGGATTTTTCCTCTTAGTATATGCTAAGTATATGCTTAGTATATGCTATGACTGATATGTAGGTCAAATAAGCATGTTTTGATTTCTTGCTGGTCATTTTCTCAGACTGCAAATATAAATCAGTTTTTGTTAGTTGACCTAGATTATTTTTCTCTTCCTCCTTCCCTCAGCAACCTGTTTTCCTTCCCTTATACATGCTCAAAACAAAACATTTGGTTTTATGTCCATCTACTTTACCATGATTGCTAAACAGATTTATGAAGCATTTTTCATATATGTAGAGCATATCTTACTGCTCAAGAACATTTTTCTGCCACTTAAGTGCTTCTTAGCAAAAGTCTTGTTTTAAAGCCTGTTTCGTTTATATTACAACTTGGATGTAATACTTTTATTTGGAGCATAATGATTGAGGTAATAATTTGGTTCATAAAATATGAATAGTTTCTTGATATTGGAAAATAGCAAATGAAACAGAAGGGGATGTTAGGATTGTTTTGTCCAAACATTATGTAGCCTATTTCCCCTGCCCACAGTCATGTACACTTTCACTTTAAGTAGTCTGTAGGCAGGGAATTAGACAGCAAATACATATGGCTAAAAATTAGTATTTGTTTCTTTCATGGAGTGACAACTTCAGTGATTATTTCTCGCAGTAGTATTTATTTTCTGCCTGGGGAGCTTGAAAAAATGGGAAGTTGATAGCTGAAGAGTGCCATCTTTGGAACGGAAGTTACAAGGCTGGCCTCTGTGCTTAAAGAAACTGAGTTGAGGTGAAGGTTCCTAAGATCTTTTGGACTGTTGTGTTAAGAAGTAGAACTTTGGGTTCAAATCCATGAACCATAATAAATGTAATTGTGGTGATTCAAAAAATTGTTATTCCCACTTGCCTATTCCTATTTGCCTGCAGTAATTTTTCTTTATTGTAGTTTAATCAAAGACCAGGGAAGGAAGCAGCTGACACACTGGAAGTTGTTTAAAGCCTTTAAATGTATTTGGAATTCCAGGGATGCGGCATGGTCTTAAATGGCTATGAAGTCTGGATATCTAGATGCCCATTTGAGAAAAGGCTGTCATGGTGTTAAGGTTAGGTGTCTTTCAGACATTGTTAAGTTACCAGAATACATTAAGGTTCATCACATTTGCTATTTATAAGTATTGTTCAAATAGTTTTTCAACATGGGCCCTCAAAAGTGAGAACTATCAACAATATCATGTTATTTGCAGCAAACATTCCCTTTCTACTCTCATTGTGAAGGATTAAGGATGTTGTATTAATGCCAGAAACTGTGCCTTATTTTTCTGAGCATTGTTTAATATCATTCATAGTATTATATAAAAAAATAGTATAAAAAAGACTTGGAAAAGTCCTTTTCTACCCAACTGTAGGTATAAAACTAGATGTAGAGTAGGTCTGAACCACTCATGTATAAACTTGACTCTGAAAGCCCTGCTACTGCTGAATCTGCATCATGCAAGTGTAAGTGGCAGATAGAGAGGAGAATTTTAAATGGAATTAATTTAACCTGCTGATGGGCAGTGCTGCTACACACCATGAAAGTCATCATCCATAGCTTGGTATGAGTTGTTAATCCAGATTTTCTTTTGTTTTAGAAAAGAAAGACACTTTCACTTACTTTATTATGTTGCATATAAATGAAAAGTAGGCAGCAGATACATATCTGTTGTCATGACAAAGAGAGCAGTTGTAGCATTTACAAGGAAGTCTGCTAACTTGTGTTAGCCATTTTATTATTGCTTTCACATCTCAAGTAGAGCAAAATTATTCATTGTGGATTATATTGTTTGTTTCCATTAGCACATAAATCAAAGGAATTTCAGCTCAGTCAAACAAAGGAAAAAAATGGATGTCGATGTCCATCCGTGATTAATTTAAACAATAAGTTGTTGAGTGTCCAAACAAATATTTTAATGTCAAACATGAAAAGAGACAATGCGTAATATCACAATTTTCAAGCAGTGACAGTAGGTCTGAGATTGCTCATTACATCAAATGAAAATATTGCATCTGTTTGAAAAGAGTTCATGGGTGAAGGCAGGTAAGAAAATTACATATGATGAGGACACACAAATGGACAATGATGGACAAATGATTGATTCAATTCATATGAAATCTGATCTCACAAGGATCAGTTTCTCCACTAGAAAGGTTTCATGCATTGTTTTTTACAAATAAATATTAAGTAAACTGGAAACTGTTTAGCAGCAAGCACATTGTTCAGACTGCACTTTAAATGTGTTATGGATGTAGAGAAAGAAGGGAACAGAGCCAGATTACTTACGGAAGGGCTTATTAGCAGTGTGGGAAGCACTGTGGCAGTACATACAGCTCCCTGAGCAAACTCACTTCTTGCACAAACTGTCACTGCATTCGTCCAGCCCTGTATACAAGCTAATACATATCCCTACAACCCATCAATCTAGAAACAGCTCTACAGACAGCCCCAGGCATGTGCAGGGCAGTGCAGGCTGACAGCTGGGCCTGGCTCCAAGCTGAGCACAGGGGTCCATGGAAGTTAATGTGTACTGTGCTGCCCACTATTACCTGCACCTGTATTTTGTTGTACTTTTTTTCCTATTACTCAAGGTCATAAAGAGAGGACTTCATTCAACAAATTGCACAGTTTTCAAGGAAACAAAACTTCCAGTTTGCATGTTTTCTCCTCTTACATCTTCCAAAACCAGGTGTTTTTTTGTTTGTTTTTTGGGGGAGAAAGGTGCTTCTAATAGGAAAAGCCTTAGTTTGTGTCTACTTTCTGTACATTTTTCCCAACCTTATATGTGTTTTGGACCTGCTTTTAAGTCACCAGGAATCTCCCATTGACTTCAGTAAATTAAATAAATACAATAGTTGTACATCTTTTCATCATCACCTGCAAACGAATGAGTAATGCACGTTAGAAAGACTCTTGACTTTGGCACCAGTTATTGCGGGAGCATCAGTGATCTATGAGAGCAGTGGGATGTATGTGAAGACATACTTTTTTCTGAGGAGAATTCAAGTCTTTCCTACTCACAGGAAACTCATAGTCCTCAGATTGCTTGTAGTGTTTTTTTAGCTCATTTCACAAATCCGAGTGTGCATGTCAAGTGAGGACACTGGCAGACAGTCAGCACTGGGTTGTGCTCAGGACACGGCCACTGTTACTGCAGTAGTTTCTTCTTTCCCCTGCAGTTACTGCCTTGCAGCAGCAGTGGGGAAGGCTGCACATGCATTGCAAGCCACACTGCCCAGGCTCCTGGGAGCAGGCACCATTTCTCTCTTCCTGCATTAAGCCAGTACTGACTGTGTGTTAAGTCTTCAAAGACACCAGGCTGCTCCTCAAGTATAAGTTCCTCTGGCAAAGATCACTATCCCAAGGGTAGCATCTCAGTTCTCGGCAAAGTGCTTCTCTAAACCAGACCCATGAGGCAGTCAGAGTTTTTAAGAATGAGTGAGAGTTCTTCAGAGTTCTCATTTGACATATTCATTTAGTTCAGAGAGCAGCCAGAAGGGTGTACAGTTTCTCATGGATGAGACTATCTGAAGAATGTTCCTCCAGGGAACTGCAACAGGTTAAACTGGACCTGCAACTGGTGAACTGAGATGAGACTCCACAAATGTCAGTTTCATTAGGGATCCTTAATTTCTGTAACTTATATGTTTTTACAAATATATACTTATATGTACATATACGCTTTTTTTTATTGTATATATTTTATCTATGTGATCATCATAAATGAAATATGAAACAATTCCCACTGTTTTAAGTCACACCGATATTACTCATCACTCCTTGTAGTTTATCCATGTGTAATTGTGTACTAGTCTTTGGAACACTAAGTCTTGCAGAGTTAAGTACCCACATATTTACAGGGAAAAAATATAAGGCTCAGAACCAACCCAGCCATTGCTCTGTCTCTTTTTGTGCAGTATTTACAAAGGCTTTTAATTAGATGAAGATTTAGCCACCTTCTTATCTCTTTACCCTCCCCCCATATGTTCAGTCTAAAGAGGCGATCATCATTCTTAAAACAGCTGTTGTAATAAAGACATACTGAAATATTTAATATACTTGCACATCTTTTTTTATTAATAGGACTCTAAGTATTATTGTAACTACTATAATAAGTACTGTAAGTTGGTTATAACAGGGAATCAGTTAGACCCACTGACACTAGCAGAAATTAACTAAGGAAGGCCATTATAAGAGCAAAATAAAACAACTGGCCTCCGTTCCTTTAACATTGAGGATACTTTTTCACCCTAAGGGAATATGCTACTGCAATGTAAGAGGTAGTTTGGGTATTTCCTAGCACATGTACTACATTGTTCATTTTCAGTCACCACAGTTAATGTAACAGGTTATCTGCAAAGTGGCAGGAGGTAGGACAAATGGATTTTGACGGATTTGGCATTTAGTCACATATTCTTTTGCTGATTCTTTTTTGGGACTTCAGAAGCATTTGAGTTGCATGCTCTTGTATTTCACTGTTTGACATCTAGTGAGTGTTGAGGGACTATAACATATCTAGGTAGCTAATCAGACGGTTAGCAAAGTAAGTCTTCAAAAGAAACCAATTATCCTCTATCAACTTCATAAAGATTAGTTTCTTTTGACATTTGTGTAATAATCTGTTTTTCTTTAAAAATACAGTAATGTATTTTTATCCAGAGAGGTTTAAAATCTGTAATAGCACACTTGTAGTGAATTATTTTGCACCTGAGAAGCAGTAGATGGTATAATGAAGTGCACTTAGGTGTACAAGCATTGCCTGTAGTCTGAAACTAACTGATGACTTTTAAGGATCTGCTGTTAATGATGCACAGATGCACATCTTAGTTCTTAATATACATACATTTCAGCATCCCCACACTTCTAGAAAACAAAAAAAACCAAACCTTCAGTGAATGGAAACTGGCTTTAGATTTGCTAAGTAAATAAATACCAGCAGAAGTGTGTATGCTTTGATAAGTTCAGGATTCCATCTAGATAGTGATAAGAGGTCTTAGTCAAGGGATTTAAGTAAACATTATGCAAATATTTATCTCAGATGGAGGCTGGATATCTTATGTATTTATTCCCACAGCTGTATTTAAACTACTGTGGTTATTTTACAATGTGAACAAGAGAAAGCAGAGAAGTGCAAGGGTGTTAGCTAAGTTTGTTATGCAGAAAATGTAATACAGAATAATCCTTGAAACTGTTGGATGTAAAATTCAAAAGCCCTGCCTAAGCTTGGGAAATTGTAAATGTTTTTAAACTGGTGAATTTCCAGCTATTCTGTAATTTGAAAACCAGCATCTTTACCAATAGAGTACTCAAAATAACTTAAAGTAAACAAACAGACAAACAAATCTGGTTATCTTGTTTAGAAAATTTACTTTATTCTACCACTAGATGCTTGGCAAATCCATGTAGTATTTTAATCCATTTTCCACTTGCTTCTATGCTTTTATTCTTTTTTCTTTCAAAGATTTGCATATGTTGTGTTGAAAGAAATGCATCTATAATTAGCCTGGTCTCATTTTCATCTTTCAGCATAGGTGACAGTAACATATCAAGTGTGTACAAACTTTTCAGCTGCCTTCATGTGAGACAGCTTCAGAAGATAAAACTGTGAGCATGGTGTAGAGATATTCCAGTGAGCCCTGGGAGTGGCACTGACAGCTACACACCGTATGCACCAAAGGTGGCTAGACTCTGGATTTTCATTATAAGATGCTTCTAATAGTGCTTTCATTAGTGCTTTGATTTACCAACTTTAGTCAGAGAAGTTAATCTAAAATGCCATCTCTCATTTGATAGTTTTAATAGAAATATTCCTCTGCAAATTTGGCATTTCACATTCTTTCCTTTTTCTTATGCATAGTATCATTTAAACTTATTTCCTTAAGTTTTGCTTACATTTCCAATGAAGAATTTTTTCTATCCTTGCACACCTTCTCTTTGCATATTGAGTTTCTCTCTAAAGCCTACAAGAAATCAGGCTACCTCCTTTATTAACAAGTGATTAAGTGCAGCTAAAGGGCAGATTTAAACCAAACAAGTTGTATGAGCTATTCATTCCCCATTCTTTCAATCTCTTTTTATTAAATTGAACTGATAAATATGTGAGTCAAAGGATGGTTTGAGCATTCTGTTCTTTTCCTGAAATCAGGGGATGTCATCTCCTATTCTGTCAGGTCTACAGATTTTTTTATCATTTTGTCCAATTGACCTCTTGCATTATCTAACAAGAGCATCATTTCAAGTCTGTGAGCTAAAGCACTGAGAGAATTATGTCACTGTTCTCTTTCCTAACAGTGCTGTATCGCAGCATTTTAATAAAACGTGAAAAGTGGTCACAAGGCATTTTAGTTTTGAGTGTTGAGCTGTCCTGCAAACTTCACACATGTGCAACATGGTGAATACTGTGTGCATAGTATTTGTTGCTAAAAGCATCAGCCCCAAAGCACATCCTAGTAAGGATGAGATCATGTAAAGCTAATCAATCGGATACTGAAAACCAGGGAGACTAAAAGATTTTTTTACAATCAGACCCTATGGGAAAACATAGTGTCAGTACATTTTTCTATGCTAGTTAAAAGGTTATTTCTACTGTGGCTTATGTGTATTTCTGCTAAACTTTAAGTAGAAAGCTATATTTGAAGATACAAAAGTTATTAGCTAATTTTACCTACTACACCTATATTATAAAATAGGGTATCTGTATATGCAGATTTTTCTTTTTCAAGCTTATAAAGAATTACAAGGATCAGAGTGAGGCTACATGAATCTTAATGTATAATGTAAGCTGCAATCTTGGTTGTACTGAGAGAAGAAATGCACATGTCGAGGTCCCTTCCAACCCTTGGGATTCTGTGATTCTGTGATATAGCAGATGCTTTTGCTTTCTTATTGAAACTGCTTCTCAGTACTAAGGACTTCAATGTTACAGGTTAAGATCAGAACACAGGAGCAAAGGAATAATTCAGTTCCTCATTTGGCAAAGAAATAGAATTGTTTCCCTTTAGCTTGACACAGTCTCTAGACTCTTCAAATCTTCACGAGTACAATTTTCAGTGTCAATATAATCAATTTATAATATTATATTAATGTTAATTTATAAAAGTACTTATGTGGGCTTATTTTAAATTTGGGCTTATTTCAAATGTAATGTATAATTTTGTGGCAAACCTGTTAGCGGATCTGTAAATTGCCATCTCCTGTAATCAGCAGCTCAGAAACAATAGCTTTCAATCAATCAGTGCAAAAAATCCCACAATACACATACAGTTCTCCAGAGAATCACTGTGCTTCATAATTCAAACATGCACTTTTCCCTTGTGAGTCATAACAGAACAGCGACCATTTGGAGCCCTTTAAAATGATAAAATAAAAGGAGTTCAACACTGAAAAGAAAAACCTGTCAGTTAAAAGCTAGAAACCATTTCAAAATTATGCTTTTCTATGCAATAAATACCCAAACTTCAGTTTAGACCTTTCTATTAAGCAGATGTTATTCGTATGGCTTGCTACTTCTCTTTCAAAGAATCTCAGTGCACTTACAACAAGATTTATACTTTGTAACTACAATAACTGCATTAGTGGGAAAAGATGGCAGAATTAATCATGTCCAAAAATGCTGCCCTACATTTGTATAACCATTGCAGGGCTATTTGCTCCAAAGGCACTGTTATTGTGTTTTCCTCCTTTGCAGTATTCTTCAGCAGGATTTCCACACCCTGTGCTCATTTCACATTTTTAGCACTACCTCTGGAAGAAAAGTTTAATGTAAGATTGATGAGACTATGGATAATCAGACAAAAAGAAACATTCTTTTTCATTATCTGACTTCTGTGTCTGCCCTTCACCTTTCGTAAAGCCATTCCCCAGTAGTGTGCAGCAATAGTTACACAGCAGTGAAAGCAGAAACTACTTTTTTTCATCCCTTATTAGCATTCAAAACCCTCTTAATATAGAAGTAACTAAGATCATTTCCTTTTTCTCAAGGGACATGCCCAACATACGTATATGTAGATGGGCTTTTGTTATATATAGTAGTTTCATATTTGTCCTGGGTTCAGCAGTAGCAGTCATTATTTCTGCGTCTTAGTAGCTGGTACAGAGCTGTGCCTTTCACTTTCAGCCTGGGAACAGGGCTGATAACGCCCATGGTTTTATTACTCCTCAAATGAATTAGTCTGACCAAGGACTTACTGAGTCTCATGCTCTGTCACTATGCTGGGCAACCCATTCCAGTGCCTCACTACTCTTACAGTAAAGAACTTCTTTCTTATATCCAATCTAAACCTCCCCTGTTTAAGTTTTAACCCATTACCCCTTGTCCAGTCTCAGTGGCTTAAAAATCTTGCCCAAACTTGCCCATGAAAAATTTCTTCTACAGATGTTTGTTTGTTTTGGTGGGTGGGGGTTTGGTTTGTTTTTTAGTTTATTTAATTCCAGGAATGCTCCAGTTAAGAGCACTAGTTGAGAGAGAGGAATGGGCTTCTTATACACCTAGGGCTTAGGCTATTCAGGTTGATGAGAAGACATTTATTATCTTTAGAAGCCTTCTCAGAGTTACACTGTAATGTTCTTTCAGTCTTGGTACAGCATGATGAGCAAAGCTGCTCAGACAGAGGCAGTGAAAGGAGTGTTAAAACTTCCCTCATGGTAACATCAAAAGGATAAATAGAAAGTCAATGAGGTGAGAAGTAAATATTTATAGATTTGAACTGCTGGCTTGTCTTGGTAGAATTAATTGCACGAATATTGGTGCACAATGATCCATGTAAAGCATTAAGGTTGTGTCCTTTATCAGGAACAAATAAAGTGAAATCTGACACAACAGCAGTTTGGGTGGGTAATCATTAGTGTCATTCATGTGTATGTCCATTTTATCTTGGCCTTAGCAACAATATTCTCTACAGTGTAGCCCAAGGATGTGGTTGAACTGCTGTCATGCCTGATACTTTATATTCTAGAGTGGTTTGCTCATAATCACAGTGTTGAGAAAAGAGACATACAGGAGCATTGCCAGCCTGAACTACATGGAGCTTTGACCCAGTACCCCCAAAGCAGCCCATGTGTACTCTGGTCTGGAGGTATTGTAGGACCTCCTACAATACTGAGAGATCCAGATCTTGTACAGTTTTTTTCTTTTTTACTGCTTAGGCAATAAACGAATATATTTCCTTTTATGACACTGTGCAAGGTTTTCTTACAATAGTATTTAATTCTGTAGATGATGACTTATGCAAAAGAAAATACAGTCTGGGGTCATATATGTATTTTTGTCACTGAAAATAAAAAAGTGTGTTCCTGCAGGTTCAGTCTTATTAATTCTTCCATTGTGAATACTTTCATATAAGAGCATTTAACTAGCTATTTATGTTCTATTTCAAGCAGTAGTTACTTAAATCCATCTTGCATTAACTGAGATTGGAGAAACAGCTTGAGGGCTTGATCACTGATAATTATTTTAAATAAATATTTGTACACATAGTTATATTGGAAATGCTACAATTCTTGGGGAAGTGATTAAATGATATATCGTAAATAGGTTTATTTTTGCTAGGATTAAGTATTATGAGTGTTTTTCATGATTTATATCTTTTAATGTGTTGATCAGATGAAATATTGATTTAATGAAAATATTTATTTCCTTTCTCGTGAAATGACATTTGGGGGAGCTGGCTGCAGGGCATTAAAAATGTATGTAAGAAAATGTGATTAGTAAATTCAAATGGAAAAGTGAAGTGAATCTCTCAATGAAGCTGTAGATGGAATCTCTAGACATATGGGGAGGGATCTAGAACCAGATGGGCACTAAGCTGTACCAAGACTGCTTACTGGCTGCCAGTTTTCAGCACTTTATTCCATGCCTCAGGTCATTTTTCTTTTAAGTGTCCTGAGATATGGACTTCTAAAGGTGTCTTGAGACATCTTTTCTAAAAGCCCAGCCTCAGCATACAGTAATCACAATTATATACAAAAATGGAAATGCAAATGTTAAGGACTCAAACAGCAGAAGGTGAACAAAAGCTGTTACTTTTATGTACAGCACAATTTAGATTGATGTCAATTTGATGTTCTGACTTTTCCTTCAAAAGCTCTTTTTTACTTCAAAAGTGACATGGCTAATGAGATCATGCTCTCAACTAACCGAAGCAAGATTTTCAGCAATAAGAAAAAGTAATTAAATAGTCTGGCTTCTAATAATTGTATTAATTTGCTGCCAGACTCACTATGACCAGATGTACATTCTGAAAACAAAGGATCTGTGTGATTTTTTTTCTTGAAATCCTTCTTTTAGAGCACCTGTTTGTGTATTGTATGTGTTGTATGCTAGATGAACCTTCTCTAAGAGTACCCTTTAATTTCCTTTCATTTAACTGAAGGGGGAAATACAACACATGAAGGCATATATTCACAGTGTTCTCTAGAATAGCATACTGTTCTGTAGTCTGTAGAAGTATCAAGCTGCTCTGTGTTTTGCAAACTGTACTGGGGGTAGTAATTGTGCTGACCACCAGGGGCTGATAAACCCATACTGTCCTTGCGCTGGCTTGACATCATGTGTCCAGATTACATTAGATAGGATTTCCTCATTTTGGTTGCTGTTCCTCCTACAGCAGCATATTTTGAAACCTGTTTTGTCATTTATTTATTAACTTTATTTTTGGGGGGATCTATTTTAAAGAATGATAAAGAAGGCAGGGCTCTGTGTTCTCACTGTGCTGACAACACCATAGTTAGAGGTCTGACAAAAGAATCAGTTGTGATTTGGAAAATGGCAAGCACTGGGTCCCTGCCAATCTGCAAATAGACTGGGCAGTTTCCTATTTCTGACATGTGTGCAATTTTAAATGACCAAAAATATGTTTTTTTCTCAGCTTCTTTTGCAACAGCAGGTGACATGTTGGCATTAGAAATAGCTGGCAATGTGTCCTTATGATTGTGCTCTAGAGCAATTGCCAAATTCTTGATTGCTAGTGATAAAAAGATCCATTATGTAAGATATGTATGTTTGCATTAATGCTTCCATATTATACTGTTTTTCAATAGATAATTTTGGTAAGGTGATTGTTTGATATAAATATCACATGTCCATATTTTTTCTCTAGTCAGTTTTGGAAAGTATGTATGATGTATATCAATAATGAGACAGTATTTTCTGTTAGTTCAACAATTATACAAAGCAAAATTTATACCTCCATACAACTGGATAACTCTGCATTTAGATATGCAAGATTTCAAAAACTTCTGTCTCAGTGCTCTCTAGTTGGCAGGATAACCAGTTGGTTAAGAATGTCTCTCTTTGGGATATAAACATAACAAAAGAATCAATGGTCTTGAGTACCAAAGGAGGCCTTTCCTAAAGGGGGTCAATAAAAATCTGGAGAGGCACTTTTTACAAGAACAAGGGAAATGGCTTTAACCTGACAGAGGGGAGACTGAGTGAGCTCTTTGGCAGTTCTTCCTTGTGAGGGTGCTGAGGCACTGACGCAGGGTGCCCAGAGAAGCTGTGGCTGCCCCATCCCTGGCAGTGCTCTAGTGGAAGGTGTTCCTTGCTGTGGAGGAGGGTTGGAACTGGATGAGCTTTAAGGTTCCTTCCAATCTTCAATGTTCTGTAATTCATTCTATGGGTGGTGAATTCAGCCTAAAGTCTCTGCTAAACTCATTTAATGAAGTACCTGACATTTGGGGAAAAAACAATAATAACAAAAAAAAAATGGGTCCGTGTGTGCTTAGTGCTCGAGCTGGAGAAGTAGTGGGTCCCACCCTGACACCTCCACAAAGTTACAGCTGTGACAGTACATAGTACTGCTTTGCATAGCTTTCATTAACAGCAAGTGTAGCCCAGTCTGTTGAGTCTAAACCAGTGTCAGGATTCCTGATGGGTTTCCATAGCCCATGCTGAGAGTTGGGGCTTTGGAGTCTGGGGTGCAGGGAATCCATGTCTGTAACCTATGCTTTAGCAACTGGCTCAATCTTCAAAGTAAGGGGACACTGCACTGAAAAGAATAGAAAAGAGATACAGTGATTACCTGGACTTCACAAGCCAGAGAGCGATTTCCCAGTCTGCTTTATAACATGTAATTCATATCTACAAATACTGTGTTACTGTCATTGGTTAGCAAAGGCAGAGATATCACCATCTGCAATTACACTAATGCCTGCCAGAAGGTTTATGTACAGTGTACGTATATGGAGAGTGACTGCTCATCTTACGTTTCATCCCTGTAGACTGTTTGTAAATACAATAAGGGAAAAGCACTGTACTGTGGAATGCTAATCTTTACTGAGACCAGTAAAGATAATAACTGAGGAAATAGTTGCTATCTGAGTTCTGAGCAAGTGGTTTTTAAAGAAGAAAATGTGTACCCTTTTAACTATGGAAAGCTTGCATCAAGCAATGACATCTAGGAGCTTGACAAGTTAAAACCACAACAAAATGCCCTTAAAACTCAGCAAATACTCCTTGATATTAGAGACAGCTTTCCAATTGGCACAGTTTGAGTTTTACAGCAATTACATAAATGGCAGCAATTTTGTTTAAAAAAATTAGTTGTATGAGCAGTGATTTTCTAAGTCTATTAAGTATTCCTCAGCATGTACCATTTACTTTAGAGGAAACATCTTTTTAAAATGCTATACATGTACAGGTGGAAAATGGTAAGAAAACTTATGAAATAATATAATTAGTCTTATTTACTTTTGGAAAACTCAATAAATCGCAGGTGTACACTTTCAATAACTGAGAATCTTTGAGTTTGCCGTGTTAAATTATTTTGCTGTGGCCATCCTGAATGCATTAATATTTTCTTATTAAGTATAAGATGAGGCTTAAAAGATCCTCAAGAGGTCATATGCCTGATTCACAACAGATCAGTTATTTGTCATAGATTCTTGTTCTGTCTTTTATCTGGAAAGACTTTTAGAGTTATACAATCAGTTCCATTGAAAAAAAAAATAAATAAGTTCTTCCAACACCTATCCTGGGTTCTTAGCTCCTCCAACTGATACTCTCAGTGTGTGATACGTGTGTGGTTCCCTATGTATGTGCTTTATTATTTTGCATACGAGTGTGATCTAATTTGTCAATATTTTAAATAAATATTTCTGTGCTAATTAGAATCGGATCTGATCAGATCTTGCAGAACTGATCCAGTTTTGAAAGACCAAATCCATTCATCAGAAGTTGTGCTTTGAAAATGCAGCAGGCTGAGTATGCTGATACACTGCTGTCTTAAGCTAAGCAGACAGCTTTTGTGCATGGAGAAGGTCTGAAAATCCAGGAGACAAGGCATGAAGCACAAATCGAAACATGAAGAAAGTATGAGTGCCTTGGAAAAAGCAGATTAGATAGATAGATTCAATCAGGGCATCATACTGTTTTAGCACAGATTGAGAAGCCAGTGAGCACAGAAGATCTGGCTGCTGTCATTGTTTCTTCAAGACTGGCTGCATCCCTGTAGGGATGGTGCACGGGTAGTGATGTTTTGAAGAACCTTCAGAGGTTTGCAGTGGGAATTCAAAAGGCAGCTTCTTTATGAGTGGCTATTCCCTCCACCCAAACACAGGGTTCTTGTTTCTTAGTGTGTTTTATTTTTGTAATTAAAATGCTTTTCAATGTCATACCTTCATTTGCGAAAGAGCTTATTAGTTTATGCTGTTCCTCCTGCAAAATTTCACCTATTCTGGAAAACTTCAGCCTGGCTGGTTAAAATGCAGTGGAACTATATGGAACTAAATACTGTTACTCCTGAAGGGAAAAAAATGGTTTGGATTTAAAAAAAAATGATTTTGAAGTCTCAGATATCAGATTAAATCTCAGTAAAAACCATTTTGGTGTATTTCCTCACTGAGAGCAGTAGAAATGGATTTTCCCCAAAGGTCTGTTTAATTGATATAGACAGTCAAAAATATAGCTTCCTTAATTAGAAATGTTTGGTTTTCTGAAATTCTCTCCTAAGCAGTCTATTGGATGTGGTTTCTCCTTTTTTATTTCCATGCAGCCTGGACAAAAACCACCACCAACAAAAAACCAATTTAACCCTACGTTCAAACGTTCCCCTCGTCTAACATCTTCTCTACATTGCAAATTGCAAAAATACCAGGTTCATGTAAGCCAGGAGCCTTCCCTGATAGTATTGTTTTCCTTTTATTCACACTGAATGCAAAGTTCTAAAAATAACTCCTGCATCACTTATGGTATTCAGATCTTTGTTAGCTAATTACAAAACAAGAATCTTCAAAAATGAAGCTCTGAAGGACTGTAAAAGGAGAGTTACATTTCAGAGCTCACTTTTAATTGGCAATGGAGCGAAAAAATGTCATTAGCACTCGCTGGGTCTTACATGGCAGCACAGCTGGGTGGCTGGGCACACATTACTTCAAAAGTAAACCAGCAGTTTGGTTTACTCTTGTCAAGGCTGCATCATCATCATTTCCAGCTGTCTGCAGCATTCAGTATCAAGCAAGCAATTGCGTGGGACAAGGTATAGAGATGGCTTTTCTGGAGAGAGAAAACAATGCAAGATGGAGGCATTTGCTGTTACTGAACATGCAGAATGAGGCAATATAGAATTGAGACAGGACAGATATTGTTATGTGTAAAATAGGTAGTAATTGGAAAAAAGAAAAACACTGTCAGGAAGCCAACTATTGCTTCAGAAGCTCATGTCTGCTCTTGACAGTGATAGTGATGATTTGTGTACATGAAGTTGAGGATAAATAACTAAACTGAAAGAGGAATCTTGATGAATGGCTTTTGACACTGATTTTGAAATTATTACAGAGAGACTTCCTCTCCAAAATGGCTAACGGAACAGCGTCTTAATCAGATAGATACCTATGCAAGGTTTTCACTGCAAGAGTCTGGATCTCTGTTAGAAGCCATTTCTCTTCTGTTTCTTAGGGCATTGCTCAAAACTGAAATCCTGGAAATCGTTTGATTCTATGAATTATTTTTGCCTAAATGTTTAAAAAACAGAGGTGCAGAAATTTTGAAACAGAAATACACATTTCCAAAAAAATCTGAACAGAAAACTTTAACTTTCAGGATTATCTTTTTTTTTTTTTCTGACTTATTTTTTCTGTTCAGTTTTGTTAGGATCATCCTTTCCATGGGCATTTGCTTTGGACAAATGGGCATTTTCCAAGAGAAGAATATCTGCACTGTATCTCTACCAGTTTAAGTGCTTTTTCTTGTTTCAACATTATTTTTGTTCAGTGCTTACTGAAAGCTGGGGAGGATTTCTCTATGCTCTGCTTACCCCTGGCGAGTTATTTTCTTTTTGTCAGCAACTAGCACAGTTCAAGTAAGACTTGGACTATTGGCCTGTGTAGATAGCTCTCTGGCCTGTGACACAGATTTTATGCAGCTGTTTTTAAAGGCTGGTGTTTTCTTGGGAAGGCTGAGCTAAGATCAGTCCTGTGATGTTTGTACTAGATATTGCACAGATTTTAAACCACATTCACTATATTCTGTATGTTTCTACACAACAACTATCTTCCACAACCTAATCTATGCTAATGGAATAATTTGTAGTAGAGTGCATGGAGCCCTATTAATTTTTCCTCTTTGAAATAAAATCTCTACTCATGGGTAGGGATTGATAACAGTTGGGTACTAGTGAGAATGTTTGCATTAATTGTTTCTGATGAATCTGGGTTTGATTTTTAGTTGATTTCAGTGTTTGAATCAAGACTTTGACTGGTATCAAGTAATTCCAGCTCTAAGGGAAGAATATAAATATGCTCTTACTGCAGCCTGGTCCATGGAGAAGAATAAGAGATACGTTAGCAGGTGCTATGCCTTGTGTCTGTACTGAGCAAATAACTTAAGCCTAGAGATAGGACCATTCTTGTATAAGGAAATGAAATGAAAGTGAACATAAAGCTAGGATAATTTTATTTTTTTTAAAGTGTATATTTAGTACTTAATCAGACTTCTTAATTTATAATGTCTATTTAAAATGTGCATTTATATTATATTCGATTTATCTCCTGCTTGTGTGCATATAATGATCTAGTACTTAGTAACAGTGTGTGGTGGATTGACCCTAGCTGGATGCTAGGTGTCCCCTGAAGCTGCTCTATCACTACCTTCCTCAGCTGGGCAAGGGAGAGAAAATGCAATGAAAGTCTCCTGAGTCAAGATAAGTGCAGAGAGATCACTCACCAGTTACTGTCATGAGCAAAATAAACTTGACTTGGGGGAAAATTAGCTATTTATTACCAAACCAGGCAGAGTAGGATAAAGAGAAATAAACCCAAATCCTAAAAACACCTTCTCCCTACCCCTCCTTTCTTCCTGGGCTTAACTTTACTCACAAATTTTCTGTAAGGTCCAATACTGAATGAGGATTTCTGCCTGAATCACTGTAAGAATGATAGCAGTGTAACTTTAAGACTTGGAAAAACTTTTGGAAGGGTTGATTGGAAGGGATAGTCTTGATTTTCCACAGGGTAGGCTTTAACCTGTTCTACAGTGAGGTGGCAGTTGTTGCTGATCTTAGATTTGCAAACATCAAGTGACTCGTATTGCTGTTTGAGTGGTAAGACATTAGCTGTTGATAATATTAGTGCTCTCAATGTCTTTCATCATTTTCATATCTACCAGACAGGTTTGCTGTGTGCCATTGCTGGTGTCTGGTGTTGTCCTGATACTGTTAATCACAACAAAGTAGCAAAATTATTAGTTTATTGAGGACTAGTATATGGGGTATAAAAAGCTTTTATGATGGCATATAATTACTGCCTTTTTTATTATATTTGACTATATAGTTCAGTACAAAAAAATAGAATTGCACGGATGCCCTAAAGCGTCCTTTATCAATTGAATGTTTTTTGAAGGTGAGGACTTGTATTGTGTATGTAGGTGTGAGAACCTAACGAGCGTATCAGTTTAATCATTGGTGTTCAGGGTAGTACAGATCTGACCAGTCCAGAATAGATGTTGTACTATATTCTCCTGTACAAACCACGTTTATACAATGGCAAATGCTATTGAGCTGAGGTTGGAATAAAGGAATGGACAAAGTAAGAATCTCAGTATCTTCTATTTGACATCTCATTGATCTGGAAGAGTATGTGCTGTAGCAAGATGTGCTTAAGGGCACAAGCTAAACATGTGGCACCATCATTGTAGTGATTTCTCATCAGTTATGAATACAGATGTTCTAGCTTCTGTTCTTAATTGTGTCACTGAAATGCTGTGCATTAATACTTTATCTCCCTGTGTTTCCATATTTCCAACTTTTAGAATATAATTACTTTCTATAACAAGATATTCTGAGATCCTTCAAAAAATGAGGTGTGTAAGGTGCAAAGTACTACTACAGTGCTCAGTAAACTGGATCCACAGCAAACAGTATGAAATACACCTTAGAGAATCCTAATTAATTTAGAGGCACAGTAAACAAATGGCTTGTCACTTTCAGTTTATATAAGTATAGAAAAAAGTGGAGGTTGGGGTTAGAAACACTTGCAAGAACATATGCTTAACAAACCACAGTAAGCAGAACAAACCAGAGAAAGTCTAAGCAGAAGCAGAGATAACCCTGGCACCATCAGCAGATTGTATGGCTATGATCCAGAATGCAAACAGAAGATTGTTCAAACAAGTCATTCATATATTTAATTAACTATGGCAAAGTGTTCCAGTTGTGAGAGGTTATTTTAATATTGTGCAAATGCCATACTAGCCACACGCTCACCCCTGTTCTTTTGGAGATAACAGCAAAACTCCCACTGACTTAAACAGGAGCAAGACAGGACATTGAATACTGAAAATTAGGGGTTATATTGGGTGCCATTAAATCTTCAAATCTGTGAAAGCAGCAGACAAAAGAGAACAAAATACTATTGCTATTTAAATAGACATCTTGTCAATTTATCATTCCTCTCTACCCTGTGCTCTTAATAAAACCATTTGTGTTAACTATTTAAATTTGTTAATTTTCCATCTTTAGGAGCAAGTGTGTGTTTATTTCCATAGACTCTATTAAGTGTATATATACCTATGTGGACACAAACAAACACAAATGAATGTATATACTGAGGGGAAGGTCATCATGCATTTAGTCCTTGTTCTGGCCATTGGGCGGTGGCTAAGCAGCCACAGCACGGAATGGGATAGCCCTCACAACTGTGCACAAGTGCTCTGCTGCCTCTCATGCCATTGGAGAGACAAGAGGAGGAGGTTTTGGTTTGTACTTCAGTTTTCATGTGGAGTGGATGTGGGACTGAGAAGAGATTAAATCTATACCGACCCTTTGAATCCTCAGGCTAAATGCCGCTTGCATTGCTTTACCCTGTAGACAAGAACGTGTGAGATAGATTTGAGTCTTAGTCCTGCTTAAGTGTTGTATGCCATGTCTCCCTCTGCAAGAAAGGATTCAATTGCCTAATTAAAATTACTTAAAATTGTCAGCTTTGGTAAAAACTTATTTAAATAAGAAAGATATTTTCATACTTTTCAGCCGAAAAAAAAATATTGTCAGACTTTATTTTCTTCAGTCAGAAACAAGCAGATTGTTTGAAGAATGGTTTATAGTTCTTGTTTTCCAAGGTGAAAGGGAAAATTTAGACTTCTGTCTTGAGTGCAAAACTGTGTGAAACTTGAATCTTTCACTACTTTGAAGTAGTTGCATTAGTAAGCCTACATTTCAAGATTTATTGTGCCCAAGACCCTCCAGAACCAAGACCGTATGTGTGTTGGTATGTATATATGTGTGTGTACAGATTAACTATTAGTAGTATTTCCTATAGATAGGACAAGGCTTATGTGTACATTTGCTAAAGCAAAAGTGTGATTTTTATCTTTCAAAGACAACATCCATGGTCCCTGGATCAGCTAGGGAATGAATCTGAAGTTTTTCCTAAGCTTGGTGAAGATTTCAGGGTGCAGGCTCCATCCCTCTTACTGGTGCAGTGGAAGTGTAAGTATTCCACATCACATAGAGCAGGTCTGTCAGGAAGGCAGAACCTGGCAACCCAAATTGCAAAGGCTGACTTGGATGGTACGGAGGCAGCCTGAGTAGTGAACATTGTGCATCACAAAAAGAAGGCGTTACAGTCAGCCATGAGGCTCTCCAGTCTCTTAGATGAAAAGAGTCTTCACCTCTTTCCAGAAACATGATTAACAGAATACTCTTCTGGGATGCAGGATGCAGATGTCAAAGCAAGGAAGGGAATTAAATGCAGCTCATGTTAGTAAAGGTTAATTTACTAGGCAAAAAGGCATGGACAATTTCTGTATGATTTTTTGTGAGGAAGCATTTTTTTTCCATGATCTAGCAACCCATTTGGGCAGGAGCTGGTTCTGCTTGTGTTTCCTTACAGATTTTAACCTAGCCACCAAACAGAAAAAGCAATTCTTTGTACATCAGTCACCACCATTACAGGAATAGATATGTCACATTTTGTAAGAAATAGATCATATTTTCTATCTGGTTCTTAAAAAAAAGAAAGTAGCAGAGAGAAAGCAGTTACTTGAAGGTGCTCAGAGGTCTGGAATATGGGCAGTAAGTAACTCTAAGGCAGACTGCAGGGACTGTCAAATACACAAGGTTATTAGAATGACCTGAGAAGTGAGAAGCTTACAGTGCCACAGTGAACTGGATGAACTTGGCTTGCTTATAGATGAAGAATGATTTCCTGTCTCTAAATGTATTGAGGGAATAAATACAATCTGAATAAGAAAGAGCTATTTAAGCAGGTTGATGGTGATAGCATAATGGGAAACAGTTTTCAACAGACTTTAAATAGGGCAGAAATTAGAGAATTTATGGCTTTAAGAATGGTAGTTTCAGGAGTGATCTTTCAGGTGGAGCAGTGTGCATAAGCAAACTACTTTTGTAATGAATGTTGAAAACTTTGTGAATGGTCTTTGTGAGTTTGTGAATGTCTACAGTAGGACTTGACCAGGATTTCTCTTTTATTCTTTTATTTTTTTATCAGATATTTGAATTTATGCAAAATATAAAGACACTGAGCAGTGACTTGATAAATAATAAATATCTCACATTTTGATGGATTCATGTGTAAAATAGCTGATGAACAAATACCAATCAACAGATTCAGTAGCCTCTAAATATCTTTTGTTTTCATTCCAGTGGTTTAAGATTATATACTTGCAATTTTGTTGCTAATTTGTATATGTATGCATATATCTAGACTTTTACCAAAATTCCACAGTATTTTCTTTTACTCTATTTTCCCCAGAGCAGATACTGTCACTTGGATGTCTTTAAAGACTTTTTTCTAGATGCAACTATTTAAAATAATTACAGTGTTTCTCAAACTTCAGTATCCCTGACCTTATTTAGCTCTTCCAAATGATTATGATAGAAATGAATCAACACTGTTGTCTGCTCCAGGCATAACAAATGATTGATTAGAGTTGGAAGAGCTCATCCTATAGAAGGCACTAGCACATTAACTGAAGATACCAAAATGCAGAGTTTCTCAAAATCAGTGTCTATATACATTTAAGGATTAAACTAATAATTCAGACATCTTAAATTAGTCACAGCTTTATTAAACAGTGATAAACACTAAAGATTTTCATGGCTATTAGTGGGGGACTGCTACATACCCAGATTGTATTGCAGTCCCTGTACAAGTGGCCATGAATATTACAGATTGAGATAACATGACTGGCGGGTTTCTGACCTCAGGCAAAGTTTCAGGGCCAAATCTAGAACGTTTCCTTGGAAAATGTTCACATTCATTAACCTTGTAAATCAATTAAAGATCAGGGGATTGTTTCCCCCCCTCTGGTAAGGGGGGGTGGGATGTGCAATGTCATAGATTTGTGTGTACATATTGCGATTTCTTTCTGTAATTTAATTGAGTTAGATTAGAATTATCTGGTGCTCAGACCACATAAACAATAATAATTCTGCCTACCTCCCCTTTCCACTATAACTAACTAGATTTTTAGAAAGCTTTATTTCTATGTTTGAAAAAGATCATTAACTTTCAATGGGCAGGAGCACTTCTTTCTGTACCATTTGTAGAATTTTTTGGATAATGCCTTTCTGAAGAGAACAGCAAAGCACAGTATGTGAGGACACATTGTTTATATGTATTTAAAGGTTATCACATCCTATTCACTATATGAATAGCCCCAGCTGACATTTTCTGTCTCTTCTCAAGCGATGCATGTCTTGTTCATTGTGCTATGTCAAGTCAGCTGTCAGGCACTGCATCAGGGGACCAAAAGCTATTTTCTTTCACTGTTTTGTTTGCACTTCAACTAAAAAGCTTTGAGTCCTCTGATTTCTTTGCAATACAAAAACTAATATACAACAAGGGATAGCAACTTTCAGCAGATGAAGAAATTCTGCAGCACTTTATTTCACATTTCAGCTGTGCCATATAGAACAGTAAATACAAAAGGAAAGCTGAATTTAGAAAAAGGTGCTTATTTTAAAAAGTCTTTTGTTAGCAAACAGAGTCTAAGTTTCATCCTTAAGAAGGATGAAAGTATGTTTGGTTTTATACTTATATTTTTACTATGAAATACCTGTCCAAATCATTCTTGCTACACCATATGCCAAGTGACACTGTGCAGATTGCCTACTAGGGTGTGGCAATGGTACCTAACGGACTCTGCATCAATTTAAAACCATCTTATGCATAATATTTCAAGACAAATGGCAATGGGAACAGGAGTTGCACCTTAAATATGCATTATCAGAATTCCTTTACAGAGCAAACACTTCCATTTTTCATTTAGAAGTGCCAATCAGAGAAAGGTGAAGTGGTGTCCTACTTATCTGTTAAATACCTTTCAACAGATGATGGATACTAATTTAATAACAATGATAATGTTGTTAATGTGGTACAATTACAAGATATTCCATTAGGTAAAGCTAGTCAATAGATTTTAAGAAGTCTTAGTAAAAACAATCTGAAGAAGAATTTCACAATTTTTTCAAACTTATACTGATTTTTATGATTACTATTAATTTTGTACTAGCACAACATGTAGTTTAGAAACTTCTGTACTGTTCTTTCTCAAATGCATTTGTTTTGCTTAGAAAAATGAGGTATGCATTTTTATTGATATAAGCTAAGAACATTTGTGGTACCAATAAAACTTTACTTGGTTTAGGCTAAAACTGGACAGAATGCGTCTAAAGACATTTTGCTTTTCCCCAGTATAAAACTAAATGAATATTTTCCCCACTTTCTTTCCACAGCCAGAGTTGAGCTCTGCATCTGTAGTTTTGAACAGACAGAATATTCTGTTTCAGATGGAGATCCTAATGTAGTGGCTGAATTCCTAATGCCTTTCCTTGTTTCAGTAGCTTTAGTCCCAAAACCTGCAGAATTCGATCTGTCTACCAGTTTGGCAGCTTTTAACTATTTGTCTAATGAGTACATCAAGACTAGGCACTGTATATCAGATCAAACAGCTATAAAACAACTGCTTTATAAAAAAGGTGAATTTTATCTTTCTGCTTTCATAGCTTTTCTGTTCTAACAAAAATGGAGTGATAGCAATCTCCAGTTTTAATGAATAGGATGGAGGTATAAGGTGACTTAGAAAAAAAAGAAGACACTGCAAAAGAACTTTGGCAGAAGTCCCCCAAACCTTTTATTGGAATGAGACATGTTGCATTCAGTGCCATCAAAAGCAATATATGCATTTGCAACTGATACTGTAAGTTCCATTCAGGAATATATACAGTAAACAAGCAAATTAGCAGCAGAGTGAAAATCAAAGCTATTTCCAGCAAGCTGGATAAACCCAGTGTCTTAATGCTTAAATTGTCTTCTTTAACTTTCTAAAAGGAAAAATAGCTCAGTAGATTTGAAGGGGTTTCTTAAAGATGGTTCTTTCAAACATTTCATTAAATGACTGCTGAGGAATTCTAAACATACCTATGCTAATCACATGAGACAGCAATGTCATCTTAGTCCTTGCTGGCTTTTCCAGGGTGTGCTCTTGTTTTCTCCAGGTAAGGGATGCAGAATCCTCCTAAAACATTTATGAGAGTGTTATTATAAGAATTTACAGAATTGCAGTGTGCTGCTATTATTATATTTGATTTTTAGAACACAAAAGATTTCTATCATGTGATTCAGCTTAAGTTCTGAAAAGGTGCCTGTTCATTTCTGCTCCTGAAATTATTTTAGACAAAGCAAATTCTTTAGACTGTGATATGGATGCAATATAGACGCACACATACCCTGAGTTACCACCTCAGAAAAATATAGATCTTCAGATGTTCTCATTGCTTGAGATATAAAGCTGAAATGCAGAATAACAGTGGTTGTTCTGAAGTACGAAAGGAGGAGACAACCAATGGGTCAGATTAAGCAGCCTTTTGAATTATCTTTTTCTAATGGGTGTGATAAAAGCACATTTTGTGTAGTTTTGTTTTGATTCAGTCTGCCATGAAGCTGTTTGAATTTAAGATTATGCCCATATTATTCATATTGCCAAAACCATCAAAATGGGAACAAAGGGAAGGCTAACCTTGAATTTTCAGTAAGTATTTCAGTCCTTGTAAACAAGTTACCATGGAGATAGAACCCTTGTGAACTGCCACCCCCCTCATAACTGCTGTATACTTTGGACTAGCAAGAAAATGTGACATGGCATTGGTGCCATTTATGACAAAAAAACCCACTGTATTTCAAATGCTACACTTAGGCATTTCCCGGCAATACTACCAAGTGAAAGCTTAGAAATTGCTTAAAAGCATTAAATTGCTTAAAAAATAGGCAAAAGTGGGAAGCAAAGCTTTACCCATTTCGCTTTTCCAAATTAGATAATACTCTAGGAGAAAAGAAAATGCAAGGTCATTCTGCCTATCTTGCTAGCCAGATGAGTCTGCAAAGACAGTCTGATTGCAGTTTTAAGCAGTTTTTACTAGGAAATGGTTTCAAAGAAGCTGAAGTTGTGACACAAAAAGAGTTCTTAAAAAGGAACAAAAATATCCTTGTCATTGATTTTGTTGTTGTTATATTTTGAATAGAGCTGCAATTGTCGTGTCAGAAATAAAAATCAGCCATCATACTTACTAGCCTCCTTAGCTTCCATGGACAGAAAAGGATAAATGCAAAAGTATTCGTAGTTTTACCTCGTCCTTCAGATTTCCAAGGTATCTCTTTTGCTGTTTAAGAAAGTTTTTTATTTGCTAGCTCAGTCTATTTACTGTTAAAACCATGAGTTCTGATCATCATCAATAATCCTCTATCTGCACAGCTACTAATGGCTTGAATCACATTATTCCTTTATATCTTGTAGATAAAAATGGAAAAACATATCCAGCCTCTAGAACAATAGCTGTGACATCAGAAGGCTGTGAGTAAAACCGTATTCCAGATGTCAAAAATGAAATGGATTCTAATACTGTAGTCATTAATGCAAATAAGTATTAATAACATAAAAGCTGCCATCTAATCTCTAATTTTTCTTTTGCTACTTCAGTTTGAAGTAATTATTTCCTTTCACAACATTGAAAGATAGAAATTGAAACTTTTGTGTTATGTCCTGGGATTTTGTTATTTAGCCTGAGAACATATATGCTAGAGGAGGGGAACTGTCTTTTAATCCATACTTTTTTTTCTATTAGTTTTCTTTCCTTTTGCAAATACTGTTTTCCACCGTAATGTAATTATTACGTAGTTCTCTTTCTCCTGACTTTTTGTTCTTCATTTCCTGATGTACTGATGTAACTCTTTTAATTCCTTCTCGCCCCTCTTAGTTCTTTTTGTTGTCTCTCTTATTTTTTTTTCTTCCATAAGTGTTATCTGTTTTAATTAGTTTGGCTATTTCCTGCTATAAGTCCTGATCCTAAAGCCACTGATATCTATGACAACATTTCCTAATTACAGTAACGGTTGGCCCTTATTTCTTTTGTTGATGCAGCTTTCAGAAGTCACCAGTTTTGCTTGAGCAGGTTAGGCAGTGTAACCATAAGTCACTATAAGATATACCAGTAGGAAAATATTCTGTAGCAGAAATACAGATTTTATAGTTTTGTAGAATCAAGTAGACATATGGTAAAACAATAGATTGGATCCAAGTATCTTCTTATAGAATAAGAAGATACTATATTATAATCAAATGTCTTCAGAAAGATAATTAAATTAAAAAGTCTCTTTTTATTAAAAAGAAAATCAAACATTACATGAAATACTGTTAATAATTCTAGGTCATTTTCTTGTAACACTCAGAATCTTACTGCCAAAGAAACTTGCTGGTGGTGTACACTGACAGCTCCCCTGTGTTATAATGCAATCAATATTTTTCCTACCCAAAACAAAGTGGTTAAAATTATATTCTCCCAAGCTGTATGGAAATACACTAATTTGTAACTTTCTAAAGCCAACACATTTATACTTCAGAGATACATAATTTAGTAACAAACAGCAGCCTGAATGTTGATCAGGTTTATAAAATGGGTACAAATAATCTGCAGACTTCAAATGAGCTGACAAGGTTCCCTTGCTTATTTTCTTCAATCTGAAATTTAAGGGGTAACTTTTTCTTGAAGATTCCTTTAAAAGGTAATGAACAATTGAAAAAAACTCCCTGTTTGCTATTGCCACTATGCAGATATCTTGTTAATGAAGCTTTCTGTGCCCAAGGACTAGCTTCCATAATGATTTCTTGTGTAAGTGATGCAAACTGTTCCACTTGTCTTAACTCTGCTCTTGTTAACATAATGGAGGAGTTGAATAAATCAAAAACATACCTCAGTCAAGCATTCTCTAAAATCCGACCAACTCTGTGGCTAAAAAAAGAAAATCACTATAACATTTCTAAGTCTGGAGGAATGAGAAAGGTACAGTTCAAAATATTTAGATTTTCCATTAATGGATTAGAGGCTGAACAAAGCAGGCAATTACATAAAGGCCAGCTTGATGTCTAGGTTTGACTAAATATGTTTTAGATATCAAAAGCATACAAATTGGGAGGTAGTTCTACATGTAAAAGCTCAGACATGGTGAATTCCATATCTTATTAAGTGGTAACATAAGGGAAGGGAATGTGTTTGGCATGCAAGAAAAGTATGTCTTGTGTGCTAAACAAGTCATATTGTAGGAACTGCTCTTCAGATGAGAAATTTTAACCTGCACAAGTCTTGTCAAACAGGGTGGCTGTTTGAATCAAATCTTAATTTCTGAAGCTCTAAGCTTAATTTCTGCGGCTTGGAAAAGCAGGCATTTATTGATAAAAGTTTGATATCTGACACTGCAGGAGTCCTGTGGCTGTTACAAATGTCTCCATACAAGTACACAGTTCTTGCTCTGCTCAGGCTGGACTATTTAAAGCTTGATTCTCCTTTCCAATCTCCTTAGCTTCTGCTGTGGAATTCTGGTTTGCCCTGTATATGCTAGTTATTTAGCCAAATGAAATACTGTTAACAGCTCTGTATGTACTTTTGTTATTTGCCTGCCTGATATCTTCAGGGGGATTAGGAATTTTGTTGTGTAAGTGTGTAGGCATTGCTGGGACTTACGTATGCTGAGGGAAGCACAGAAATGACAGCCCATCATACCTGTTCAAATTATCGTCTTACAGCACCTCTGATTTCGGTAGATGTCTGGCTCTGTAGATATTTCTTTTCTATATAAACTTATTTTATAAAGAAGTTAATTTCTAATTCAGCTGTAGACTCACTAAGCAGCTCACATGGTGCCATAATTAACTCTTAGTCATGCTGTACTTAGAATCATAGAATCATGGAATAGTCAGGGTTGGAAAGGAACTTAAGATCATCCAGTTCCAACCCCCCTGCCATGGGCAGGGACACCTCACACTAAACCATGCCACCCAAGGCTTTGTCCAGCCTGGCCTTGAACACTGCCAGGGATGGAGCATTCACAACCTCCCTGGGCAAAACAAAACTGTATAAAATATCTTGCCTTGATATTGTGCAGTAAAACCTGAAGCATAGATATTGTAGACCTTAATGAGCTGTAGGCTTTTAATGAGCTTTAGATGTAAATTACCTTAATTTTAGAGCTTACGTCACCAAGGTGTATATATATACTTATGTATTTATTTATTTATACACACAGAGATGGAAGAATGCCACTGAGCAAAGTAGTAGAATTATAGCAGGTAGATAAATTACAGGAGCATTTTTGTTGTGTTGGTTGTTTTTCTACTTAAGGCATTCTGTTTATTCTGATACCTTTTAAGAGACGTCTGGCTCACTCTTTTACCTGAAATCTGAAGTTAGACGTTCTGTTTTGTTTTCTAGATTGAAGAGCTCTTCATTGCTAGGAATCTTCTCTTCTGGGTGGGTTCAATGTAATAAACTATCTCTCACTTTTCTTTTTTGCAGTTTGAGATTGGAAGGTCAGGTTATGGAACATCAATTATTTCTAACATGTTTTATCTTTCCTCCCCATTTTAAACATGTGTTTTTGAATCAAAGTCCAGTAGTAAAAAAAGACCGGATCTGTGGTCATGTGTAATGGCTGCTAACAGAAACATACCTAGCAATTAGATATTCATCTTCTGCCATATAATTAAATGTTTATTAATATCTTTAATACACATCATTGCATTTTCTGAAAACTCAGTTAGGAAACAAGCTTTGACTTTCCTAACATTCTTTACACTTTGTGAACCTTCATGAGCTGAAAGGGTCTGTGAGTGCTAAGTCATGTTTTATGCTCAGGAAAAGGCATGAAAAGTAAAAAAATACCCAAATCCAAAGCCTTACTCTTGTTATTTGTCTCTCTGCATCTTACCATTCTGGTCCATTTCAAGTCTGACTATTATAAATGTTCAGCACAGCAGCTGGTCACAAATTTTCTGGCATCGAGGCAACTTCAGAGCTGCTGAGAGAATCTATCCATCATCCAGCACATCCTGGAGATATCAATGGGTTGACTCAGACTAGACTTGGTAAAGGCATTAAAGTTCAATAATGTGTTTTCATTTCTGTGACAGGCTGGTTTATATAAGATTAAGTTCATCTTTATTTGTTAAAATTCTGCCCAAAACAGAGAGCAGAGAGACACTCATTGATTTTTCTATTCAGCCATCCCTGTTGTTGCTAAATTCTTTTCATCTTCATTGTAATTTTAAAAAATTGGTTATGACCTTAGACACTACAAGCTCTTGCTGAGACACCTTGTTGCTACACTTAATAACAGGTTGTTACAAGTGTAATGGCATTGGATTCTGAGTTCTTCAGAATGAACGGAGATAAAATATGCAGTGAAATAGCAAATGTTGCCTGGTGTAAAAGCTGGCCTTAGAATGTTTCTTTGTTTTTCCAAAACTTAATGAATCACTTAAGCATTTAGAAAAGATACTGAATGGCACTGACCTGCCCCAGGCAGAGTATAAGCACATGGTTCACAGGCTTGGCCAAATGACATTTTACTGAAACCTGTACAGTCCTAGCAGAGTTGCATTGGGCTTTCAAGACCATTAGATAAATGTTGGAACATCAGATACATTTCTGTGTAGGGTTTTAAAGATCTTTAGAAACAGAAATCAGTAATGTACTGGTTAATTTTTTAACTTTATCTGAAACTGGCTTTCTGAACTAAGAGTTCTAAGCAGTATATATGTTCCTGCTGCTGAAGCTTGACCACATGAGATTCAACAGTCCTTTTGAATACGCACATTCCAAAAAAAGTTGTTTTAAAGATCAAGTTTACTCTCATGAACATAAACTGCTTTTTAAACTAGAACTCCTTAATATCAGGGAAAATGTTTTGTTATTTCCACCACTGTAGCTTTCCTCAGTCAGCATGGTTGGCTCAAAGGAGTCCTTGGTAAAGGAATTAAACTTGATGAATGAGATAGTAAGAGATGAAAAGGATGTGCTCTGAGCAGGTGGCAAAGATGAGAAGGATCATAAAAATGATTGTGGTTTGAAGAGACATTAAGTTGGGAGTTAAGAGGAAAAAAAGGGTCTGGTTGAGAAAGAGACCTGCAGGAAATGAGGTTTAAATGCTCCTCAGGTGTGACAGAGTTTTAACTTAAATGATCATGCTCCCAAAACCTAGGGACACACCTTAGCAGCTTTGTGTTCAAGGTTTCACAGCTTGACATCATTGTACATAGAAATCAGTGACCATAAACTATTATGCTTAGCCAGGGTTATAGCCATACTAGTAATCCATGAGGCAGAAATAATTTTCAAAGCTAGTTCAAGACCTAAGGGAAGTTAACATCTTCAGGTCAAGATATGTTTAACCTGAGCGGTATCTGTGGAGGAAGAGAGAGAAAAATACTTCTTTAAAGGACTATAGGATTTTTTTTGGTGGGAATCGTTGATTACTGCAACGAGTTCTCATAAAGACATAAGTGTTTTTCTTTCATTAAGGCAGTTTTTAGATTCAAAACGTAATCTGTGATCAAATTTGGGTGATCCCAAATTTGGGTTACTATAATATGAGTGTGTGTTTATGGATGTACACACATGTGGCACATTTTGCTGTTGTTACCTTTTCTTAAAAAAATAACTTTATTAATCTTTCACAGTATGAAAAATAAGTATTTTCCTCTGATCTGTTGCTAGATGACAGACTTACTTTGTCTTTTCCCTTAATACAAGAAGTTAAATACAGCATAGTGTGTATTTAACAATATTAACATAACTAGAAGCAATATTATTATTTATCTGCAGTCACAAGTGTGAAGAAATAAGTCCTAATAGTGGTAAAGCTATAACCCTACCAAGTTAAGAATTTCTTGTGCCAAAACACACTATCACTATGTCTCTATGTGATCCCTGTGCAGCTTTATGTCTACTAAATATCTAAATATATGTTTCCCATTTTGACCTGTCATTGGAATATTGGCAAAATAACAGAGAATAAAATGTACTTTTTGCTTCTTTCACTTGAGGGTCAATCTGAGTGTTTTAGTTTATCAGATAATTCTGAAAACCAGCCTAATGTATAGGTAATGTAGAAAATATTTCTATAGGCACTCACTGACACTGTTTAATTCTTCATCTCCGTGTTCCGCCTGCGCACATTTGCATAAACATCTGTTAAAATGTATTTTGAGAAAGGCATCCAAGTGCTGTTTTTACTAATTTAATATCTACAATTTCATAGTAAGTTTCTTTCTATACTAGAGAAGGAAGAAGATTCACAAAGTTAATAAGGATCCTAGCAGACCAAATGGACATGGCATGCATTAAAAACAATAAAAAGCAACAACTCAAAACCTTTGGTTTGGTATGTCATCTGCTAAACAACTATTTTGAGCACCTATATAAATTATTATGCCCAGCACACCCTTCCAAATCAGACCCTACAGGCATTTGAATCACCGTGTAAACTAGGTTTCCCACTGCTTTACAGTAAATAAGAATGTACAAAGCCTCTGATCTACTGAATGCTGTGATCAATTTACAAGCTCAAATAATTAAAATTATTTTCATTATCCTTTGAAGTTTATGTTGATTTAATACTATAAAGTTAATTTAATATGCTCCCACCAAAAATTGCAGAGAACAGAAACTTTGCTAGCGTAAAGTTACTGTATTTTGTGTGAAATAGAGTGTCAGATTGGTAATGAGATGAATTGTACTGAAATTTTCCTCTGAAAATGATTGTAATTTTAGATATCACATCAGAACCTGGTAGCTTGAAATAACTTACTGCTTCTGTGTGTTTTTCCTGCAAAGATGAGTTAATAATGAATAAGAACAAAGGCAGAAATAACAGTGCAGGTGTTCAGTGAGATGAATTTTCCAGCAGGTTTTAGAAAAGAGCTAAAGCCTGTTTCAGTCACAGTCTCTTAGGATGAATTCTGCAGTATGGTGCAATATAGTTGAAATCTGACATTGTTAAAAATTATTTGATGAGAAATGGGTTTTGCTGCTGAAAAGTCATGATAACGTTAAGTTCTTTTGTCAGAACAGAGAGGAGGCTAATGGTTTTAGACTCCAAACTACTCCTTCCCTGTCATATCTAAAATGTTTCACCCATAGTGTCATACTATGGTGTACAGACCTATAGTTGTTTGAAGCACTTCCAAAAATTCTGGACTTAGGTCATCTAAGCAAGCTTCTGGCAGATTTGATTTGTATCTGAGGGTATCGATTCTTGTCCTGATTTTCAGTGTAGTTGTTGAAGTGAACATACAGAAGACTCAAAAACGCCTAAGTGACTTTCTATTCTAGATAATGTGTAGAGCTGTTTGACTTGCTTAGGAGAAGCAAATGTGGACCTCCTACAGAAAATAGAGTAAGGTGGACCTAGATGAACTCTGCTTTCTGCACTTGTGAAGACTGTTGTGCAGTCTGTTGTGCAGACTGTTATGGTCTCCTCTCTCATCACAATATTCTAAAAAAGCCCCAGCATTTGGGGCTTGGCTTCTGTATTTGCTACAGTGGGATCACTCTGACCTATTTGTTTCTTCAGGGGGGCTGTGTCCCTGATTTTGATCAGAAACAGTAAGCAGTCAGATGTACTTCCAGTGGAGCAAGTGAAATAGCCTCTTTCCACCTGCTGCCATTTTGAGCTTTCCAGATGGTTTGAGAGATCCATTCAGACTAGATGTTAGAAAAATGACAAAACCTGCAAGCTCCAAAGCTGTGCTAGCTATTACCTCATATCAGCAAGAGGTAAACTGTCTCCATAAAGCACTTCCTAATTCTGCCTGAGTAGGGAATTTCCAAGTGAATCAGCACTGTTAAGAGACTTGGGTAGTACCGCTGTGAATTGGATTTAGGTTCACTGGAGTGGGTGAGGAAGCAAAGAGGAAAGGGGGTGAGTGGAGCTGGGCAGGGGGTTATGGTCCCTTCCTGAGGAAGTTGTAGGGCAACAAATCTGTGTCCTGAATGGATTTTGCCTGTCTGGACTTTGCATGTTCTTTAAAAGGAGCTGAATTTTATCAATTCTGTAAGAATTTTATCTGTCCTAACAATAGTAGCATCTTGAATTTGGACTGTTTGAAATGAAACAAGGAGCAGCATCTACAACGGCGAAGTGAGTGATCTTTGCCAGACCTGCCAATTTCTGGTTCTGGCCTAGATTCTCCCCAGACACTCTAACAGCACTTTTCCCTTTAAATCTCCATCACACTGACAAAGTAACCAATTAATCAGTTTGTCCACTAATCTCTTGTATCATTGATTCTTTCTAAACCACTGTCTATCACCTCAGCTGCTTTTCCGATTACCCGTAATCTGAGGGCATTTTTGACATGTCTTTATGCTGGATTAAATATTGTCTTCTGTAGCATTTAAATTATTTCCACACTATTTTCACTCTCTAAATTTTTTTTCCAGTGTATTCATGCCTTCAGAAAGATATTGAAAATCTTTCTCTGAAATGCTAGTTAATTATTGTTCACTCATCCCCATTTTTTGCTCCCTTATGAATAACAAGTTTTCTGCTGTTCCTTTCAAAGAAGTGAGTCTTCTAAGCACTAAAAAACATATTAATTGTTTAAATTTAAGTTTATGATCTACCTAAAAATTTGAAGTACAGTTTCCTTTTATGATACTAATTTCAGGTTGTCATTTCATGCTTCCTGTTTGTACGGAGTTTATTAATCACTTTCTGCATAGTTTTTGTTTCAGTCTAAGTTAGTACCTGTAATTAAAGCTGTCTGTAACTAATGGCAATTTATTGCACAAAAAAACCCTGTTTTTTAAAAAATGTAACATGCATGGTGAAAATGTCTAAGTTTCCATGCTATTTGCAAATGAATGATGTATGGTCTCGTGTAAAGACAAATGTCCAGAAAAATCTGCTGGTTTTGATGTGCGTTTCAGTGCAGCATTTTAGAAATCACACTGCCTTTTGTATGTTCCTCATATTGAGAGGAAACTATTTGAAGAAAAACAGGAATAGTAGGAGAGGAAAGATGAAAGATGACTAATTTAAAAAGCAATCATTTGTAATAAATACAGAAAGGGAAGTAACTAACGTGGTAAAATTAGACATCGTAAAGTGAGAGAATTTAAAAAGAGCAAAGGATATCAGGAGAATTTATTCTGTGGTTGACTGAAAACAGTAAATTTTTAGAAGTGTAATAACTGGCCCAGTTGAAAGGAATATTGTATGTTCTACAGAAGTTGGAATCTGTTTCTCTTTAAGGCTTAATTTTTATAACTAATTTTAATTTTTCTTTGTCCTAAAACAATTACAATATACTCAAAACATTACTGCTTCCCTGTAAAATTATACATATACATTTTCTTTTCCAAGTATTTAAGATATTAATGTATTAGGTGATACATTTTCTTACTGTTGACTTTCCAGCTCAACCAAGTAAAATGAACAAACTTAGAAAATGGACAAAAAAATATTAGCTAACAAAAAAAAATCGATTAATTCTTTGAATTCTTTAATACCTGCATTCAGTATTTGCTTAGTTCTGGCTATGGAATCTGTTTGCTTTTATAGGGACTGTGAGTGTGCGTATTAATGCAAGATTTATGAGAAAGGTTTGATTACTGAGTCAACTCAGTAATAGTTGCCTGAATAGAATAAATATGGTCACTGCTTCCACAGGACAGAAAGCTTGTTGTATATTTATAATTTAGCAGTAGGTTTAAGTGAAAAGGCCAGTATTTTCCCTCTTTTTATGTATGTTAAGGTGTGTTATTGCTTAGAGTACAGAACCCTCCAGCTGCTGCATGCTGTGCTATAATTTTAACTGTAAATAAAAAGATAATATCTTACTTATGAATTCCAGTCTCAAAAGTTAAATTAATTGGTGTATTCCAGCTACTGTTGCTTGTTTCACACTTCAATAGGTAAAGATACAGTAATAATCAAAGTATCAAACTGTAATTAACATTAGCTTTAGGCTCCTGACAATGAAATTATTACATGTTTATGTATGTCTTGATACACAAAGTTAATCTAACTTGTGAATGAATAAGGGAAGGAATGTACATTTATTCTCTAATGCAAATCACTACATGGCAGGGGGGTTGGAACTGGATGATCTTGAGGTCCTTTCCAATCCTAACTATTCTATGATTCTATGTAATTATGAGTTCTCTCCAACTGCTGAGGAGAAAAAAGTAAGATACTAACAGCAGTAAAATCTGTATGGATGTCCCTCATTCATCTACTTCAGCTCTGTAGGCGATTACAGTGAGCTGTGGATGATGTGTTTCATCTCTTTTGTTTCCACACAGTTCGTTCATATGCTGTTCAGTTATAGAACAGCGCTCATTTCCTTCATTTACATGAGTTTGGGTAAAAGGTGTCTGGGTGGCTTTCTAAAGAAGAAAAGCATGATTTTTCCATGCCATGCAGGTTTATTACACAAAGTTCTATAACTACACCTCCAGTGAAAGAATCTTTCAGAATCCATTTTATTACCTTTCTCTTGAAGCTACGAAGTAGTCTTTATGATTCCATATGAGTCATCTTGGTCTCTTTTAGTACAGGCTAGGGAATATGCAACTATAAATCACTAGCAAGCAGGATCTAAACACATGACAGTGAGGCAAATAATCTGTTTCTAAATCACTGTATCAGCAATTCTGTTTCCTCACTGTGGGCTAGTGTTGATTAAATCAAGCTAAACATTAGTAACTGATTTTATTGCCTGTTATGGTTATTACAAGTAAGCTAAAAGCAAAATATCCTAACACGCTTTCTACACTGTTTGCAATAAAATTACAGTGGTGATCAGAGAATCATAGAATCAACCAGGTTGGAAAAGGCCTTTAAGCTCATCAAGTCTGACCGTTGCACAGCACTGCTGAGGCCACCACTAACCCATGGCACTGAGGCGGTGTGCACACTTGCAGGGCCGGTGCCTGCAGCCCTGCCCTGGGCAGCCTGTTCCAATGCTTGAGCACCCTCTGGGGCAGGAATTGTTCCTCAGCTCCATCTAAACCTGCCCTGGTGCAGCTTGAGGCCGGTTCCTCTCGTCCCATCCCTTGTTCCTTGGGAGCAGAGCCCAGCCCCTCCTGCCTCCATCCTCCTGCAGGCACTTGGAGGGAGTGATCAGGTTCCTCCTGAGCCTTCTCTTCTCCAGACTGAACCCCCCAGGTCCCTCAGCCGTTCCCCATCTCTCTTGTGCTCCAGGCCCTGCACCAGCTCTATTGCCCTTCTCTGGCCCCTCTCCAGCACCTCAATGTCTCTCTTGCAGTGAGGGGCCCAGAGCTGAACAAGGATTTGAGGTGCAGCCTCACCAGTGCCCAGTGCAGGGGCACAATCCCTGCCCTGGCCCTGCTGCTGCACTGGTGCTAATCCAGCCCACGATGCTGGTGGCTTCCTGGGCACAAGCTGCTCATGTTCAGCTCTATCAATCAACACCCCCAGCTCCTTCTCCATGAGCAGTTTCCAGCTGCTCTTCCCTAAGCCTGAAGCATTGCAGGGGGGTGTTGTGGCCCAAGTGCAGGTCTTGGCACACGAATTTACTGAGAGTGCCCTTGATCCCCTCATGACATTTGTAAACTACTGTTTTCTGCAGTAAACTACGAGGGGAAGTGGAAAGATCAAAGCTGCTGTGGGTGTCCTGTGCTTTGCTAGGAGGCTAGTGAGCTGTGCCCTGAGCTCCACGCTGGGTGTTTTAGCCCTCCCACCTCACCAGCCCTACTGAGGGCACTAGCTGCATTTAACTGTGGAAAGGGTGTGAAGCAGCTGAAGTTCTTTTCAATGAGAAAAACATTCATTTATTACCACAATGCAAGCAAATATAACCAAAAAAGGTTCAGATAAATTGTTACTTGTGAAAGAGCTATTGATCTACTTTTAAACAAAAACTGGAAATTAGATTTGTCTCTTTTACTAGGAACTGGATAAAAAGTAGTTTGAGGAGCTTCATATAATGTTGAAAGGGCATATATGCATAGGAGGGCAGTTAATATTTATTCTTTTATGCATAGTCTTTGTTATTCTCAGTTCCTGCCTGTTTTCATCTATATTCCCACTGATACCTTTTGTTCTCCCTTTAACTCCTCACCCAATCTTTGTACTCCAACAGACATTCTCCATGAACATATTTTCTGTAGGGAGCAATGGACACAAATGCTTTCATTTAGAAATTCCATCTGGGGCCTTCTCAGTTCATGACAGGAAGAAAAGGGAAAAATAAAGGGGAAGTCAGGCAGGATAATAAGCTGGGAAATTAGCATATCTCCTGTGCTTCTAAACTGTCTCCATAAATCAAGTGGTGCCTGCCGAAGATACTGAAATGGAGCTCACAAAGGGCTGAGTAGATATTCAAAATAGGATGATGCTAATATTTTGGCTTTGGCTCCTTTTTACTGAAACAACACTGTATAGACTAGTTTGAGTCACAGATACATTAGATATATACTTTTTATCCGGGCTCCCCTGACCTAATAATTAGGAGCTGTATTGCAGAAGTCTTTCAAAAATAGTTTCAAGACTCCATAGTTGTGCAGAAAAGTTTGGTAAAGACAGTGTGATCCAACTGTGATGGATGAGGTAGCATCCAGGAGACAGAAGCTGCCCTCCCTTCTGTGCCTGAGCCAGGCTGCGAGCGGCACCACGTTCTGCTGGGGCTCTGCTGCGAGGAACTGGTTCTCTGCTCCTCAGGAGCCCATTTACAAGCAGTATTTGGCTTATCTGCATTGGATATGGATTCAGTGCAGCAAAGCAGTTAGTGCCTGATGCAGAGACAACCAAATTTCCTTGCTGAGCTGGACAACTGCTAAAAGCTTCCTGAAGTAACAAAACCCTCCCATGCATATATTACACCATAGGGAACAATGGGGACTGGTGAATAGCTCCCAGAACAGATCTCTAAGGTGATGATCTTCCAAGTGTCCTGTATGTCCTTCTTAGTATGAGGATGACTCCATGAAGTTAGTTAAAAAACATCCCTAGTATTTTGTGTATTATTTGCAGTAGCCAGGCTTCCTGATAAACCTCATGACAGGAGCACAATCCTCTTTCAGAGGTATGATATAGCCCTGGCATGAGAGCTGCTTCTGAATTTATTGAGAACCATAGAAAATTCAAGACTAGGTCCTCCTGAACTGTTGTATGGACAGATCAATACCTTGACATTTGTTTAACTGGTAGGAATTTAGGTAGATGGTATTTGGTAACATGCATCACTTTATCTCTTATTATTTACTTTTTCAGCTAAACTCTATTCCACCCTGTTCTGCAGGCTTTCAATTACATCTAATTCAAAACTATGGCACTTTAAATAGGAGAAATTAACTGATGTTAGGATAAAAGAGAATCCTCTTTCTTACTTGCATTGGCAGGGGTAGTGGGGTTCTGATCCTCTGATTAGTTCTGATGATATGCAAATATGTTCTTCCACTACAGCCGAAGCACAGGAAAAATGCATGGAGACATGTACCCACGGCACTAAAATGAATGCTACTGACAATATATTATGTTGATCTATAATTTCACTTTCTCCTTTTCTGTGCTTTGAAGAATAAGAAGAAAAGGTGAATTAATACAAATATTATCATATTATGCCATACAGATTCTCAGTGGTTTGCTTTCATACCCAGGAAAGACTGTTCTGTGCACTGTGCAAACATAAGTCCTGTACCAATGAATCATCATTTTCTTATTTTAAACGGTGGGGTTTTTTTTCTCGCAAATCTTATGAACAAAAGACATTTACTTCTAGCAACAGGTGAAAAGCAGAAAATAATGCATATATAAAAGGAAAAAAAAATCAGGTTTGCTGTTACTGATATACCAGGGTAGCATTTGGTCTTTATGCTACAGTAAGTGCTGAGGAACACTGCTTACATCTTGTTATATTTTAAGGTATATGTTGTTATTTTAAGGTATGATATTTAAGGTTATTCCAAGTGATATTTTTATTTCATTAGCTTGTGATATTTACTGCTTCAAAATTAAAGACTTTTCTTTTTCAGTAGGAATTTGGCAAAGCATATGCTACATTTTCACTGTGAGACTAGTCACACCTGCCTGTGTTTGGGAGAATTCTTCTGCCTGTTGTGGGTGTCAATTGTGTAGGAAAGTCCCCTCATTTCCCCAAGACTATTGTGGTTTGCAAGTTGCTGATTTCTGCCCACTTTGTTGAAAAATACCTAGTGTGTGGATCAACCAGTGTTGTCTTTCATTAAAAACAGAAAAGGGGTAAGATTGGAATGGACTAAAAGTAAATGTTTCTTTCCACATCATGTCTGTGTGTAGACATTCAGAATAAATAATGGTAATTATTATTGTCATTCTGATTTTACATATTTGCATTTGAATACACAAGAGAGGGTTTTTACAAATTTAATCTAGTTCTGTCAGTGTGACCTAAGCCACTTTCGACCAAATATAGATAAATACAGTTAATGTCTCTCCTTCATCTGCTGGCCTGGTCATGCAAGGTCCATTTGTAGAACTGGAGGAAATGTTTTGGATGGAAATTAAATAGATATAGAAAAATACATTACAAAATTATTTTTGACTTGTAATAGATTTTAATGGGAAAGAAGACGTGTACATCTCAAAATGATGCTGCTATTTCCAAATGTACTGCTATGTAAAAGGAAAGAGAGGAGACTTGTAAAAACTAAGCCAAATACATTTTTTTCCCCAGTTTCTGTCATTTTTTCAAAAGAAATTGACTAATAATTTCCTTTTAGTTTTTCAGTGTAGATGTAAAATATTTTATTTCCTGACATTTTTATGTCTCCAGATTTCAGTCCAGATCTGACAAATGACAGATATTCCATGCCTCATTTGTACATTGAGCTATTTTTTTCTAAGCATGCCATTGTCTTAAAACACAAATATGGAAATGAATGTACAGATGCTTTTAACGAAGAGAGCATTGTAAAGTAGCTGCTGAATTAGCTTCTGTGGAATCATCTGTCACTTTACTGACAGCCCGGTTTTTAAGAATGATGGTATAATCTGAAGTGTTCAGTCTAAAGTTGTGTTAGATTTATAATGTTTTAATTGTGATCTACTTTGTTACATTTTGAGTAAGCCAGACCAGATGGTATCAGGGTATATTAATTAAATTAGGGGGATATTATAAAGATACATAAGCCCTTTCCATCTTCAGAAAGGTTGAACATTTCTTTTTATTCCTGCATTTATGGTTAGTCATTCCAAATGTCATGAATAATTTCATTTTATTAACAACAGTACAGACAAACACGCTGTTGTTTTGAACTGGAATGTGCATGGGAGGTACGGTTTGTGATTTGGTGAGGTGTTTTTTTAAGTATTATTGTTTATTTTGGATCAGATATTTTTCACTCTGGTTAATGAAGAGATGTCCAAAATAGACTTCAAATGACAGATTAAGTTATTCTGTATTGTCTATAAAATCCTAATAATATATTCCTAGTCAAAGCTTGTATCAGTGAAAGTTTTGATAGTAGGAGTCTTCTATTTTAAATTCAGTATGTGATGGAGGCTCATTATAACAAACAGTTGCTTCTTTGGCTGTAAAACCATCACAGCTGTTGATATTAATTAGCACTGTCTATCTGTCCTTTACACTGAGTGGAGATTGTAGCACATACACATTCTAGGAGACTATGTAGCTAAATTTTGTCAGGATTTTTTTGATGTTGGCATAGTTGGCTCTAAAATACTAGTAGGAACTATGTGTGTTTGTAAATATGCTTAACTTGATGTATAGCAATGGTCGCACTAGAGTCATCCATGGAATACTCATGTTTTGATATTTTTTAGATCCTTCTGACAGGATGGATGTCTATGAACCTTTACTTCTGCAGTATCTGTGTATCTCCAAAATGATTGGTGTTTTTACAGGGCTATGATTCCAGCACATTTTGCAGATGCTTCTTTCCCAGCTGTATTGTTATGGCAAGATTTTTTACTGCTCCTTTGATCCAGTAGCAGGAAGCAAGGAGATAAGCAAGAGGATGAGGGAAAAAGATTCCATAATGAGCATGAGGGAGAAGTTTAGTGTTAATATTTCCCCTCTTTCTTACAGTAGCTTATCTTTTTTCACTGTTATGATAAAGAGATTTTTTTTCTGTGCCCTTTCTGTATTGTTAACAGGCACATATCTAGACCTGTGTTGTAGCTTATATATGCTGGCATAAAAGTGTATTTATATGTTGCATAATTCTGAGTGAACTTACAAAATGTGAGAACCTAAAAATGGAATTGAGAAAGAGGGAATAGGTTATTTAGAGTTGTCATGGTTTAAGCCCAGCCGGTAATCCAGAACCACACAGCCACTCGCTCATTCTCCACCCCCTCCCCTGGGAGGGAGAACCTGTTTTGAGACTCATAATCCCTATTACAACATGATGTCAACAATTCTTTTCCTAATGATTTAAAAATTATCCTTTGGATTTGACAGTTGTCCATGTTGAATATCCACCCTCCCCAAATGCTATATTTTTTCCTTGTACTATGGAGTATGCATTTATTGCTTCATCTGACTACAAGTAAGACATGTATGCAATCCAGAATAATATGTTTCTAGGATGATATATATTATATGAACATCATAAACCTGTCCTCTTAAAAAAAATGGGGAGGGGGACTAGAAAATGGTGAAAAAAGATACCCATTTTCATCATGTCTTTTAAACTGTAATTATCTCAGCCTGCTCTAAAGCCATAGTATGGATGATGAACAGTTGAAATACAATTTGAATTCATAATACCACATTTAGTTTATACTACCACATTTAGTTTATGCTAGTACCTGTCAATGGGAAATAGACTGAGACATATCTGCTTAGATATCCGTGTTCCTCTATAATTAACCTTCCTTTTATAAAAAAAACCTTTAATCTTTGTCATTGCAACTGTGTGTTCTAGTTCCCATTTTTTGCAAAAGTCCCTCATTAAACATAGTTGAATTTTATTTAATATTTTCTATGAAATGCAACAGAAGATGTTTCCTGTAACCTTTTCTGTCGTTTACTGTTCATCCCTTTTTCCCTTTGTATTGTGCCCACATTAATAGCTAACAAAAAGTGTCAGTGGAATAGCCTTGGCAAATTTCTGAAATGTTGAAGCAATATTGTACGCTTTTAGGTCAGAATATCTAGTACAAAATATCTAGTGTAGCTCTGTTTTAAGAAGGATGTCACAGACAGATCAAATGGTAATAAAAGTGGGCATTGGCACAGACTTAACCAAGTAATTGTCCTCATTAAACTGTAATTTTGGATTCCTCTTCAGATGGCAGCACATGGTGATAGCTGACATCTACTGTGAATCCGTATTATCATGCTTAACATGTTTAACTAATATTTTCAAACAGCTGAAAGTGTAAATGCATGTCTTCCAAGACATTCATATAAACACTGTTCATATCTATCTATCCACAAATACTGTGGATAATACAGATGGCTGGTACTTAATATCGCAGATGTAAAATAAGAGTTCCTCTGAATATGAACATTTGAGATTCAGAGGAAAGAGAACACACAAAATCAACGGGTTTAATGATTTTTTCCCCCCTCTTCAGCTTCATACTTCCTAATTCCAGAAGAAATACAGTTCATTTCAGTGTTGGCACATCTAGAGGATTATGCTAGTTTGACAAAGCTTCTGAGTCTTTCAAAATCTTTCTTGAAAGGACATATTCCACTGATGGTTTTTCACTTAATAACATATAGTGAGGAAATAGTGAAGCTTCATCAATAACTTCTTATGGCTTCTATGATGTTTTCCCTTTAACATGACACTCAAAAAAAATAATGCTAGATAAAGTCTTTCTAGGGAAATTTACTTCCCTTTTTGCTTACTAAAGCTCAGAAAGGAAATGAAGCCCAAACGATATGCAACTTATCTTGGCAATGGTCTCAGTTTACAGGTACCTTTTCCATTTGCTCTGACATAAACCGTGTTTTGCTCCTTTTTGTGTTTTCATTTGGAATGCAATGTGACTCTTTAAAAAAGAACATGGTTTATAAACATCAGCTTCCTTTTTTTCTCGTTTTGCTTTGGTTTTGGTGTTTGGTTTTATTCTTTTGTTTCGGGGTGGGTTTTGATTTTTTTTTTTTACAAAATCCATAAATCCGTTCTGTTAAGACTCACTGTTAAGCTATCACAGCACTCTACATTCTTGACCTGAGTCAAACTCCACATTGTCCTTCTGATGTTTGAGATGGTATGATTATAAACAGTGAACATGGATTCTGGGGTTTTGATTTTTAGGGGTTTTTTTGTTCAACAGCAGGGTTTTTCCTGTGTTTTGTAATTAGTGGCTAAAAAAGTAGGTTTGCTGATGCCTGTAATCTTGACTGAGTTTTCACACTACCTTGTAATTAATCTTTATATGTAAAATGCTGATAATATTTTCTCTTCATGATTTATAATTTTGAGAGGAAAGGGCAACATCTTTATGTTAGACATCTGTATTATTTATTGTATATGTATTTAGGATGATCAGATATCCATAATATTTTAAAAATTCAAAATTAAGCATACATACTACAAAAATATTTCCATCTTAGAATCCTGATGGTAATCAAAATAATAAAGGAAATGGTTTCTTTTTTCTTTTCTCACAAATCTTTTTTTCACTCAGCAAAGCAAAGAGGGAAATGAAATTGTACTGGAATAGCAGAGAAATAAGCCAAAATCAAACTGCTCTTCCCTCTATACCTCACCCTAAACTCTGGAATTTCTGGCATTTGCATTATTTCATAGGCCCTTGTTGAAAAGAGTAAACCTGTTATCAGCACTTTTCCCAGGCCAAAAGTCAAAACCACAGCACTGCACCAGCTACTAAGAAGGAGAAAAAAGACTGCTACTGCTGAACCCAGGACAACCATTTAATAACTGATATATTCATATGATTTCCTGCTGGCAGAAGAAAGCACAAACAGCTTTCCTAGATGATCAGTAAGTGTATTTTCCTCTTGATGTTTGTTATTATGGTAGAAAGAAAAGTTGCCCATCTTGTGTAGCATGAGATCAGAAAGTTTGAGTGACAAAAAGTTGATCTTTCTCAGGAACTTTTACCCTGAAACATCACATTTATTATGATTAAATAAGAGTTGAATTTCTCTCCTTGATATCAGCAGTGTCAAGGATATAGCTTAGAGTAGTGAAGACAGAGATCTCTGTGAGTATGTAATGGATCTAATGCATCAAATGTAATGGTGTGAGTGATATCATACAATTATTCTAAGGGGTATTGAGTCCACATGCTATCAGCATTAGTGTGCAGATGCCACAAGAAAACTGAGACTGTAATTTCCACATCCAATTCCCATAATGGATATGGAAATAGAAGTAATTTCAGATAGTGGATAGATATCCCAAGCCAATAAAAACATATATAACTCAATTTCCTCTTCAGCATTATAGTAGGAGGTAAACATCCATTCATACACAGTATAGTACTTACATTGCTCTGGACATGTGCAGAGTTATAACTTTGAAAGAATTAATGTAAAAATGATCTTCCTAAATGAGAAGGAAAAAAAAAAAAGAAAACAAAACAAACAAACAAAAAAAGCTGCTTTTTAGTGTCCTGTTTATGTTTTGTATGAGCTGAAATCTCACTGTGCGGGGGGGAGGGGGCAATCTTTACTTGGCCAAAATATTTTATTTTGGGCTTTCACACTCAGTGGTATCCTAACACAGTTTTCAAAAGAAACAGAATAGAAGCAGTGGGGAAAACGCATGTGACTTGTACAGCCAGAAAGATGTTGTTCAGCAATGCAAACAAGTTCCCATGTTTATTTTTTCCTTGACCAAAGATTGTGGTCAGGTTTCATAAGAGTATACAATCTTGTGTCTGGTTTACTTGTTACTGTTGTGTGTAGTTCTGTATCCCCTCAGCATAAGGTGGATTTGTTTTGGTTGTTGGGGTTGTGTGTGTGTGCAGTGAAATGTTAAAAGCTGGGTGTTATCTCTGTTCTGGGATATGAGGATGATGATGAAGTTCCACAACTATGGACAATTTTTTAGTGAGTTAATGCAGTGAACAGGAGAGGTTCAGATTCCATATATCCTGTAAGGATAAAAGGATTGAAGTTTTCTGCCTGTATTTATCTTTCTGCTACTGTTTCTCTCTCTTGGCCAAACATTTTAGATTGCAAATAGCTCAGGGCTGGCATGGCACAAGGAGGTACCATTTGTGGTCTGTCAGTTTGTCCACAATAAATATAGATAGTGAGAGTAGCACAAATGTTCAGAGACTCCAGTGTTCTCCTCGAATGAATATATATAGTGAACATGAGTCATGTTCTTAGCAAGGCTTTATGTTTTTAAAATATTAAATAAATGTTTTCAAAATTAAGAGATGTAATTTTATAACCAGTCAGTGAGTTCTAAGGAGATTTAAATAGTAATTGAAGCAGTCATGATAGTTTCCTTTGGAAGAAATAATCATTTGTAATGATAATGATAGTGTTTATTCCTTCTATAATAATTGATATTGCATTTGTAAAATTGTAATAATTTCAACTGTGAAATTCCTCTGCATTCACATGCATTTGGTATAGAGCTAATTACTGATTTGTGTTACTGGTAACTTGCACACATATTTTGGATTAAAAGCTTTTGATTAGAAAACAGAAATTCCCATGAGTTTCTGAGAAAATCATGACTTGAGTTCGATACCTGATATCTTCAACTTTGTGTGTAGGCAGGATAGGGTGTGTGATAAGAATGCAAGAGACAAAAAAGAAGACAAAGAAAGAGCCAGATATTTATGAGAGTTGCCTCAAGAATAAGGAACTGCATTAATGACCATCCTCTTCCTCCTATCTTTTAGGTTTCTTTTTTGTTCAGAAATATTTGGTTACTTTTCTAAAATAGAATTTAATGTAAAAGAGCAACTCAAAATGTCCACTCTTCAACTGATAAATTCTCTAAAGTTCATACTTCATGGGACAATATTCATCCTCTTCTGGTTTGTGAGGTTTTTTTGCTTGGGTGTTGGTACTGGTTTGTTGGGTTTTTTTTTTTTTAATTCTTTCCTTGTAAATAATTAGAAATGTTGAAATACAGACAAATTCCAGAGGACAAAAATGTCAGTTTTCTAGCCACAGGTATTGATACATTAACCCTTAAAAATTTGGGTTAGAGAAAACAGAAATTCTCAATTTTGAACACTGGAGTAATCTTAAACAATTTACCAGCATGTTCTTCTTCCAGAAAGTCCATGTAAAAAGTGATTCTGATGATATTCTAAAAGGTTGAGTTCTGGAAATTAGAAATTATGAAATTATATTCAAGTCTTGGAGGTCAGTTTGGTTAGGATGAAAGTTTATTTTTTCCCCTTCTGGGTTCCTTGAGCTTATGGATTAGAATCCAAGTTTGTGTTCTGAACATTTACAGTTGCACTGAGGATGAGAAAGTTAAAAAAAAACCCATATTTTATGAACTTGGTCTGGTGCTGAGAAATTTTCATCTTTATGTAATTTGCAAAATTTTGAAGAATCTCCTAATATTTTTAAAATATACTTTGGAAATCCACACACAGAGATTAATTTATACCATCTTTAAAATATAGCCTCTTGCTTAAAATATTAAACAGCTTCTCTCTCATCCATCTGTGTGGACCAATGCAACAGGGAATTACATATTTCCATCTGAATTTCATAGCTATATAATTTGGACTAAGGAAAAGCATATGCTGTGTGACAGCTTCATTGTAAACATTGCAAATGAATAATAAGACTTCGTTTTGTATTATGCAAAGCTACACTTGATCATGCTAATATATATCACTTCTTAAAGCAACTGCATTCCAGTTCAAAACAGGTGCAACTGATTGAATATTGACTGTTTTAGGTCCATTGACTGTACAAAGCTATGTGAAAATACGTTCATACAGTTCACACATAGTAATGTCCGTATCATCCTTTTTGGGTACAGTATATGAAATATGTACTGTTAGCACTATACTAGTTATTTTACTAAAGTGAAAATGCATTTTCCATGCCTTGAAAAAAGGTGCCAAAATTCATTCCTTCTTCTGTCTTTAGCTTACTATTAGAGGCTGAAAATACAGTTTTTTTGCCATTGTGAAATAAAGTCATCCTCATTGCAGAAGTACACTACTTGATCTCATGGGCGTTTTGTATTTTATGACTTCATCTTGGCTTCTTTATTACTTATAAATCACTGACACTTCATACTTAAGCAATTAAAACAAGTAGCAATTAGCTTATTACCCTTATGATCTACTGAACAATAATTGCACCAGAGAATTCATTTAACATAATAAAATGAAGAACATGAGAAATCACTTTCTGTAGAGCCAGCACTAGTTCAACAATAAGCTTTATGGTGGTTGAGTACCTTATGCTCTAATAAAAGCAAATAGATTTTCCATTACGGCAAGCCACTCACATAAAGCCAGCAGGGCAAATGGTGATTCTAAGCAAAGAGTAAATAATCACAGTGGCAGAATGTCTCCTTTCAAGTAACTAAAGTAAAACTAGCTATGTTTCTTTCTATCTCTCCCATCTTACGGAGGCAGAGAATTGCTTACTAGATGTACTTGATGTTATGTTAAATAAGCAAAAACTGTCAAAGGTAGATCTGCAGCATCAATGTTTGTGAAATTCATTATATTGGTTGGTCAGGTATATAATAAATTAAAGGTCATTGTGGAGACAGTGTTCTCACAGGAGAATTAATATTTGGTACATGAGCTCTGAATAACTCTGAAAGATACAGCAGGGCTGTGAGAGGCCTGACGAAGCTTAAGCAGGCAAGATAAGAAGCAGCTGGAATTCACTGAGTTATGAGAACGGTGGACTGTTGGCAAGCGTTCGAGGTCCAGTTCTCACACCTGTGCTTAACCAATTATATGTTATTCGGTAAGGGTCTTCAAGACAAGTATCCAATCATGATATGCCAAATTGCTGTAGGTGTGTGTAACCAATAGTATATAAGGAGTTAATGCGTTGCAACAAAAGGATTTTTGTCTGATCATATTGATCTCTGACTGAGTCCATTCCGCGGCAGGTCATGAAAATGAGAAGCTGGCATTGTATCAATGTCTGATTTCAAAAATCCATTAAAGCCTTTTTTTATGTCTTCAGTGTACTACAAAACAGGTAGATGAAATCTTGCCATATTTCAGCTGAATTAAGACCTGAATCAGAGCCTAGTGAAATGATTAATATCTTTCTCAGCAGCTTTGGTGGGCAACATCTTCTCCCCTTTTGAATAGAATGCTTGCTCAATATTGTGTCTTGGGAAACCATTAGTCAAGTGTCTTAACAAGTAATCTTAATAGCCTGTAGTGGCTGTCAGTTCTGCTGACCTCTACCATCTACATTCTCATAAGTGCTTTTTACCTTGTGAAATTTAATGCCTTTTATTTCTCCAAATATTACTACAATAGCATTTTCTATGTCTTTTCACATATTCCACTGAAACAAGTTTATAATCTCCTTTTGCATACCAGTTTTCAAGGTCCAACTGGATAAAACCCAGTGATCCCCAGAGTGAAATTAAGATACAAACGAGGTCAAGTGCTGCAATCGGTCAGGTTTTTTTATTATAAAAATATAAAAAGGTTATTATAAAAAAGATCTGGAAAGAAAGGATAGAAATTAAGCAAGCATTCAGAATGCAGAGACAGTCACCACCATGGATCCAGTGGTGTCCCTAGGATCCATAGTCATCATCAGCGGTGGGTGGCCACATGGAGATTACATGTGTCTTCTTTTATTATGTGCTAGGGAGAAGTACCTCTGTTCTTAATGTCAAGTGGGTGTACATTCCTGGTGCATCCAGTTTCCCTGGTCTTGCAGCCAGCTCTTCAACTGCGTGTCTGCCAGAACTCTTTGAGACAATGGATGGTGGAGTCTTACCTCAGTTCCTCACACCCACAGGTAGTGGAACTCAGCTTCTCACACCAGTCTTTGAGACAAGGCATGGTTGCGTCTGATTTCAGTTCAGCATCTCATACGAATGACAGTGTATTTTATTCCAGAGCTGGAACTGGCAAACCATATTTAAAACTAGCATTTTAGTCATCCACTTCCATGGGAGTGGCACAATTGGAAGCAGAATCCAAAGTCTTGCAGATACTCCCCAAAAGTTGAGGGAATCTTGGAAATCATCTTAGAACTGTTTGCCTTGTTAAATTATTTATTTAACATCAAGACTGCTTGCTATGGAATTATGTTCTTATTACAAGGCATATGGGAGCTGTTTCTGCTAACTCCTTCAGGGAAGTAAGATACCAGATGCCCTTTGCTTCTATTCACATGCATTTGAGCTAATATTTTAATGAAACAAACTACCACAAGAAAAATGCCAGTAGAGGTCACTCATTTCTTCAGTGACATGCAAGGAATCAGAGGCTGAATTGCAATTTTATTTCAAAATAAGTGTAATGATAGTTTAGGAGACAGGCAAGGAGACTACCACGTGACATCAGGTCTGGTTAAAGTTCTCTCCCAGTGTATCTCCCTTCCTAAACAAATGGTTTCCAGGATGTCTCAGTGTTTGTTGTCTTTAAATTTTGCTTCAAATCTCTTAATTTCTTTCTCTTTCTGTTTCATTTCCCCCACCAAACAACTAAAATGATTTTGAGAAAAAATATAAACCACTGCTCTACCCTACACTGCCCTACTATAGGAAGTGATATTACAGGTACAGAAGTGACAATGAAAAGCATTATGAAATTATTATTATGTCTTGGTTTATAACTCCCACTGGTTGACATAAGAACAGCCCAGTAACTAAGGTATAACACAAACCACCACTGCTACCACCAATAATAATAATGATAATGGAAATAACAAGGGAAGAAAATACAACTGCTCACCACCTGCTGACCGATACCCAGCCCGACTGAGCAGTGATCTATCCCTTTTGGGTAACTGTCCCCAGTTTATATAGTGGGCATGTCGTGCTGTGGTATGGAATTCCTCTGTGGTTAGAGTCAGGTGTCCTGTCTCTTCTTCCTCTGGCTTCCCCTCCTCCCTGGCAGAGGATAAGACTCAGAAAGTCCTTGGTTAGAGTAAACATTCCTGAGCACCAACTAAAAACATTGGTGTTATCAGCGCTGTTCCCAGGCTGAAAGTCAAAACCACAGCACTGCACCAGCTACTGAGAAGGAGAAGAAAGACTGCTACTGCTGAACCCACAACACGTTGGAATTAGTTGAGGATTTACTGTAAAGTCTTTATTAAAGCATGTTGTAGAAAGTTTGTTTTGAATGGTTGCATTCTGAATGTTTTTATCTTTAAGAAAACCAAATCAAATTATTATTCAATAAGCAAGACATTTAAATTAACTTAGTAATTACTAATGACATCAGGAAAACTCTAAATGCAGAAGTTGAATACTTTATTCCTGTTAGAATTTTTTGGCTCAGCTTATTAGAAAAAAATGCCATACTGGGAAGTCAAAACCATATTAAAAGGAAGTAATGCCCTTTCTTTTGCCCTTTATTGTTCTGCCTATTTGGAAGAAATAACATTTAACCTCTGTGTTAGCAGTGACAATATTGGTTTGTGGTACATCATAAACTTTCAGATGGAGCCTACAAAAAGCTATTTAAAAATATGACAAGTAAATAATACATAATTAGTCAAGTTTTCTGCATTCACTGACATAAAAAATAATGAAACTTTCTCTCAGTTTGAAGAAAGAGTTGAACAATTATTCTAGTCCTTTCTACAATGTATTAGCTCAAGAATACTAATAACTTTTAAGACTAGTTAGAAAAGTCGCATATTTTGTCCTAACATATTTTCCAGACTGTGTGCCTTTATTCCAGGGATTCTTCAAATTTTTTTTCTTTTCTTTTTTTTTTTTTTTTAGTATAAAATACAATATGTTATTGAAATACTGCCTGTTTTATGAGAGACTTCTGGTAAGATCGTCTCTTTAATGACATAGCTCTCCAGGGGGTGATTTTTTCCATCTCATGACCAGGTGTTTGCACATTAGCAGTAAGCTGCAAGTGGTTTCCCTCTCCCATTAATCAGTCAGGTCTCAAAGCACTACTCATCAGTAGGCTTTCAATGGAGTTGTATCCTATACCTTGGATTACCTAATCTATTTTGATTTTAGATTAAATGCTGATGTTCTTTTCCCTCTGGGTAATGGCAGTAATGGTTATTGGTTACTGTCCTGGTTCCAGCTAGGACAGAGTTAATTCTTTTCCTTGTAGCTGATGCAGTGCTATGTTTTGGATTTAGTATAAGAAAAAACCTGATAGCACACCGATGTTTTAGTTGTTGCTCAGTAATGCTTACCCTGATCAACAACTTTTCAGTCTCATGCTCTACCAGTGGGAGGTGCATGGGATGCTGGGATAAAACAGAGAGAGGACACCTGACCCAAACTAGCCAAAGGGGTATTCTGTCCCACAGCATGTCAAGCTTCTGATAGATACTGTGAGGAACTGGCTGAGAGCCACTGATTGCTGCTTGGGGACAGGCTGGGCAACGATCAGCAGGTGAGGAACAATTGGGTTTTATCCACCTCTCTCACTTTCCTTTTCATTACAGTTGTTACTATTATTATTATATTTTGCTATTATTTCAATTATTAAACTGGTCTTATCTCAACCCATGGGTTTTACCTTTTCCCAGTTCTCCTCCCATCCCACCAGGGCAGTGGGGGGAATGAATGAGCAGCTGTGTCCTACTTTGTTTCCAGCTGGGATTAAACCATGACAGTTAGCAAAGTCTTTTCAAAGCAGAAGTGGTTTGGGGGTGGGGGGATGTTTGGTTTATTGTTGTTAGTTTGTTGTGGGTTTGGGGATTTGGTTTGGTTTTGGTTTTGTTCCTTGGCTAGGATATTTTAAAAATAGTATCATAGAAACCATGAAAAGACACTTCCTGTTTTTCTTCTGAAGGTTATCCTTCCCTGCCCATGGGGAGGCTCAATCCAGAGGAATCAGAGACAGTTGTTCTTTGTCAGTGTCTTCCTGCGCAGTTTCTGAAAAATAATTCCATCTTTATTCTAGTAAAAAGTAGCTTTACCTTCTTCATTTTCTCCTGATCTTTCCTCCTCCATACATCTATGGGCCTTTATTTGGTTGTACTGAAAATTCAACTGGAATTACAAAAAAATATGAGTTCAATTTTTTTGTTTTAATTTCTGTTCACTACAATTTAGATTGCTTTATTGTACTTTGATTTGGGCAGCTTTCCCCATTCTGTGGAGATAAACTCAATTTGCTAGTATATATTTGTAGTTAGCATTTGAAAATGTCTTAACTACATAGATCATTGTTTATTATTTTATAACTCTCCAGATCCTTTACTGATAAGCTATGGGGCTTTCATGTTTGTGTTTGAAAAGTCATCCAAAAAACAGATTGTTTTTTTATGTCTTCACAAATTCTTCTAGGTCTTTTACAATTCTCCTGTATATACAGAAAATTAAACTTTACATTAGAAATGATTATGCAGATTTAGACCAAATGTCCATATAGCCAATTATCTGTCCAGTACTTGTAGCTTGTATCTGTACCTGAATCTAATACTCTCTCTTTGATAGTGGCCATCAAAGAGATGATGGCCACCACCAAATAGATGGTGGCCAACAGCTGCAGCTGGGGAAGAGCATGAGCACAGGGCAAGAATGTGCCCATGTTCAGTTCTTTCCAGAAGTGTTCCAAACTCCCACCCTTCCCTTGAAGATGCTTTGTTTTTTCCCCAAAGAAAACTCAAGTAACTTCTCTAAAGAATTAATTAGTCATCATTAGAGTCACAGGAAATATCTGAAATGCTTTATTTGGATTGCATTGTTCTGTGAACTGTGACATTAATGTTTTCCATCACACATCAAGCTTTAATGAACAATTATACCTTTCCTCCAAAATATTTCTGGGTTTTGGGTTTAAGAGGTGTATGACTGTCAGCATATGAGTTCCATTGGCAGCATTTTCAGCAAGTAAGCTTTTTGAAAAATTGCTTTTAATTCTCTATTGATTTGAAGTATCTTAACAGTATCCCCATTGGTTCATTACAGTAACAGGGATTCCAGAAACATACTTATCTTCAGTTTGTTTTATAGTTTTGTGAATAATGTGGATGGATGAGCAGTATATATCAGGTCCTTGAATCAGGCATTTATTCTGAATGCATATACAACTGGGTGGCATAATTGTAAACACACTGATCTGCACATACTTCCTATTTTTGCATTTGTCTTGCAAAAGTGATGATTGAGCTTATTCTGACAAAAACCATTCCAAATACCAGCCTGTCTCCATGTAGTAATACATAATATTTGAATAAAGACACTGATTTCCAAGCAGAAGGTGCTCATTAGAAACATTTTAGATAACCATAATAATTTATTATTTGATAGTGTAATACGTAAGTGATCAGATATGATACAGACAGTATAATCAGATATTCTACAAAATGTACATCTAGAGAAATACTCCAATCATATAATTTCTTCTTTTATGTTTTTTAAATAATAAGAATTCCTCATTCAGTTCTAGAAAAAGCTCCCAAACCAGCTGGAAATGATAATTTCCTGAGTGCACTCCATCCAATTGTCCAAGTTGTTACTAAGTACATTAAACAGTACTGGCATTAGCATCTGTGAGACGCCACCAGTTATGTTTTCTGTCGCTGACCAAAGTCTGACTCTTCCAGCCTGATGGTTCAGCCGATTTTCCATCCACATTATCATCCAGTTGACATTTCATCAGTGTGCTGCAAGGATTCTCTGGGAAGCTGTCAAAAGCCCCACTGAAGTCAAACTGCCCAGCAGCCACTGTCCTCTCCTTGACCACAGTGTCAGTCAGGCTGGATGGGTCCAATTGTCTCTTGGGTCACCTGTCCAGCTTCTCTCATGTCTCTGTTCCCTGCCACCTTAAATCCTATCCCTGCTTCCCACAGTGAGAGTTTGGTGGCAGTTTGTGGTTCTAATTGCTTGTCTAAATAGAAGTTCAGTAGGAAGTTTTCAGATGTTTTGAGGTATCCTAGGCTGCCCAAGAAATTGTGCTCAGCTCTACAGCGGCAAAAGTGTCAGACAAGAAGGATCATTCTGAACGATGATTCAGAGCTCAGGGTGAAGTCTGAACGATCCTCTGAGGCCCCTGTGTGCTACAGGCATATGGAATTTTAAGAATAAACATGCAGAATTTTAACAGCCTTTTTAAATAGATATGCTGCAATTAAGACAGCTGTGATTTTTTCCATACACTTTTCAGTCTCCTGGGTAACCTCCTATTTTACTCTGAAACATCAAATCTGTCTAGAAATGTTATATTTCCAGAAAAGAATATAAAGATAACTTTAATTTTATCAGCCAGTATTCCTATTCAAAGTAGAGGGAAGAATTTTCATGCAATTCCAAAGTTAGAGTAGGTTTTCTGTTTGATATATATCTGCCACTACACTGATGTTCTTAGAATCATAGAATCATAGAATAGTTAGGGTTGGAAAGGACCTTAAGATCATCCAGTTCCAACCTCCCTGCCATGGGCAGGGACACCTCACACTAAACCATATCACCCAAGGCTTCATCCAACCTGGCCTTAAACACTGCCGGGGATGGAGCATTCACAACCTCCCTGGGCAACCCATTCCAGTAGCTCACCAACCTCACAGTAAAGAATTTCTTCCTTATATCCAGTCTAAACCTCTGCTGTTTAAGTTTCAACCCATTGCCCCTTGTCCTGTCACTACAGTCCCTAATGAATAATCCCTCCCCAGCATCCCTGTAGGCCCCCTTCAGATACTGGAAAGCTGCTCTGAGGTCTCCACGCAGCCTTCTCTTCTCCAGGCTGAACAGCCCCAATTTTCTCAGCCTGTCTTCATATCACTGAGCAGTGATCTATCCCTTTTGGGTAACTGCCCCCAGTTTATATAGTGGGCATGTCGTGCTGTGGTATGGAATTCCTCTGTGGTTAGTTTGGGTCAGGTGTTCTGTCCCTGCTACCTCCCTGCTTCCCCTCCTCCCTGGCAGAGGATAAGACTCAGAAAGTCCTTGGTCAGAGTAAACATTACTGAGCAGCAACTAAAAACATTGGTGTTATCAGCGCTGTTCCCAGGCTGAAAGTCAAAACCACAGCACTGTACCAGCTACTGAGAAGGAGAAAAATGACTGCTACTGCTGAACCCAGGACACCACGTTTTAAAACTGACAATTAACACCTATCCTCCCACCTTTGAACAACCTTGCCCTTTCTGATGGGTATAAGGAAGCACCATGATTACATGATGATTGATACTGATTTATATGAATTTTCCTGACAAATACTTTGCACAGTAAAAAATGTTGAAAAAAAAATCCTAAGTGGGATGGCACTACCATTTTAGAAAGCAGAAGGAGAAAACTTATATTAACCACAACTTGTTTATATTTCTACCGCAGTAACTCTTGCCGGTTCTCTTATGAAAATCTGGTAATACTGTTCATTTTGGGACTACAGATTTATATGAGTCTGTTAAATATTCTATGGATCTAAATAATGAATCTCAGACCAGTTTGCAACTTACTTTTGATGAGTCTTATAGTGGCCAGCCTCAGTAAAGGACTTCTATACTCAAAGCCTGTAATGAAAGCTCTGCAGCAGAACTTTGTCCCAGAGGAAAACTCAATAATGTGTAACTGTGGCAAACGTCAACATACACTATTTCAGATAAGAAAGATTTCTTCTCTTTTATGTTCTCTTTTTGCAGCAATACATAAGCAAAAATGTGCTGGTAAGAATTATATATTGCCTGCATAAACAGCTGAAAATATTTGTGTTCTGTTAAATATCAGAATTGAACACTCTAGTATAATTAATCTATATGAATGCACTTCAGCTGGAAATAGTAAATAATAAGCTGCCTCAGCATCTTTCTCTAGTTTTTAAAATACCATGTTCATTGTGGGAAGTTAGGAAATGAATAAAAAGTGTTACAAATGGTACTATTTTGCTTAGGAAAAAAAAAGAAAAAAGGTGAATGGCTTCCTCGGAGCAAAGAACGGTTGAGCTTCCTTCCATTTAGTGAAGTTTAAATGATAGGCCTTGAGAAACCACTGCTCTTCCATTTCAGCACAATGCTGAACTGCTCTTAGCGCTTTGCGGTGTACAGAAGCTTCATTTGACTGGTGTGGAGTTTGTATTTTTTAATTCAGGGACAGAGGAAAAATTTATGTGAAGGAGCAGAATTACTTTTGTAACTCTGTGAAGCAACAAGATGTTAGAGAAATATGTTTTAGTAAAAAAATAGTGATGAAAAAAAGCATATTACAACAGTTTAATTTGATAATGTGTATGTGGGCTTGTTCTTGCTTTTATGTATACCATACTGTTTTGATATTACAACCATGTAATAATTGCATGTCTGGTTGAAAGCATGAGGCAAATATAAACTAAGCAAGTTTCCCTAGAGTAATTCTATACTGTCGTGTGGCTAAGTGTTACAGAAAGTAAACATAAGCAAGCAGGTATCTTTAATTGAATAAAACCACTACCATACAGGTATTCTGCTTTTCCTGAACTTCAGGAGTGCATTTTTATTATTAAGTCCTTTGTAAATATTTTCTTTCTCTCAAGGATAGCCTTAGAATTTGAAGCAGTGCTGGGCAGATACTTAACCTGACTCTAGAAGATATAGCAGCTGTTTCCCCAGACACTTGCCTATGCTTTGTGTGACTATAGGTATGCTGTCCCTAGCTCAGAGCTGCTGTGTCCTGTAATACACTGTAATGTCCTGTACCTCTACTTATTAGTTCAGGAAACTGTGCTGCATGCAACTGCTGAGTGTTATGCATGCATGCCAGGGCTCAGTGAGAGCATGGTGTCCATCTCCCTTCCCTTTGCTCATCTGAGAAGAGGAAAATTAGCTTATGGAAAATTCTTGTACTTTCAGGGAGCTTCAAGAAAGTCAAAGCCAGAATTTGTCAATAAATGAAAAATGCCAGTTTAAATCAGGTTAGAACTGTTTGGTATAGTTGTGCAGATTCCTGGGTATACTTCTGTACAGTGTACTTTTCTTTCAGGAGCTTTATACGTTAAAGTTGTGAGTATTTTGCAATTTAACTATTTATAATCTTGAGCATAGGCTTGAATCCACGCTTAAACTCAGCTTCTGACTGTCTTTATTTGAAGAAGACAAGCTTATACTGAAACAAGGGGGCACAAAATCACAAAATGGAATATATAAACCTTTAGAATTAGTTTTAAGCTGCGTTAAATTTGATGGCTTTGTAACAGTAGCCATGGAAAATTACTGAGGTGCGTGATACATAGAAAAGAAATACAGTACAGCTAGAGAACATACTGAGAATTCTTGTGCAAGATAAATCATTATAGTTGACATAGTTCTAAGAAAAACAGTCTAGAAGAACAGGACGCAGGGATAAGGAGTATCTGGGAATGGCAGGTGTCCAGGATGGGCTACAGTTAAACTACCTGATAAATAGGAGGATATGAGGATTATTATGTCTCTGGTGCTAATGAACAATTAAACTGGTACAAGCATCTACTGCACGTGCTTCAAAGGCTGCCAGAAGTGATGGAGATTGTTGGAAGAAGTAAACGACCCTCAGAGACCACCACCACAGTTCTGTATGCATGTGGGGAACTTTCTGGAAAATGATGTAATCCATACGTAGCCTCATGAATATGTACGTATGCCCGGGGACTATATAAGGATGGCTTGTGTAGCAGTAGGGAGACACACGTTAGGAGGAGGTATCCCCCGTGACTCCCGGTGCCGCAATAAAGAATACCTGCTTGTCAGCTTGAAAACTTTGTTGGCAAGTTTGTTCTTGGAGTTTTCTTCGAATCAATACTCAGCATCACTACTACAGGCTGAGAGACTTGGGGTTGTTTAGCCTGGAGAAGAAAAGGCTCTTGGAAGACCTTAGAGCAGCTCCAGTGCCTAAAGGAGCTACAAGAAATATGAGAGGGGCTTTTTACAAGGGCATGCAGTGATAAGACAATGAGTAATGGCTTTAAACTTAAACAAGGGAAGTTCAGGTTAGATACTAAGCAGAAGCTGTTCCCTGTGAGGGTGCTGAGGCGCTGGCACAGGGTGCCCAGAGATTCCGTGGCTGCCTCATCCCTGGCAGTGTTCAAGGCCAGGTTGGAAGGGGCTTGGAGAAGCTGCTATAGTGGAAGGTGTCCCTGCCTGTGGCAGGGGTTTAGAACTGGAAGAGCTTTAAGGTCCCTTCCAGCACAAACCAGCCTGGGATTCAACGATAAAACTGATATACAGAGTGAGGTTTTTTGGAGTTTCATTTCCCAACTGGTGAACATTTGGAAATAGATTCAGTTCTTTATTTGACCCTCAGTAAAATAAGAATTGTGCCATTTACCTTCTAAGAGAATTTTGAAGATAAATTCACTAAAGGTTTAGGTGCTCAGAAGATTTAATGGGGGAGTTTATATAAATACCCAGGGAAAAAAAAAATCAGTGAAACCAATCTATTAGGACATACTTAATAGTAGCTTACAATGGGTAATATCCATTGCTTCACTGCTTTCATTTAGTTTACATTGCAAGCAAACTAAATTAGTCAATCTGTGGTTTATGTGTATCTAGGATATTCAATTAATTACATGACAGTATATTTTTACTCATGTGAAGCAGAAATATCCAGTATTTAAAAGACTGAAAAATGAATTTGGAGGTGTGGTATAGATGCAGGTCATTGCATATTGTCCTGATTCATCATCGCATCTTGTCTCCCTCAGCTGAGGCTCTGAATGAGTTAAACACCATTCTGTGAACTTCATTACACACTTTGTTATTAACAGAGAGTTGGCATTGCCTCATTGCAAATGAATGCTTTGAATTATTTTATGCGCCTTTAACCTAGTTGAGGAATCGGCATGTGATACAGACCTTCAGGAAGCAGGAAGAAGTGAGTGCTATATCAGCATTCTGAGGAAGAAAACCTGACATCCTTTTAATTTGAAGTAAAATTTGCAGAAGTGGGTACTTAACCACATCGTTGCATAACCCAAACCTGAGACTTCTAGAATGTTTATTATGTTTGAAATGTGCATCAGTGTCGAGGTAATTAAAAGAGTTAGAAGAAAATTTCTGACAGTCTAACATTTTCAAAACAAATGCTTTAACATTTTGTCAAAGGCAATTTATACTCCATGTCATATTACAATATTTAATTTGCTTTTGTTGTCATATTATATTAGCTTTAAAAGACTTTTAATATTTCAGCAGCTGCTGCATTGCCACAATCAGTACTAAAAAAACATTCAATACTGAGTGTACACAATATGCCAAATATGTTCTTTGAATTACTCACCTCTCACCCCTAGATGAGTCTTATGCACAAAATTAGCTTCTGGAAGTAGCAGAATCCAGATGAGTGAAATCTGGAGGAACAGAGCAGGAACTCATCAGATTTGATCGCTGCTAGGAATCAGATTTAGTAATGACCTTATACCCATGGCCCTAGTGTTATATACTGTGGTATGTACTGTTAGATATACTGTGCTGTTCTGAATCAGTAAAGAGGCAGAATTTATCTTTCTCTGAAAAAAGAAAATTGTTCCCTATATCACCACGAATAAACCCCAAATCATGGTCTTGAAGCAGCAGATCAGAGGGGTCATTTTGGTTTTCATCCACTAGAATTCTATAGGCCCTCTCTAAGAATGTCACACTGTATATCTAATTTAAAGTTCTTACTGGTGTCAAGGATCTGAAGAAAATAATACTGCTCTCTCTACCTCGCTCCTAATACATTTTTGTGTGAGTTACTCCTTAAAGCAAATGCTTCAGGGTCAGATTATTTTTTACTTTATCTGTCCTAGTCATTAGAGATTTCTTATTTATCTGTCCTCAATTAGCTCTCCTTAAGATGGTTATGAAATAATGTACTTTACTGAACAATATAAACATATAGCATTCTAGGATAAGAACAGGAAAATGGGAGGGTCTGGTTACGATGGTATTGTTAAGCCTTTGGGTATTTTAGTCCTCTAATTATCAAAATTCTGCAGCAGTGCTGAAAATATGACACCGCTGCTTGGATTGATAAATCAGAAATGACACAATTCAGGAGAATGCTTTGAACTGGTACCAGAGGTTAAAACTATTAACAGTGAAGTAGCTTACTGAAATTAGACTCTACTTGAAGCAAATTGATGTCATTGATTTGTATGACAGGCTGTAGTACTCAGTCTTTAGTGAATGTGAGTGTGTCCATGTTAAACAGAGGGTACTGTCACCTTCATATTCTTAAAAACTGTCCCAGACCATTCCTACTGTTTAATTTCAATTAAACAATTTTGGTTGGAAAAAATGTTCTCTATGTCTTTTATCTGCCCTGAGCTGCTGGCAAAACAAATTGGCTTTTCCATATTTGGCATTTATTAATAATATTTTGAATACCACTGCACTTTTTAAGCTGAGTGTGGTAGAATTCTCATGTGGGATTATTAAATGAGTCGATTTGCATTCTAATGAGACCAAATGTTTGGGATTGCATTGTTAAAATGCTAAAATGGTGTGCGTATAATTATTTTGCAGCTTAGATTTGCAGAACTCATTTCCCCAAACTCTTTTTTTTTTAAATAACTAAAGAGACAGAGCATACTGCTGGCTGGAGGGGAGGTGATTAGGGTAATTTAAACTGTTCACAAATGACTTTGCTACTGAATTAAAACATTTCTTTGGCTTTGCTGTGCTCCTTTCATTATCTTTAAGCGGCTGCAGTGCTGAGTCCCATAAGAAGTCTCACCAAGCTCTCTTTCCTTGTACAATTTCTCATTTGTATTGATTAATCATTTTGTAATTCTATTCTAGGTTGCCTTGCTCATCTTTAAGGCATGTGCTGCTTTTTCTTTGCTTGTCTATCCTGTAACGGTTATGTTGTCTCTTCTAATACCTTAGCTTTATCACTGCAAGTCAAGCTTTAAAACATTAATCCCTTCATGCTTTAATTTCATATTCTGTTACCGGAATGAATGCAAATACTGTTTCATTTTTGCTCCTTTTTAATCATCTTCACTGCAGCTTTTGCAAATAGTCCAAGAGCAAAGTAAGTTTTTTATTAAAGTGAAAGATTTTTTTTGACTATTCTTTTCATATATTTCTGCACAACTATTGACAGACAAGAATTGTTTATTTCAGGCTTCTGAGATGTTCTGCTGCCTTTCTATTCCCTATCTTGTGAGTTGCAAAGAAACATTGTTTAAAATACTGCTTTCCTAAGAAAAGCTGTATGTTGCTCAGGGCAAATTACCATGAGATTCTTCAGGGAGATTTTAATAAGATCTTGTCTTCCCCACCCCTGCACTGTATTGTGTTGTCATAAGCAACTGTGATTGTGAGGGATGGGTAAGGGTTGCTTTTTAACTTGTGCTGTGAGTCACCAGGCAGCATTCTTGCATTGTAAACTTTTGTAGAACTTATATAGAGAGCTCATAGTAACCCCATAGTTAAGCTCAAGTTGCACTCTTCAAGCAGGTTTTAAATACCTGAGATTGACACAATTTTTGTTCAAAGATCCCATCAGGAAACTTGTATCATTTTCAGTAGGAAGAATGCTTGTAGAAATTTCTAGTTAAAAACTATACAATCTGGCTACATTCAGAATTTTAAGCAATTTATAGTCCTCTATACATTATTTCCCTGTTTTTTCAGGTCCTGACCAATAATAATTGCAAGAATTGCAGGATACCGATTTTTTTTAGAGCATAATTCTAGTGTTATCTGAATGAATATTCCTGTTTCTCATTAGCAGTTGCATCTTTTGTCAAAGAGCACTGGCACAGGTTGCCCAGAGAAGTGAGTGTTCCATCCCTGGCAGTGTTCAAGGCCAGGCTGGACAGAGCCTTGGGTGACATGGTCTAGGGTGAGGTGTCCCTGCCCATGGCATGGGGGGTTGGAACTGGTTGAGCTTAAGGTCCTGTCCAGCCCAAACTGTTCTGTTATTCTATGGTTCTATGAAATATGCTGATTTCACTTACATACTTAGTGAGCATGTCAATGGACTGCTTGGTACAGAACTGGTGAAACTAAGAAACTGCTTGTAAATACAGACTCAGTTTTGCAGACTGCCATTATCAGGTCTGTGCATCGTGCTTGCATATTTGTATGCAGATGTGCTGTTTAAATGCAGTTGTAAGTCTCTACCTGTTCCTGCCAATAATCATGTGCCTGCTATATTAAGGAAAGGGGAGGCTGTCACATTGTTTCAGATCTCAGCTAGCTCTGCATGTATTTTACATGTGTGCTGGATTTCTCTCAGTAGCCCTCAGTACCGGCAATAACAAGAACATCATTATGCTTTAAAGGTAGCATGGCTCTACTGGCTATGCAGAAATGCCTTGTGATGTGACCAGTACATAGATTAATGCCTCTGGACACAATCGTATTTGGGGGCTTGTTTCATGATCTCAAGACTTATGCTTTAGCAGTATTACTGATACTTACATTCTTGACAAAAATAATTAAGCCTGTGGCTTCACTTTTTCCTGTTTGTGACACAGCATTAATTCTATCACAGGTATGTTCATATAAACAAACAAAACCTCAAATAAAAATCCTCAAACAAACAATCCCAAACAAGAAATTCCATAAGTAACAGCATCACCTTGAAAACCAACCATTTCATTTGCTACAGTCTGCTGTTTCAAGGAGACTTTCACATAGAGTACTGCCCTGATTTTCCAGAAATACCAAAAAGCATATGTTGCATTTAAGTTCTTCCATTTGTCAGGCAGCACTTCAAAGTGTGGAAGACCTTCAATCCGCACATACATGTTCTGATGGGAAATTTTCCTTCAAAGACTTCTATTTCAGTCTTTCTAATGTTTAAAGTACTTGTTCTTATGTAAGATTGTGGTACAAACCTGACAATCAAGCTGTTTTCTCTTATAGAAATACTGTTTATATTGGATTTCTGTCTGACTGTTAAGCAGTATGCTATGTACATGTATGTGATGAAATACTGAGAGGGAGCAACAGATCTTAAAAGCTCTTAAGCTTCTAGTAAATATTTGTTTTTTTCATAGTGTAATTGCAGAATGATGTTTTCTTTTTATGTCCAAACCTTTCAGTGATGGAAGTCTTCTGAACAAGAAAAGGGTGTTTCCCTCTTGCTCTCTCTCATTTAAGTTCTGCTAGAATAATAACTGAATGGGGAAATAATGACATCTATATTGTCACTTTCTTGTGTCTGTTTTCTAGTAACAGCAATATTTTATTCACTCCAGTCTTGATGTCTACCAGGTAAGGTTTCCAAGTCTGTGAGCTAGAGAATAAATACTGATGCATAGAAAAATAGGCATCTGATTGCTTCATTTTTAAATAGAGGCTAGGAAGAATGATATACTTACACACCTGTAAATTTGGGAGAAGTCTGAAAATTAGACAAGTAATGCAGCTATCTATGTAGTCAATAACCACGAGAGATGCAAATATCTGAAGCTTTTATAGTAGGTGTATGATTTTTGCAAGGGTAAAGAGATGGACAGCTGTTTTTAATTGAAGTCTTACACATGCTGGAAAAACATTGTAGGAACCTGATTAGCATGTTAACTAGGTGCAATTACATCTATTTGCATGTTTCCGTGTAGATGCATTTTAATTTCTTCATGTGAAGACACACAGATTCTGTTTTCTCTCACTCAGGAGTATGAAGCCTGTCAGACATTTCAAAATGATCAAATCCTATTTATAGAAAACCAAATAAATAAGCTCATTAGTTGTTGGGTTTGACATTATTCACTAAAAAAAAAAAATAACTAGTTCCTCTGTATCTTTACTCTTGTTACATTCACCTGTTCATTGTCTTATACTTGGCTGCCTATCATTTCCTCTATTGCTCTTTAGTTGCTGTTTCCCTAAGAATTGGGAGTGAAGAAAAAAAATAATAATTGAAAGCTTCTAAGGAGAATGTTCCTATGACAATAACCTGTAAAAGACAAGATTTCCCAAGCTTGAAATATGAAAATTACATAAATCATCAGAAGGAGTGGAGAGACCAAGAAAAACACTAAAAAGAATTTTGGGAGCCTGGGAGTTGAGTGTACCAAATGAGCCTTATTTATACATTGATGACTTTTAGAGCCTTTTAATGCTTCCAGTCATGCTATCTGCCAGGCCAAAAGTTGTAATTCTAATCATACTGCATGGGTGAACCTTTAATAAATCATATTAATATGTTTTAGACAGAACTTTCCTGAATGACACCGATGAATCTAAAAGTGGTTTTACAGATCTTTAATCTGCATTGTATTTTGGCATTTTAGATCTCTTTGCATGTAATTGACTTGTGCCTCTTCTGAAGGGTTATATTTATCAGTAAAAATAAAGGAGGTGATCTGTTAGCATGTACAACAAATGCTAATGCTGTTAATAGCTTTAAAGTGTTTTTATCTTTATGAAACACAGTTCAAGATTACCTTCTTCACTATCATTAAATTCTATATTATGTGAGCTGAATATTGAAGTTAAAATACAAAATAGGCTCTGGCAATATCCAGATGCCTAGAATTATGATATTTCATGGCCAATTTGAAGTCAGTGATACAAGGATTACTTCATAAAAGTATTAAGAAGTAATTCTCCAGTATCCTCCTTGAAAGCCAATAGCAAGTGATGATTTATGAAGAACAGTACACCAGTAAGTGACCAACATTATCTGGGTTTACTGTTTTGTTTGGGTTTTTCTCCCCACAAATGGGGTGGCTGAAATGGGGAGAAGGAAACACAGCAAGTTTGTCCTTTTTAATTTTTATTTCATGACTCAGAGTGCAAATTCTACCCCAGGAACTGTTTTCATACCATGCAGACTGCTCAGGAGCTCTCGCGTCATGTTCCAAGACTAGACTGAGCTTCTGCAACTAGAACTCTGCTAGGATTTAAAAATAATGCTGATATGTAAACCCAAATTAGAACTTTCCTTTAAGTTGCTTTAAAATATCCACACCAATAGTTATAGGACATGAGAACACTCAGTAACAAAGTCCACATTAAGAGGTAGTGTAAGACAATAAGTGAATGTGCAAAGCAAAAAAGATAGTGTCTTGGACATGGCATTTACACTAACACATATTTTGCAGAGATTACATTCTCTACCAATTTTAGCCTGGTTTTCTGAACCAAACACTTACTTAGAGTGGGAAGGGCTTATGTGCAATTTTGGAGCATGTCTCCTTGCTTTCTTTCAGATGAAAAGCATCTTGTTTGTGTTCTCTGTCCCCTTATTGTACTTAGGTTCATACCATACAGCGGACTTAATTGTGAAATTTGCATAAAAACCAAAACAAACCACACTCCTGACCCGAAATAGACTCCTAATATAGGCACACCCAGAGATGGTTTACTACATCAGTACTGAAAGACTCTGAGGGGCACAGCTCACTACATTTAGACCCAAAAGTATGAACAGGTTTGTTTTGGGGTGGAAAGAGCTTACTTTTGTCATTAAAAATTAATTTGATCAGGTATATGAAATCATAACAGTAAGGTTATAAGGTGTTCTGTATTATATTAAATGGGAATAAATCCCAGTATAATTTTCAAGCTATCTGCAACAAGTGTATGCTCTGTATGTGAACACTGGTAGGTTGAGAGACGCGTTGTTCGGCAGAAGCTAAGCCTGTCAGAGTAGATTGAATGCTTCTGATATACCACAGATGTAATAAGACAATTTGCTCTAAAATTCAGGTCTGTCAGCAAGTATAAAGTGCTATTGTTTTTATTCGCCATCTATAAATGTAGAATAGATAGCACCGTTAATTTAAGCCTAGAATAGAAGATAAACACATGCTCTATTAGAATAAATATTAAAAATATTTCTTATCTTGCCAGTTAACAAGAGAATAAAGAGAAATGTTGGGGAACTGAACTTCTAATGCAGATGTGTTATTAAGAGAAATTGGGGAAAAAAAGGATTAAGAAAATCCTTTGTAACTTTGACAATGTTTTTCAAACTAATGCTAGTATAATGGTCTCAACAACTTCTGATATGTGGGGATGGACTATTCATTAGGGACTGTAGTGACAGGACAAGAGGTAACAGGTTAAAATTTAAACAGGGGAGGTTTAGATTGGATATAAGGAAGAAATTAGGGTTTTTAGTGTGAGGTGTCCCTGCCCATGGCAGGGGGGTTGGAACTAGATGATCTTGAGGTCCTTTCCAATCCTAACTATTCTATGATTCTATGAAATTCTTTCCTGTTAGGGTGCTGAGGCACTGGAATGGGTTGCCCATGGAGGTTGTGAATGCTCCATCCCTGGCAGTGTTCAAGGACAGATTGGACAGAGCCTTGGGTGATATGGTTTAGTGTGAGGTGTCCCTGCTCATGGCAGGGGGTTGGAACTTGATGATCTTAAGGTCCTTTCCAACCCTAACTATTCTATGATTCTATGATTCAAATTCCTGTGATTTTAATTCCCCAATCCTGGCTGCAAATATGTTGAGGTATCTCTAGGGTTGTCATGATCCTTTCTTTTCTTTAGCTTCTTTGAAGTAAAAGTGTCACTTTCTCAGCTGAAAATGCCCAAGTTGCTAGCATAAATTGTCTGCTCTTCTGAATGGCTCATATTTTTCCACATCCTGGTTTTAACTTTTAAAGCTCACATTGCTTCTGAAGTCATCATGAATCAGAGTCCTTTGGAAAGAATAACAGGATCCTAAATTAAAAATTATGCAGTATGTAGTGTATTAAAGAAAATCTTTGCAGTACGATTCAGGGACTGCAGAAGTATGCCATGTTTTATGACTAATAAGAAGGAGAGCATATGGGAATGTAGAAGGTGTTCCATGATAAATAGCAATAGATCAGTAAGACTGTTTGTAGCAGAGTACGGTTAACATGCTAACAGTGCTCTGCTAACATGTGGGATGTTGATAGTATGTATCCCTTTCACTCTTATATCCTTTCCTGAAAATGATCAGCTTGATAATACAGTATAGTAAATGAAATCTTTACCCTTCCTTGGCCTTAAGGAATTTCCACTGAGTTCAGCGTAGTTAGGTTGCAGATAGCACAGCCTGATATTACACTCCAAATCTTGTTAAGCCAAAAAGTAAACATATATTCTGTGTAAAGACAAGAGGATATTAGAATATTCAAAGCACAATAGAGAAATCAAAGGATTGTTATTACTGATGTGTATTTAATTGTTACAGAAAATAGAAAAACTGCTACACAGAAATCTCCATAGTATAGTTAAAATTACACCACACGTCCTGTTATGTACCACTTTTGTAGAGATTTGTTCACCCTTTCTCTTCTCATCTCACTCTTTAGGCTGCTCAGTATCATCTGGAGTGCTTGTGGCAGGGAATGGATTGGCAGGTTTTCAGCATTTTGAATCCTTAATCATGAGGAAAATGATCATGCTTAAGTCTTGACATACATAAATGACATGTGCAGTCTTCCTAACTTTATCATTTCCATGCATTCCTTCTTAGCAGCTTGCTAGCATGCTTTTATACCTTGCTTTTGTTTCATCTGCAATTCCATGTCACATGTTAGTATTTTCACAATGCCTTTGTTACCACTAAAACTATTTCTGTCCAGCTCCGGTTGTGTTTAACTGACCGCTGGTGAACTTGTAGCTTTAGGGTCTGTAGTGCAAAGCCTGGGCCCTATCTCATTTTTTTATGCCTGTACTCCACAGTATCCTGTGTCTCTATTTCTCACAGCCCCTGCTACTGGTCCAAGTCTGTATTTCTCCACACTATAGCACTGTGTTGATTGTAAACATCCCATGCTATGCAGAGTAATGACTCTTCGCTATTATCTATGTACAAATGTTAGTTGTACCATCGTATATATATGCATTATATATTATCTGATAATTACAGCTATTTGGTCATGAAATAAAAAAAAAACAACACAGGCAGGTCAAGAAAGGTGCATCTCAACACTTTGCAAACCCAGCACAATATCTGTGGCCTCTTAATTAGCAGTGGCAATAGAATATTGTTGGGCTACAGGACTAAAATATCTGTGTGAGACCCTGTGCAGCTGGGAAGTCTGTGAAGCCAAATGACTGAATGGTGTAAAACAGGAATGTTACAGAAGACCTTTTTTGTATTTGATTGTCAAAGAACAGTGGCAATTAAATATTTTAAAATGTTATAGAATTTCTTTATCATCAGACAGTTTAAAAATCAGGTTGTCTTTGACAGAGGTAAGGACAATTATCTTTCACTAATTTGATGTTTCCATGGCTACAGAAGAAACAATTTAGGCTTAGTTGGTATTAGTGATTGCAAGCAAAGGAATTTCCTAGCAGGGGCTGGGCACCATGGAAGATTTTAGCCTGGGAGTTAGTACTGGTAGTCTCTGCCAATTTGTTGTGGACCTGGGACTATAATTTGTTTCTTGGTATGAGAAGGAGGAGCATGAACTCTGGGATCTAGTAGAGGTAAGGCTTGTGTCATCCGGGTTCACCTGCTTGGACAGTTCTTCCAGGTAGAGCAGGGTAAAGGCAACAAGGAGCTTTCATAGCTGTTCTTCCAAACAAAACCTAGAAACTGTTTCTGGCTTTCATTATGCTCAGTGGTCTTGTTCAGTACAGATCTCAGGGTCTTCCTTCTCTAAATCAGCTGTTTGCCTTTGAATGCTCATCCAGTACTGGAGTTGTTAACAAACATCCCAGGAGCTGCAGGGACTGACTGGAGACAATTGTGTAAACACAGCTGCATAAAACGATACTATGTGCATCTCACCCCAAGTGATGAGGTTCTTTAATTTTCTATTTCTTTTGTTTTTCTGACTGAAATGTCAAGGTTATTTCACTTATCACTCTCCCTTCTCCCTGTCAGAAAGATGTTGAATCCTAGCTTGCACTGAAATAGGAAGGGACAATTATCCATTTATTGAAAGAAATTGTACCAAGCTGGTAATAATATTTTTTTCCTTGGTGGAAGTAAGAAATAAATGGGGGGGGGGGGGGGGGGGAAAGAATGAAACAAATGATAGCCTTCATTGGATTTGTGTGGGTTCCTGATATTTGGGGGGGGTTTGGATATGTATATATATTTTCTCCTAAGGCCTACATTTCATTATTGTTAGTTCTGAATACCAGATTTTTCTGAATATGCATCACATTCATTTTGGATTATTTAATTTAACTTCTTTCCAGATGAACTAGCTTTATTAAATGCTTGCTATGGATGAACAAACAAAGTTTGTGCAGACTATAAATATCTATGATTAGCCTTATACAGTATTTTGTAATCTAAGGTTTCACAATTATGTATAATGTTTTTAGCCAACCTTGATAAGCTGCTGTGGGGAGGAGAGCTGTGGGGTGGTGGGAGGGACCAGATGAAAATCCAGTAGTGAAACAGAACAAGAGCACCAGCTACTCACAGGCCCTGCTGTCTGCCACACCTAATGGATGAATGTCCATGAAACTCCATTAAAGAGTGTGAGCAATGGAATAAGTTATTCATTTGTTCACAGAAGGGTAGGCATACTCTAAGGTGTGTGACTGCAGTCTGGGTAGTGCAGAGGGGACAGTCCCCATTGTTTCTGGCCTGTTTATGATAGTTTACTTGAGGTAACAGAGGCAAACCTCACTTATTGCCAAATTGATAAAGCCGGAGCAGAAGTCACATGGCTGCATGCATATGGTTATGTTCCTTAGGATTTAGAACCTATTTCAGCTTCAGTCCTCTTTACAGCAAAATTATATCTGTTTGTTTTTTCCTCCTCCTTATTTAAAAAATAAAGACACTGTGGGAATTCTTAAAGAGCCAAGACCACGTAGTGAGTGATCCCGATACCCTGAGCCTTGTTACTGTAAAGATTCTTGGCATTCTTGGATTCACCCCTGTCCATCACTTTTGTAGCCCCGTCATAGAAGGCCACCAAATTGGTCAGGCAGGATTTCCCCTTAGTAAAGCCATGCTGGCTGTCACCAAGCACCTTGTTTTTCATGTGCCCTAGGATGCCTTTCAGGAGAATCTGCTCCCAGACTTTGCCAGGCACAGAGGTGACACTGACTGCTCTGTAATTCCCCGTGTCATCCATTTTTCCCTTCTTGAAAATGGGGGTTATATTTCCCTTTTTCCAGTCATCAGGAACTTCACCTGACTGCCATGATTTTTCAAATGTCATGGCCAGTGGCTTTGCAACTTCATTCACCAGCTCCTTCAGGACCCGCAGATGGATTTCATCAGGTCCCATGGACATGTGCACATTCAGGTTCTTAAGGTGGGCTTTAAACCAGATCCTCTCGTACAGTGGGCCCAAGGTCTAGGTCCAGAGGAGGCCATGAGGATGATCAGGGACAGGAGCACCTCACATATGAAGACAGGCTGAGAAAGTTGGGGCTGTTCAGCCTGGAGAAGAGAAGCTGTGGAGATCTCAGAGCAGCCTTCCAGTATCTGAAGGGGACTATGAGGATGCTGGAGAGGGACTCTTCATCAGAGACTGTATCGGACAAGGGGTGATGTATTTAAACTTAAACAGGGGAAATTCAGGTTATATGTAAGGAAGAAATTCTTTGCTGTGAGGGGGGTGAGGCACTGGAACAGGTCTCCCAAAGAAGTGGTAAATGTTCCATCAGTGGCAGTGTTCAAGGCCAGACTGGGCAGAGTCTTGGATGACATGGTTTAGTGTGAGGTGTCCCTGCCCATGGCAGGGGGGTTGGAACTGGATGATCTTCAGGTCCTTTCCAACCCTATTATATGATTCTATGATTCTATACTGCTACTAGTGATGTCACTTCACAGATAAGTTAGCACATCTGTGTTCATAATCAACAGTGAAACTTACAGACTGTAAGTCTGATGGTAAAGCTGCAAGCTTTAGTAATCCTTCTGTGGATTTTCTAAGGCAAAAGACATCGACAGTGATGACAGGTAGGAAGAAAAATGATGCTTCATCCTCTAAGAGGAATTTCAGCAATGAGATCTGTGGTAAAGGCTGCCATTAGGTTTTGAATAACCTGATTAAGAATGCTGTTTACAACTTTGCATGGTTGGAAAGCTTTCTTCAGTATCTCCAAGTACTTGGAAGACTACTTGATAAACACTTGTTGCTCATGTTCTGTTAGCATTATAATTCAACACAGTAAAAGATACTTTTTGTTTTGATACAGTTTAGATCCAAATCACTGATCTTGAGATGAAATCCCGTACCCTGAGCTGTGTGACTTTCCCTCTTTGAATTCTGTACAAGTGAAATAGGATCTTCACTCTTTCTCTGTTGGTAAGTACTGATAAAATTGATATTTCTTAACTGAATATTAATGTGTCTTAAAAGACAGTAACACTGAGTGATCCCAAAGAGACTTAATGTTTCTTTGACCACAAACTGAGACAAGCAAAACATTAGCCTTTGTGAAAGTGTACTTCTCAGAAGCACAAAAGGAGCTGTGAGCAGAACACAGGAGATAGATATAAAGTTAAGGAAGATTACTTAACTAGTAAATGTGCTGTAATGTTCATTCTTTGTGCAGAAATTGAATTCTTCTGGTCTTTAGTCTAGAGTGCTAAATTTTTAAGGTGATTTCCAGATTTTACAGACTGTATTTCAAGAGTTTTAAGTTCATTGAATATTGCTTTATTAATACATGGAAATAACAAATTACGAAGTTAAACACCAACAAACAGGCTGGGGTTGATTTGTGCAATTAAATGGTATGCCTGAAGTTCCCACTTAATCAATGTAGTCATGAGTCTTACGCAGTCTGAAAGCTTCTCAACTTGATTTAAATGATTGATGTTGATTATTTCATTTTGAGATGTTTTTATCTGGAATTTTTATCTAGATACTGAAATGAATGGCACAAATATCACAGCAGCTGTATTGATTACTTTGTTTTGATTTATGTTTTGGTGTGGGATTTTTATCTGAGACTCAAGCGTGTATTTTGAAGGTCTAATTAACATTTGTGTTCTGACAAACTGGAACTGTCTTTTCTATTAAGGGGATGTAATTTCAAGTGTGCAATGGGAAGACTTGTGAGCTGAGTATGATGCAAGGCTCAGACTTTACAAAAAATTGTTTAAGATTTAATTACAATAATTTTTCCCTGAGGAAAACCTAAAATTAAAGTTTGACTCCATGCACAACATCTTTGTATTTTTGATATACTTAACTGTAAAGCTAAAATTGTCACATTTATTTTTAAATAGGTAAGTTAGGAGTCTGTCTAAAAAAATACAGTATAAAATGAACTATATGTCTTTAATCCAAAAGTAGATGAAATTGGTGTCACTTATTACCCAGCACTGACTGGTGCTAAACAAAGCTATCTGTTCTTCGCAAACAAAACCCCCAAGAACAATAGCACCATTCTTCTCAGGGACAGTTGTGAGAATGGCATTTATATTATAGTCTGAGACAGAGTAATTCATTTCCAGGCATCTTGTGGAATTCTGGCTAAGATCAAGGATGGGGTAGAGGGGTCTCTTTCTGTGGTCTCTTTGTTTTGTTTTTAAAACCATCTGGTTTTAAAACCGCAAGTAAAGCCAGTTATGCATTTGACCATTCCACTGCAAACCAGTCGTTACTTCTGCACTTGCCAGAGTGATGGTAGCCATGTGAACTCTTAATTATCATAATCACCTGAATCCTGTAATCCATATTCATCTGTTAATTTGTACAAAGTTCCAGCAATTGCCTGTCACTGTTTATTACTAAGAAAGCAATTATGCTTGGAGAATAGTAACTGAAGACCATTCCTATAGTATTTTAAGCAATGTCTATGATTAGAAAGGAAATAAATTCATTCGAAATTGCTAGTGTATGGAGAAGTAAGAGAACTCTTCTGAGTGCTGGAGGAGAACCTTGTATTACTACAAGGTCCTACCAAGCTTTGCTATTGTTTTGAATACACTAGCTGTCTTGGGGAAAGCACTTTTTTCAGGTTTACCTCTGTTGTACCCTGTGAACCTGTGGCAAGCAAGAGCACAGCTCTGACTAGTACGTCAGAGCTACATGATGTCTGGATACAAAAAGGCAGTAATTCAGATGGCAGCTGTCTTCAGTGTCTCCCTTTCTCTGAGAGCCAGATTCAAATTGGGTTGGGTTTCAGTTTTTATTCCCAAGCTCTGTTGTGCATCATTGGTTTTCATAGACCTTTTTTTTTCTCCCTAGATCAAGACCAGTCTCATCCAAAGGGTTGCTTCAGTTCTTACACATCTGAAGCATTCTGTTCTGGCTTGTTGGAAAGGGTGATGGTCTATTTCACTTCTTCACATAGATGTTACTTATTTACAGACTGGATGCTGTTTATCATATTCCTTCAAGTACTTGCAGAATGGTTACCATTATGATAATTTTACTCTTTTTATTAAACTGTTCCAAGCAAACAAACCACAAAATACTTTGTGCTGTATACCAAAGAGTCTTGCAATACACATGGGTGTAAAGCAAACAGGTTATGTTTTGTTCCTCCTGTAAGTCATGCAGTCTTGTGATAGATCTATGTACAGGGCAAACAGAACTGTTGCAAACAGGCCTCTGACCTACAGGAGGAAGTACAATGGAGAGGCTTCAATTAGGACATATAAACTATTGACTTCATTATATGCAATAGTTGCGGTATGTCAGCTATGTACTTTTGAAGCTTTGTGTTTAGAGGAATTGTTATGAAGAAGAAATTGAAGGCCAACAATCAAAATCTACTGCTGTTACAGTTAATGAGTGATACAATAGATGCATGAAGAAGCCATTCTGTAGCATATCTACTCTGGATCCATCAAGAATCTTCATTCCAATCCTGCATAAATATGAAAATCGATTTGGACTCCTTAAAAGCAAAGACACTGGTCAGTTGCATATGTTTATCTGTGTCTGAAGCAAATTGGGGGGATAATTAAATATCTGATGTAGTTTAATTTTAACAATGAGAATTTTATATTTGTATACTCCACTAATACATTCTTCAAGATCTCTTCCTGTTACCACCCACAGTACCCTTCTCAAAACTTACTTGTCCATCATTCTAACCCTATAATTGCATTCTTTGATCTTGTCACTGAGTGAAGCCAGTGCTGTGTGGAGCGATCTTGAGTAATCATGTAATTAAAAATACATAATAAAACACATAAGCAAGGGAACAGAGTTAAGGCTTCTCTGAAATGTCTAACCCAATTCTTTCCTCCACACCGTGCACAGCTTTGACATTTTCACAAATAGGGTTCCAATTCTTTCTTTTCTAAGCTTTATGTCATGTAACAACAGAAGAGTTTAAGCTTTTGGTAGTAGATCATGGTTCTCTAATGTGGTATAGACATTACATTATAAAGCAGAAACAGAAAACTGATAGCTCTGTCATGTTCTGTATCAAAGATATATAATAAATAAATGATCTAATGGTTTCTGTCTGCAAAGGCAGCTCCTTCTATAAGCCAGGGCAAATATTTAACAGATATTTTGAGAGACAATATAATTAAATCTGAGATTCAAATAAGTAATATTTAGACTATATTACTCTATTGCCAAGTCCCATAAACTCTGTAGTCCCATTTAGCAAAAAGACACTGTGAAAACAAAATTGTTAGTGAAAATCAACATTTTTTTTAAACAAAAGAAATATTCACAGGGAGAATATCGTGGGAGACAAAACTGTGACATGGCCAAATGGAATTCCTTTGGCTTTCTCACTCCGAGACAGAAGAGTGGATCAAGGGTGGTACCACCATTATGTGCTGCATTTTGAATACTATCTAAAATAAGTTTTACTTTGTTGCTGAAAATGTTCCTTATAAATGTTTGTGGTTAGCGAAAGGCATCACAAAAAGCCTGTGCTAAATCTGAGTACTGTTCCAGACACAGAAAATGATCTTAAAGATTGTAATGTTCATGTTATAGTGGAAACTGTTAGGAAGGATAGAAATGTGTAATATACATCCACAGATAGACTAAGACATCCACATACTTAACTAATTATAGGAAACTCAGGAGACAAGCCTCTGTTTGGCAAAGTGCAGTGTTCCAGTGCATAGACTACAGCAGATAATTTTTTGCTTATTGGACCATTTTATATTTAAGAAAATATCTCATGTCAAGAAGGTGACACGGATAAACAGGAGTGAGCCAATGCTAGGAAGTTATTTCTGCAGTGACAGTAAGGGCAGATGGAGAACCCATGGCATTTAACTCAGAATAGTGTATAATTGCAAAACCGCACCAGATCACTATCCATCAGCAAGTTTCAATATTTTTTGCCAGGTACCAAAACCTAAGATATTCCTATCCTTGAGATTAGAAGCTGTTTTTTCACCCCTTCATAAATATAACCCTCATTTGCATTATCATCTAGATCTCTAAATGTCATTTTTTACATATGAATTTATTAAATGTCAGTTGAGCATGGTAATTTGAATAGTTATTTTCTCCTACCATTATTCTGTTGCCACTCTCCTATTATTAAGGACATTTTAACTGCTGATTGCTTATATTACTGATTGGAACCATTGTTTGTCTATGCTAAAACCAAGTTGGGGTTTTTTTGTATGCCCTGATTTTATTTCTCCTCCATTAAATGCCAGTGCAGACAATGGAATATAATTGCAAAATCATAGTGCAAATTCTGGTTTGTGGAGAGTCATTTTGTCTTATGCTGAAGATAATTTCTTCCTTCTTTTCACCTCAAGCTGGATCTTGGCATCATTGTGATTTCTCTTTGTTTTGTCTCATCAAAAGTTTTCCAGAAAAGACTGAATTAATTGCAGCCACAAGTGTCACTATCAAATTATCAATCTTCTGTGAAATCTGATTCTTTAATTAATGTTGTAGCATATGTGCATTAATCTGTCTGCTACTTCTGCTCTCTAATGAGACAGATACTTATAGTGCTTTCTTAAGAAATAATAATAAACTGACTGGCTATGCATGATGTTATCAGCTAATAAATAAGATAGTGGTAGCTTTTGTAAACACCCCAGTCTTTCAATTCTTATCATCAGTCATTTTACTAATCATTCATTCAATCCAAATACTGGCATTTAATATGTATATGAAATTCAGCAATTAATCATCTTTGGTTAAACGAGCAAGTCAATATGACTTGAAAACACCTTTTCTTTAATTATTACTTAAAAAACAATATATATATAGTAATAAAGCAGGATACTCTGCAAATTCAGTATTAGGACCCTGTGATGCACAATGTTCTGTTTGTAGTGACATCTAGTGGCGTCATGTTCTTCTTACTAAATTGAAGAGCCCAACAAGCATTCTAGAGCATATTAAGAATAAATGTTGTGTTAAAATAAGCAATAGTAAGTAACGAACTTAGATCTATGCAGTACATGTGTCTTGAAAGACATTTGTAAAAGAGAACTTGTATTATGTACGTTACACTAAAGTTATGCACGTATTTATACCAATAATTTTTCTCATAACAAAACATACTAGAGGACAGTAGTAGCACTTCTTGTGAATACAGGTGAATGACAGGGTCTTTTTGAAATAATGCTAGTGACAGATTAGTACATATAAGTACCTTTTGTATGGGTGTCCTGGGTTCAGCAGTAGCAGTCGTGTTTTCTCCTTCTTGGTAGCTGGTGCAGTGCTGTGTTTTGATTTTTGGTCTGGGAACAATGCTGATAGCACTGATGTTTTTAGTTACTGCTCAAATGTTTACTCTGGCCAAGGACTTTCTGAGCCTCATGCTCTGCCTGGGAGGAGGGGAGGCCGGGAGGAAGACTATGAAGAAACAAATTTTAGCATATATCAGTTTAGGCTTTTTTTTTGTTACATCTTAAACTTGCAGAAAAACAGGCAAGATGGAAGTGGTTATGTAGATATAAAAGAGAAATTTCACTGAAAACATTTGATTTTGGTGCACAACTAATTTTTCAGTTTCTGATAACTTCTGCTTTCTTGCCCCCATTTCTGTTCCGTGTGCTCAGTGTTGTGCTCCTGATATAGATTTGACTACTCAAGGAATTTGGCAAAACAAAACTGTAGCTGGAGACAGACAGAACTGGAGGTTTGCAGTTTTGCTGTGGTGGTGGTAGGGTAAAAAAAAGACCAAAGGAATCACAAAATCCTAGAATGGATTGGGTTAGAAGGGACCTTAAAGCTCATCTAGTTTCAACCCCATACCACAGGCAGGGACAGCTTCTATTCAACCATGTTGCTCGAATATGTGAATCAGTATCCTTTATCCTGGGACAAGTATTGATATCCTTACCTGTGCACTATAAGGTGTTTGAAATTTAGTCATTTGGTGAAAACAGAGATTTAATCTTTTAGGAGAAGTGCCTGGACAATTTATATTAAAAAATAAATGCATATGTATTTGGGAAAGACTGTGATAGAATTCCTTCATCCCATTTCTAAACAGTTCTAATTATTTTTCAGAATTAACCATTTGCTCCTGCTGTGAATGCCTGAAGTTGATAACTCTCTTTGAGCTTTGTGCTGTGTACTACTGAGCTTCATTAATGATTGAGTTCATGATTAGCCTGTAACAAGGAAGGGGAAATATTTTTCTTATAAGCAAGGAAAAGAAGCAGAACTTCTTGTAAACATAAAAACTATTTTAGAATGGTTATGCATAGTATGACTGTTTTTCAGTGCTTATACAGAAACCTTTTCATACACAGTCAAATGGAAGTTAAGGATAATGCGTGCAAATTGGTCCCCCAGACTCTTGAAAATGTAGTGGTCAAGGCTCATTAACACGTGTTGCTAAGGCTTGTTTCTCTGGAGCTGTGTATTGATAAACAAGCTTGCCTCAGATCTTCCAAGAGGATGGGGGGAAAAAACCCCGAACAACGTGAGTCTTAAAAATCATAGTCTGCTGGGCTTTGATTTATCCTTTCAATCCACATTCACAGCTGAACTCCAGTAGATACTGAAGTATCCCAGCTGCTTGGTAGAGCCATCAAACTCCATCTCTTCACACAGGACTCCTTTGAAAAGCACGGAGGGAAGAGAAGTAAAAAAAAACCAAAACCCCAAACAAAACAACAAAAACCAAAACCTACTAACTCCTAACTTGATGTGCCAGAAATGTCAAAGAAAAAAGGTGGAGAAGAAGCAATGGAGTTCTGGTAACTGAAATCTATGGGTCTTGCACATTTGATTCCAAAATCACAGCTGTGCTTTAGGAGTCTGGGTTATTGGCAGTTCATTAAAAGTAATGCACAAATATTGACTACATTTGACAGCAACAGCTGTGAAGTCACACATGTAAATTAAAAAAAAAAGAAAATAAATTTCTACTCCAAGTCTTACACAATAAGTATCATCCAAAAAGACATTTTTTTACCAAAATGCAGGTTTTGATGCTCTTAATATTAAAACAACTTGGTATATGTTTTATCAGTCTCACTGATATTTAGAAGAAATAATGCTTACCACAGTACTTTTGAAAAGGATCAAGGCACAGGACAAGAAATTGTCAAAGTTCACTTCTATTTCTGCTATTACAATTCTTTGTAATTAATAGTCCTACCAGAATTAGAAGTGCTAAGACAGGGCTGCACTACTGCCCAAGATATGTAAAACTTGATCAGGCACACTGAACAGCCCAGAATTTTGTGTTGGGTAGGAAGCTGCCCAGTACAGTAGTACATACGGGAGTAGCTTACCTGCACTGCAAATTGTACTGCTGTGAATACACTGCTGTCGACACTGAAATTAGGTAAGAGCCAGCTGAGAATCATCTGTGGTACTTTGGACTAAGTCAGTAAAAGTTCCAGCTTTCCTTAGTACTCCTGTAAAATAGGGTACTAAACTTATAAGCTCTTCTATATTTGAGATGCTTTTCTTGTTTGAAGGCATCTTGATAGAACTTCAATGTAACAATTAACATCCATGGATCAGAAACTGTGTTTTGTCACAATCGTCAATTTGTATTTCAAGAAGTGGGGAATTCACTTCAATAGTGCAAAATCCCTAATGCTACTAATAATGGATCACATCTATACCTGGTGCACATAGAGATGTTCAAATTTTAATTAAATACTTTCAGTTAGACAGTGTTAAGGCTACTGATTTACTACGTACTGAGTTTTTCAGCTGCTTTACCTCCAAGGCCTTGTTCTATGTTTCAGTGTCTAAATGTTTACTTACCTTAGAAAAGTGTAAAATATGTGTCTTTCAATTGTACCTTCAGCAGAACAGCAACAGGAAAATCAATAGGGAGTCATTCTGTCCAACACTTCAAGAAGCAATACTGAACAATTTATCTTCTTCCTTTCTTCAGTGATATAGAAATAAGTGGTATTGAAAATGAAAGTTAATATATTTGCACATTCAGGAACTTGCTGAAATATTTTTCGTTGTAATTTTGTGATGTACTTGGAACAAAGTCTGCTTTGGTAACACTTGTGCAAAAATACCAAAATTAACTAATTGCATTATGTTATTTGCTTTCACATATGTTTTGTATCTTGACAACAGCTGATACTGTTGTAAAAAGTGTAAGGTTTACCTTTGAACTGTGAAGTGATTAGCATAGTGATTTTGTGGTATTTTTTGCTAAATACAAAAGCCTACCATTAAAACTGTGCTGTTAACTTAATACCCGTGTAGTTTAATAGCACATCATATTTCCTCAAGGTCATATTATTCTACTCTCACAAAGTACAGAAGTACAGGTTCTTTAAGTTGAATTTTTAAGAGAGTTCTTGAATGACAGCTCTGCTTGAACTAGCCAAGACTTACTGTGATTCCTACTATTCGTTTGACTGTGAAGTGAAAATAGAGTTGATGTCAATGGCAGACTCTTGTCACTACACTTACTTTATTTTAAAGATTCATACAGCTGTTGTTAAAGCTATTTTTATGATGATATGTCTCTCCACTCCCTAAAAACATACTGAGACTATCACAGCAGGAATTACTAGTTTAGCAGGCATTACTTGTTTAGCATGGTAAGCTGTTCTTAATGTGGTGCTGCCTTGAAAGGTTATATGATAATTTTTGTAATTTTTAATTAGTATTATCCAAGCATTTGAACTATGGTTAATAGTTAAAATATTTGGAAATAAATTCCTAGAAAAATTACTATGAGAAGACAGAGGTGAGTTATGAAAGAGAATAGGGATGTTCCCTTATTGAAAAAAAAGCCCCAAAACCCCAGGACTCTATTTCTGATCATGGAATTAACCCACATTACATTTTGTCCTGGGTTCAGCAGTGGCAGTCATTTTTTTCTCCTTCTCACTCTTAGTTCCTAAGTTCCTGACTTTGCCTTTTTATTTTTGTATCTAGAGAGAAGTGGTGAATGTGTAAAATAAGAATACACAGGAGCTTACATACTTAATTGCCTATTTTCCAGGACAATTTGCCAAAGCAAAGAGTTTTCAATACTTTGTCCAAGGTTTCTCCATTGATGGGAGGTACTGTGGGCATTCATGAAAATAAGTTCTTCTAAAGTAGATAGTGACACAAAAATGGCAGCCTTTTACTTACCAAATCCCCTGTGCTTAGTTAGAAGCTCAAATATTTTCTAAGGCACTTCAGTATAAATTAGACTGTTTCCAGATGTTTTGGTACAGTGAATGCTGAGGCTCAAATTCACTTTTAATGAACCGTTTTTTAATGTCAGGCTCTCCTGTCTACTTAAATGACAAAGACCTCATCTGACTTTGTAATGAATCCCACAACTGTATCATTTATTGGGCCTCTTCTCAGCACTGTGCTGGTCCATGATAACATAGGTTGGCAGTCTATGTAAACTGCATCTGAAGGTTTATTACCAAAGCTACAGAACTTGAGGAACTGATATCCAACACAGCAGGAGGTGCTGGAATTTCTACTGAGGAAAACTGTAGCTGTAGGTGGGAGATAGGTTAAAAGGGTTAAAAATGGAGAAATTATTAAGTAGGGCACAGCAATACATGAGGAAATATCCAGCAGAAAAACTAATAATAAGCAAACTATGCAGTGCCTTATTCAGACAGTAATCAAGTCTGATTAGACTATGTGTGTGCTTCTTGGTAGTGTGTAAAAGACCAGCACAGCTGATCAAGAAAGTGTGTAAATCAATTGATTTTCAAAAAAAGAAATCAGAAAACTAAGGATGTTACTAGTAGTTTTGCTACACACAGAAAGTTCAAAGATATGTTTATATATATATATATATATATATATATATAAGGAATAAGAACATAGTAGAAGAGAGTGTGGAGTATACTGAGGCACATATAAAAAACTGAATGCTGTCAGTATGTTGCCTACATAGAAATGTATGGTATGTAAGAGAAAGAGGCAGCTTGAAAGGAAGTCATAAAATGATGGGTGTACAGTGTGAAGACTGCCTATTTGGAAAATGAGGCAGAATCTACCTTGTGTTTTGAAAGGAAGCACTAAACTGAAAATTAATACCATTGTATATTTTGGAAATAAGCAGGTATCGGAGCAGGCTAGTTAGTGCTCAATGTTTATGGAAGATTTGAAGGATGAAGTACAAAGTTTTGCATCTAGCCTTGTACTCAATAGTGAAGAGGCTACTGGAAATAAATGTTGATTAAGGAACTTACCTGAAATGAACAAGTAGTGAGATGTACTTTTTTATCTAGTTCATGTGTTCTTTCATTTATAAAAGATTTAAAACTAAATCTTTCTGCTTTCTTTTAGTAACATTTGTCATGATCATTAATTCACCTGTTTCAGATGCTGCAAGAAATCAGGGTCCTGACTATACAGGTATCCCCTCTTATAGTGTTAGATATTTAATTTCTGGGTTTGCTTTTGTTTCTTTTTTGGTGAAATACTGTTCCTCCTCTGGATACTGGACTCCGATTTCTTGCTGTAGTGCTCTCAATTAAAAAGAATCATAGAGTAGTTGGAAAGGACCTCAAGATCATCAAGTTCCAACCCCCCTGCCATGGGCAGGGACACCTCACACTAAACTGTGTCATACAAGGCTTTGTCCAACCTGGCCTTGAGCACTGCCAGGGATGGAGCATTCCCAGCTTCCCTAAAGAAGAGCTCCTCCCCAGAATCCTTAGAGGCTCCCTTCAGATACTGGAAGGCTGCCATGAGGTCTCAATGCAGCCTTCTCCAGGCTGAACAGCCCCAACTTTCTCAGCCTATCTTCATATGGGAGATGCTCCAGTCCCCTGAGTGGCCTCCTCTGGACTTGTTCCAACAGTTCCATGTCCTTTTTATGTTGAGGACATGAGAACTGTGCACAGCACTTGAAGTGAGGTCTTAAATTTTCTCTTGGAGGTTTAATATTTTGGGGTCTTTACAGTGATGAAGGACAGTTACAAAAATGTGTTCCATTATGTTCATCAAGTGTAATACAAAACAGTGGCCACCATGAAAGGAGGTGAAGTATTGGTCCCATTTGGCATTTCTGTTGAAAGCTGCATTGACTGAAATGTTCTGAGTAAGTATTTGCACCAACTTTCCACTTACATGTACCACCAGATGCTTTAAGAAGTTCTTTTCTCTCTTAGCTCCCACAGGACCTGACTAATATCAGATTTATTTTTCTCTTCTCCATGCATACAGTAAGTGCTTCAAAGACAGTGGGAGTTCTACAGGCTATGGATGTTAAAGCCCTGTTTGATTTTCTTTAACTGAACATTACTGGATCTTATGTGGAGAAAAATTCCAAAGTACAGTGAAGGTTTTAAGTAAACATTCAAAAAATCAAAATAAAAATCATGGTTCTATTGCTTACTAGTTCCCAGGCAGCGTTTGAAAGGAAAATCTTTGTGGCTTTTAGGCATGTAAGAGTGATTCAGAATATAAACTGACTTGAATTGTGGGGTAATAGAGAAAAAAACCATAACCCAAACCAATCAAACAGAAAAACCCAACCCCACAGCTATGCAGGGAAATTTCTGACAAATTTGAGACAAATTGCCATCAACTGCATCCAAAGCCTCTCTTGGGGAGTGCTGTCTGACACCTCGTTGGTTACAACAGATGTCAAATTAAGATGCATTTTCTACAGAGGGTGCTGGATAATCTAAGATGTGACCTTAAAGTAAGCACTGGGATTCAATTTGAACTTCAAGAGGGTTGCTTTTAGGGCCTAATCTCTTCATATAGCAATTCTTGTTTTAAGACTCTTCACAGTTATATGGTTCCAAAGGAGTCTTCACCTACCAGTAGACTTGTGGAGCCTGTAAGCAGGCCAGGACTTTGAGGGCTGGAAGCTGCTGTAGTCAAACATCCAGAGATGTGAACAGAGTTGTGGGATCATGTTCTGTGCTGTATCAGAAGTGTTGGAAGTTGTTATGCTTGTTATGTGGCAGTGAGCCATGTGAGATTTGGATGGTGTACAGAAGATGCTCCATTTAGCTGGAGGAGTTGTAGAGAAGCATCAAATACCTTGTCAAAAAGAGGCATATCCCAAAGTTGTCTTTTAATTTTTTGGACTGACTAGGTACACATGCCAACAACTACCTAGACTACAGATGGAAACATGACTACTCAAGAATGTTTTTGTTCAGCTAAGAGTTTTGTATATTTAGCTGCAAAGTAATACACTGAGTTGAAAAGCAGTAGAAATATAATTGCATAGAACCTTGGTCTCCACAGAGGGGGAAGTCAGGGAAGAAAGAGATAGGCATGCCAAGTAAAGGATATGTACAACAGTTACAGAATTTTGCAAAGTTTCTGGCATTATAGTGCGATAACATCCAAAAATATCTGCTACCTGCAGATTTGATTGGCTGTTTGTACATCTACTGAGGCTGACTTTCCCATACACACTATGTACTGTCATCTTTAAATACAGTGGGCTTGAAAGGCACGAATGATGAAAATCACAGTATGTCAAGGTCCTTTAGTGAAAATAGTGAATCCAAATCTCCAAACCATGAATGTCTTTGCTTCCCAGCATCTGCTTTTTTATGTAAGTCATTTTCTAGCTCCAGTACCTGCACGTATTTGCCTTATGCTTGTAAATGTTCTGAGGGGAAGAATAATACATGGTGATTAAGTTTTGAACATCCTAGAGAACACAGAACATCTTCAGTGACTTAGAAATCTATCTCTTGATTGCAGAAGCCTAAAGGAAAAAAGTTATTTTGTTTACCCTGTGTTTATTACCTGACTTGTGTTACTTTTATTAAATTTGATCTAAAATTGTTTCTTATTCAGTAAATGCTAGTATTAGTCATATTGCTTAGATGATATAAATATTGATTTACTCTGACAGAGAATACAATCAGCTTCTCCAACACATGTGAAAATACTCAGTTGGAGATTTTTGTCTGCAAGCTTCTGTTTGTGCACTGTTTGTGCCTTTGAAATGTGTTATACGTGGTGAATGCTGTTGCTTTATTTCAGCACTTAATGTCTTCTAGCATATCCTGCGTAGCAATGTCAGTAAATATGTCACACTGAATACAAACTCCCCAGCTATATTCAATTGAATAAACAAAAGTTGAGTAAACACAGCTATGAAAAACAGTACTCTGGTTTGCTCTTGGAATGTCCTGGTGTATTCATTAGATGTAAAGAGAAGCTAAAAATGTCATTTCTATTGTCATAGGGGAAAAATAAAACTACAAAAGGATATAGTGCTCTATACTGTATTCCATTCTCATTCCAATTAACCTTCGAGATTGTTTGTGAGGGCTAGTCTTTAGTTTATATGGCCACATAAGTTAAAGGAAGTGAGTAAGGACTACTATGTAGCTATATTGTTTTTTCTGTCATGCTGTATTTTTACTTTCACAAGATTTAACACAAGGTCTTCTCCAATGGAGAATTACATTTTCCGCAGCAGCAAGGAAAGTTTTATTCTTACCCAAGCAGGATGCCTCATGGAGTGATGCCATATGGGGAATGTGCATTTTTAGTGGGCTCTGAGCCTATTCCAAGTTTGTGGAAATCAGATGAGGGAGTAGCTTTCTGACTTAGAATTGAAAGCCTTTTTCATACTTCATCAAAGAAGACAAAGCACTTACTGGCACCAGTCCTCCTTCTATAATGTTTCTTCATATGGAAAATATGTCTCATCAGCAGCACTGTAAACCAAGTGACACAGCTGTGTTCCACATTCCTCACCTATAAATCAGATGAGAAGGTAGAATTCATTATTTTGTGTTTCATATGTTGAGCTTAAGGTTTCTTCTGGTTTGAAAGTCCTTGATAAAGTAGATGTAGTTATACTATTTTCTTTGTATCCAAAGTAGACCTCTCTTACAAGCACTGTCCTCTACTATGGCCGTGAACGCTGCCTTCAGATATGTTTGTGCAAATGCTGTTTCAGCCATTAACTGAGTTTGTAGTGATAATGAGTTTTCTGTCTTTATAGTAAGACTGTGGAGCTGGCAAATTAGAACTCGTAACTTTATGTAGCTGGACTGAAGGGGCTGCTCTGTTGCAACCCTATGTTCTCTTTTATGAGCCTGTTATAGAACTGGAGCAGAAACTTAATTGGACCTATTAGTTATCATAAAGATCAGTACTTTTTACAAGTGTGTCAGCTGAATCTCTACTTTCGATATTGTATGTATGAAAGACTGAATCAGGATCTTCTGGGCAGAGCAAGAGTATCTAATCTTTATGGCTATTCAGCTTTTAACATAACAGAACCTCTTCTGTAAATATTAATATGGTTGTATCATATCATTAAGCAGTGACCTTTTTCTTCTGAATGTTTTAATACCATCAAACTTATTGTAATCCTCTGTCCATTCTCACATCTTGTGCTATAATAATGGGCTCACGGTAACAGCTTCAGCATTGTGTTCTGCAATGTCATCCCTGCAAGGCCATTGCATGCACACACAGTCTGGGGAGAGGCAAGAGCCAGTTGCCCATGCTGCATGCCATAGTTTAACAGAGTGTTAAATTGTGTTATTTTATAAAGTGTGATTTTGTATACTTCAAATACGAAAATATTTTGTATACAAAGTATCTTTCATGTCTGATACTTTGTATTTGCCAGTGTTACTTCCTTGTATAAGGAGAACTAATTGAAAGTTAACCACAGGTGTCAGTGCTATCTAATGGCACTTTAAATCAGGAAGTAATAATCAATTTTATCACTATATTGAATTCAGATAAAAATTAAGTTTTCCTTTCATTTTCTCTGTAAAAGCTTAGATATCACATTCAGTGAAGCTTTCAAATAATCAGTTCTAGTGCTTGTTTACAAATTATTGCTGACTAAGTAGCTTTTCCTGGTATCAACATCTTCAATTTGAATTCTGATGAGGGGGAACCTGTCAAATTGTCTATGAAAAATTAAGATGACATGATAGGAAGCTCACTCCTGAAATTCTAGGTAACAGGTTTACTTGTTTCTGGTTTTATTATGTAACTCTATTGTCCTTCTCCTTTCTGTTACCTTCCAATAAGTCTCAGGGGAATGTAGCTTTCAGGATGTGGTTATATGTCACAGAAACTGGGAAAGTTTATTATTATAGTCTGGTAGAAATAATTTGTTGGTACAGCAATAATAGCCATGAAAAACTCTGCTAGCCTAAAGTACAAGAGTGTTGCAGGTACCATAAAAGGTATGATGTACCAAGGTATGGAGAAAACAACAGACACTGGGAAAACAGTTATTTTTGTTTGTAATTTTGTGATGTGAAAGATTATTTGCTGAAGGCACCCTATAACACAATTAAGATGCTTTTGCTGTTTTCTTTCTCATTTGGTGATGTTAAAGTGTGCATGCTGCTATAATTTGGGAGGTTTTTTATAACTTGAGATTATGCTTCTCATAGATGATTGTTCTTTGTAGGGAGTCTTGGTTTTGGATGTGATGTACTGCTTCGTGCTCTTCTCTCCAGCAGCAGAATGGAATGGAATGCGGAGTACTGGAAGGTTTCTTTGGAATAAATTGCCTAATGATGCCTAATGATATTGTGCACTTGGTTTTTAGTTTACTTTGTAACTACAAAATAATATTATTTGAGTTTGTAAGGTTTATGACTCCATATGGTTTCTTCTTGCTGTTGTCCATAAATGCCGCATGAAAGTCTAAGGCTCACAAGTCTTGGTAAATAAACACATGGAGAATCTATCTTTATTTAACTTGTAGGCTGTCTAGGTAACTTAAAACTGTGGAAATTGGTTTTCTCTGTGTGCCTCTAACTATAATGAGGGGAAAAAAAGCAGAATTCCAGAGTATTTATACTACCTATTGGTTTTATGGACTTCACCTGCAATTGAAAAAAAACCCTTCATCTTGGGGATAAAACATATCTAAAGAAATGCAGGCTCCACAGATCATTCTTTAAGTAATTTAAAATACCATTGAGAGACATTAAAATGAATTAAAAATGCTACATTATCTATGCGAACTTTGTGATGGGAATTTCCCTTTAGCAAGATAATTTGTTTCTTCCAAATAAATGAATCATGTGGGATTTTTTTGTAAATTATAACCCTATTTTCATATTTTTGCTTTCATTTCTAGATCAAATAGGCAGAGGTATCCAGAATATCATTACTCTGGATACTGTCTCATTTTTCTTAAAATTACATAGGTTGGGGTTTATTATTATTTTATTTTTTATGTACAGTATTATGAATATTCTGGAAGCTTGGTGTTAGTGTGCATTCCTGCCTATTCAGCAAAATCTTATGTGCTTTACATTGAACTGTTAAGTACTCTAAGATGAGAAGTCTATGTCCTTTTTGAACATATTATTGAGAAATGTTCGAATTCAGTACAATCTTGTTTTAAAGAAAATAAATCTGTTACTGACAGCTTGACAGTACACAGATATTTAAACATGGAGGATTCTAATATCTTGCTGGTATCAATCCATCTGTTTCCTGATATAGTAAATCAATTTGTTACATGAATTGTGTGTCTATTTTTTTCTAAATATATGTTTATATTTATGTATATTTTTATAAATATATATTTATTTTTTTTTAGCACTATAGAACTGCATTTCTAAGAATTTGGGAAATTGTGGATTAGTAACTTAAAACTTTGCTTTTTCGGGATGTGGAAGGTGCTACATTGTCTGAATTGACAGTGAAAGTATTTGAATTTGTCTTTACACTCATCTTAAGGGCTTCTTATACTTTCATAGGGTTGGTGGGGTTTGTGAGGGCTTTGGACTTTGACATAACTGTTTTCAGGCATTCTTGCAACACCTATTACTTTTATAGCTATTTATTGGACAGTCTTTCAGATAGTAGAAATTAATAGTGGAGGCTAATAAAAACTCTAAATAGAAGCAAATAGAAATAGGCATTTTCTAGAATAGAAGCTTTGCATAAATTATAGTAACATATCGGAAAATACAGAAAAATGCAAATTGTTCTTATTAGTACTTTCTTGCTTTTATTAATGGGTTTTGTTTTCTGGCTAGTTTTAATTCTAATTTATTAATCCCTTTCACTGCATGGTCTCACAAACAGGGGCAGTGAGCTGTGGTCTGGAGAAGTGACCTTTCTTAGCTAGTTTTGTCAAAGTAGAAATGTGCTATGCATTTATTTTACTTGTTTAATATATATTGTAACAGTAGATTCAGGGTTGTAGTATCTGCCTTTAGGTTCTTAAATTCTGAGTTGAGTTAAACCCATGTGCAAATGCAATCATAGTTTTGCTTCCTCAGGGTACTGTCAGTGCATCAGGCTACATGATTCCTCCCTCTTCTGAGCAAACAATAGAGTAAGTGACCCTTATAATTCTTAGCTTAGGAAGAGATAAATAAGTCTTTGGTGGTTTTCTAACTGATCCACTTGTGACCACTGTTAAACATCTCATCATTAGTCATTGCTTATTAGTTCTCATGTAGCTGATTCAAGTTAAATTAGTAAGTTTCTTATGTAGTTCAGCATTCTGAGATGCTTATCTCTTTCTGTAAGTCCAGGTTTGGTTCAAACTTAGTGGGATGAGTTTTGTTAAAATCTTTCCTGCTGTCTTCTCTGTCTCAGGAGCTTCACCTTCCAGAGAGCTTTTAATTGTTGTGTGCTTTCATGCAGAGTATTTTTTCTTATTTGCTTTCTTTCCAGTAAAATATGGCTTTTTGTGTTCTCTTAGCATTTAGAGAGTTTGCAGGTACTTCACTTAGTAACACAAGAAAGATGAATCACTGGTTCATAGCAAGAGCTTCACAGCTGTTGATTTTTGTTATTAATTACATGAATGATTTTGCACAGTGTGTTTAATAGGAAAAATACTCAAATATCCATATTCTCTTATTGTTTTTCCTGTGACAAAAGCTACAGAAGAAAAAGTTCTGTCTCTGGAAGCTGTGTGCAGCTCGTTTAGGTGACCTGTGCTAAGAGTACGTGCACCTTGTAACCTGGTTAGACTGTGAGAGATCAGCATAGAAATGTCCTTAGGCTCTACCTAGCTCTGCAGTTTTAATTTGCTGATAAGTAAAAACCTAACTAAACAAACAAACAAACAAAAAAACCTCAACACACTTTGCCCTCCCCCCCCACAAAAAGTGCAGCCCATGAAGAAAAGCACCTGATGAAAGGAAGCAAATAAAATTACTAAACAACTTAGGACTTAGATAGTTGGGATTAGTGATGATCCCATATGATATTAGTTTATAAGGTCATATTTTATCTCCAAAACTAGATTTCTTCTGTGCTTTACAGCTGCACTGGTTGAGAGACTCATAGTTTTACTACATCAGAATTTACTAATTTCCCCATCTCCTTCCTACTAAGGCTGAATTTTCAAGTGTTCGAGATTACAGCAACTTCAACTACCATCACTTCAGAGGCTGCTCTTTTAACTCTTGATGTTTTTCTCTCATGCGACTGGAATAGAAGGTAATCACTGAGCTGTGAAATCCTATATGCATCTGTGACTATTGTTTTATAAATAAAAATTCTTCACCAAGGGACTTTCATTATAGTGAAGTGGTGACTTCTACCATGTACCACGAAATAACTTGGCACATGCAAATTAGTCCTCCCTGAAAAAATTCATTTTCAACTCCTCTGACATTATTCATGTTATTTCACTGAAGACACTTCTGAATCTGAGCTAGGGTTTTTTTTCCCTAAACATGTAGTTAAAGGGATAATATTTTATTTCCTGGAAATGGAAAGAATTCAGTTCAGCTGTGAACGAGCACATCTTTTGTGAAAATGCTCAACAAAAAACCAAAAACAAACCCAAAAAATTGACAAAAAATGTAAAACATTGAGGGGTAAGAAAGGAATTAGAGAAAAGTGACTTTACAGAATGAACATGATTTAAAAAGAAGGTTTTCAGGAGCAAGAGAAAAATTCTCTCTGTATCATGTGGCCTGATGTGCAATGAAAGGATTAAATTGAATATTGATTTTTGAAGAGGTATGACTATGCTGTTAAAATGATAAAGATAAAAAAAAATATAAAAGAAAACAATGAGATAATTGATAACCAAGGAGAGTTGTGACTGAACGCCATATTCCAGTTGCCAGGTTCTCGAGGGAGTCATAGTTTCTGTTACTGGCAGAAATTCATTAGGCTGCTGATGATGATCAAGAAAAAAGTACAGAGTAATTTGTGGTGGGGATGAGAATGTGAAGCTAATGGTGAAAAATTTTCACCTAAAAACTTCAGCAGTAATAAGGAACTGATGTCCAATGTGATGAAGATGAAGTATGAAATGCAAGGTGCTAAATAGTGTGGAGAGACTAGGCTATATCTCAAGTTTGGCAAATAAGATAAATAAGATAGATGGAAGAATTAATACCCCATAATTAAAGATGTGCAATTTATGTCACTAGACTGAAGCTTAAGCAATTGAAGTGTTTCGTCTCAAAAACATAATTTAATTTTCAAGTGGTTATAGAGAATTAACTGGTTAGTGAAATGTCATGGAAGCCTCAAAAATGTTCCAATCTAGAAATAGATTTTTTTTTTCTCATTTCGAGTGGGGGTTTGGTCTAAATATGCATTAGACAAGGTTTGTCTAATGCTGGACTTCCACTTCTAGGAGTGAGGAATCCATTTGAGTTGCTGAGGTGAGTGGCTTGTGAGAGGATGCCTGCAACTCCGGAGCAGAGCAGGGGGAGATCAGCATTCATGAGCCTCACCTCAGAGCGACGAGAGCCACCGAGGAGTGAGCCCCAAATCCTCGACAGGACTCACCCCGGAGCCGGCAGCTCAGCTCACTCGAGCAGCTGACTCACCAGGGACGGAGCCAGGAGGAGCGGTGCCAACTGTGAGGGGTTAAAGATTTACCCAGGGAGCACAGCGACCAGGAGCGTGGTGAACAGGAGCGTGGTGAACAGAGCGGGCAAACAGAGTGGGTCGAGGCAGTTTGCGCTGCAGTTGGAGCGGGCAGGTGGGTGGGATAACAGCCTCATCAAGAGGACTCGCCTGGAGCGCAGGAGGAGGAAGGAGTGCTTGTTTGTGTGGAGAGACATAGACAGATCGGTCGACCGGACAGATCATGGTCACAATGTGATCAAAAGCGGTAGTGAGGAATAATGTGGGTATCCAGAGTGTGCCTTCCCGCAGACATGCGGCCGTGCAGGTCTCTGGCTGCAGCAAATGCCTGAGCCTGGCACTTGTATTGGAGGGAGCCAGTGACACTGCTTGTGTGCGGTGTGAGTGAATAAATGATCTGCTCAGGCAGGTGGGTGAACTGAGGGAGGAGGTAGGAAGATTGAGAGCCATCAGAGAACATGAAAGTGAAATAGATTGGTGGAGCCACAGCCTAAGGCAAGGGCAGAGGGAAGTGGTTGAACAAGCGATGGGTCCCGTTCCCTCCTACCATCAGACAGAAGGAGCGAACTTAAGGGAGAAGGATGTATGGAGGGAGGTCCCTCCTTGGAGAGGTAAGTGAAAACCCTTGCAATCCCTTCCTCCCTCCCAGTTGCCCTTGAATAACAGGTATGAGGTCACACACAAAACAGAGGTCATCAGCTACTGCTTTGTATTTCTCAGCACAGTAAATGATTGTGCCCTCCTGCTAAGTGATTGCTGAATGACAGCTTTTGTTTCAGTGCCTTATCCTTTTCAGGATATTTATATCCACATCAGTAGTATTTTCAGCCAGCTGTAGGTTAAGAAGAAAAGGTTGCTGCCGCGGAAAGGACTCAGTCAGAGACCAATATGATCAGACAAAAAGCCATTTATTGCAAAGCATTAACTCCTTATATACTATTTCTTACACACACCTACAGCAATTTGGCATATCATGATTGGATGCTTGTCTTGAAGACCCTTAGTGACTAACATAGAATTGGTTAAGCACAGGTGTGAGAACTTGACCTCGAATGCTTGTCAACAGTCCACAGTTCTCATAAGTCAGTGAATTCCAGCTGCTTCTTATCTTGCTTGCTTAGGCTTCTTCGGGCCTCTCACGGCCTTGTTGTATCCCTTGGAGTTATTCAGAGCTCATGTACCAAATATCCAGTTTCCTGTGAGAACACTGCCTCCACAGGTTGCAATAGTTAACTTTTCTTTTTTATATTGTTATAAGGCATAAGATCCTTTTGGTTCAGTAGACCAGAAGATAGTAAGAGAGTGTATTAGCATGATTTTAGCATTGAGACTCAATCTACATACTAGTCTTCCCAGTGAGACTACTTCATGGAAGAACAGAGAAATGTTTTTCAAACCTTATTCAAAGACCTTTTAAAGAACTCCAAACTACCCTGGAATTGCCACAGATTGAAAGTCAGGACAGCAACTCTACTAGATAAGACTCTAGTCATTATTCATACGTTACTTGTAACGCATTCACACAGCAATGCTTTATCTGGGTCCTTTGTTGGTGTCTAACCCTGTATTAATCACATAGAACATCAGGGAACACAGTCAGAATTTCATGACAGCATTGGGAAGAAAGAAGGAAGATGCTGATACATCTAAATGCAGGTGCTCCCATGTGTTATTGAATCACTCCAACTGGTTAATTCTCTACACAAATAAATGTATTCTTGCTTTAAGCCCCTGTTATGTATAGGGGCCTGGATTTTTCTAATCTGAGGTGCTAGATGACAGGTTGTAGGAGCAAGTGTAGAAATCAGGAGATAGTCATAGATGTAAAATGTTACAAAGCCCAAAAATAGACTGTACTGTAGTGCTTATGGATTTCACTTCACAAAAATAGGGAATAAAAAGTTCTATTACTTTACTCATCAGCTCCTGGCAAGCAAGTGGTACAGTAGCAGATATCCTGGAAATTCAATTGAATAGCTTTAGGAGTGGGATTTGGAAACCACTAAGGACAATACAAACAATTTCATATCTATGTAGTTGTGACTAGCAGAAAAAAATGTTGTGGCATAGATCAAGAAGAAATAATGCATTTTCCAGAGGAAATAATGCATCTTCTCAGTATCCATAGAAGTTTTGTTTGACAAATAAAGCTGCTTGTTCCTCTGTGTTGCTTTTGGCAGTCTACCTTTTGCTTCTTTGGTGGCTGTGCTGCACATACTAGTTTTTCTTCTAAAGCTTACTGATATCTCTAATATTTGCTAAGTTAGGTATTTCCCTTACTGGCTCGAAGATAGTTTGTTTTGCTTTGTTATTAAATAAATGGGTGTCAGCTCTACCAAAGCAGGGTACTTTGATTCCTCTGAGGTTGCTATGAAAACCAGCACGATAAACGGCATTCCTCTGGATGTGTTTGTTTCATTTTGCTTGGGTTACCTGGTCTAAAATGTTTTGACTTCAGTGTTCTTTTGCAATGGTAACTTTTTTAGGCATTAGTTTCCCATGGTAAAAACAAGTTTTCCTTTGACAGCAAAAGTAGTCCTAGAGCTACTCAGCCTTCTCAGCAGTTGCTCCATTGCTCCATGGAGTGCCATCATACAATATGAGGATTCCTTTTATTTCTTAGAGGGAGCAGAAAACACCCTCTTTATTTTATTGAGTTCTTAAGTTAGTCATAATACTACTTTTCCTGAGGGAAAATTGATTTGTTTTGCAATTTTAGCTATGTACATATGTTCCAACTTAAGATTAAAAGGCCTCAAACCAAAAATAACCTAGTGATGATATCTTGATACCTCCTGATACAGATTGCCTTCCTTACTTAGGAAAGCACCCTTCATGTGACTGCAAAAGAAATTCAGCCAATGAGGTCAGACCCTATCCCTCAGCTTCTATTTTGAGTAAAAAAGTCTTAAAGTTGCAATCCTTATATTGCTCTGAACATATTGGGGGTTTTTATTATTCTCTCCTCTAAGGTTCTTTGTGAAGGCCTGAGACATTAACAGCAAATAGTGAAGATTTTGGACTGGGAGGAGGACATGTCCTCCTTAATCTAAAACACTGTTGTAATCTAGGAGATGCGGTTTCTTTTATTGGTGCTGTTGCTGACCTTGGGCTTTCACATGCTTTTCTTTGTGTCCTGGTTTCCTAGCCAATAAAATAATGGGCTACCTTGTAGAGCACCTGGATATAGAATTTGAGATGTATATAATTAGTAATGCTGGTCATTGGTGAGGTTAAAAAGTATTTTAGTAATAAAACTGAATAACTCTATGGCTGTGAAAAACTAAAATCAGAGAAATGTATCACATGATAATTAGAAATTTAGCTTTTACAGGTTCTGTCCTTAAAAGTGGAGAACAATTTAGTGCTATAATCATACTAAGGAAGACGGAACTGAGGCTGCGTTTATGCTGCTATTCATAATTTAATTGGCAAAGGATGGATTGAAATCAAGATCTCAACAGCATTAAGAGGCAGTGTTCTCTATTAAATAAAATAATAGATATCAATATTACACTCTAGTTGTCAAGATTACTAATTCTTAAGTTAGAAAACAAGTATAGAGTGGAGGAAACAGGTATTCAAAATTTCCATCTATCTTCTCCTAAATAGCTCTTTACTCTTGGAATACATAAAGGTATATTATATCTGATTATAAGGACTTGTTTGCTTGTCATTTTTTTTTTGTCAGTTAAGATTAGAAGCCAGCTAATAAAAAACCACTCAAAATTGGGATGTGTAAAAGAATACCAAAAAACAAATGAGATGCTTTTTTTTTTTTAACAATCAGATGTCTTCTGGGCGCATCTCTCTGCTGGTATTGCACTCCTTGTCACTAAGAGTCACTGGAAGACACTTCAGTATAGACCCATGAAGTTCCAGTTCCTGACCTTACTTATTCAGCTCAAATAGCTCGCCCTGCTGCCTGTTTTATATGGTGGAGTTTGCACAAGTAAGCAAGCGGTTCCAGTTAAAAAATAAATCCGCAAAATCTAATTAAGGAATTGTCTTTTTGTTCCCCAGTTAGCTTAAATCACACTAAAGGAGGAAAAATTTAAACTAAAAATGTAAGTATTCATTATTCACATCCAAACTCTACAACTCTTAGAAAAGTATGTCAATCTGAAGAAATAAAGAGAAAAATGTCCAGCCTACTTCGCTAACACTGTGTTGGAAAGCTGTGTGTCCCTCTTCCTCGTTGGCTAACTTCATGGCAACAGTATGGTAGGATTCCAGATACTATGTTTGCTTTTTGACTTAAATAGCCCCTATGTGAATATCTGTGTGATAGGAATTTATTTGAACAGGTTTTCATAGGAGAAAATCTTCAGGTTGCTACTGTTTTATGGACCCAGGCAAGTTTAGTCTTTAACTTCAGAGTTCCTCTTAAGTAAGAGGTAGTCTGGACTTCTTCCAACTAAATTAAATGTCTTATTTAGATATTTAAGAAACTCCTAGTCAAACAAAAGCATATCTCTTCTACATCATGGAATAGTAAATAACTTCCTGCTCCAATGAAGAGTAAATATTCCACACGTCCTCTAGTGGGCATTTGGTGCATTTCCATGTTGAATAATAAATATCTGCTGGACTCTGAGTCATGCTGGTTTGTATATCAAGGGAACATGAAGCAAACACCTAAAAAGATTTAATTTGGTTTCTGACAACGGTTTGAAAGATATAATAAGATCATTGCAAAGAAATTAGATACTTTTCTATAAAAGTATAAAATGCTAATTGCAATTAAGACAGCAAGGAGAAAACAGGAGCTCTCAATGTAAAATTTGCACAGGAAATACTGCAGGCAATATATTTACCTGTACACATCATTTATATTAAAAAAATACACTTTCTGAATTATGACTGTTGCTAAGAACTTAGCAATAAAGTTTCTAAGAATACCATGAAAACTTGGAAATGGTAGAAGGGAAATTTCATGATCACCTTTCAGGCACACTGTAAGAATTGAATCTCTGGTATCAGCAAAATCATATATCAGTTTAGATCAATTTATCTATGTTCATTTAAATGAAGCTGAGAGAAAACTCAACACTATTATGATAGTTTTATTATAATGTTATAACAGCATTATAGTAGTAGGTTGGTAAAAAGTGACATTGTATCTCTATGGGTATAAGATTTTATAATCTATAAAATTTTATAGAGGGTCTTACCTTACTACTAGTCCTGATGAAAGAAATATTTCTTTCAAAGCATAATGGAATCTTCCATCTAGATTAGGGGTACCACTGCATGCTTAACATGCAGCTAGAAAATGTAGTACAGTAGGCTTTTTAAAATAATAAAATATTATAAAACAATAAAAATGTCTTCCATGCGTTTATTAATTTTGTTATAGTTAAACCCAGAATATGTCTGTTCCTAATTTAGCATCTAAAGAATAGCTGTGCAATATCTTGCTAGGGATTGTACTTAATGAATCATGCAATCAGGTGAGAGAAACTAAGTTGTAAAGAAAGTCATCTGTGCAAGAAATGTACCCAGTTGCTTTTAGGAATTTTATAACTTTGTTCACCAGTAAATTTTCTTCAGGCTTTTCAGTTTGTTGCTCTAATTGTCAATAGATTCAGGCTGAACTATACCATTTGTGCCCCGTCTCAGGGAGTGTTTCAGTGGTATGCCCTATAGAGAAGATGGTGGGAATTCCCCATACCAGAACTCCAACAGCAGGGACCACGGCATGTAGAGAAGCTTCTGTTTCTGTGAAGCTTTATACCATTACATGATAGAGTTCTTATATGAAAGACTTTTCCCTTGGATGGGAAAACTGGCTCTTGACTTTAAAATATTGACCTTCTGCCTAAGTGGAAGCTAACTGAAAACATGATTATTAAGTAATCCTGGTATGAAGGTTTCAAGCCACGTGGGAAACATTGTGACTTATGAAAAAAGGTAATTTCTGTAGGAGAAAATGACAAAATGTGCCTTTCTAGTGAGCTGTACATCTCTAAAGACAAGGTGGAAAATAAGCTCAAGGCAGTAAGGTCACCCTGTAGCTTGAGCTCTTCAGTGGAAACAGCCTTGCCCTATAAAGAGGAAACCTTTTGAATGTCACAGTTGGTAAAATGTGGAGATTACCTTCTTGGGTTGAGGAGGGGTCAAAGCCAAACAGGTAGGTACAGAGTAGGGAGGTAGAAAAAGGAGCAGCAGAATAAGAGGAAAGCAGCAGCCAAAGTGGTGAAGCTTGCCTAGAGGGAAGACTGGGAACACTGTCATTTCTTCGTGTAGCAGGCACTATGAATCCATAATATCCCACGCCACTGCTGCCATGGTTCATTTGGGTCTCTCAAGTTTACATGGAAACATACTGTGTTTTCAATTTTATTTTATGAGCCCATTAAGAAATACAATAAACACACCAGAGTATGAATTCATTCGTATCTCATTCCAGTCATATGGCTTCACGATTTATAACCTGTAACTCTCAATCTGTGCATTTATGGGGGAAAAAAAGTACTATTAGTTACCTAGCCAATGGTGAGTGTGCTCATCCCTCCTCCTCTGTCAGGGTGTGGGTGTTCCCTGTATCACAGCAGGAAACACAGAATCCCCAGCAGTCTGGCTGCTGTGGGAGCTGCTTCGAAACTTTCTGGGATATGCTGATATTTTATGCCTTTTATTTTGAAGGCTTGGTTTAGACCATTTCTATCAGCAGATTCTGAAGACAAGAGATAGTGGCTGCAGGAGACAGCAGTTTGCAGGAGATCACAGCTGCCCCTAGCTCTTCCTGGTCATGTGTCCTGCGTAGGCACTGTTCTGGCTCCTGAGTATAATATGGCATACTTGAGGATATCTAAATATTTACAGGAATTTAAAGGATGGCAGCTACTGCTCAAGACTTGTGACAATCATTACAAGTTACATTCCTTGGAAGGTGTTTATTGTCCTTGGGGTTCTTTTGTTTGTTTTTGAGAGATATTTTTTGAGTGCCACAGTCACGTTCCGTGTGACAACTCAATCAAACTGCGTAACAAATTTCACTGTGGAATCACTTTCTATTTTCTTATAGTAGTACTAAATGATACACAAACCTTCTTCTGAAGCCTTTGTTTTAGGAACTTAGCATATCTGATGAAATGTATCCCTTCACCTCCATTTCTGTTAATGGTATTTGAGCAATCCTGCGTACTGATTGCAAAATCACATTTGCTTTGTCCTCTATGTGCTGTATTTATCCTTCACAAATATCCACAAAATTCATAAGGGATTTGCCAAGAAAGTTGGATCATTCCTCCCAGTGAAGAAATGTGTAAATCTGGGAGGGTGGTGCTGTTTGTACAAGATCTAAAAGAGGCTTTCAGAATCTGCTAGAGAGGCTTGTGTAACTTTAAGTAAGGAGATTATGGAAAATGCTGACTAAAGCTGAGAGCTTGCAAAGGCTTTGCTGAGCAGCAGAGCTCTGTAAAAGAAATTTATAAATAGATAGCTTTTGGGTTCTGCCAGGCAAGGACTTCTCACTGTGACATATTTCAGTTTCCTCATTTGGCCATCAGTAAACCCAACTTTCCTTATTACATCTGTGTCAATCTTGCGTTCATCTTTCACCTAATACATTAATATGTGCTTTCTTGTGGGTAGCACATATTTTTCCGTGTGTTTATTTTGTTCTCTGAGCACTAGGGACGATGTTCTTACCCTTATAGCAGTCCTGCTTAATGAAAATAAAATGTAAGTATTTGAAGTTGCAATTATATACTCATTTGAAAATATGTATGAAAGCAACCTCTGGTGATGGGTTGGGTTTGTTTAGGGTTTTTTCTGGCATGCCTTTACTGACTGAAAAACTGTATCTTTTTATCTCAGTACAAGAAGATAAAAAAAAAGAAATTATCTTGAGTTAGAATAAAAAGGTCTAATTGAAACTTAAATAAAACTTCACAAAAATTGCAGTAAACACAAGTATTTCAGTAAAACTTTCAGTGAAGATATTCTATAACGATATATAAATGACAAGCAAAACAGTACTGCCCAAACCTGCAGAACTTTTATTTATTTCACATTTTTTGTTTGTTACAACCTTGCTTCAGGACTAAGTTAACAATTTTCTGTAGGAAATTAATTTGTTCTTGTGTTTGCTGACCTGCTTTGGATATTTTACTGACCCTTTGGATATTCTGTGTTTTCTGTATATACTCTGTAGCAAGAGTTTTCACTGGACCATGTCTGTTGCCATTTATCCTCCCATTCAAACATTATCTGTAGCAATATAACTAATAGATGAATGTAACATGCTTGTGCACTACCAGTTTAATGCCTTGCAAGAGTACTGGGGTGGAAAGGGAAAGCAGAAAAGTGCATGAGGAATAAGCTGCCCTGGTTCAGTTGCAGTTTCAGTCTTACATGCCTCAGCTGGTGTCTGTGGGTGCAAAAGTGGGCAGGAGGGGTGTTGTGATCAGGATTTGGGTACTGTTTGCTTACCAAACTGCATGCTACCCCATGAAAGAAGCCCTGGCTGTCCCTGTGTGGATGAGAGAACTATGCCTTCAGCCAGTCATAAATTTCACTGCCCCAGGGACAATAAATTGAAGAATTCTTCTACAGGAGCACAATAGTACTGATCCTGTTCTATTTCTTGGCTTTACAAGATTATTTTGGACTTCAAGAAGTAGAAGTATGATTTGGATAAGCAACTAAATGCTACTAGTCAAGAAACTTTTGTCCCATAACTCAACTGACACAGTTGAGTAGGATCGCTGAACAGGTGATAACCTGGCATACCTCAGCTTATGCCTGCATCAGGTTCTCACGTTTCATTACTGTATTTCAGACATTTTATTAATAAGCTGCTGTATATACTCACGTTTTGATGAATTCAGCTGCTTGAAAAATATACTGACTATAAAAATCAAATTGGGCCCAATCATGTCTTCAATAAAGCTTTAAAAAAAGTAGTGCTACTGAAGTAAATGGACATCATAAGTATACTCAATTAATTATTGAATGCAGTATATTAGAGAAGCATGGATGTAAGAACTACCTTTTGATCATTCTTCTTGAATAGCAGCTTAGTTTGAGTGTATGGTCTCTTTTTTATTAGCTTTCATGACAAACATCAAAGAAATAAATGTTTCTATAAACTTCTATTTGTAGAAAGTGTATAGAAAGTATCCCTCATTAATGCAGAACAGCTGAATCAGTTGTCAAAAACAGCAGCTGTGAATTCTGATAATTGCCTAATTAATCTAATGATACATTTTTCTTCTCATGATCCATTTAATATATTTCTGCACTGGAGCTGGATTCTGCAGCTGAGTTCTCTTTATACTGGTTTGGATAGTGACTTTTAAAATTGAAATATGATTACATGTATTAATAAAGCTGACCAAGTAAAAGTCATTTTCCAATAACTCAATTATTCTCAGTTAATATTTGGAAATACACGATCTCAAGAATGTGACAGTTTTATTATGCAACTGGTAGGATACTAATTAACTAGCAGAATTTGGTTAATTGCTGTGTTTCCAATTCATTGTTATTCTACCCAGGCAAAGAATATACTGGGGTATTTCTGGATTGGGAGTTAGCAGTCTTGAGAGATGAAGTATTCTTCCAGCTAAAAGGGTGGTCAAACTATGTACCACTGTTTTGGGATTCTTAGCCTACTTTGCGTAGTTCTTCTGGTATTTTTCCTAAATGGGGAAAACAAATGTTTTGGTACCTTAGATTCTAGGCAGCTCTGTAGTTGTGTGTATCGCAAAACAGAGCTTTGACTTATTCCAAAAAGAGCTTGGAAGTTAATCTGACAAGCATAGATGTATGCATAATCAATTAAACTAATACAATATTGGTTTAAAACAAAACAAATAATTGAATATGTACAACTTAATTTGCATAATTTTTAAATTACAGGCTAAAGTGGAATAGTACAGTTATTAATATATTTACTAATATAATTACTAATATTGTACACTAATAGTACACTATTATAGTGTACACTAATAGTACACTATTAATAGATAGCTAACTGCAATTTTGTAGAGTTAACTTGATATCTATTTCAACTGTATGATTGTTTCTGTGAGTAGTAGAAAACTTCAGAGAGCAAATGGGAATTGGAAAACAAGTGGCAGCAATCTGGGATTTCCTTTCTATTGCAAACTTTTTTTTTCCCTCTGCACTTTAGGTGTGGCATTGAGAAGGACCAAGAAGAATTTGACATAAGAATGGCTTTACACATTGAGCAGATTCTGCTGTCACTTGAAGATGCTCTACACTCCCCATAGCACCAGTTTTATAAGATTTCTTTCATTTCAACCTAAGCAGCATCTTTCAGAGAAAAGCAGCTCTTAAATCATTATTTAATATGGCATATGGTTCTTTCACTCTATCCACTGTGTAACAGTCTCTACCAATAAATTTTGTGATTCATGACATATATGAATTTGGAGACAATGTTATTTTCATAACAAAAAACAAAAGTAAGCATGATATGTGGCTGTAAGGATTACCTTTCACTGGTAACCAAGTGCTGCCGTGAAGACTTTAGCAAGTTATTTTTCCTGTAGCACCTGATACTGTTTTATTGTTTTCTGGATGTTCTAGTACAGCAGTGGAATAATTGCTACATGTTTATGAAAAGAGTCTTTTACACGAGTTGTAATCTTGTCCTCATGTATTACAACACAGGTTAACTGTACAAGAAAAGAGATGTATGGAAACATCTGTGACTACAGCATTTGGTATGTCTCTTCTAATTGCTGCTCATGCTTCTGATGGAATTGTAGAAAATGTTCTGGATATTTAACGATTATTTCAACTTGTACTGTATTTATTTTTAGCTTGCATTAAATGCAAATGAAATGTAAATTACATCAATCTTAGCTTATACCATTATGTCTAAAAAACCGAAGGTTGTATCTTTCAACCTGATGAAATAGTACTGGAGACATGAGCTGCTACTTCAGTGATACTCAGTGGTGAAAAATTTGACTCATTTAAATGGCTAGAGATAATGAAAAAATCCCACATGTAACTCACTCTGAGTGGTTCTGTATAAGTGAATGCAATTGTTTCTATGACAAGGAGAAATGCTGATAAAATTTTTAAAGAGGAGTATGTATGCCACTTGTTTTATAAAATATTGCTTATGCTATATTAATGTTCATGCTACACAGTACTCTCCTCGATAGCTAAAATGCAAATATGTTAAAATGATTTCCTGCTGTTAAATGGATAAAGTTGTTGAGGCATAACGACAAGCTTGCTTCAAGCAACAGGTTCTTCAATGAAATGAGAACATTTTGGAGCAGGGAAGTCTGCAGTCAAGAATAAATGACACAATTTCTCACCAAGGAGATCATAAATGTGTTAGTTTTGAAGGATTTCACTTCTATTTAAATTAAATCATAACCAGCAACAGCAGTTCACTCCTGATGCAGGTTTTGTGAAGGGAAGTAATATGTTCTTATCACTTAAACTATAAAACTATAAAGCTGCACTTTATATTTTGAAATGTAAGTTGACAGATAAATGTTAAAAAGTTCACACAAAAGGGTGGTAAGGGGAGTCAAAACGTGTCTCAGCCTTCACCATACCTTAAAATGTAACATTTCAAGAGAAAAAAAAATCTGAGAAAATAAATTGGGGTTTTTTTTCTGTCTTTTAACTTCCTGGCTTGTTTATTTGGAGTATATGATCACAGCAGCAGAGAGTAGTTTTTAATGTATCTTCCTGAAGGGTGTAGTTCAATGATGTCCTAAACTTGGTATTACTGTAAACTGTTGGTGTCAATAATGAAGAAAAAAGAAAAAAAGACTAAACTTGTGTATATAGTGTATATAGTGATAGTGAGGGGGTTGGGTGCTTTGGGTGAATTTTCTTTTAAGGAGGAGAAAAATAAAAATATTGTTTTTACAGTCATGAATTATCTTCTTTACACATGCTTTTGAGGTAAATGAATAGGTCTTTCTGCTTTTTAAACTGTTTTGGCTGTATTTGGTAATATACTCAGTAGCATTGTCCTCTCAGCGCTTTTTGCCACATCTGCATTAAGGTTGCCAGATTTATTTTAGCTGCATACTTTAAAAGGAGCAGCGAAAAGATCCCTTTAGGGGTTTTGTTTTCAGGACAATGATAAACAATCTGATAACCTGTACTCACTTCAGCACCTAAAATCAAATTTCTAATTTGACTAAGGTCAAGAAACTCTCAGCCTTGAAAGCTCTGGTGGCTCCTATAATTGAAGCCAATCCAGGCTGAAATACCACAAACCCTTTAATTCAAGCATTACAATAGCATCATATTATTTTAATTAGTTATAAATTGCTGGATTTGTTCTATTTCTCCCCTGATTTCTCAACTTTGGGAAGTAATTTTACTCAAGTTTTCAGGATTACTTTTTGTCCAGAACTACATTCATAGGAACGCTTACTGAGTCCATTTCTAAACTAGAAATGAAGAACCATATTAAATCAGTTGTTTTCAGATGCTGGTACATTCAGCAGAATGATACCTACCATGTAAGTCTGCTAAATTAAAAAACTAAAATTCAAAACTAGAAAACTGCTCCTTTTTTGTCAAGAAAAACACGGCATTTGAGACTATTTAAGACTTACCGTGAATGTGACTGAAGAATCGGGGTTAGCTCTATTTTGGAACTCTGCAAAAGTACACAGAGAACAGTATAAATGGAGATGTTCAGAAAAGAATGTGCTCTTTGCAGAGCAAAGACATGCAGGGATTTGTCCAAGAAGAAACTGCTGATTAATGTTTTGGTTGATAATCACTTTGTTTATGTTTGAATTATGCTATTTTCTGTTCAAAATCATCTGCAGGGATTGTATATTTGTAAACAAAGACAGATTAAGATAATTTATTAATTCTCTGTCTGCCATCCACATTTCTACCAGAATTATCTACTTCTAAGCTCCCAACCACATTAACCTCTGAGCACTGAGACATTTTAATTGGCTTACAAGTGTGAATCATCTTTTAGCTTCATATAAAACATGAATGGTTCTAAATCTAATTCATGCTAGAAAATATAGTACCCGCATGCTTTCAGGACTAAGTACGATGTGTTAAATTCACTGAGTGCAGACGTGCAGGTAGTGCTGTAAAGCAGGCACACACTTTGTTCTAGGCTGTGTGGACAAAAACTTCCAGAAGAAGAGGACAAGAAGCTGGTGTGAAATGTTATTCAGGTTTATCTCTGCCAGCTCTTTGCAGCAGCATACTGTCCTTAATGCTCCCAGGTGAATGGCCAGGTTTTAGAATTGCAGAATGAGTACATACTCTGGCTTAGCAATTAGCCACAGGAAAGTAAAGCTGTATCTTGTGTGAACAGAGAGATGAAAGGTTGGTTACTTGAACTTCTAAGTGCCAAATGTTGAGCAGCACAGACGGGCATCCTGTCAATACATGTTTAACACTATCAGAGAAAGAAAGTAGAGAATATTATCAACTAGAATTTTATGTCAGTGTTGTTCACAAATCTGTGTTAAACTGAATGAGAAGTTTCAGTGTTTATTTTCAAAAGGGGTTATCTAAACAAAATGTATTCTGAAATTACTCTGTAGCTTTTCTCTGCTCTGAGGAATACAGACTGATTGTATTATCCTTTTAAGGGTGCCCACACAAACACAACTGTTCTGTGTTCTTGCATGTGAATGTTTGGTTAAGGACATGTTTACATGGAAAGTTGTGATTGACCTGTTTATTTCTTTGTTTCTTTCTTATAGAGACACTTACAGAAATCATAGAATTGTTTAGGTTGCAAAGACCTTTCAGATCATTGAGCCCAACCCTTAACCCAGCACAGAGAAGTCCTCAACTAAACCATGTCCCTCAGTGCAATATCTAAGTGTGTTTTTAACACCTTCAGTGATGGTGACTCTGCCACTTCCCCATGCAGACTGTTCCAATGCTGGACAACCCCTTCACTGAAGATATTTTTCCAAATATCTAATCTAAGCCTCCCCTAATACAACTTGAGGCAATTTCCTCTTGTCCTCTCACTTGTTTCTCAGCTGACACCCACCTTGCTACAACCTCTTTTCAGGTAGCTTTGTAGAATAAAAAGGTGTGTCCTGAGCCTCCTTTTCTCCAGGCCAAATAACCCCAGTTCTTGCACCTGCTCCTCATAGAACTCATTCTCTACACTCTTCACGAGCTCCGTTGCCCTTCTCCTGCCCTACTCCAGCACGTCAAAGTTTCTCTTGCAGTGAGGGGCCCAAAGCTGAACACAGGATTCCAGGTACAGCCTCACCAGTGCCCTGTACATGGGAATGATCATTTCCTTAGTCCTGCTGGCCACATTACTTCTGATATAAGCCAGGATGCAGGTGGCCTTCTTGGCTGCCAGGGCACAAGCTGGCTCAGATAATTACCATTAGTTGTTAACTACCTGCATAATAGAATGTGATGTGTGTCTGAAGCTTGTAGGTTAAAGACATTCATGAAGTGTATCCTCTTGGTTTTCTATTTTAATATGAGATAAATCTTTAGGTATTCCTCTGAATTCTGCATATTTCTTTTGTAGCTGTTGAGTAGTTCAGTAAAGTAAACAAATGTTCTTTCTTGGTTGGGGATTAACAGTAAGAAATCCTGTGACAGGACAGCAGGCACCTTGAGGGAACAGATCAGAAGTGTCAGCCAACCACCTGCACTTAGTCAAGTTGCTAATTAAATCATGAACATTGAGTTGAGCTGTAGATTTTGCTTATTTTGGGAGAATGGTCCTATCAGATAAATACTATCTTGATTTAATGAGGTGTCAATAAGATTTAAAGGTTTCATCTTATTTTTTTATTATTATTATTGTTAGTTCTGTTTTTAAATAAAAAAAAAGAAAATCATAAGGATTTTACTGAGACTGAAGGGAGGCTGTTATTGTTTACTACATAAAGCAGTATCTATGAGCTTGCGGGTGTGCACTGTTAGGATGACATGCAGTGAATGTCCATACAGCAGAATATAAGCAAACAACTGACTTGTGCTGGGTTTTGCTACTTTTTTCCCTAAGGGAGAAAGCATTTCTTAAACGGATGCTTTCCTCCAGTATGAAACTATTAGATTAGTATGCAGACGCTGTTTCATAATACTGAAAATTCAAAAGGTTCCTCTTCTATGGCCAGCTAATGGAAAAGATTGAAAAACAGCAATTATCTCTTCTGCCCCTATTTATTCTTCTGTACTGAACCTGGGCCCAGAGCTTCTAGCAGAAAGCAACCCGTGTTCTCAGAAGAGTACAATACTATTGCTGTGCCTTATCTCTGTAAGATGACAGTGGAAAGGAAAGTTATTTTATGTTGGTTTTTGTTTTAATTACTTCATTGCGTTCATTATAGAGATTGACAAATATTTGCTTCAAGGGATATGTGCCAAGCTAACAAATGTCTTTATTTTGTATTTGTACTGTAGTTTGTTTAGCTGGATGTGCCCTAGACTGTGAAGCTCACACAAGTAATTAATTTATATTTCCTAGTGTGACCCACTGTACAGGGCTGTGCAGTGCTGTCAGGCGAATTGTGTACCATTGTTATTAGGCCAATCCCATGTCAGACATTGCATAATAATGTGGGAGAGAGCAGTCTATTGGGCTGTAGTTATGGCTTAACCCCAGTTGGAAACAAAGTACCATGCAGCTGCTCACTCGCTCCCTGGGGTTAGGATAGGGAGGAGAATCAGGAAAAGGTAATACCTGGGGGCTGAGTTTAGTAACTGAGGGAGTAGGTAGCGTGAAATATAATAATAGTAACAATGCTAATAATAAGAAAAGAGAGAGGCATAAAAACCAAACAACACAAGTCATGCACAATGCAACTGCTCACTACCCACTGATCAATGCCCAGCCCATCCCTGAGCAGTGATCAGCAGTTCTAGGCCAGCTCTCCCAGTTTCTATATTGAGCATGATTGTCTGTAGTACAGAATATTCGTGAGCCAGCTGGGATCAGCTGCCCCAGCTATGTCTCTTCCTTGTCACTCCCGAGCCTCCCTGGCAGGGCACTAGGAGAAACTGAAAAGTCCTTGGCTTAGGGTAAGCAGAGCTCAGCAATAATATCAGTGTGTTATCAACATTCTCAGACTAAATAAAAAACACAGCTACAAGGAAGAATATTAGCTCTATCCAGCTGAAACCAGGACAGCAACTTTGAAAGGGTATCTCGCTATAAGAAACAAATGTAAGAACTTGGTGATATAATGCAAAGTACTGTTGCCCTGATTGACTTAATATATGAGGTGATACAAAGCTGTCATAAGACAAAACATAGGCTGTACAGACTGAATTAAATCAGTGGCAGAGGGGTTCAGAGCAAACTTATGAGACCAGATACAGAATATTTCCAGCACAAACATATTCCTGGAAACGTTCTCCTCATCTAAACGTGCACAAGTACATCAGGCAGTATTTGCCCTTAATGAAGCCATGCTGGCTGTCACCAACCACCTCACTGTTTTTCAAGTGCCTTAGTGTGCTCTCCAGGTGAATGGGTTCTAAGGTTTTGCCAGGCACAGAGTGAGACTGACTGCTCTGTAGTTCCCTGCGTCATCCATTTTACCCTTTCTATAATTTTCCTTTTTCCTTCTGAGTTTTCTCAGCAGCTCTTATCCATCCATGCAGCCCTTTTGGCCTTCCTGCCCCATTGATATTAGAAGGCAGGTCACTGATTGTGCTTGATGTAATAGGAGAATGCGGAGATGCTGTTTACTAACAATGATTTTTTCTGTACTCCTCTTTTTTAAGTTTGGAAGCATTTGAAATTCATAAAAGTACATTGAAACAGTAAACATATATCTTGAGTTTCATTTAAAGTATGTCAGCAATTCTGTTCTTTATATTATCTACTGTATTTGACATCTGTGTTATTGCATATTAAGATATGAGCTTAACATCTCACTCCCACCAAAGGTCTGAGAGATTGTTTAAAACATACTGTATTTTTTTTATGCTGTACCTCAATTTAATCTTGAGATAGAGGTTGCTTTATTTAAAATGAAGTAGAAAAACCTGTCCTAAGCTCTGCAAATACCATTATCTCTGAGGTGACAAGTTGTTAGCAATGTAATAAATAGAGTGGAATTACAATAGTCTTAACTTAGTGTCATTGGAATTTTAGGCAGGCAACAATCTAAAAGACTCCTTTTTTCTAATCAACTGTCAATTTTGGCAGCAGATTGGCAAACAGAGGCCCCATAAATTTAGAATGAATAAACATCAGAGCTCACTGTTTTTTCTTATTCTAAGGCATAAAAGTTTGGATGACACCAGCCTTTTAAAAACCAGGGCACATTGTAAGCAGTTGCAATAATTGTAAATACAGATCCAATCCATCCAATAAAGGACAGACATATCCATGGTCCTCCAAGTGTCTGCTCAGTGGCAATTTATGCACTTCCCATGTATAGCAGCCTCGGTCAGTTTTACACTGTCTTTATACTTACCCTCCTTTGTGAGGGCTGCAGATACTCTGTGTGCCTACCACTGTGGCTCTGGCCCATGGACCGTGGTAATTACAACTGCAGTTCAGTAGGTTGCAGAGATCTAATCTGGAAAAAACCCTGTCTTGACTCAACATATATTTCTAAGAAAAGCCATTAATCTCTTTGGGGTTATTATTAAGTCAACACAGCCTGGTAGCAGAATAAAAGATGAGATTTCTAGTAACTAAAAACCCGTTTCATTCCTTTAAAGACTACCTTGTCATTAAACTCAGAATACTCCCATCTAATCATAAGTGTGTATTTTGTGGCAACTCCCTTCTCTCTTGTTGTGAAGGACAGGAGGAATCTGTGATTGGATGTTCCCAGATCACTATTCAAGAATCTTATGGCATCCTTAGCTGCACAACACTGTTATCACTAATTATAATCTCCTACTGACTTCCTTGAGAGCAGTTCTTCCCTGTAGCAATTGCCATGGATATTAAATAGCTGGTCTACAATAAACTGTGATTCTGAATGTCAAGCTATTCAAACACTATATAATCACCATTTGGGGGTTAACAAACTTTCTTTCATAACTGGTTGCTGTGACATGTTAATTTTGAAAGTAATAACACCCACTGGGTGAGTGTGTAAATCATCACTTTGCAGAGGCAGGTTTTACTCTAAGACAATCATTCAACGCTAAAATAACAGATGAATTAGCAGCTAAATGCTGCATGGTTCTGGTTTAATTTTATTGCTTGTATCTCCAGAGAACATTCAGCTTTATATTGTTGGGGTGGGGGTTTGGCTTTTTGTTTTTGAATCTTACTAATAGGTTTGGTTTTTAACATATTCTCAGGAGCCAATGCTCCAGACTTTGCCCTCCAATTGGTATTACGGTATCAGTAATTGCTGCCTCATGTTAACATTTATTTAAAGCTGCTGATTTAACATTTAAAAATTCTGAGGTTAATGGATCTGTGAATACAGATCCATTAACCTCAATAAAAACAAATGGGACCTTTAGTGAACTAAAATAAGTGCAGATCAAGGATACACTTTCACTAATACTAACTGATAGCATTTGAATTTTACTATTAAAATGTCAGGTCATAAGAAGGGCTAGTAATGTAGTAATGCTCAAGGTGAATTTTAGTGTTTCAGTCACTTCTGTGACCCAAGATAGGATAGCTTAAGCTCAAGCAAGCTCAGTGTTCTAATTGCAAGATATTCTGGGTGTATTGCAATGTAAATAGTATGTTATTGGTGCTGAGCTGGGTTTCCTTAAGAATGAAATTGGTTTGAATACACATTCATCTAATGAGTAAATTATGATAGTGAAGTTAAATGACAAAAAATCATCTTATTTCATATGGAAATTGACTTCTAGCTTGTGGCACAGAAGAAAAATACAGTACTTAAGAAATGAATAAATAAAATAAGGAAAAGTATTTCCCTAGAATTACTTTCCTTTAGTTCTTGTATTCAACCTAACATCATTGTAAAAAAAAATGTCGATCTAGAAACACCACTTAGAAAGAAACATCACTTCCCCAGTTCATCTCTTGCTTCATAATACAGCAAATATGCTTTTACAATAGTCATATACAGAAACAGGAGGTGTGAATACTCATTTGAATTCACCAACATAGACATCTTTGCTTTTGTGGGAATGAGTTGATTCCACAATGAACATGTGATTCCACCGCTGCTCATCTTTCAATCTTGTTTGTCAAAATTATATTGTCTTTCAAGTTCTTAAATATGTATTCATCATCACTAATACACAGTTGAAGAAGTTGTAAATTGCCCAGTGCTAATGCCACACATGGACTTAAAGAGTGAGATCATAAAATACCAACAATGTGTATTTCTGCTCTGAGAAGTATTGTATCTGTGAATAGTGAAAAACTACATATACTTGGGAATAAAGTACACTAAATACTAACCATATATGTTATTTTCAGCATGCAAAAAAACAGATGGGAAATTACTCAGCAGATAACTCTGAAGAGCATTATATAGGCAACTTGGAGCTATATTGATCATTAGAGTAGATGGGTCAATAGAAACCTAATTTACTTACATGGGCATGCAAAGTTTTAGTGGATGGTTATTAAACCCCATAGTATTTTCTACATGGCAAACAATTAAAGGAAGAACGTGGAAAAGCACCTATACATTTAGAATCCAGGGTCTTATGGAAAACCCATGTCACCAACATTCGTCAAAACAGTTTTACTGGCTTTATTTGCTGTATCAAATAAGGCTACAATATACTCTTGCACAGGAGTTCTGAAATAACAATAGTTTCAAATATTTATTTTCTTTTCAGAAAATAAGTTTAAAAAAAGAACAGGAAAAGCATGGAAGAGATCAGGCTGAGTGCAGTTCCAGAAATGTGCTACTTGTACTTCTGGTTTCTGCTGTTATTACTAAAGACTTCATAGCATTACACAGGCAGAACTGTAATCTGAATTTGGCATCTTTATGAATTTATTACAATTCAAAGTAACCCGTTTTTTTGTTGTTTGAGTTTTTCATTATGAATATTGATTAGCCTGTAGACATCACAACAAACAGGAATGTATTCAAATCTCATAAGGAACAAAACTAAAAAATAAATCTCTATGACAAGTCCACAGATGTCAGAGTAATAGCTTTCCAAGGTGTAAGTGTATAACAACCTAAACTATAATTGTCAAATGAGAGGTACAGCTGAATATTGGTATTTCTTGTGAATACTTTAGATCTACTGTCATAATGTGTGTTTTGATGAATAAAGCCCAACAGTGTTTAAAAACAGAGAAAAGCCATATTTTAAGTACTTCTCTATTTAGCAAAATAGACAATGTCAGGTTTTTGCTGTTCTGACTTTGTTTCAACTCTGCTAAACATGAAGTAGATTGGATTCTAATGCTGGAAAACAGAATGCATCACTTTATGAATAGCAATGCATTACTCTGTGCATTGGAATGAATTAGGCACACTCTATTACCCTCCTATCCTGTCATAGTTCTGCTCTTCTAAAAATAGTTCTTGTGAGAATTTACTGTTAAATTTAAGACACTCTTTAAACAAAATTTACTGGAGTCTTTCATCTGTTAAATTTCATTATAAGTAATATTGTTCTTTTTAACAGTGGAAACACACTTGTTTTGTTTGAAAGTTGTACTAAATGCATTCACCAATTTTGATGTGATGTGAATGAACCTCAGGAATGTTTTCTGTAAATACTATTAGGTGGCATTAAAATCTCAAACTGCAGTCAACTTTTTTTGAAATGTGGGGTCTTTTAATGCAAAAGGTTATTACTGGTGTGTTCCACTGCTTCTTTTGAATTGGATATCTAGCTTTCAGGGTCTTGTAAAAGTTGCATTTTAAATTCTTAATTCAGGAGCCATCAGCAGTGTATACAAATCTATTGTTGGAGCTGTATTCTCTCTAAGAGTATTTGAGACATCAGGTAAATCTTTTTCTGTGTGTTGTAATCAAGCTTCATAGATATCTATTTAGCTGTTTAAAATGAGTCTTCTTACATACACCTCTGTATTTAATAATGTGGTCATGGCAAGAATATTTTGAAGAAACAGTTACTAGAATGCTCATGCCATGGAATTTGAACCAGAAAGATAAACTCTTTAAAGGGAAGTAATAATTTCTTGCAGGTGGCTTGTGGTCATTTTCCTCTGATCTGTATCTAGGCTGTAGCCATGTTTGCTCTTTTTCATTTTCCAAGAGTCTTCCCTGTAACCCAAATCTGCTAATGATGCACAGCAGCAGGGTAACGTACTTACCATTCTACTGTGGTGCTTTTATATTTATGGACTGTACTGATGAGAAGATCTGTTATTGATTGTTGTATGTTGGCCCCAGTTTAACTAAATGCTCCAGCACATTTCTGTCTTTTTGGTGGAAAAGAGTATGAAGTACTGTTTGCGTGAGTACTAATGCACTCAGATTGAGGTATAGTCCAGAATCATACTAAACTGTGTTTCTTCATAAATTAAACAGTGAAAGTAGAAGACAAACACATCACACTGTTTTATGAGACAGACATTAGTCTTCTATCTTCCAAAATGTGTGAGTCTTATTAACTGGCATCTCTCTAGATTACCTTGTGTTACATGCACACATTCTGTTGTGAAAAAGAATGAAGGAATTTACTTGTGGTGCTGAGTTGACATAGTGTTGTTAACAAACTGTCAGTTGCTTTCTCTTGGCTAAAGGTAAAATTGATACTCATCCTCATACCTAGCAGTATGGTCAACATGGAAACACAATTAGGCAGAGAGACTACACCAGCACTTCAGAGCACATTTAGGAGTGTTTGGCATGATAGCTATATCTTGTGAATTAATTTCTGGTCTTGTTCTTAGGAAATTTGCTTCTTGCTATATTGCCATGTTAGTTTTTTCTCTCTTTCTGTGTTTGAAGGGCTTTCTGGTCTGAAGAGCTCATCTAACCACCAACTTGCTAGGCATTTCATGGGGTGGGATTTGAGTTTCTTATCACTGAGGCTTCACTTAAGACCCATATATGTTATTTAGTCTTTATTTACCTGTTGTTTTGGATTGTAATGACTGTAATTGGAGTACCTAATTCTAAAAGAGTTTATTAAGTAAATAAATTAATCAGATTGCATGTCATGGTAATATAATCAAGATGATATTTCCCTAGTAAAGTATTATCATTTTATAAATAGTTCATGATATCTGACTGTTTACATATATATTAATGAATATATTAACATTCAGGAAAAGTATTTTAACAGAATTCTAAAGTCATAGGTTTTGGTGGTTTCTTTTAAGTTGTATAACATAACAATAAGACACTATTTTATGTGCTTTGATTTGTCTTCCAGAACACATGAGTATAGTATAAACAGTTATGAGAAAGTGAAACTGTGGTCTTAAGAAAAGCTTATTTTGATATATCTGCTGCTTCACTGTCTTATGCGATGAGAATGACAGATTATGAGCTTACTTATTACCATTTCTCTCATTTATGATTTCACAAACAGGAGCAGCCTTCCTTCCCACCATCCACAAGCTGTGATAACTAAATAAAACTAAGCTTGTAATGCATCTCCTTGTAATTAAAATATTTCAGCAAAAATATCTGTATTAGCCTTCTCTCTGCCATACAACATAAGCAGAAGAGAAGGTTGGGTAGTATGAAAACTACATACTGATCGTTAAAAAACAAACAAGAAAACCTGAAATTCAGCAGTGGCTCTTCACCCCTTTAATAAGAGCAATTCATAATCAAAACCGAATACTGACATGTTGATAATAATTAAGCAATTGGTTATGGTAGTGTCGTAGTTTAAACCAAGTCCCCCAACTCCCGGACACTATGTGATAAACCTTTTCCAATGTAACTGAGTGTGTATTTGTATAGGGTAATAGTGGTTTTCCTGGTGTGTCTTGGTTAAAATGACATAGCTGAACTAATTTTAATCTGACAAGAGGATATGGAGCTTCAGCTTCACCTGATAAAAATCAGTACAGCTTCTTTGAAAATCACCAGATGAATATTACTGTAAACAATGCATCTAAGGATATACAGCCACTGACAATTGTTCCCTACTATCTCTTTTTCATAAGCAAGGAAAACACACTTCTGTTTGGAGAAGTGGAAACCACACTTTAGAAATAAGATGCAGTTATCATTGCTGTTTGTTCATTATAATCTGTATGAATGCCATCTTATTCTACACAGTGTTAGTAAGCAGACATGCTTGATATTGTTACTAGTAATATTTTTGCAAATCTTACTTAGGTAATTCAACCTCATATTTGATGTCTGACATAAGCTGAACTGTTAATATTGACAGTGTACCAGAACATTGCTTTGGTGGATTGTTTCTGAGTGGGTGAATCCTATTTCTGTCTTTTAGGGTTTTTGTTTCTCTTCCTTTGTAGAACATCTAAACCTATCACTTGTCTCTGCTAACTTAAAACTTATCTTTTAAAGAATAAACTTCAAGACTTCCAGTATCAAGCTTCTGTATTCTACTACTCAAGTTCTCTGTAGATATTGAACTCTTGCTGGCAACAGAAAAAAGCACAGAGCTTGCTTTTTAGAAGATCTCTGCTACTGTCTATGGATGGGAAGGAGATACAAATGGAAGGAAGGAATGCATCTAACCTGATATTCAAAGTAATTTGGGGAGTTATTTGTGTGCTTTCATAAGCTACATTCTTACAGTAATGGTAAAATCAGTCAATTTGTTGAAATAAGACAGTGATTAAAGCAGATTAATAGTATCCAAACTTGTGTCACTGAAGCAAGCAGAGACAGATAGGTTTTCACTGAAAACAGCTTTGTTCCAAAATTGAAGTACATGGCAGAGCATGAAGACCTATAGGTTTTCACAACCCCATACGTTTATTTAGGCTCTACTGGTGAATGAACTCAAGTACTAATCCTGGGTTCAAACAAACCTGCATTAAAACATATACATTGTGAAGGATCTGTGTGAAGATACTGAGCAGAGTCTCTTTCAGTGCTCTTTACATGGGAAATTTTCAGAATTTAAATCTAATTTTGGAGTTCAGATTTCTCTTTTGAGGGCTTTCAGTTATTGCAGCAGCAGAAAAACAAACAAACAAACAGACAACAACCAACCAAATAAATACATCTGCAAAAGCACACAAAAATCAGCTTTGGGACACTTCAATGATGATTAGCAATATGCATTGCCCAAGTGCTGCTCTTTCCATCTGTGTCCAGCCCCCCTGCTTCCCTTCAATCCATGCACCTTATGTGCTGCATCTTCGACATACTTTTAGTCCTTTAAAAGATGCTGATGTGGAGTGAACATTCAATCCATTTTGCTATTACCTTTATGAAAGCTACAGTGCACCCTGAGAAGAGCATGCCTGACCCAATTTGATCTTTCATTTCTAACACCATAGCTTGCTGACTTTCTAAAGGATACTCAAGAAAGGCTTATTAGCAGATGTTATCACTGGAATCACCTTTTCTGAAATAAGGAATGACAGGACCATCTGTGCATTTGTTGCTTGATAACCTAAGCTTCTATGTTGTCCTGGAAATCCTGCTGATAGATCTATCTCCATGTGGTCACATAGCATTGATCTGTTTGGAGTCGATTTTTGTGCAGCATAACACAAAAAAAAAAATAGAAAACAGAAATGCTATTTTAAACAGCAAATAGCTGAGGCTCCTGTATATGTCTCAGGTAAACATTTCAGTGGAACGTAAGTGAAATAGAATCATGAATCCCATTGACTTGAAATGAAGGACAATGAATCAGTGAACCTGTATTTGAAGCTTATGGAAATTATACCTTATATATATACATGCTTCTATAGCAGAAGGATGTGTGTATCACTGATTAGTGAAGAACTTATATGCTGCTGCTAAGTGTATAAAAAACCAGTGGTAAAGTGTAGAAATTCTCTGAAAATACAAAACAAATGATGAAATCTCCTTAGGGAAGTAATTGACCTTTTTAAATTAAAACCTCTAGAGGAGAAAGATTTAAAAGTACTAATTTGCAGTGAAGCAGGTGTGACAGCTTGACAACTTCTTATAGATACTCTGTGTGAAGTCTAAGCAATCTATAATGTTTATTAATGAATATAAAATAGAGAACTTAATGACCCACAATATGGAGAAAATTTTAAGTGTGTTTTAAAACTGCTATAATGGCATTTGTTGTTATCCCAATCTTCAGTGATTCCTATAGTCATTAATTGTAGTTGTATGCAGTTTTGATCAAAAAACAATAACAAATGACATCTAGTTGATACTATTTACATGTTTATATCAATTTATTTGGTAAAGCACAAGTTGATATAATAGTCGGTTGTGAATGGAAATGTTTTGTTGGACATTATATGCTGAGGGGATACATATATTGTCAGTGAGGGAATGAAGTGTGGGCTTTACCATTTATTGAGTGAAAGAACTGTAGATTAATTTGTCAAGAGCAAGAAATGACACCTAGTCTAATAAAACATCAGTTGTTTCTTCAAGGAAGTGGAAAGGGAAATGAGAAAGAAATAAAATTTTGGGAGAAATCCCAGGTAATGTGTATTGAAGAAATAAGTACAGCAATTTAGCTCGAATCAGAGATAGACTATCCTGTGGGATATAATATTGATATAAGCAGGTAAATTGCATGTTTTCTTTCATTTGCTAATGTATGCATTTTTAAACATTTTACTGTATAATCATAGAATCATAGAATAGTTAGGGTTGGAAAGGACCTTAAGATCATCCAGTTCCAACCCCCCTGCCATGGGCAGGGACACCTCACACTAAACCATAGCACCCAAGGCGTCATCCAACCTCTGAACAAATTTCCAAGTTATTCAAAAAGTAACCAAATGCCACTTAAATGAAGCTGCACAGACTGGGTTGGTGATGCATCAATCTGGTAAGGGAGGGTAGTGTCCTGGAATTGGTATTTTAAGCAAGAAATTTGTCTGGCAGACAGGGAGCATGTCTGGACCCTAGTTCTCCATGCAATATATTTCACCAAAACAACTACACAATATTGCTTTTTGTCCATTAGAACTCATTTGATTTTGGATTCCTTCAATGGTGACTTAGTGCAAGAGGCTAGTTGGGAATGCTACTTGTGGCAGAAGAAAAAAGTAAAAAGGCTTCTTACAGTGTTTTATTCCTCTGTACCAGACAGATCCTTACATGATTGTAAGTCACTGAAGCTATATATAGTAGAGTAGTTGGGAATATGGCCATGTGCATAATTAAAATATTTATCCAAAATTAAGAGACCTATGTATTCAATTAATGATTTTACCAGTTAATGTTTGCAACATTTGACCAAAAGAATGCCAGCTTGTGACTAATTAGTAGGATTGAACCTAGTTTAAAAATGTTGGCTGAAAACATCTCAATATGCAAAGAGACTTGTCATGAAATCCCTAGAAAAAACGTAACTCAGCTGTTAGCCTAGGATTCTTCTCAAGAGTTAGAACACAGAAGGTTAAGAGGAGGAAAATTCCTTTGCCCAACAGGAGTTTCTGTTCTCCCTGGGCTTTCAAATTGCACTGTAAATTCTGCATTTGTTGTTTTGTTTGCTGTAAGCTTTTAAAGTGGTCAGAGTTAGGGAGAGCACTAGCCAAGAAATATGAATAGCAGTAGTTAAGTGAATTTACTGCAGGATATGCAGAGCTAATGAGCATCCTCCTTTTACAGGGTACAGGGGGAAAGCAGAAGAGTCATCATGAAATAAACAACTGTGAAGCAGTTTGTGTAAATAGGTTACCTGCTATCTCTCTTTAAACAACAAACCTCTAAAAATAAATATATTAAATTGTTTTCCTTAACCCATGATATTATGATGGTGTAACTACCAGGAGCTGGCTATCAGGTTGTATTTGTGTTTTTATTTCAAGCATTTGAGGATACTCTCTGCCCTCTTTAAAGATCTCAGAATTTGGTCCCCTTTTCCACTCTTTGGTCTAGGATACATTTTGGTTTTTATTGTTTGTTGGTTTGTAGGGTTTTGGTTTATTCTTCCTAATTAAGATTTTTTTTTTTTCTGGAAGGAAGTCCTTTAGAAAACAGTCAGTTTCCTGCATTTTGACGGTTTAGACATTTTGTTTGTACTTTATGTGTGTCATAACTGCTGTTTTATAGTTAGAAAGGTGATGAATGCAGGGAAAAAAGACTTCAAAGTGATTTATTGTGTATGAACTGTCATAGCTTGTTTGGAATCTTTGAATCTTTGTACCCTTTCATATAGGATTCTGTAATATTAGGGAAATGAGCTTAAACAAAGGCACTGTCATTCTGTGGGTACTCCTACATCCACTTTGCATTAACACCAAGAAAACAACTCTCATTTGTTACAGACTTAGATCATGTTGTGTTTAACATGCATCTACTTGTTCAAAAATTTTCTGTCTTGTGCCCTTACTTACCATTATAAGAGTTTTGGGTTGTTGGGTTTTTGTTGTGATGGCTTTTTCATCCGCTTAGTTCAGACCGTGTGCTGTTTCAACTTGCTTGTGTATCCTCGAGCTTAACATACCTATTTAATTCTTGTGGCGATGTCAGCTAATGGTATTAACTAAAAGCATAAGCAAATCTAAAATGGATTTATTTGATTTCCTCATTTAGAAAGGAGGAATAACATCTCAAAGAAGCAACAGTTTTCATGTACATTTCCTTATCCCTTCTCCCTAAACTTTTGACACTTGACTCCATAGAATTACCGGCAGTGCAGAAGGTAGGGACATCAAAGCAATCTGTACAAAAGGATAAGCTTTCATTACATTTCTATATCAGTATTAACACTTGAAATATGTCAGAATATCCTATCTGAATATTTGTAATTAAAATGTTCCTCTGTTCATGTTGAAATGACTTTGTATGAAATTATGGTAATCTGCAGTATTACAAAGAAACGAGTTTGAAACAAAAATGAAGTCTTCCAAGTCACTCAAATAGCTTTTTTTTAATATTTTTTAGTTTTCTGACTTTTTGTCTCTGAGCTCGGGGGAAGGGTTCAGAGATAGAAAAACTATTTCTTTTTAACCTTTATTTGCCAACATTATTAATAATCATTATAATTTCCAATGCTGAACATAATTTATAATGTGGTTGAGAATGCTGTGGTGAACAACATCAAAGAAAGCTTGGTAACATAGCAATTACTTCCAGTTAAAATGACCTCTGCATATCTACTTTGCAGTTAATATGCTGTTATGCAAAGTATCAGCATCTAAATGGTTTCTCTAAGCTAACTTGGAATTTTTAGTAAGATACAAAGAACATTAAGATAACTCCATTCAACCTCATGTTAAGGATTAACAATTTCTACAGTTAGTAGGATAAAAGTATATTAGCCATATTTAGCCAAAAGAACCTTGCCAAATGCCACCTGACCTTTAGTGTAAAACTGGAAATATACTTGCCAAAACATGTTTAGAGCAAGATGTCCAAGTCTTACAAATAAGATAGAGTGGGGTTTAAACATACTTATCTGTGACCTGCACGACAGCATTTTGCTATCCTGCTCTAGGTGTAATTGTAGCTGGCAAGCCACAGCTGAGTCTCTGTATAAATTTATCTTTCAACTTTTGTATCAAAATGGTGTAAGTGATAATTTGAGGGAGAAAGGGTGACACATTTATGTTGTATGCTGCTGCTTATTTGTCTGCAAGTGTCAGTAAGCTGCAGTCCTCCCTATGATATTACATTCTTATGATCTGATCCTGCCAGAGCAGTGTCTATGTAAGTCCACAGGTGTTGCGTGTTCCTGCTGGAACAGAGGGTACAGGCAGGCAGTCAAATCCCCATGGATTGCTCATTTTCTGCTTGTTAGTTGGGAACTGACTATGCATGTGTTCCTAGCCCACTGAAGCTGCAAAGTAGCCACTGTTCATGTGTACTGCCTTCACCATAAATGATAGTCTTTCAGCCATGTGAATGTGGTTTAATGGAGTCGTGAATGCATGCCCAAAATACATTGTTCCATTAATACTATGTGTGCACAGATAGCTTTTTGCTTTATGTCCCTGATCTTCCCTACTATTGGTAAGAAGTTATAAACCTTTGTGGGCAGAAAAGACTTAATTCATATAAACAAGAAGGGCATGATTAAGACTAATAAGCTCAGGAATACTATACACTATGTTCTGGTGAAGTAAGCCTACCATGGTTATGTTCTAGGACAACATTTGTCTTTTTTTGGCAGATTGGTAGGTCTTTCACACAAAATCTGCTATGTTTTTCTTTCTGTACATTGACTTTACCCACGCTGCGTGTTTTTTTTCTGTCATCATTCTGCACAGCTTTGCTCCTTGTACAGGTTGTTCCCCATATTGTTGTATGTCAACCCATTTTTATTTTTGCTTTTCCTTTTTTATCTAATTTCATTTTGCTTCTTCATATAATTGGAGCAGAAGTCCTTTGATATAAGCCCTTTTTGTGGAACTTGAAGAAAAAGCAATAATCATATATTCATTGAGTGTGGGAGACTTTTGCAATGAAGAGTGAACTGGCCAATAATGGCTATTTGAAAGAACAAAAGATTTCAGATGAATTTGGTGAAATGGTTTCAACTGGAGAAAATGAAGTTGTTCCCAGAGGTGTGCTCCAAGGTGAAATCTGAGGAAGAATTCCTGTAGCCTGTAGCATCACTACCTGCAGGGAGGAGCTTTCTTTTCAATTCTTGTTTCTGCCTTAGCTCCCTGGGATGAGAGGGATTGTCCATGTTTGTCTTCATAGTCTCTTTGCAAAATGGAGATTGTTTTTACTTTTTCCCACAGTATCTTTCATCTTTGTCTATTCAGTTAGTGAGAAGACTTTAGCCTAAAGAAAAACTTTTTTGTGCATGTATGGCATCTAGCAGAACAGTGTATCTATCTAGAATTGCTAGGGCTTCTCGTTCCATGGTATTTGTAACATAGCTTTCTTTCCTCCAGTTGTGTAAGTGCTGATATTGTAAAAATAGCGTATGATATTGTTACTTTTAGTATTTTATGTACTTACATGTTTTGAAGAATATCTGCCTTTACTGATACAAGAGTTCTATTAGGGTGACTCAGTTGTGTACCTACAGCTTTGTCCATCTGAGCTCTTGGATTCCTTAACAGTCTCAAAAATAAGGCAATGAGTTTCTAAATGAATTTAGGGATAGGATTTATGTTTTAACTGCTTCTGTGGATCACTAAAACCAAATAAAAATCCTATTTTCTACAATATCTGTAACCACAGATTACAAACCCAGGGCACTTTTGTCTTCAGGATTAATAATTAGCAATGTTCTTAGTTCATTATCTCATAAAGGAATTTTGTTCAGTATGAAACCATACCCAACAGTTTTGGCTATGTTATTTTCCCATTGTTTCAAAGGCACAAATTAACTCACAAATCATTTCAAAGCCTTCATATTGTGCTGTTAATTGGCTGATTAAAAAAAAAATAAAATAAAGTGTTAATGCCTTTTTGTTTTTTCTCAATAAACTGAATGGCTTCACTTCCCTTTGTTATTAATAACAGATAATAAATTCAGTGCTTGGCTGTGGAACAGTGCCTATCAAGGATAACATTACAGCACACAGCAAAGGTGAAGAAGACTTCGGAATCATTTTCTTGCTTTTCGCATCTAATTTTTCAGTTGGTGCTTTAAAAGGCATTGCAGACAGTAGGTATTCTCAAGGGCTTGTTGGGTTCCTCTCTGGTTTAATAGTGATCGTGACACTTGTAGAAGTGCAGTACTGAGAGAATTAGTGAACTTATCAGAAGGAAGGAAGGAATGATCAATTATTCACCACATGCCATCAACTACAAGAAGCATGACTGCTGCCTGTCTCTCTTCTTTTCTTTCTTCTGTACATGTGCACTCTGTTTACGCTATTTGTGCAATTACATTATTTTCGTTCAATCTCTAGAGAAACCTGTTTATGTGAGTATGCTGGAACATGCATCACTAGGGTATTGCATCAAGTGTCCTTGACATTCACTGATCTATCCATCCCGCATCTTCCTCTTTAATTATTTTAATACTTGGGATAAATAAAACAACAGAAAGATATACCTGATTTACCTAGAATGAACAGAATGTATAGGGATAGTTATTTAATAATTTGATCACTCATGGATTCTTTTTGGACTATATTTCCTCTTTTCTCCCTAAACTTTTGTATTTGAATCTTATTTTGGGAGGGTGAGGGGGAGAGAAGTCTAACAGCCTTCAGGTTTTCACATGTAAGTAAGGGTTTTGTTCTGCATCTCTGAATATTTATATGCACACAAAGGAAGATTACTACTTTTTCTATTCACTTTTTTTCAAAACTCAGCAGTTGTAACATGAATCTCATTAATCCTGAACAGTGATTAACATGCTAGAGGGACATTAAAGTTAAAATAAAACATGTGCTCTTTCAACTTATATACTCCAGATCACAGCAACTTTGTAATACTTCTACTTTTTATTGTTTGGATAACATTTGCACCATTATATTTAAAAAGTGCTATACTTAAAAATTGGTCTGAAATCAATAAATTGTTGATTGTTGCAAATGGCTTAGAGATTCTGCTAAAGTGCTATCTTTCATAGGTAGCTCATAAATGAGAGACAAGAACCACTGTTGGAAGTTGTTGAAAGAAGCTGAATGTAGTCAGAGGGTGGAATCTATGTTTCTTTTCTTGGTCACATACAAGAATTATTTTTAAGTCTTTATCATATATTAAGCTCTTTATAGGGCCATGAGTTGGTAAGGTAGAATATTTCACCTGTTGCTCAGAACATTATGGAGCAACAGTCCTGTTGAAAGAAAAGTGCAGGAAATGCCATCATGATGAGCCTAAAGAAAGAATTTGAAAAGCAAAACTCCAAAATCTTAGCTTGCTGCTGCAACAATGCATGTGTCTTTAAAAACTTGTTACTAACACTCATAGTGTAAACTTGTATTTTCCTTTGTTTCATTACATTCCATGTAGTGTGCACATATCTAACTGATCTTTTGTGTGTAAATCTATGCAGTATGTGACAACTGCACAGATTCACACAGTGTGCTCCCCACACAGTCACTGTACATATTCTCAGCTGTCACTTTGCTTCTTGCCTCTCCAAGATGCTTTTAAGTATTTTGTACTTTCACTTTGAACTCTTATTGTCCAGTTTGTTCTTACAGTTGTATACTGGTTTATATTGGCATGCTCATGACAGATGCAGCCTGGGAGTAGCTATCCAGAATGCCACCTATGCTATCTATTACCCTGATACATGTGTGTTTGTGCAGGTAGGAGAGGAAAAAGGATGACCATGGAATGGTTCCAAGCCTAACAACACAAAGCTATTAAACTTGACAAACCTCAAACTGTCTTAGTAGCCAAGAGAGAAGGCTTAAGTGCAATACCTTAGGTAGAGATTATATTTTGTATTTATATTGAGTGTGGTCATCACATGCACCAAAGCCACATGCATGGCCCTCCCTAAAACAAAAGATCTGAAGACATGTCAGTTCTAAAGATTGAATGCAGAAAGAAGTGCCTGATAGAGCTGTTGCAGAGCCTGGCATTTACTCTGCATAAATAAAAAGCTGGCAACTGATGATCTTTCTGAAATTGTGGTAAAGTGGACATTTTTGGCTCTCATTTGCTTGATTTTATTACAGCAAAGAAATACTTGGTTTTGTAGGTTTTTCTTTCCCTTTCCCTTTCATTTTTCCTTTTCCTTTTCCTATTCCTTTTTGTTTCCTTTTCCTTTCCCTTTCATTCTCTTCTTTTCCTACTCCTTCTCTTTCTCCTTTTCCATTTCATTTCCATGTTATGTGTTTTGGTTGTGGGGTTTTTGGTTTGTTTTTTGTTTTTAACTTCCCTCTCTGTCAACTGGAAGAAATGTCTAAATATTATTTGCCTTTTCTTTTTAAACCAGTGTTCTTTTGTAGACAGCTTTTTACATCTTTTATAATTTACATCCTTTATTATTTACATCCTATATTATTTACATCTTTTGTTATTTAAATATATCTGAAATCTGAATACCAAGAACAATTTTTTCGTTATCTATTTGCATAAATTATTTGCACTATTAAGAACTGCGTGTTGCTTGTGCATGTACTTCAGCCACATACCTTTAAGGTTCTGGTTATGTCCCAGAGTTATGCATGTCATACCATAATAATTGTGGAGTAACTCACTGGTCACATTGGGCCTGTAACTGTCAACCAGTCCCAAGATTCTAAAATAGTATTAATGGGAGTGATTTTAGTTCAATAAATATATCCTATAGTGTTTTCATGAAGACTTCTTTGTAAAAATAGAATTAAAACCTTGAATTGATACTCCCATGAAATCTCAGTAGCACTGCAATTTAGAGTGCAACTGGTAGAGTCTGGTTATAATGAGATTCAAATGCAGTGTCTTCTGGAAGTACAGAAAGTGTCTTGACAGGAAATATGTTGTGATCTAGTATTTACTAGAGAATAAATTACCATCCCCCTTGCTCTTGGTCCCATGCTTTTGGTCATAGAGCAGTCTTCTGTTAATGTCAGGAGCAGCTCCTGAATTGAGGTAAAAATATTCCATACATATGCTGTAAGATTTGTTTAAGGGCTAGCTGGACATGACTAGAGAGGAGTGTATATACCTGTCATCACATCTCTCATCAACATGCTGTTATATGCTGTCTGATTCTATGTAAGATTGATTTCTACCATTTGCTGATAGCTCTGTGTTTTCCATAACAGAGTGAAACGCAGATATTAACATAAAATCTTCATTGTGCGGTAATGTTCTTAGGAGCCCTGACAATTTATTACAGCTTATGATTATTACTAATAATGTTAGTTTAAAAAGCAGATATCAGTGTTTGTATTTTTTAGTAAATGCCATGCTTAGCAAGAGATGACAGCAGTAAATTGATTTGTGACCCTTTTTGTGTGTGTGTGTATCAGTAACTGTTGCTGTATGATGCCCCAGATAATATTCACAATACAGAGAAATAACAAAAAGTATTGGGATGCATATGAATTGCATAATTTCCTTGGCAAAGACTACTTAATTGGTCTCAACAGTAAACTGAATTCTGTAAACTATCATAGCCATCAGTAGGTGATCCTTCTATTTTTCTCCCTCTGCAGTGTTGAAACAAGAATTTGTCATGTAATGCTAACAGTGAATGTGTTAAAATTAATCTAATTTGTTTTCTTATGAAAAAACACAAAAGGGTTTAGAAGCTGCTCAACAGGTTTATACTAGCCCTTAGAGATGAACGAGAAGAAGCAGTACAGCTAAATGAAATTATGTTCTGATGGAATTTCCCTCTTAAAAATGCACCAGATTTTTCTCTTTTACTGTATCCCTTATTCCATTTCTACTGATGTCAGGGGAATTTGAATATTCAGTGGTGCTAATTTGTGTTGGTATTATTGACTGCTTTACAAATGCTGTAACCTGTCCCTTAAAAACTGAAGCATCCGTCAGGAAGCTTTTCAAACTTGTCAGTATTTTTAAGGAAAAAACCATGGGAACAATGAACATACTTGACATACAATGAACAGTAAAAGAAAGCTGACAAAAGAGAGAAAGGTCTACACTAGAGCAGCACATCTTCAGGTAGGAATATGGCTCAGCACTGCCAGCTAGACAGGACCAACACCATGTGCACTTTCTCATGATAGAGATAGGGTTTAAAATAATTAGGAATACTAAAGTGGGGATAAAACCTTTGGATGTGGAAATATTTTAGAACTGTAGTCATTATGCTATAAATCCTTTTGGCACTATCATAACAGCCAGGAAAACCTAACTGAAAATATGTTTAGTTTGCTTCCATATTTAACCCCAATTACCCTTTGCAGGGGAATTCTTTTTAACATTCAATTCCTCATCTCACTTTTTAGCTTCTGTAGGTCTTATTTTCCCCCACTACATAAATTACAGCAGGTGCACAGAATTGAAGACATTACAATTAAATGTAATCAAATATTTTAGGCACTAATGAACAGCTCCAGGAAAACAAGTCAAAGGGGGAAAAAAGGAGGGGAGAAAAAAAGAGCCTTTAAGTGAGTGGATTTTCAAACACCCAAGGCTCCATAGGGCCAATTAAGGGAGTCAGACACCAGGACACATACTGGCATTAATTATCTTTGAGTTCAGGGAAATAAAAAATAAAAGCAACAATTATCATAATAAATTTCCACACACTGCTTGTAAGTTGTGTTAATCTACAACACACCTGGGTTTCTGAGGTTTAAGGCATGAAAGTGAATACTCAATCAGTTAGTAACGACCTTACAGAGAGGCTCATGGGATATGCTGCTTTACTGTGATCTGCCAATCAGGCAGAAGCTAAACCCCATGTCCAGCTGCCACAGTGGCTTTATGCTGCTCAGCTCAGAAGTGCAGCACTACAGACTGTATTCAAACTAGGAACTTGCAAAGTCCACGCTATCAAGAAGGTAATTTCTCCCTTCTTCTTCTCACACTCTCATTTTATTATACACATAATGAATTTTTTCACAATGGGAGTCTCAGTCTCAATCTATTCTAAATACCTGTAGGTCTCTCTAATTCTTCTTTCTCCAAACTAAGAAACAATCAAGCTAAAAGAGCAAATATTTCATGTATGTCCTATGAGGTTTTTGGAATTTGTAGGTGGAAGAAAAAGCAGGCTATGCAGTGAGCTAGACAAGAGAACTAACTAGCTAAACTGAAGGTGTTCAAGAACTGATCTTTTTCTGACTGATGCTTGAACTAGCTGCAAGCTGAAAATACAGGAAATACAACGAAGTGTTTTGGGCTGTTGGTTTTATTTCAACATTAGGTAAAATTAGTTTCTGTAATAGTTTTCTTTGAAGCACTGTCTGGTTGTTTGTTGAATCTGGAGGGTGTCAATCAATCCAAAATCCATACAACATGTGCTGGGAAAAAATGCCTAGATGCACAAGATGAGGTTTGTATTTGTCACTCATGAGCTTTTTAGTACTTACTGGTTGTGATTATTCTGGGCTCTGGAAGAAAAAAACATCCATTATTTCCTTTGCTTCCATATCTGCTAATTACATTTTCTTGCCTGTAATAGAAGACCTTTGGGACCTTCTTTGTGTTCAGGAGGTATTTGCACAGCACAGACACTACCAAGAATAACCACTTAGAAGGAATGGGCCAGTGAAAATGAGCTACAGCTGTTTCCCCAGTAGTGGCATGCTACAACATGGGCTAAAAGAAAATTGTGTGTGGCATAGAAGATTAAAGAAGACATTTCTAATAGATTATTTGAAAAAATAATATAGTTATTAAAATGACTATATCACAGAAGGAACTAAGGCCTAATTTCAATGTACTGCTTAGTTTCAAGACAGACAAAGCAAAACCTGCAGTTGGACTGTGTCTAACAGCATAAAACACCCTGTCAACATGCTAGCTGATATATTGGCAAGGCAATTTGAGAGCACAGGATTCTGTTGAGTTCAGAAAGGTTTCAGCCAGACCTGGCAACTGGTCAGTGAAGTGCCAGGTGGAACTTGATGTTCAGATCTTTGTGGAATTTGCTTCATCGTTATCTAAAACTGTTTTATTTAGGAAAGTCTTGAAGCATTTTGCTGTTGCATTTTTGAGATGAAGAATTTTGAGTTCTCACTTTGAAAAGGTATTTTGGTAGTCACTAATTAAAAATAACAGAACTGAAAAGGAAGCTGCCTGGAAACAGAACATGCTTCAGTATGAAATATGGAATTTGGAGAGGAGCATAGTTTTTGTTTAAATCTGATGAACTCAAAAATACAAACAGAGCTGGCTTTAATGATCAGTTCAAGATATGGTTTGGAACCATCTGAAGAAGCTTTTGATGGTTTTGCAATGTGAAACAAATGATTTAAAGTTTAGCTTTGGACTAAATTGGTATTGAAAACTGGTTGCCATTCTGTGATTATGTAACTTCAAGGTAGAAATTATTTTCATTTTCATCAGCGTTGCAGTTCTTCTGAAAACTTGCAGTGTGTCATCTAGAAATATAATACATATCTATATTAAAGCAGGCCACAGAGACAGGCTCTTTCATTTCATCCACCCTTGGTTTCTGAAGCGAGACCGTTCTGATTGCAATGGCACATTCTTCTTGGGTAATATATGGATTCTTTGCTGGAATTGTGATTTGTATTATTCTTGCAGCTGTTCTGTTCTGGTTTACCCAGTTTTGGTTTGTTTTTTCTGGGGAGGTAGGTTGGAGGTTTTTGTTTGCTTGTTTGTTTCTTACTAAAGACAAAGAAGCATTGTCATTTTTTTTTTTTCTAATAGGGGCTGGTTTACACACTTGTATGGATAACTGTAAATGCAGTCAATTGTCTTGTAAGTTTATGTGGCCTTATGGTTTTAATTTGCTGCTGTCTTCTTTTTTTGATGGTATTTTTTCTGACGAGCTGCTGTCAGCCTGCACACAGATGTATTTCTTAAAATCCTTAAAGCAGTATAACTTAGTTGCAAGTACTGCAAAAGCAGAGGTACATTATTTATGGCATAAGTGATTCCCACACACACACCCCCTCTTTGTCATGTAGTAACATAGATATGATACAGATTTTGATTCCTCTTAACAAAGGATATTTTTAATGTCATGATGTAGCTATTTTAGGGAGTACTTTCGTGAAATGAGTAAAATTCTAAAGAAGCTGAAAATATTTTTGTTTTATTTATATTGTTGGTTATGCAAACATCAACTCCTGATTTAACACAATTATTACCTAACTAAATTTATTTCTTCAAGGAAATATTTTCAGCTTTTTTTTGCTATGTCATATTAGTAATGCTAAGAATAGCACTGTGTGTTTTAATTAGTGCATGACTATGATTTGAAGGTCCTATCAGAATGATCTTTGAAATCAATAGGACTGGTCAATGTGTTCATATCCATAAAAAAGAACAATTGCTGAATGAAGAATTCTGAGAGGCAACACCTTCATTTTACAAAGACAAACTTGGTCTGGGCTATATAGTGCCAACACAGGTCATTCAGGTACTAACAGATTCTAATTGCCACTACTTTATGATATAATAGATTTGTATTCAGTAAGGAGGTGACCATCTGAATGGTCAGAGCTACTGTGCTCTGAATGGCACTGCTCATTATATATTCTTGTGGGCACTCATGAAAATATTTCAGATTCCTGTAACTCTCTGACTAGGATAACTCCATTAGGAAGAATTTAAGGTTTTAAAACCTTATCTACTTATTCAACATGCATTCTCACATAGCTTCTTGTTCAGAGTGTGAGATTTTGGGATACTTTAACTGATAATTTTGAATGATGTAAGAAGTCATTGTGATCTTTTCTTAAAGCACCCACCTGTGCAAAACATGTGTGGGAGCAGTCCAATAAAGATAGTATTTAAGTAAGTTAATGTAAGCTGAATGACTGTTTTCATTTGCTACCTGTGATGACTACTTTCATTTATTATAATTTCAATAAATTATATTTAAAAGGTTACAGATACTTACAAAACCTTTAAAAAAATTAAATTTGCACAGCAAAGGTTTAAACACATTGTACTGCCATGCCTCAGATGTATATTGTAAAATGTATGTGTATGATGTCCTTTTTATAACATAAGTGTCATCTGCTATTTTCTTACTGCATGTATTTTAGAACATTTAAAAGCTAATATCTTGTCCACAATGTTTTTAGAATCCAATTATTTTGCAAACTACTACATAGCATTTTATTTCCCAAACATTTGCTTCATCCATTATTAATTCTTAATATAAAACTTCAATACATTTAATTTGGAAGCTTCCCAATCTCTTAAAGTAGTATTTCAAAGAGATTTTTATAAACGAGATAACATGTCCCCAGCAGATCAGCATGTAAGTTCCACTGCCTTCGTATCGTTCCTGAAGAACAGAAAGGGATTGAATAACTTCTCCAGGGTTCTGAAATGTCTGGAAGAAAAAACCCCTTAGCATAGAGTATTTTTTCACAAGCAAAAAGAACTAAAACAGGAAAGGGGATTCAGCCTTGTTTTTTCCCTCATGTACTGCATCGAGAGTGATTAAAAAAGAATCATTGTTCAAAAGAGTCCCAGTTCCTGTTAAAAAGCTTCATTTTTATGTCCATCCTTTGATTACACTTTAGTGTTACAGTAAATAATTTCTTCAGGCTTAACAAATATTTAATTATGTCTTATAAAATCTCTGTCCTGCTTCTAAGGAACCGAAATCCTGAGGATTCTTTGAATGAAAGTGCAAAGTTTAAACAGAAATGCTCAACTTTTGAAAGAGTTGTTTGGAATTTTCCTCTTCTTTTTCTCAGGCTTAAAAAGTTAAAATGTAGATTTTGTGTTGATACAGGAATAAGCCTTCGCTGTATTCCTCACTTCCCTGTTGTGAGATGTTAGCATGATAAATAATATTGAACTTACCAAAATGTTCTAAAATTAAGTGAGCCTTTATTAGAATTCATATCTTTGATCTTGTCCACTTCTTATCAGGACTCAGAAGTAATATTTAAGTAGGGATTATACTTGTGTGTGAGGCTTGGGTTTATTTCCTTCCTACTCACTCTGATTAAAAAATGAACCACCAACTCCCCCACCTCCCCCCAGTTATAATTATAGGTATGTAAATTCCTACCCTGTCTCCCAGAGATACATTGTTTGCAGTCCCCCACCACCGCTGTAACTCATTATCAAATAAAAGTCCGTAAGCTCTTTCTATGCACGGGTAAGATTAGGATCACTGTTTTATTGTTGATAGCATTAATGTCTGAGTGCTGGTATTGATAGCTAGAATGGTGCTGAGGATTTTCTGTAGAGAAATCTTTATTAACAGTGTATCCAAACATAATGAAAACTCATGAACTTAGATTCTCATGCTGTTTGCTTTCATCTAGATCTCTGCAAAGCTTAGGCAAGGTTTTTATGCCTGAGCAAACAGACTATTTCAGATCAGACTTGTTCCAATAGCGAAGCAGCAGCAGCTCAGGAAGGGGACCTTTTCACTTAATTACGAACTCTGTCCCGTGTCTGTGCTGCCTTCCCCCTCTTCAGCAAGCTCTTTGACATATCCCCTTTTTCTGACTGGTAATTTCACTGTGGATCTTTGCTCTGGCAAGAACCTATTTGAGAATTAAAGTCCTTTTCTTCCAATCAAAAATTATCCATGGTTGAGCCAGAGGCTGACATTTGAGGAGTGCTCTAATAATGAAATGAATTAAGGTGGTTTTCCCCTAGGATATTTCCATGCATGCATGTGCAAATTACAAACATTCGGTTTGTTTGGGTTAAAGGTCTTATTAGCTTTCTGCGCTCAGAAGCTTCTTCAGAGTTAAGTTTCATGAACTTTAATTTTCTGTTTTAAAATTAGCTGTAGTCTTCAAACCCGAGCATGTCACCCCTGTGGCACTGATGTTTTTTTCCCCTGCATGACTTACAAGTTCTTTATATTTGAGAGTTACTGGCCTATTCCAGGGATCAAAATGATGTGAAGTGCATCTCTGTTTGAAGGCAACGACAGCCTTAGAAGCATTAAAGAAATTAATGCTGGGGGGAAAGAGGTGTACTGGGCAACACAGTATCATTTTCCACCATAACTTTTAAAAACATCTAATAAAGTGTACATGCTGGAATGGTGCTGTACCTCTTATTCCCCTGCTGATAGGGATTTCTGTCTTCCTTCTTCTTCTTTCTTTCTTTTTGGTTGGATTTCTTCTTTCTTTTTTTTTTTTTTTTTGACAGTACTGGTTTTGATGGTTCCTTTAATGTACACTCCTTAGTGTTTAATGGGGCATCTGAATCAAGAACATTGTGTTATGTGAACTGTCACACTTAATAAGTTAGAATTTCCATCTAAAAATACCTAAGCCAGTAAAATACTGGTTTGGAACTTCTGCGGACCTGAACACTATATCCATAGAATTGAATACATAATCGTATGCAGAACTCATCCCTGCACTCAATGTAACGTTCTAACCATAGACCAAATAGGATTTTTCAAGCAACAATGAAATAGGTAGCTGAAAATGTCCTTTTCGCTTCTAAAACTTGGCTTTCCACTTAAAAGCACTTTCACAATTATTTGCAAATTGGTCCTTAGCACTCTGACTAGCATGTCTTGGATATATTCAAGTTGCTTTAAAATAGAGAGTGCAATGGGCAGAAAAAGAACTACTGAAATACATGAAAAAAACCCATTCTAATAAAATGAGAAATTAGCTTTTAGAAAAGGGCAGAGGGGAACAGAAAGGTCTGGCAAATAACAGAATAAAAGCAATCTTAAATTTTTTTATGAAACTGTGCAGCTTATTCATTTCAAGTAAGTGTCTCAAAGCATCCTTTTAAAATATCACCGGCTGCTAAAATTGAATACTGTCACTTTATTGTAGTAACTGTACGTTTGCTTATTTCATAATTGCTTGGCTGGGGAGCTCACCTGTAGGGATTTTACCAGTAGCTGTTCTTATCAATTTTTTAATAAAACACACAGATTGAATACAGTAAATAATGAATAACACAGTGCTTGGTAAGTCAATATTTAATTTAATATAGATTCTGGGAAACGAAGATTTTACATGCAGATACTGCTATAGTTCTTTTTAAATAAAAAAAAAACAACTAGATTTTGTTTACAAAAGGTAAAAAAGTATAATTCGTAGGGTAGTTCTGGTAGACATTAGTTCATATTAGCATTTCATAACTTTGGGGTGATAGTGTTTGTGCTGATTGCAAAAACCCCAAATTATTTGTCTGAATGTTTGAATCTGTCTAACAGATATGAGCTCCTAAGGATTTACAGGTTCATTCAACAAGTTCAATCTAACTTGTCTAGGGATGTGAAATATAACAGGAAGGGATTCTATAGGGGCCTTGTGAATAAAATAATTAGAAACTTGTGATTACCTGTACATGAAATTAGGTCAACCTTTTTGTTCCTCTTCTGCTGCAAGTTGAAAGAGGTTTGCTCTGAAAGATTGCATTGTAATTTTATGTTCTTATTTTGACATTTGATTTCATACTTCCTATTTTTTGGTTAATTTTCCTCAGTATGTATTTTAGTCCATAAATTCATATAACCTATTGAAAAATCTGTAAGACTAAGGAGGCTTAGACTAAGAAGACTTAGGTTCTGAATGACTTCTTTGCCTTGGTCTTCACTGGCAAAGGTTCTGACCACACTGGAATGGGTTGCACAAGAAAAATGTGAATGCTCCATCCCTGGCAGTGTTCAAGGCCATGTTGGACAGAGCCTTGGGTGCCATGGTTTAGTGTGAGGTGTCCCTGCCCATGGCAGGGGGTTGGAACTGGATGAATTTATGGTCCTTTCCAACCTTAACTTTTTTATGGTTCTGTTCTATGTTTCTAAGTGTGCAAGCACATGTTCAGCCACAGTGCATCTCCTGTATGATTTCACAGATGCTTGAATACATTTACAGAAATAGACAAGATTAATGTTAAGTAAAAATTATTTTACAATTAATAATTTTGCTGAATTTTCTTTTAACATTAATCTTCTTAAGTAGTTTCTTTTTACACATATCAAAGGTAAAGCTTTCCTTTTCCACAAATAATTTGAAATATTTTCCATTAAAGTTTTATGCTTAAGGAAAGGTTTGTTTATTTGCTTTTTGTTTTAAAATAAATGATCTTCTGGAGAGTTTTTCTTATATATTTATTGATATAATAATTTGACTGTAAGGAGGTTGGTTTTTTTTATTTTTGAAATGCCAAAAGGAAATAAGTGTAAGTTTGTCCTATAATGCTGCAGGTCTCTGATAATCAATGTGTTATCTTAATTAGCATCTTACTATCTGAGTGCTTCCATAACACAAAAAGAAGCAAACACCTGAGAAAAACTATACAAAGGCTCCAGGCTGGAGAGATGACATCTCATAGTAGAGAGTTTTATATGGTCTATCATAAAAAATTTAACTTTTCTATGCAGTTATTAGTCATCCATGTCTGGTCCTAATGTTTCCACATGGCAACATTGGTTAGATAAGAAAGAAGCTGCTCAAAATGAAAAAGAGTGAAGTAGCACTGATTAAAAATGCAGACCCTGTAAGGAGGACCAGGATAGCTTAAATTAATTATTTTTTCTATCTATCTGGAGAACTGTTCTGTGAAACTCTGTTGTTAAGAAGGGCATAGTAGGGTAAGTTCTGACAAGGGTGTTTTTGGGGGGGGGATGCTGGTAGTCAGGTGACTTTTCAGGAAGTTGTGTTTCTTAAGTAATTTATTTGACACTTCACTCACTTTTTTCTGCATATCCTGCTAAAATGGGCAGAACTCTAAATAGAAAAAGTGTATCTCACTATTGGATCTGAGCTGAGAGTATTGAGGAGAACTGGGAAATGTGTCTTCCGGCTTTTCTGAAGATGGGTAATCAGACATGCCTAAAAGACAAAATATATAAAGCACTCTCTGAAGACTTTCTCTTAGAGGGAAAAATATTTTAAACACAGTTTTAAAGCATGCATTCAAATGGAAATTACTTCCCTTTTTTATCTACATGTGGTTTTTTTTCCCTGAAGGCAGGAAACAGCAAGGCTTTTACATAGTTGTCATTTTATGCGTTCCTGAAGTAGTCTCATTGATATTATTCTCTGCAAAACACTGCCTTTAGCATTATTAAACCCAATATTCTTTATTATTTACGTAGCATGATAAATTTTTATCTATCCAAACTTATTCTCATAATTCCCATTTACATTATTTTTTCTATATTTTTACATTCATTTGAGCAAAACGGATGTACTGTGCTGCATGACTGTGTGCTGCATGAGTTATATTGGACATCTTATTCCTGTTACATGCAATAACTATATATTATGTTTGATAAAAATTAAAATTATCATGGGTAGGTTTTGGTACCTGAGTTTCTGCAATCAATAATATGTATTTGATACCTAATTCTAGAAAAGCAGTTAGGCATAAGAACAACCTTAGCTACATGATTAATACCAACTTGTTTTTATAACTGATGAAAAGGTGTCTTTGCAGTTCAAATAACTGAGATACACACCTGTAGGCATTGCTATTTGTGATAATATTTAGCAAAGTCATTCAGTGACCTGAAGATAACCAGGTCCAGCACTCTTAGAATAAATGCAAATTTTTTATGTTGTAGTTCCAAAATCTATTCTGTAACTATTGGCTAAATAGTGCAACCCCCCCAAAAAAATCAAGTATTTATAATAAAAACTCCTAGTTACCAGTTTGTTTTACTTATGGAAGATCCTCATTGATGTCAGTTGAGTTAATAGCATGTGTAAGAAAATTGGGCACCCTTTTTTTTTAATAGGATTATAAAGAATGCTTGAAATACCCCTAGACAAAGCTTAAAAAGTGAGAAATTTCACAGAATACAAAAACGATGTGAAAAGCATTCCTCCCAAGTCATCAGACTTGGAACTGAGGTTCATCATGCTAAATGTCTTGCTGTGGGCAGAAAGAGGAACACACCTTACATGTGAAGGCAAATATTTAGTTAGGCTTATTGACACATCCTAATTGTTAGTCTGCTTACAACAATATATGTTCATAGTTGATATAAACACAGGATAACTTGCAAGAATGCAGTTAAAAATGCTCACACAGAAAAAACTTCCACCTTTCTTTGGAAAAAACTCATGCTTCTCATTGGTCAGCTGGGTGCTGGGGTTGACAGACCCCATCATGGGTAGGAAGAGGTTACAACAGAAGTGTTTCTCAGAAGGACTGTGGTGCTAGTTATGGAAGTTTCCTCTCCTTTCTTTTGGGAATTCTGTGATGTTGGTATTTTCTTCCTCCACCTCATTTTAGTTTTAACTGGGGGGGGGAGGTTTATAAAATATAATCTACTTGTGTACTTTTTTCTTTCCATTGGTTCCATTGTTTAGCCTTTTCTTACTTTGTTTTCTGTAAAGCTGGTTTCACTGGAATAAAACAAGGTTGGACTCCTGCATTGACAATTTGTGCTTATATTGTGCAGCCTGTGTTCATACTGTTTGCATAGTCTGCCACAGAACTGCCTCCTTAGAATGATCATTCATTCCACGTTATCACTATAAATTAAAGTAACTAAAACCGATTAACTAACTAAAGCTAATTCAATGAACATTTACCTAATTGCTGGACAATTGTTATGAGAGCTAAAGAAGCCCAGATAAGTATTTAGCCCCTTCAGTGCCTGGGCAATACAAAGCTTGTAAGCTTGTGGCCTTTAACTTATAAACAGAGCAATGGTGTGTCTTGTCTTTCCAGTAGACTTGAAGTAATTTATGAAAGCATGGAGCAAAATGTGTGTGTTAAGTCCATTAAACAAAAGAGATAAACTGTAAGCTGGGGCCATAAGTTGCTAAAACCTGGCAAAACTTGAATTTTAAATAGTGTTGTTGTTTTATAAAGGAAGAATGTAATGACTGTGAAAACTCACATATGAGATATTCAGCCATAGTTATCTCAAAACTCAATCTTTTAAAAAGTAATGTGCTGCTTTTGTTTCCTTGATGACAAGACCAATGTTTCAGTATAGGAGGAATTCTTGGTTTTTCATTTTTATTAGTTGTCTATGCACAGTTTTTCTATTCTATACCTTAAAATCTGGCAAGCACAATCAGCAGCAAGGTGACATTACTGAAGTTATTTCCTTTCTTAAAAAGAGGCAACTTTCATTTCTTTACAGATCCCTTGAAACACTGTTATTAAGCACTGGGAGGTGAAGATACCAAATGAAATAGCAGGAAGTCCTGAAGTCCTTCTGAAGGATTTAGACAGCAGGGGACCTCATATGGCTACAGTCTCCTGCAGGAAAAGCTTTTACTCTCAACAGGTAAGTCAGTCAGCTCAAGTTTTCTTTCAGTGTTAACCAAAACTGTTCATGTGTTATAATATCACCTTCCCTAAGAAAGAGAAAACCAGAACAGAATTAAGCAGAGAAGTTAGCGTAAACAATTGCTGTTTGGACACAGGAGCAGGAAGAATACTCAAGTTCTGCCTTGCTTTCAAGGCAAAACTGCTTTGTATATTTTTTAAATGTTTGTTATATTCGCTCACACACAGAATTAATGTATGCCATCAATTTTCAATATCAAAGCAATTTCAACATGACAAGAAGCCTACTATTTACAAAGGGCCCAACTAATTAGGTTTTAGGTGTGCAGAGTACCTAATGTTTGGAAAACTGAAAGAATGCTGTGCATATGAAAACCTGAAGCACTGTAGAAATCTCTAGGGAGAGTTAATCATCCTTGGATCGAATACACAACAACAACCCTACTGAGTGGAGTGCTTCTTGGAATACCAAATCAGAAATGCTGAACACTGTCTTAAAAATTTCCTTTGTTAGGAAACAGGTTTCAGTCCATGCCTCACAAAGCCTAACTTTGTAGTTGAAGGACATCAGTTATTGTTACAAAGTCTAAATTCACTCATTGCACTTGGTAATTTCTCTTACAAAAATCATTTGTTTGTACAGCTGAGATATGGCTATCTTCTGTACCTCCTGGTTAGCCTTTCATGATGCTGTCAAAGTTTTGAGCTCTGACTGCATTTACTCTTGACAGAGACTTTTAAGTAAAAGTTTAAAGCATCCTCATTTGTCAGGATAGATCTACTAGGAGTTCATCTTATAATCAGTAATAACTCTTGCTTTAACCCTGCTTTCCTAAAATTCACTAAATGTGCTTGTTTTAGTGTGCCCCATTAAATTGATGTCTCATACTGATATGTTTTTAGAACCTGGGTATTGTTCACATCAGCTTTACTGATACTCAGTATATAGCCAATGTGCTGTTGTGTGTCTGCGCTTCAGAAATCTAGAAGGGCTATCACAATCATATTTTTCCTTCAAAGTCTGGGAGAGCTTTTATTCCTGTGACAATATGTAGGCACTGGGTTGTTATTGGTCTTTTAAATTCTGTTATTACTTAAGAGACACCTCAGGTCTGGGTCTCTGTCAATCTTCTCTCTCCAGAAATAGATTTAGAAGCTTTCCACAAATAACCTTTTGTCCCTTAATGTTAGGTCTAATATTTTTTCTTCAACTCTTTAACTGACTTCTGTGTTTGTGTAGTGTTCATGGAAAAGCATACTTAATTCTGATAGATCAGAAAATCTTGACCATTGAGACTGAGCTCTTGTTTGTTTCTACTGGCACCACAGCAGAAAAAAAAGATTGAATTATTAATTTTTCTTGGGTATAAATGCAGAGTCATTGAAGTAATGCCAAAATACAGGTAACTAAAGGATTTTTATAACAGATTCACATCCCTTTCCTTGATCTAGTTTTAAATAAGAAACAAAATTAACCATCACACTTACTTTACATTATAAAATCAGAGAAATAAATTACTAGGTGGTCCTAAGTTTCATATTTGCTATATTTCTGCATTAGATGGAATGTAATTCCTAACATATATAGTAAAATGATTTATAGTGAAATTGAGAACCAGTTATTCATTCAAATAGGCAGATACAATTTTCTTTATTTTCATGCTTAAAAAAAAAGTTAGAGCAAGCTAGTATTACTACTTGAATGAGTTTGACTTATATCAAAGTAATACCAAGGACAAAATGGTTTTTCTGTTCTCTGATACTGATGTGCCACCTTGAAGATGTCAATAACCTTATCCATTCCAGTGCAAATATCTTGTGGTCTGTAGGCACAAAAGTCTTCATCTTTAAATAGATAATGCAATTCTGGGCAGGGAAGAGAAGGGTTATCCTAGATTAATGAGAGTGTATTTGAACAACTGTCAGCTCCTGTTTACAGTGAGGATGACATGGTTACGCATGTCTTAATACACTATGGGGGCAGTGTAAGCCTATGGCTCCCCAGGCTGCTAAACTGTATGGTCTTGAGAGTTTAACAGCTGCACAAGGGACTCAGTCTTACATCAGCTCTGCACAGAGAGTTGTGCCTAATAGCTCTCTGGTTTTCCATATGGAGACACTACTTATGTTGTGACATCACAAAGGTCTCATATACTGTCCTGGTTTGAGCAGTAGCAGTCTTTTTTCTCCTCCTTGGTAGCTGGTGCAGTTCTGTGTTTTGACTTTTGGGCTGAGAACGGTTGCTGATAGCAAGTATGTTTTGAGTTACTGCTCAAATATTTGGTTTGTCCAAGGCCTTTTCTGAGCTCATGCTCTGCCAGAGAGGAGGGGAGGCTGGGAGGAAGGAGAGACAGGACACCTGACCCAGGCTAGCCAAAGAGGTATTCCATACCATAGCATGTCATAGCCAGGATGTGACCAGGAGAGACCCAGCAGGGCTGGAGCTCTGGGGGGATGGAAGAGGTATCGGTCAGTGCTCGGTCGGGCAGGGTGGGGTGAGTTATGGGTCGGTGGCTGGTGAGGTGTTGTATTCTCTTCACTTGTTATTGGCTTTATCATTATTATTTGTAGTAGTAATGGCAGGAGTGATTTGTGTTATACCTTTGTCATGGGTTCAGCAGTAGCTCATGCTCTGCCAGGGAGGAGGGAGAGATAGGGCGCCTGGTCTGGGCTAGTCGGCGAGGTATTCCATATCACAGCACGTCCTGCTCGGGGAGGGGACTGGAAACTGGTCAGAAGGGAAGGGGTTATATCCCCTCCGGGCTGAGCTCGGGGAGGGAACTGGAAGCTGGCCGGGAGGGGAGGGGTGAGCTCTCTCTTCTGGGCTGGGCTCGTGGTGGCGGGTGGTATAGTATTCTCTCTCCCTGTTTATTTCCTCTAACATTGATTTGCTAGTGGTAGCAGTAGTGATTGGTGTTATACCTTAATTGCTGGACTGATTTTACCTCAATCCATGGGAGCTGTATTCCTCCGGCTCTCCTTCCCATTCCTCCGGGAGTGGGGAGGTGGGGTGGGGGGAGGGAGGGAAACAAAGGAGTGTGTGTGGGACTCCGGGAGTGAGTGAGGGAACTGTGCAGACTTAGTTTAAACCACGACAACCTTAGTTATTAAACTGTTCTTATCTCAACCCGTGGGGGCTACATTTTTTGGATTCTCCTTCCTAACTCTCCGGGAGTTGCGGGAGTGAGGGGGGGAGTGAGCGAATGAGCCGTGCGGACTTGGTTTAAACCATGACATATACTTAGCTTTCTCATAGTCTAAATTTAGAAGATGTGTGAAATCTGTGGCCTTCAACCCTTTGTCATGTGTTTGTATGATTTTAATTAAGGTACCAGTTTATACAAACACAGTCATTAATCTACATGAACATTCATGGGGT